>NC_142464.1:118440228-119044228 GCF_049115385.1 Moschus berezovskii
AATGGAATAATATTTCATCATTAAAAAGGAACGAAATACTGATGTGCAGGCATGCATGCGTGTGTGTGTCTGTGTGTGTGTGTGTGTGTGTGTTATTCGCTCAGTCGTATCCATCTCTTTTTTGACCCCATGGACTGTAGCTCACCAGTCTCCTCTCTCTCAGGGACTTCCCAGACAAGAATAATGGAGTGAGTTGCCATTCCTTCCTTTCTCCAGGAGATCTTCCTGATCTAGGGACTGAACCTGGGTCTCATGCATTGCAGGCAGATTCTTTGCCATCTTAGCCACCAGAGAAGCCTTACCAATACATACTGAAACACAGATAACCATTGAAAGCGTAAGCTAAGTGAAAGAAGCCAGCCACAAAAGACTGCATATTCCATGATTCCACTTCTGTGAAATGTCCGGGATAGGGAACTATGCGCTGTGCTTAGTCACTCATTTGTGTCCGATTCTATTGGACTCCATGGACTGTAGCCTGCCAGACTCCTGTGTCCATGGGGATTCTCCAAGGGAACTACAGAGAGATAAAATGTAGCTTAGTAATTGCTTAGGGCTAGAGGGAGTAGCAAGAATGCTGGAGAGTGACTGTTAACAAGGTTATTTTTGGGGTGATCAAACTGTTATAAAATTAGTTATAAATCAACTCTACTCCAGTGAAAATTAAAAAAAAAAACCTGTTAAAAATTAGAATATGGTAATGGTTGCACATACCAAACTACTGAACCTCACACTTCAAAGAGATGAACTTTTGGTATGTAAATTACATACAAATAAAGTTCAAACATTATTCACCTTGATTCCTGAGTATTTTGGCACCTCCTCAAATCTTGTCCCTGGGGGAAGTGCCTTACTTGTCTCACTCCAGTGCAGGCCCACGGAGTTAGACTTCATTGTGTGTTTTATAGGAAAGCTTTGAAAGGTTTAAAGAAGTAAATGGTCTGGTTTGTGTGCTGGTCATGTGGCTTTGCAGTGTAGGAGTGGGGGCAGCTAGAAATGGGCAAGGCCAGAGGCAGGAACCCACCTGGGAGGCGGCTATGAGAGCTTCTCTCCTGATGCATGAACGTGGCACCAAGAATGTATGAAGAGCTGGTTAGGAGGGAAAATTGATGAGCTTGACTTGGGAGGGAGAGGTCTAAAATGCCTCCTAGGCTTTCGAGTCAATCTCAGTGCTACTGACTAACTCTGCACTTGGTGGAGTCTGGACTGCTTTTGAAGTAATCAGGGGATTATAAACTACCACATCATTGTTCTATTGTATTATCTCCACACTGAAACCTTGATGGCAGTCTACTGCTCTTAGAGTAAGCCCCAGCTCCCCTGCCATGGCCCCCAGACCCTAAATGGGGCCTCTACCCACCTGTCCAGCTCCATCCCACTCATTCTCCCTCTCCCTCACCCAGCTCAGCCACTCAGGTTTCTGTTTTGCTCCGAATATGCAAAGGTAGGTAGGATTACTTCTGGGACTTAGTATTCAGTTCTTCTGCCTGGAATCTTCCTCCAGCTCTTTTTATGACGGACACGATTTTTAGTGTTTCCCTGAATTATCTTGTTTTCATGAAACCTCTCAAAGGGCCTTCTCTGCTTACCTTTTATGTCAACATTCAGTGTATTAATTTCCTACAGTCACTGTAACAAATCTCTACAAACTTGCTGAAAACAACAGGAACTTATCTTACAGTTTTGTAGGTTAGAAGTCCAACATGAGTCTCATTGGGCTACAGTCAAGGTGCTGGCAGGACTGTGTTTCTTTTTCTGAGGAAAAATCCATTTCCTTGCTGTTTCCAGCTGCTGCAGCTCACTCATGACTCCTTTCTTCCATCTTCAAAGCCAGCAGCACTGCATTTCTGGTCATTCTTCAGTTCAGTTCAGTCACTCAGTTGTGTCTGACTCTTTTTGACCCCATGGACTGCAGCATGCCAGGCCGCCCTGTCCATCACCAACTCCTGGAGTTTACCCAAGCTCATGTCCATCGAGGTGGTGATGCCATCCAACCATCTCATCCTCTGTTGTCCCCTTCTCCTCCCGCCTTCAATTTTTCCCAGCATCAGGGTCTTTTCAAATGAGTCAGTTCTTCGCATGAGGTGGCCAAAGTATTGGAGTTTCAGCTTCAGCATCAGTCCTTCCAAAGTCCATTCTTAGATACTCACATTTTCCCAGACTCTACTCTTCTGCCTCCGTCCTCTACTTTTGAGGATTCCTGTGATTATCCTGGGCCCACCCAGACATCCCAGGTTAATTTATCTTAAGTCAGCTGATTAGCAACCTTAATTCCATCTTCAGCCTTATTTCTCTTTTGCCATGTAACCTAGCATATTTGCAAGTTTTGAGATTAGGATGTGGATAGAAGGTCATGGGAACCTGTAACCTGTTGACATAGGTAAAATCTCAAGAGTGGATCAGATCGAGTGTGGAAAAGAATTGTTCTCAAACACATCAGTCCATCAGAAGCTGTTTATCTGTTCACATATTTAACAATGTGTTTTAAGCACTTCCTTTTAAGTACTAGCCTGTGAGATGACTGCAACTGTGTGGTAGTTTGAGCATTCTTTGGCATTGCTTTTCTTTGAGATTGGAATGAAAACTGACCTTTTCCAGTTCTGTGGCCTAAGTAAATGCTCAAAATTCTCCAAGCCTGGCTTCAACAGTACATGAACCATTAGCTTCCAAATATTCAAAGTGGATTTAGAAAAGGCAGAGGAACCAGAGACCAAATTACCAACATCCATTGGATCATAGAAAAAACAAGAGAATTCCAGAAAACATCTACTTCTGCTTTATTGATTATGACAAAGTCTTTGACTGTGTAGATCATAACAAACTGTGGAAAATTCTTCAAAAGATGTGAATACCAGACCACATGACCTGCCTCTTGAGAAATCTGTATGCAGGTCAAGAAGCAACAATTCGAACTGGACATGGAACAACAGAACTGGTTCCAAATTGGGAAAGGAGTGCGACAAGGTTGTATATTTTCACCATGTTTGTTTAACTTATATGCAGAGTATATCAAGTGAAATGCTAGTCTGGATGAAGCACAAGCTGGAATCAAGATTGCTGGGAGAAATATCAATAACATCAGATATGCAGATGACACCACCCTTATGGCAGAAAGTGAAGAGGAACTAAAGAGCCTCTTGATGAAAGTGGAAGAAGAGAGTGAAAATGTTGGCTTAAAGCTCAACATTCAGAACACTAAGATCATGGCATCTGGTCCCATCACTTCATGGCAAATAGATGGGGAAACAATGGAAACAGTGAGAGACTTTATTTTCTTGGGCTCCAAAATCACTGCAGATGGTGACTGCACCCATGAAATTAAAAGACATTTGCTTCTTGGAAGAAAAGTTATGACCAACCTAGACAGCATATTAAAAACCAGAGGCATTCCTTTGCCGACAAAGATCCGTCTAGTCAAAGCTATGGTTTTTCCAGTGGTCATGTATGGATGTGAGGGTTGGACTATAAAAAAAGCTGAGAGCTGAAGAGTTGATGCTTTTGAACTGTGGTGTTGAAGAAGACTCCTGAGAGTCCCTTGGACAGCAAGTAGACACAAGAAGTCCATCCTAAAGGAGATCAATCCTGAATATTCATTAGAAGGACTGATGCTGAAGCTGAAACAATACTTTGGCTACCTGATACGAAGAACTGACTCATTGGAAAAAACTCTGATGCTGGAAAAGATTTCAGGCAGGAGAAGGGGACAACAGAGGATGAGATGGTTGGATAGCATCACCGACTTGATGGACATGAGTTTGAGTAAGCCCTTGGAGTTGGTGATGGACAGGGAAGCCTGGAATGCTGTAGTCCATGGGACCACAAAGAGTTGAACAACACTGAGCAACTGAAGTGAACTTTAAGTACCAGATGCTGTTCTTTTGGCATATATTAGACAGAGTAAAGATGTAAGCTTCCCAGACCTCACATCTTTTTAAAAAATTAGTTTATTTTTGGCTGTGCTGGATCTTCGTTGCTGTGAGGCCTTTTCTTTAGTTGTGGCAAGCAGGGGCTACTGTCTAGTTTCAGTGTGTGGGCTTCTCATTGCGGTGGCTTCTCTTATTACGGAGCATGGGTTCTAGGATGCTTGAACTTTAGTAGTCGTGGCTCCTGGGCTTTAGAGCACAGGCTCAATAGTTGTAGCACACGGGCTTAGTTGCTCGGCAGCATTTGGGATCTTCTGAATCAGCAATCAAACCCATGTCTCCCACGTTGGCAGGCAGATTGTTTACCAGTGAGCTACCAGGGAAACTCCCAGACCTTATATCTTTTGTAGAGGTTTAAATAATATAGATGCTCGGGTCCCCATCAGCCACTCTGGAAGCTTAGTCACTTTGATGAAGATGACACATCACGAAATGGCAAGTTAGAATCATTTAAATCTATTTTTTCCTACATTTCGGCCATCATTCCAGAGGAAGAGTTTTTTTGGAACTATGTTTCTAAACCATCTGTGGTGAAGGACAAATTGTTTTTTTAAATTTCCAGTCCATTTGTGATACTCTTGGAAAATACAGAAAGTATAAAAATAGTTTCTAGAAAAACAAAAGTTTGCTTCATTGTCATGATGGTGTCAAATGCCTGTAAATGTTCTTAAACACTCTCGATTTCTATACGAACGGTATCATGAGCAGACGACAAGCATTTCTCAGAGCAGCCCCAGACCTGTGTGTCTGACTTAGTCTCCATTTCTCATCTATAAAATGAAAAATAAACATGGTGAGTCACTATGAGGATTCAACTGCATGATGTAAATCACCAAAGTCCTTGTCTGGCTTAACAAGTGATAGTTACTAATTCTCACAGCGATTATGACTTTTGGGCTTCCCAACTGGCTCAGTTGTGAAGAATCCACCTGCTAATGAAGGAGAAGAAAGAGATGTGGGTTCGATCCCTGGGTTGGGAAGATCCCCTGGAGGATGAAGTGGCAACCCATTCCATCTTCTTGCCTGGGAACTCCCACGGACAGAGGAGCCTGGCAGTCTACAGTCCATAGGGTCTAAGTCTGACATGACTCAGAAATTAAACAACAACAATGTTATGCATTAACATTTCTTAACAATACTATAATATTCAATTTTTGGTGTCATAAAAATCAAATTAGGGTCCTTTGCTTCTCTACATCTTGCTGGCTCATCATAAAAACGATGTAGAATTCCAATATCTATGGGTGGGATTTGTTTTTGCCTACAAATAACAGTGCAAACAAAACATGCCTTTGAATACTGTTGATGAATACTAATCATTGAGAAACCCCCATTTGCTTTTCAAACACCAGCCAGATGTTACCCCTCCTTGCTGGAAGCTGTGCCCACCCTCGGGCCCATTAGACAAAATGCTGGCTGTCACCAGCTGACAAGGTCTGGGGATTGACTCTTTTTAAATAGCCATAAGGTCATGGGGATTAGACGTTCTCCAGGGAGTCACAGGAGAAGTAGAATGTCAGTTTCGTCTTTTTCCCTCAAAGATGGCTCAGTGACATTTTCAGAAAGGAGGGACTGTTGGCTACCTGTCAGCCCTGAATGGAAAACACAAGGTCAGATGCAAAGTGAGAAGGCTGCTCACCACCTGGACACAGCTGTAATTTCATTCAGAGGAGCAGCGTTAAAGGGAGCACGTGGAGAATGCTTCTGAGAGCTGGAAATCAGACAAAGCCTGCAAGTGAGAGAGAGGCAACTTGGCAGAAGAGAGACAGCAAGAGCTTTGGCAATAGAGGGTCCTGGGGTTGAATCTCAGCCCCAGTGTGTTCGGATTGTATGACCTAACGCACATGACGCAGCGTCTCGGACAATGCAGCCTCCCTTGCGGGATGGTCACCGGTGTGAGCGATATTACATATGAGTGTCTGGCACACAGCGAGTGATCCATGGAGTCTAGCTATTGCTGATCTTGTGTTGCTCACCCAAAGAGCAAGGTCCACCAAAAATCCCTGTAGCCTCCTTTTTCTGTTTTTCACATCTTTTAAAACCTTTGCACGTGAGCAGCAGTTGAACATGGGTCAGATGGTCCTGAGAGATGGGCGAGTGCCCTTATTGAAAGGGAGTCCGGTTCCGATCCCCAAATCGGAGATGGGCGCTGCGAGGCATCCAGTGCGGTAATGCAACCGATCTGGAGAAGCCTGCGGGAGCCCCAGGGAGAGTTCTCTTTTCTTTCTGAAAGTCAGGGTGTCCTGGAATGGGTTCCCCCCCGAGAGAGGGGCCCGTGCCTTGGAAAGCATCGCAGTGAAGAAAACAAAAATCAAAACCTTTGCACGTGGATGACTCAATTAGTTCTCATGCGTAACAGACACTGGATGTTGACTCAGTCACACACACTGACCATTTTGTTTCTTTTTCTAGAAACAAAACTTGTGTCCTTCACAAGAAATTCAAGTAGGCCAAGCAGCACATGTGTGTGTGTTCTCTGATTGGTTGTTTTTACTAAAGATATGCAACTTCTTTGAGGAAGAGTCTCTTGGCCTTGTTCTCATCCTTCTCTTAAAGACACTGTGTTGGGCTTTTGGTCTACAGAGTCTCGACTGAGCTAAGATAGATTTAGAAATCTCAAGACACTTATTTGAGAAGAAAAATGTGGAATAAGAAACATGGACGTTTCCTTCACTCAGTGGGGATAATGGCCAACGGGAGAGAGGGCATAGTTTAATTGGACTTAAAGGATAATTGTTTACAGAGATGCAGTGCTCTGAACTGCCCCTCTCTGTCTTGATAAGAAAGTGGAAAGAGTCAAAATATTTTTGACATAGTGAGTTAATCAAAGCATGTTGTTAGCTGGCTAATCAGCTAGGGGCAAAGGTGTCAGGTACAATTAAATTTGCCTCTGCTCTGCGCTCTCTCTCATGTTAGAGCTTGGATAAGAACTGTCTGAACTTCAGAGAGATGTCAGTTGAAATAAGGAAAATGAAAAGAACTTGCTTTTGTGGGCCTGGACTCTAACCCTGTAACCCTGACTGTGATAATGCCAGTATTTGTGAAATGGTTTGGAGAGTTGAAGTTATTGGCTCATTTATTGAAGTCACTGCCATATTTAAAAAAAAAAAAATCTGAGATGCCACTGACTGTAAGATCCACCATTCTTCTCCTTACATTTATGAAAGAAAAAGCAAAACATTGCCAATTAGTATTAGCACATCATCAGTTGTAAGATAAATCCTGACTGTAGAGAGATTAAAATATGAGGATATATACATATCACAGTGAGTAAACTACTATAGTTTATGGCTTCCTTTCTGTAAATTGCTGTTGATTACTTAAGCTGTGAAAAGAACTCACTAAACTTATTTTCATTTGGCCTTACTATGTATTTTGTAGATTTCGCCTTAGTCCCATGCTGCTGCTGCTGCTAAGTCATTTCAGTCGTGTCCGACTCTGTGTGACCCCACAGACGGAAGCCCACCAGGCTCCCCCGTCCCTGGGATTCTCCAGGCAAGAACACTGGAGTGGGTTGCCATTTCCTTCTCCACCTTAGTCCCATAACTCTCCTTTTTTCATCCTGCTTCATGTGTGGGAGGATGGAAGCTGTGAGCCCCTGTTTGATATCTAAATACTAGAAGTCTCACCCACTGTGAGATTTCTGTGATTCCGTTGTCTCTTCTCATCCAGGGTGAAGGCTCCATCCCTCAAAGGAATTTCCCTCCAGATTTTCTTTGGGGGAACTCCAAATTTTTTATCTCTCTCTACTAAGCAGAGCCAGTTCTTCCTTCCCAGGCCGTGTCCCTAGATTTATAGAGCAAAGACAACCAGGAGTTTAACAAAACAAAGTTCCCTCAGCCAGAAAAAAGAAAACAAACAAACAAAAAAGACCTGTCTGTAGCAAGCCTCAGAATGAACATCTATTTTTGGTTGTGTGTGTTCCTCGGGGCCTCTCCCCTTAGCTGAAATGCCTTGTGTCCTATTTATTCTCAAACCAAACTTCAGGCTCTTTCACAAGGGAGATTCTTGTAATGGCCGCTAAGGCAATCTTTCTCCCATGTCATTGTCTCTGTGTGAAATGCTATATATATATGCATATAAGACTATGTATGATTCATGAGAGGCAGTCTCTCATCCACTCAGGGCTGGGGGCATGGGGCTACTTTCCTATGTGTGGCAGGGATGGTTCCGGGGACTAACGTGGTTGCTTGCTCCCATTTCCTCTCCTAAACAAAATAAGTGAGACTTGTTTGAAAGACAGAAACCACACTACAGTGGGAGGTCGTTTGGTCAGGTAGTAGATTTGAATCTGAATAGTTTTTGACTTTGCATACTGCCGTGATTAATACCACTAGCAGCCCATAAGACTTGAGGACCTTGTGTGAAGCCCTATGTATGGAGGAAGAAGCTATTCTAACTCACATGTTACAAGCCAGAAATAGAGACTCAAGGTGATAAGTAACTTGCTCAAGGTCACACAGCATTTTGGAGAAAAATAATGGTGATGATGATGATGGTGGTAATTTTGGTCCCTGAAGTCAGTTCTCTCATCACAGACTTTGAGTAGCTAAGACCTGGGATTTCTGGAAAGTAATTATGAAACACATTTTGAACCCATCCTAGAGTCACAAACTGCTTTAGGAAAGCTAGGCCACAGATAGAAGCCTGGTCACTGTGGCTACAAGATGAAACGGTGGTCCAGGCTGTGTCCTTCATTAAAGATCTCTTCTCTGACTCATAGACTTAGAAAACAGGCTTATGGTTGCTGCGGGGGGTAGGAGGGTAGTTTGAGAGTTTGGGATGGACAAGTACACACTGCTGTATTTAAAATGGATAACCAACAATATCCTACTGTATAGCACACGGAACTCTGCCCAGTGTTATGTGGCAGCCTGGATAGGATGGGGGTTTGGGGAAGAATGGATCCATGTGTATGTATGGCTTAGTCCCTTCACTGTTCATCTGAAACTATCACAACATTGCTAATTGGCTATCCTTCAATATAAAACAAAAAGTTCAAAGATGAAAAAATTAAAAAAGATCTCTTTTCTGGAGAGCCAGGGCCTCTGAGTGAGGGAGACTGACACTAGCTTTCTCATGAACTCTTTCAACACTTCAAGTTTCACTTTCAGCTACACAGCCTAGCATAGAGCATGCATAAATCCTTCCTTTTCTTTCACAACTCTATAGCATATCTCATAATTTAGCAACTGTAAAAATGAATAAGTACAATTAACAATGTCGAGGGAAAGACAACTGAGCTTATAACTGGTTATAAGTCAATTGAATCTCATTATTAAGCAATATAATGACCCTAATGAATATTCTGGTTTTCTAGTTTCTTTATAAATCAGGAGGCATCCCAGCTCCTTTGCATTCTCCATTCTAGTGTCGGGGCTGGTTCAGGACCAGTAGGAGCCTACTTTGTTTGTTCTTGATTCTTGCCTTCACGCTTCCTTCTAAGGTTAGCCTAAGGCTTCAAGGTGTGGGTACATAAAGAGCAGTGCGGTGTGAGCTAATCTTCCCTCCAGCCTGGCTGAGTCCCTGCCCTGGACATCCAGGCGGACTTGAGGCCAGCCTGTGAACTGACAGGACTTGAAGGTGAGGTGGCCTTTGGGAATAAGAACAGGAGGAAAGGACATGGACTCTGACCTGAGAAAGTGGGTTTCAACGGGCTTTGTGGAGAGGTCACCAAGGAGGAGGAGGAGGTTTGGGGACCAAAAATCATAGTTTGGAGCATTTGGAACCTGAGACATATTATTTCTTTATAATATTTCTGTGCAGTGAATAATCTGCATTGCACCCTGGGGGAGAGGTTTGATAGGGACCTTGGGCCAGATGAGGGAGAGAAAGATGAATGGAAGGTCAGTGGAAAACTCCATGGAGACTTCTGCTTAAGGCTCCTTAGGGTCTCACGCTGAAGCCAAACACATCACTGAAAAGGCCGAACAGTGTCACCTCCTACATACACCCTTGTCTGCCAGAAATAATAAAATACACATTCAGCGTAATAGCCCAAGTCTTGTCCCCAAGGACCTACATTTTGTATTACCTCCTTTTTTGCTGTCAGGAAAGACAGCCCATTTGCTTAACAAGGAAATCTGCTTCATTCTTTCATTTGCCTACAGACATTAAGCTTCCAATAAGATGTAGGTTTTTCTAAATATTCCCAGCTCTTGGAATGTATGTACCCACCGGCAAAACATGTGGGCTAAGAGGCATGAATGTTTTAAAGGGCTAAAGTCTAAAATGAGTAAGACAAAGCCAGGATGGTGGGTTTAGGATTTGTCTGAGTTGTGTGTTAGGGGACTTCATAAGAGCTTCAGATGATTTAAAGGCGACAGTGCTTTAGAAAAGGGCAGAGTCAGCCCTGCTCTAGTGCCGCTGGTCCTGTGGTTGTCCCCGACTGCCTGCCCTTCAGTAGGTACTTTATCATCATCATTAATGGTCATAACTCTTTATCTTTGTAAAGCACTTTATGTGGTTTCTGTGGTTTCATATCCCATCATAATTCTGGGATGGAGACCTAGCAGGTAATTATTAATCTCCTTTCAAAGGGAGGGAAACTGAGATCCAGAGAGGTTAGCTGCTTTGCCCAAAGATGCACACGGAGTAATGGTTATGGTTGTTGTAACCCCTGCCTCCCACATCCAGGCCTACTGTCCTGTTTCGAGAACTTGTACTTCCTCCTCTGGACCATTATAACAGCCAGTACATTGATGTCTCCACTTTCAGTGTTTTGCTTCTTTGGTTTAAGCTGCAGTAGAGTCATCTTCCTGTGCTGTTGCTGCTGCTGCTAAGTTGCTTCAGTCGTGTCCGACTCTGTGTGACCCCATAGACAGCTGCCCACCAGGCTCCCACGTCCCTGGGATTCTCCAGGCAAGAACACTGGAGTGGGTTGCCATTTCCTTCTCCAATGCATGAAAGTGAAAAGAGAAAGTGAAGTCGCTCAGTTGTGTCTGACTCTTTGCAACTCCATGGACTGCAGCACACCAGGCTCCTCTGTCCATGGGATTTTCCAGGCTAGAGTATTGGAGTGGGGTGCCATTGACTTCTCTGCATCTTCCCATAACAGGACCCAAATCATGTTTGTTTTCATTCTTACAAACCTTTAATGTTTCCCCACAGCCTACCAACAAAAGTCCAACATCTCTGCAAGGCCACTGCTAATCTGGTCCCACATGATGTGCCCTAGATATTCTAGCAATATTAAACTACTCATGATTAGCCAAATATGCCTTCTACCTTCTTGCCTCGTGCTGTTGCTTATACTGTTCCTTCAGCATGGAACACTTCTTTCTTTTGTCTGTAATTTAAATCCCGCTCATTCTTTAAGGGTCAGTTCAAATGGCACATCTTATATGGAGTGGTCTCTGATCACCTCAGTCAAAATTAATGTCCCTTTTCTTCTTTATTGTATCAATACTTTCCTACAGGGCTTGTTCTGCTCTACTCTGTATTACAGTTTATAGCACCCAGGCCTGAATTTCTCTGCACTTTGAATTCTTTGACGGAAGGTCAAGAATTGACTCGTTGTTTACTCACACCATAGCAGATACTCAGTAGACACTTTTTAAGAAAATGATCACCAATTTGATATATTTAGCTTATTATTTTAAATTAATTTATTGATTTTTGGGTGCCCTGGGCTTTGTTGTCATGTGTGGGCTTTCTCTAGCTGCAGCAAGCAGGGACTACTCACTAGTTGCAGTTTGCAAGTTTCTTACTGCTGTGGCTTCTCTCCTGGTGGCTCAGATGGTAAAGAATCTACCAACAATGCAGAAGACCTGGGTTCAATCCCTGGGTCCGGAAGATCTCCTGCAGAAGGGAATGGCTACTCACTCCAGTATCCTTGTCTGGAGAAGTCCATGGACAGAGGAGTGTGGTAGTCTACAGTCCATGGTGTCACAAAGAATTGGACATGACTGAGTGACTAATACTTTTTCCTGTTGAGGAGCACAGGTTCTAGAGCTCAGGCTCAGTAATTGCAGTGTGCAGGCTTAGTTGCCCCAAAGCATGTGGAATCTTCTTGGAAGAGGGGTTGAATCCGTGGCCCCTGCGTTAACAAGCACATTCTTAACCACTGGACCACAAGAGAATTCCAGTAAATACTTACTTAATGCATAAATTTGTTAATCGGACAAGCAAGTATCCCAGGAGAGTCAGCAAGCAAGGAGACTTAGTTTTGGACTTGTAGTGAAATGGACTATTTGGGGCTCTACCAAACAGTGGTTCCATAAATTGCTTGTGTTCTATGCTTGTCTTTCTGTCTGGCTACATAAAAATGCTCTGGATTGCTTATTGAAAATACTGATTCCTGGGCTCTTATTCCAGAGTTTTCTGTCTGGGAATGTCTGGGAATGCTTTACCAGATTGTCCAGATGATTGTATGCTAAACTATGCTTGGGAAACACTGAAGTAAAGTGTCATGAATCTTTAGGAATGTTTGGATTCATAAAATGAGTCAAGTTGACTGATGATATGTTAAATTCATTCATGAGACTGGGATTAGTATTTTTGAATAGTTTCCTTACTCACGAATCCCTGAGGCTTACAAATGAATTCAGGACTATTGTGTCCCAGCAGGAAAAATATAAGTGGCTTCCTGATGGGGGCCAGAGGATGCTCTGACTTGTCTTATTGAAAATTTGAC
The DNA here is from genome assembly GCF_049115385.1 of Moschus berezovskii. NCBI lineage: Eukaryota > Metazoa > Chordata > Mammalia > Artiodactyla > Moschidae > Moschus > Moschus berezovskii. The sequence goes on from NC_142464.1 coordinate 118,452,787, forward strand.
TTTCATTTTCTGTAAACTTTTTTTCCCCTGTGTTTTGTTGATTTTTCACTGCCTGTCATGTTTGCATATTTCTTTTTCATCCTCAAAATGCCAGCGAACTGCTTGCTTGATGAACACACCTCCTTCATCCTCAACCAAGATAGTGTTGCTTCATAACATTAGATATTTTACCTCAAAGGTAGATTAAGCAATTCACCAGGGTAGTTATCTATGAGTGCTTGCACATTCATCAAAGATACCAAAGTTACAAACTGGATTTATTTTTACCACTGAAGAAAGAATATATCCGTTGCTTTTATGTACATAGTATGATTGACCATAAAGGATCGTTTATAGCATAAAAAGCTCAATGGAAAGTTTAAGAATCACAATTTTTTTTATTAGTATTGGCATCAGTATGAGTAGTACCACTCTTGCTATTCTAGTGTTTAAACCACCACCAAAATTTGATTATGTTAGAAATACTGATGAAGAAATAGAAAGCAGGTATTGCTACATAATGTTTGTATTTGTGGGAACTGTAGCTCAAAGTCTTTGAGCATTTTGCCTAGGGTGAGGGGAGTTTATGTTTATTGCATTCCTGTAGTGAGGGAGGTGTAGGCTCTGACCACAGTGAGGGTGATGATGATGGTAACAGTGCTTCCCTTCCTCCTACCTGGCATGAAACATGGTATATTCTTTTTAATTAATTTTTATTAAAGTATAGTTGAATTACAATGTTGTATTAATTACTGTTATACAGCAAAATGACTCAGCTATTAATATGTCATAATTACATATGTGTGTTGTGTGTGTTTATGTGTATATATATATATATATATAAATACATTTTTCAGAGTTGGGAATACAAGACCAGATGACCTGCCTCTTGAGAAACCTGTATGCAGGTCAGGAAGCAACAGTTAGAACTGGACATGGAACAGCAGACTGGTTCTAAATCGGGAAAAGAGTACGTCAAGGCTGTATATTGCTACCCTGCTTATTTAACTTATAGGTAGAGTACATCATGCGAAATGCTGGGATGGATGAAGCACAAGCTGGAATCAAGATTGCCGGGAGAAATATCAATAACATCAAATATGCAGATGACACCACCCTTATGGCAGAAAGTGAAGAAGAACTAAAGAGCCTCTTGATGAAAGTGAAAAAAGAGAGTGAAAAAGTTGGCATAAAGCTCAACATTCAGAAAACTAAGGTCGTGGCATCTGGTCCCATCAAGTCTTGGCAAATAGATGGGGAAACAATGGAAACAGTGAGAGACTTTATTTTCTTGGGCTCCAAAATCACTGCAGATGGTGGCTGCACCCATGAAATTAAAAGACACTTGCTTCTTGGAAGAAAAGCAATGACCAACCTAGACAGCATATTAAAAAGCAGAGACATTACCAAGAAAGATCCTTCTAGTCAAAGCTATGGTTTTTCCAATAGTCATGTATGGATATGAGAGTTGGACTATAAAGAAAGCTGAGCGCCAAAGAATTGATGCTTTTGAACTGTGGTGTTGGAGAAGACTCCTGAGAGTCCCTTGGACTGCAAGGAGATCCAACCAGTCCATCCTAAAGGAAATCAGTCTTGAATATTCATTGGAAGGACTGATGTTGAAGCTGAAACTCCAATACTTTGGCCACCTGATGTGAAGAACTGACTCATTGGAAAAGACCCTGATGGGAAAGATTGAAGGTGGAAAGGGAAGACAGAAAATGAGATGGTTGGATGGTATCACTGATGCAAATGACATGACTTTGAATAGGCTCTGGGAGTTGGTGATGGACAGGGAAGCCTGGCGTGCTGCAGTCCATGGAGTCACAGAGTCGGACATGACTGAGTGACTGAAATGAATTGATACATTCTTTCTCATATTCTTTTACATTATGGTCTATCACAGGATTTTGAATATAGTTCCTTGTGCTATACAGTAGAAACTTACTGTTTATCCATTCTATATATACCAGTTTGCATCTGTTAACCCCAAATTCCCCGGGGGCTTCCCTAGTAGCTCAGCTGGTAAAGAATCTACCTACAATGGAAGAGACCCTGGTTCAATTCCTGGGTCAGGATGATCCTCTGGAGAAGGGATAGACTACCTTCTCCAGTATTCTTGGGCTTCCCTGGTGGCTCAGATGGTAAAGAATCTGCCTGCAATGTGGGAGACCTGGGTTTGATCCCTGGGTTGGGAAGATCCCCTGGAGAAGGGCATGGCAACCCACTCCAGTATTCTTGCCTGAGAATCCCCATGGACAGAGGAACCAGGTGGGCTATAGTCCATGGGGTCACAAAGAATCCAACACAACTGAGTGACTAAGCACAGTACAGTACCCAAATTCCCACTACTACCCTCTCCCACTCCCCACACCTGGGCAAACACTAGTCTACTCTCTACGTCCTTTATTTTGTGAAACAGGGTATATTATTTTTTAATGGTTTTTTCCATAAATATTTAATTTATTTTAATGAGGTTGATGCAGACAAGGTCCATTTAAAACCTACATCCCAGGCCAAAAATTACAAATAAATTAAAAAAGAGCAGTGTTCTGTCGTATACATGTTTGCATGGATAACTTTTTGTATTTTGGCCATGCCATGGGGCATGTGGCATCCTAGTTTCCTGACCAGAGATGGAACCTGAGCCCCTGCAGCAGAAGCACAGAGTCTTAACCACTGGACATCCGGGGAAGTCCCTTCTGCATGAGTAACTTTAACTGCCAATGCAAATTAGAACTTTTCTGGGATCTTCTGACAAGACCCTTCTTTCATCTTAAGATGCTTTCTCTTTAGTGAAGCCCTCTTTGGAGTTAGTCATTGCTCCCATCACTTCTGTCACCTTGATTTCAATGTGATATTCCCCTTTTCTTTGGCCCAGACCCTCAGATTCTAAAAGTAGCTTCAAGTTAAGGAAAGGTCATTTTCCCACAGTTCAATTCTCTGAAAACCTTCCATCTCCCACTGAAAGTCATAGGCCAAGAATGAAGCAATCACATGTTAGAACTTCAGGGCCAATTGGAAAGTCATTTATGAATCCTTGCATTAGTTGATCTCATTTATCACAAGCCTACAAATTCACAGAACTTGAGAAGGCAGCCAGTCTCTCTGTGGACATATGCAATTTTTATTTTTTTAAATTAATCTTTATTGGAGTATAGTTGCTATAGTTTTTCCAATAGTCATGTACAGATCTGAAGATTAGACCATAAAGAGGGTTGAGCACTGAAGAATTGATGCTTTCCATCTGGGTGGTGCTGGAGAAGACTGTTGAGAGTCCCTTGGACAGCATGGAGGTCAAACCAGTCAATCCTAAATGAAATCAATCCTTAATATTCATTAGAAAGACTGATGCTGAAACTGAAGCTCCAATACTTTACCCACCTGATGCAAAGGGCTGATTCATTGAAAAAGACCCTGATGCTTGGAAAGATTGAGGGCAGGAGGAGAAGGGGGCAAGAGAGGATGAGATGGTTGGATGGCATCACTGACTCAATAGACATGAGTTTGAGCCAACTCTGGAAGGTAGTATAGGACAGGGAAGCCTGATATGCTGCAGTCCTTGGGGTCTCAAAGAGTCAGACATGACTTAGCAACTGAATTGCAACAAATAGTTGCAATTCACAAAACTAATTCACAAAAAAGTTGTGTAGTTTAGACTACACAGTAAGGTGAATCAGCCATACGTATACATATATTCCATTCTTTTTGGACTTTCTTCCCATTCAGGTCACCACAGTGCATTAAGTAGGGTTCCTTGTGCTATATTGTATTTTCTCATTAGTTATCTATTTTATACTCATATAATTTTTTAAAAAGGAGAGTGTGATATGAAGCAGGCTGAGGTATGATCATCAAAAAACAGCATGATGTAAATAAACAATGAATCATAGGCACTAGAATTCAAATGACCAGATGTTTTAGAGATGGGGTGCCAGTTTTCAATTCTGTTTTGAACACCACATTACAAAAGAACTACTTTAAAAAATAAAAAAGAATTAAGGGAAAGAAAGAAAACAAAAAGAATATCTAAATGGTTGAATGACCCCTTGTGTGCTCCTGATAAATTTCAATCACACCTTCCTCAATTCCCAGTCCTTTTGGAGAGTGATTATCAGCAATTCTCTGACCTTCAAAGAGAAGTCTGAGTGAATTTATAGGAATGTCCAGTCTTTGGCAGAATGATCCTTTGAGTTTCTTGAGATGTGTCGTCATTTTCCCTTTGAAGTGAATGTCACTGCTATCCTGACATGACTGAGTTTTAATATATTATCCTTCCTTCTGCCGGGGTAGTTTGTAATTTCCTTGGTTCTGTCTCATTGCAACAAAAATTTGAAGCAACGGACGGACTAGTGTTACAGCCCCATGTAATTTCCTTGGATGGACCAGTGTTACAGCTCCGTGTTACAGCTCAGTTTTATTTAGAAAATAAAAGAAAATACATCCTCGAGGTGTGAGGGTGGACTGACCCAAAAGATGCAGAGAAGAGAAGCCCATGGCCCAATTTTGGCTCCTCTTTTTATATGCTTTTTTTTTCTCCTCCCCCTGAGCCTGCTCTATGGAATTTGGGCTAGCCAGGAGGGCTGTTTGTTTTCCTGAGGTTCTCACTCTGGTCCTCTGACCTTCCTTTGTTCTATTTTTGGGAACTTCTCCCTCCTTTGTCTTTCAGTCTCTACCATTCTGAACTCCTTTTTCTTCTTCTAACTACTTAACACTTCTTACCCACATAAGTCTTCTGTTGAAGTTTTTGCCTCCTGGCCAGTCATGGTGATGGGGGTTCCCTCCCCACCCTGGGATCTCCGCACAGCAGCGGCCTTGGGTAGGGAGAACCTCGCTCCGAGGTTTCTCTCTTCCCCATAGCACAATGCCTTGGCTCCAGGGTATATTCTTGATCCCAAATCCTCATAGCAATTCCCTCAAGAAAGGTAACATGATTTTTTTCTCCCAAGAGGATGCTGAAACCCCGAGAGTTTAGATAATTGGGTCAAGGGCACTGTCAACTACTAACTGGCACTTGCCAAGGGCATTTCCCATCTGCCTCTACAAGGATTAAATTATGAGCTGCTGCAGTTGCTGACCATCAACACCCCCTGAAAGGAGCTCAGAATGGAGATCATAAATGAAGTACTTTGTGCTCTGGAAAATCTGGCAGAACAGGTCTTAGATAGATATTTTCAAGAGCTGATTTTACGAGCCCAATTCTTGCATTTCCTCACATCTAGAAAAGTAATAAAGTCCTTCATGGTGACCCCTGCTCCCTGTGACTAGCAGAAACCTTCTGCAAAAATATGTGCTTGATTGAGTGAACTCCCTGTTCACTGAAGTCACAGATATACTCACCTTCCCCCTACCTCTTTGGAGCTGTTTCTCAGAGCTATCAGAACTGTGCTCTCCTGGGCTATAGTCCTCATTTGGGCCCCAATAAAACCTAACATGAAACTCTCACGTTGTATGTTTTCTAAGTCGGCAACACAGAGCAGAAAAGAGGCAGCAGCTACAGGTGATTCTGTGCTATAAAAACCAGGTCACGCTCTTCTCCCCATCTCTGCTTGGAGCCCTTTGGGTATGACACGCCATGCCCAAAGCACAGAGTGAGCTGATGACAGCCCTCACCTGTCACCATGACTCATGACCCTCTGAGCTCTCCACCACATGCTCCGCTTCAATCCCAGTGCTCTTCCTTTTCTGTGTCCAAAGATGTTAACCAGCCCTTGGAATACTGTCTGCCAGCTCCTAAGTGGAAAAACACCATCAGAGAAGCAGGGAAGCAAAAAAGAAAAGTGAAGAGGAGGCAAATACCTTATTTATCACTCTTGACTTTATTACAAAAGATCTGCAAAGCTCACACACACACACAAAAATCAACCTGCAAATCATGTTATGGTTAATAAAGCAGTAATTTAACAGCACCCCCCCCCCAACCTTCCCTGGCAGCGTCCTGAAGTACTCACAATGCCCTTTCTATGTTTCATTTTAAGGCCCAGTACAAAAGGTTTTCACCTTAGTGTAATTAACTTTTTATCATTAAGATGCTGAAAAATTGAATTGTGTTGGACACAGGTCACCGTAATGAGAATTTAATGGCGACGTGTTACAATGCACACTAAGCTATGAATCCATGCTAGAGGCGTCACATTGCCACTGACCTATGCAAATTTCCATCTCAGTGGCCCTTATTCTTCCACTGTGGCATCCGGCCCCCTCTCCGCTTCCCTCTCATCTCCTTAAACAATGATCCCCTCATTTTCATATTAATTGCATCACTTAACTGAGATAATGCTCCCTCTGAAATGAGCAAAGGGATGAATCACCGAAACGGGCCATTATTCTTTTTGCTTAACCAATTTCACAGGCCCCGCACAAAGCACTGCCTTCATTTGGCTTCCTATAATTGCTTATCATTAGGCCCAGCCGCCCCACGAAGTACCTTTTTATTTATTTAAGTCTCATCTCTGATGGATGGAAAATGAGTCACTTGCATATCTGAGAGGCCCAGACAGTTTGAGGCAAGGGAGGTGGTGGGATACCCTGGAGGCCAAAAATGGAGGAGAAGCAGCCTGCGTGAACAGCCCTGCTCCTTCCCCTTCCCACAAGATTTCAGGGGCAGCCACAGCTATCAGGTGACCTGTGGCTTCCAGCAGCAGCCCCTCTGGCTCCTGCTTCCGGATAATCAGATGATCAAGAGGAGGGAGGGCTTGACCACATGATGATGGCAGTTTGGTACCCACAAGGGATGTAGATAAGGCTGTCCAGGTGCCTACTTCACCAGGGAAGTGAATAAAGCAGGTGAGAGGCTGTCCCCTGGCCTTGACGTTCATAGTCTGGACCCATCAGCGTGAGATGGATAAGGGAACATCATGAAAAATTGCTGTTTATTCCTTCATTCTCTCTCTCCCCCTTTCATTCCTTTAAGGAAATCCAGAATTGTGAAAGAGAGAGGGAGAGAAGGAAAGGACGTTTTCCGAGGGAAATGAGTCTGTTATCAGCCACAGACATACTCAGAAAGGCATCAGGAGAGAACAGCTCCCTCGCCATGAAAAGGAAAATCTCCTATTAGCCTGTCAGGGATCTGGGCTAAAGCGTTCCCTGGAGGTTTACCTAGAGCACGGCGTGTACTTTGTTCCTGTGGATAAGAGGGCCTGTCTCAGAGCTAGCTGTCAGTGGCCTCGGGATCCACTGTCGTAATATTGCTTCTCAGATATCGCTGCCATAGCTCATGCCGCCTGTCTGTTTGGTAGCTGCTGTAATTCTACCTTTGTGCTCAGCACTAACCAGGGCTTCTCAGCTTGGCTCCCACACCCTCACAGGAGCCTATCAGTAGCTTGACAGGGGACAAATAGGAGTCTCCTGACTCGTGGCTTTTGTTTCTTTGTCTGTGATGTTCCTGCGGTGGCTGAGAGGGTTGGAAATCCAACCCACACCGTTGTCCTTCTTCACACATAAGGGAGATGACCTTGTCAGTATGCTTGGGACACTTAGTTTAGGACCGGGGATGCAGAGGGCAGTGGTTCTCAAATGTGGTCCTCCCACTATTAGCAGCACCACCCTAACAGCAGCAGGGTGTTGTTAGATATATTAATTTAATGGGGTGTTGTTAGAACTTGTTAGAAATATTAATTCTCAGGCTCCACCCAGACCACTGAGTTGGAAAATCTGAGGGTGGACTCTGTTAATAAATGATTACATTATTATTATCAGGAATTTAAATAAGAGGAGTGCAAAGAGTGATACACGGGCTTCCCAGGTGGCGAAAGTGGTAAAGAACTCTCCTGCTGATGCAGGAGACATAAGAGATGTGAGTTCGATCCCTGGGTCAGGAAGATCCCCTTGAGGAGGGCATGGCAACCCACTCCAGTATCCTTGCCTGGAGAATCCCATGGACAGAGGAGCCTGGAGGGCTACAGTTCATAGGGTCTCAGAGTCAGACACGACTGAAGTGACTTACCACACATCTCACCTCAACAATTCAAAATGATGAGATCACCAGATATTTGCTGAGCTCCTCCTACATGTCCTGGTTTGAATCGTGGGGTCCTCTCACAGATATGGGACAGGGTGATGGGCAAAATTTGTAAAAGCCAAGAGGACTGACATTGGGAGAGGAGCATTTTCTGGGGTGACTGGGGTGACAAAGCTGGAGGGGGGATTCAGTTACATTCAGGAAGAGATTGGAGTTCAGTTCAGTTCAGTTCAGTTCAGTCGCTCAGTCGTGTCCGACTCTCCACGACCCCATGAATCACAGCACGCCAGGACTCCCTGTCCATCACCAACTCCCGGAGTACACTCAAACTCATGTCCACAGAGTCGGTGATGCCATCCAGCCATCTCATTCTCCGTCGTCCCCTTCTCCTCCCGCCCCCAACCTTTCCCAGCATCAGAGTCTTTTCCAGTGAGTCAACTCGTCGCATGAGGTGGCCAAAGTATTGCAGTTTCAGCTTTAGCATCAGTCCCTCCAATGAACATCCAGGATTGATCTCCTTTAGAATGGACTGGTTGGATCTCCTTGCAGTATAAGGGACTCTCAAGAGTCTTCTCCAACACCACAGTTCAAAAGCATCGATTCTTCGGCGATCAGCCTTCTTCACAGTCCAACTCTCACATCCATACATGACCACGGGAAAAACCATAGCCTTGACTAGACGGACCTTGGTTGGCAAAGTAATGTCTCTGCTTTTTAATATACTATCAAGGTTGGTCATAACTTTCCTTCCAAGGAACATAGAACTCAGTAGGGTGAGACCACATTAAGAACAATAGCAGAATCAGTCAGGAGGGGATGTAGTTTGTACAGGAGAATCCTGTAAGTCATTCGGGGCCAGATCAGGGAGTCATGGGTGGTAAAGGAGCTCCGTTTTTCTGTGGGGTGTGGAGATTGTTTGATGGTTTAAAGAGCTCAGGAGGACTCTGCTAGAGGCCCCAGAAGATTAAATCTTATATTATATTTTTGAAATGATATTGAGAATTACTTTAAGGGAACTCTATTCCTATCTCCTACAATCACAGGGCAGTAGGAACTCAGGGACACTTGCAGTAACCACTTGCCCTTTCCTAGGAGAGAAAGTGTGGTCACTGGATGGGAGGTACCTGCTGTTGGTCAAGCCAGGGGAGTCCACTCCGTGGAAAGGTCTCTGTCTGGTGGGAAATGAGGTTGAAGACCAAGTAGGAGCAGATTCTAGAGTCTTGAAAGCCAGGGTAAAGAGCAAGTAGAGTCGTTATGAATTCCTGAGTTTGGGAACAAAAGAATAAAGCAGGGCCCCCATGGTTGGCTCAGCAAGTAAAGAATCTGCCTGCAAGGCAGGAGCCACAGGAGATGCCGGTTCCATCTCTGGATCGAGAAGATTCGCTGGAGCAGGAAATGGCAACCCACTCCAGTATACTTACCTGGAGAATTCCATGAACACAGGAGCCTGGTGGGCTACAGTCCAAAGAGTTACAAAGAGTGGGACACACTGAGCACGTGCAGCATACAAAGCATAACTGAAAGTGATGTTTGGGTGACTCAAATAGGGGAGGCTGCTGCTGCTGCTGCTGCTGAGTCACCTCAGTCGTGTCCGACTCTGTGTGACCCCATAGACGGAAGCCCACCAGACTCTCCATCCATGGGATTTTTCTAGGCAAGAGCACTGGAGTGGCTTGCTATTGCCTTCTCCGATAGGGGAGGCTAGAAATCCTTATTATACCACTGGCGATCCAAACTACCATTAATTTTTTTTTTTTAAGTTGTGTTCCTTTCTCCACAAGGCTAAAAGAGAAGGGCCTCCCTGGAGCTTCTAAATCACACCCTATTGCTTGGTTCTCTGGGTTTGTTTCATGGGTTGTAAATGAGAACTACCTAGTTCATAAAACTGCTTCTCTCATAGGGTGTGACTAGTTTGTTTCTTGCATCAGATCATTCAAGCTTGGATAATTGGTATTAGGAACCACTGAATTTTCTTGATTTAGAATTGTCATGATAACAGTTACAGTTTAAAAGAAATTGTAGACTGGCAATGCAGATATTTTTATTATTCTGAACATATTATTAAAATGAACAGGTTGGCATATGTCATAAAAATTAAGCTGGTAGAGAGCTGAGCTTAGAATAATTATACTGAAAAAAAATACTTTCCAGTTGCACAGTACATTATGACTTGGTAATGGTTTATGTGGGCAAAATTGCTGCAAGAAGGAAGCTAAAAATGTAGCAGCTCAAGGACTTCCCTGGTGGTCCACTGGTTAAGACTCCATGTTTCCAATGCAGGGGGCATAAGTTCCATCCTTGGTCAGGGAACTTAAGATCCTGTATGGTGTGAGGCATGGCCAGTAAATAAGTAAGTAAATACAAATGTAGCAATTTCAACACAATGAAAGGTTGATTACATCTCACCTAAGAATTGAACAGGTCAGCAGAGGTGGTTGGTGGTAGAGAGACAATTCCTGCTCCATGCAGTCTTTCAGGGACTCAGGGTGGCAGAGGTTCTGCCATCTTCAGCATATGGCTTTCAATGCTGTCTCAATGACCTTCTTGGCCTCTGACCACATAAAGGAGAAGAACACTAAAGAGTCTGGAAGTTTCTTTGGCCTAGATCACTTACACTCACATCACATTGGCTCAGACCCAGTCACATGACTAAATTGCAAGATAGCCTGGAAAATGCAATTAAGTCCTGCATGAGGAAAGAGAAAAATAGATTTCAGTGGACAGCTGGAATTCTTTTTATAGGAAATCTTACAGGTAATCTAACCTTTACTGAAAAAAATCAGTGAAACACTGGTTAAGTAAATTTCTTGGGAAATTTTTAGCTGCCAATGCACTAATCTGGGAATTATTCAAAATCATTTTATTACCTCTCTATTTATAAAAGCTAATTATTCTGCTTGTATGTGTGCTAAATTGATTCAGTTGTGTCCGACTCTCTGCAAGCCTATGGACTGCAGCCCTCCAGGCTCCTCTGTCCGTGGAGATTCTCCAGACAAGAATACTGGAGTTGGTTGCCATGCCCTCTTCCAGGGGATCTTCCTGACCCAGGAATTGAACTTGTGTCTCCTGTGGTTCCTGCATTGCAGGAGGATTCTTTACCCTGAGCCACTGGGGGAGCCTTAATTATTCACAGAACTAAGGATTTAGAGAACATCCACCATGTGACTACTTCATTATCTCTGTATACTTGAAATCCAGTGGTGGTCATAGTTCTACTGGCTTTCCAACTGGAGACTGATTTCTTCACATGTTCAATGGACAATGAAACTCCATTTACCTTTGATCTCTGAACACTCTTTGAAACCAGAGCCACATATCTTATTTCCAAGATGGGCTACATTTTCTGGATAACATAAATATCACATTTGAATAGTGCTACATGTTCATCATGCTGTAAGTTTCTCAAGGGGAGAGAAAGTAAAAATTCTAGATGTTTTATAAAATCACTTAGCATCTAGCATAGAGTTTTAGCATCACACAGGAAGAGGTTTTAGTCTCGGTTTTGCAATTCATTTATCCTCTTAAGCCTCTTCCTCTTAAGGAAGCCATGGTTTCCTTTCCTAAAAGAAAAAGAAAATATCTATGCTGTTCAGGGTTTCCCTGGTGGTTCAGACAGTAAGGAATCTGCCTGCAATGCAGGAAACTTGGGTTTGATACCTGGGTCAGGAAGATCCCCAGGAGAAGGGAAAGAGTATCCACTCCAGTATTCTTGCCTGGAGACTTCCCTGGACAGAGGAGCGTGGCAAGCTACAGTCCACTGGGTCACAGAGTTGGGCATGATTGACCAACTAACACTTTCATTTTTGGCTTCCCAGGTGGCATAGTGATGAAGAATCTGCTTGCCAATGCATGAGATGCTGAAACTCCAATGCTTTGGTCACCTGATATGAAGAGTCAGCTCATTGGAAAAGACCCTGATGCTGGGAGAAATTGAAGACAAAAGGAAAAGAGGGCAGCAGAGGATGAGATGGTTGGATAACATCACCGACTCAATGAACATGAATTTGAGCAAACTGTAGGAGACAGTAGAGGACAGGGGAGCCTGGGGTGCTGCAGTCCGTGGGGTTGCCAAAGAGTTGGACATGACTGAACAGCAACAGCTCTGTTCATCTTGCAGGATGGTTAGTATAAGTAAGTGATAACAAAAGGGAAAGGAATATGATATTACAAAAATTGGTGGACATTGAATCATTATCATGGTCTTCCATATGTACTCTGAATATTATCAGATTACTGAACACATAGTTGCTGTCATAAAACATTCACAACCTGGTATGTGATGGAGAGCTTGTTATCACCACTATTTTGTGGAAGAAAGAATTGAGATTCAGGGAGGTTAGGGACTATTTCTCTGCCTAAAGTTTTGAAGAATGAAATAGGCATTCCATGGAAGGAGAACACATTGACTCTGGAGGACAGACTCGAATTTGAGGGCCACCTCTCCTAAGTATCAGGCTTCCCTGGGGGCTCAGATGGTAAAGCGTCTGCCTGCAATGCAGGAGACCCAGGTTCGACCCCTGGGTTGGGAAGATCCCCTAGAGAAGGAAATGGCAACCCACTCAAGAGGAGACTCAAGAGAGCAGGAAACTCAAGTTTTCAAGATGGATCATTCTACTATGGAATGTTAAAATTGGAGGTCTTTAAGTGCAGTCTCATACAAGCTGTCATCAAGCATAGATACCCACTGGATGGTATCTTTGAAAGATTTTTTCAACTTCAGTTGTGATAATTGTAGTAATGAGAACTCGGAGAAGGCAATGGCAAGCCACTCCAGTTCTCTTGCCTAGAAAATCCCATGGATGGAGGAGCCTGGTAGGCTGCAGTCCATGGGGTCGCTAAGGGTTGGACACGACTGAGAGACTTCAGTTTCACTTTTCACTTTCACACATTGGAGAAGGAAATGGCAACCCACTCCAGTGTTCTTGCCTGGAGAATCCCAGGGAACGGGGGCCTGGTGGGCTTCCGTCTATGGGGTCACACAGAGTCGGACACGATTGAAGTGACTTAGCAGCAGCAGCAGCAGTAATGAAAACTAACTTATAATAAAGGGTATCTGGTTTAACCAATACTTATTGAGGCAGTCACTATACTAGTGTGCTTACATAGAGCTTAACACTGGATTGTCCAATCTGACTTACATGACTCAAAGATCTTACCCCCACCAAGATTTACGAATAATTTCAGTGATCAAAGCAATTAAGTGGCACAGGCTGAGCAGGTAGTGGTCTGGAACATTCTGAATTACTGCCCAGGTCCTTCTTGCATCCAGGTGGCCAGTTGTGATAGGTAAAGTCTTCCAGTGAGGTTTGTAGGTAGGTTACTGTTCACAGAGGGCTTCCCTGGATGCTCACACGGTAAAGCGTCTGCCTGCCATGTGGAAGACCCGGATTTGATCCCTGGGTCTGGAAGATCCCCTGGAGAAGGACATGGCAACCCAGTCCAGTATTCTTGTCTGGAAAATCCCATGGATGGAGGAGCCTGGTAGGCTATAGTCCATGGGGTCGCAAAGAGATGGGCACAACTGAGCGACTTCACTTCATTTTATTCACAGAGGTGAGTGTTTGGGTTAAGAAACATTTATACTCCTGACAGCTGTATGACTTAGGTTAGGCGCCCTGGGAAATCACTGAAAGTGAAAATGTGAGTCACTCAGTCGTGTCCGAGTCTTTGTGACCCCATGGTCTGCGGCCTGCCAGACTCCTCTGTCCGTGGAATTCTCCAGGCAAGAACACTGGAGTGGATTGCCATTTCCTTTCCTGGCGATCTTCCCAATCCAGGGATTGAATCCAGGTCGTCTGCTTTGCAGGGAAGTTCTTTACTGACTGAGCCACCAAAATCATTAAATCCATAAATTCTAGGTTTGTTTGCCATACACGATTCTAAACCAGAAACATCCTGATAAGGACTTCTCAAAAATAATTACCCTCTTCTGGGAAATACAATTTTATTTGTCAGGAAGTTCAGTTATCAGCATGTTCGTATGAGGTTAGATTGGCGTACCTGCCTTTTTTTTCTTTCCCTAGAATGTTCTCTGATAACAGAGAGAAATGAATCACATGTCAGTTACTTTCATTGCTTCCTCTCCAGCTAAGTAGTGAAATATAATGATGAACATGACAAACAAGATCTCTAATTTTGACCAATTCACTTAGGAGAGAAAAGGGAGTAGTCAGACAAATTCAATAGTTTACTGGGTGCTGATCAAGAACATTTATAACTATGGTTAAAAGTTATACCTGTGTGGGACTTCTCTGGTGGTGCAGTGGCTAAGACTCTGAGCTCCCAATCCAGGGGGCCCAGGTTCAGTCTCTGGTTGGGGAACTATATCCCGATACTATGACTAAGAAAGAGTTCACGTGCTGTAACTAAAGATACCACATGCTGCAATTTAAAAAGGTCCCTCATGCTGCAGCTAAAAAGATCGTGCAGATCCCGTATGCCACAGCCAAGTCCTGGTGTAGACAAATAAGTAGATTTTTTTTAGAAAAAGTTATACCTGTAAAAAGAAGTCCAATTTCAAAGGACAGTTGCAGTTTGGAAGGTCTATCCTTGTGAGTTTTAGTTTGGGATTCATATTGGAAGCTACCATCATTTTATTCCAGCCCCGACTAGACAGATATGCCACTCACATGGCATGCCTTCCTCAATCAGCAATTTGTCTTTCCTGTACCTTAGCTTCAGTTACTCTGAAAGGTGACTCTCTTGAAACTGCCACCAAGGCCCTCCTGAATGAATTTTGTGTTTGCAGAATAGTCTGTACTTTTATAGACCATTTCATAAAGATCCCAGGTTAGATAAAAATTTGTTTAGCAATTTCAAGCACTGCAGGAGCAGATACACTCACAGAAATGCATTTTATTTATGTACATGCAGAAGGCAAACAATGAAGGTATGCATAGAAGGTTGTAGGAGCAGATACCATGGGCATGCATAGGCTGAGACTTAGAATTGTGATTTGAAAGTCTGAGTCTTTCAAATCACAATAGGAATTTGGAGCATCATAAGAAGATTGTGTTGTTTTTGTTTAGTCCCTCAGTCATGTACAACTCTTTTGTGACCCCATGGAATGTTGCCTACCAGGCTCCTCTGTCCTTGAGATTCTCCCGGCAAGAATATTGGAGTAGGTTGCCATTTCCTCCTTCAGGGGACCTTCCAGCCCCGAGAATTAAACTTGCATCTCTTATGTCTCCTGCACTGGCAGGAGGATTCTTTGCCACTAGTGCCACTTGGGAAGGTCTAAGCAGATTATACTCAAATCAAGAAGAACCAGGACCTGAGAGAATAAACAACTTTACACATGTCAAAACTACAAGCAATCTGGCCTTTGCTAAACATTAAGGGCGAGACACTAGTGGTATGTCAGAGCTGGTGTGGCAGGCAAGAACCAGATAAGTCACAAGAATGCGGTAGCTGCCATAAAAGGACTTGGACTTTGTCCCATTGACATGAAATAGGGTTTAGATACAGCCACTGCAGTGCTAGTCAGCTCTGATAGGTGGAAGGCTTTTTTGTCTTTGGGAACCACAGAGGATGAGATGGTTGGATGGCATCACTGACTAGATGGACATGAGTTTGAGCAAGCTCCAGGAGTTGGTGATGGACTGGGAAACCTGGCGTGGGGCAGTTCATGGGGTCACAAAGAGTCGGACACTAGCGAGTGACTGAACTGAACTGTTAGTTAATTTGCAATGCTGTGTTAGTTTCAAGCGTACTGTAAAGTGAGTTATATATTTATGTATAGTTGTCTAGTCACTAAGCTATGTCCTACTATTTATGACCCCATGGACTGCAGCAGGCCAGGCTTCTCTGTTCTTCATGTCTCTGGAGTGTGCTCAAATTCACTTCCATTGAATCGATGATGCCATCCAACCATCTCATTCTCTGTTGCCCCCTTCTGCTCCTGCCTTCAATCTTTCCCAGCATCAGGATATTTTCCAGTGAGCTGGCTCTTCACATCAGGTGGGCAAAGTATTAGAGCTTCAGCTTTAGCATCAGTCCTTCCAGTGAACATTCAGGGTTGATTTCCTTTAGGATTGACTGGTTTAATCTTGCAATCCAAGGAACTCTCAAGAGTCTTCTCTAGCACAATTCGAAAGCATCAGTTCTTTGGAACATTTTCAGATTCTTTTCCTTTATAGGTTATTAGAAGATATTGAGTATAGTTCCCTGTGTTATACAGGAGGTCCTTGTTCTTTACTTATTTTATATATAATAGTGTGAATATATAATTTTTTTCTCTTTTAAAGGTTAAATCTGCCCTTCTGTGATGTCAAATTGATTTTACTCCTGTTCTTAGAACTAGTGAGGAAATATCAACTAAGACCAACAATGTACTGGTAAGTGTTTAACAACTGATTTTCCAAAATTTTCCACCTTGGCTGATTTCAGAATTCCAAGGTGAGGTCATTAAAGGAAGAGTTAGGAAGAGATGTACATGGCCAGCTCTTGAAGTCTAAATGGGTCCTTTTGGTCACTGTAGGGACTCAAAAAAACAAAGGATCCACCCTCCTAAGAGCATGGTCGAGATCATAGTTACTTTTTCCCCTCTTACTACATTTAAAAGAACTGTTTAGAAAAATTATACTTTTCAGTACAAGGCATTCTAGACTTTATAACTAGTGCTTGACTTTTTAAACCAGTGGTACCAAAACTTGGGGCTTCCCAGTAGGTGCCAGTAGTAAAGAATTATTCTTGTCTGGGAAATCCCGTGACAGAGGAGCTTGGTGGGCTATAGTCAATGGGGTTGCAAAAGAGCACCACACGACGGAGAAACTAAACAGCGATAACCAAACTGTGAGCAGTGCTGCCCCCTAGAGGGCATCTGGAAATTTGCTGTTCAGTTGCTCAGTCCTGTCTGGCTCTTTGTGACCCCACGAATGGCAGCACTCCAGGCTTCCCTGTCCTTCACCATCTCCCTGAGTTTGCTCAAACTCCTGTCCATTGAGTGGGGAATGCCATCTAGTCATTTCATCCTCTGTATCCCCCTTATCCTCCTGCCTTCAGTCTTTCCCAACATCAGGGTCTTTTTCAATGGGTGAAAAACTGGGACGTTGTAAGTGCTTAATGGGCAAGGGTCAGGAAGGCTGAATATCCTGCTCTGGGAGAGACAGTCCTGCACAATAAAGAGTTGCTCTGCCCTCAAACTCTATGGTACAGTCCTTGGAAAAAGCAGCTTTACACTGTTCCTCCCACAAGTTGGCTTTCTGCCAGATGGTAGTGCTTTATTAATATATTCTGCTAAACTTTCCTGAGCAATCATACCCTGCTGCTTATAAGACAAGGAAGTCCTAGGCTTAGTGACAGATGCTTATTTTATTCCAAAATGATTGAAATAAAATGCACTGGAATGAAACTTTTTTTTCTCTATTAACCTTTAGCAGCATTTATAATGACCATGTTAAATCAAACCTCATTACAATGTAATGGGGCCTGACTGAAATACTGCAGGTATGATGCTGAGTAATTTCATAAATTATTAAATGGTAATTGAAGGTAATATGGCAGAATACATTCTACTCCTGAGGGGGAAAATACAGAAGACTTTGGAGGGAAATAAAGTTGGTGAAAATATAGCATATAGAAAGGGTTAGAAGAAAAGTGGAGAGGGGCCATAGAAGACCTGAATAAGCCCTTTAATTTTTGGCATTGGACTAAAATAAGCTATTTTGACACTGACTTGAAATATTGCAGACATTCAGAGTCTTCTCACTTCCGGTTTCAGGCATTCTTCAAGGCAAAAGAATCAAAGTCAGATTATTTTTTAATACAAAATGTCTCTTGATGCCATGCCTTTATTGCAGGTACAGTTCACATCCAGGCCTCATTTACCTAATAGCTTTTCAGAAGCTTAAAAAAAATCCCAATCAGTAAACTAATTGTGCTTGTTGTGAAAGAAAACTAAAATTCTAGAAGATGTGGATTTTGAAGGTCTCGTCACACATAGCCTTCCTTGTAAATAAGACATTCTTTCAGATTTGCACACATTATTCTTTTTAAGTTTACTTTTTCAACATAGGTTATATTATAGGGACTGTCCTAAAACTGACTCTTTTCATTTACTATTACCGCTTGGGCATCTTTCTATGTCGATACGAGCAGATTTAAACTTAAACATTTGCTAACTTAATTTTTTATAATATTTCAAATTTGAAGTAAAGTTGGTTTACAGTATTTTATTATTCTTTTAGTTTCAGGTGTACAGCTAGTCTGACTGAATATTTCTGTAGACTATACGCCACTTAAAGTTGCTATAAATAATGGATATATTTCCCTCTGCTGTACAATACATCCTTCCAGATTCTTTATCTTATGCATAGTAGCACGTGCCTTTTAACCCCTATGCCTCTTTTGCCCTCCCTCCCTTCTGTCTCCCCACTGGTAACCACCAGTTTGTTCTCTCTGTAAGTTGGCTTCTGTTTTGTTGTATTCATTAGTTTGCTTTATTTTTTAGATTCCACATATAAGTGATAACATACAGCGTTTTGTCTTTCTCTGACATATTTCACTAAGCATAATGCCCTCTAGGTCCTTCCCTGTTGTTGCAAATGGCAGAATTTCATCCTATTTTATGGCTAAGTAGTAGTCCACTGTAGATTATGCTCAAAATCCTTCAAACTAGGCTTCAGCAATATGTAAACCGAGAACTTCCAGATGTACAAACTGGATTTAGAAAAGGCAAAGAGACCAGAGATCAAATTGACAACATTCGTTGGATAATGGAGAAAGCAAAGAAATTCCAGAAAAAACATCCACTAGTGCTTTGGTTGGAGAAGGAAATGGCAACCCACTCCAGTGTTCTTGCCTGGAGAATCCCAGGGACGGGGGAGCCTGGTGGGCTTCCGTCTATGGGGTCACACAGAGTCGGACACGACTGAAGTGACTTAGCAGCAGCAGCAGCAGTGCTTTGGTAAAACATTTGACAGTGTGGATCACAACAAACTGGAAAATTCTGAAAGAGACAGGAGTACTAGACCACCTTACTTGTTTCCTGACAAACATGTATGCAGGTCAAGAAGCAACAATCAGAACTGGACATAGAACAACAGATTTGTTTCAAATTGGGAAAGGAGTATGACAAGGCCATATACTGTTGCCCTGCTTGTTTAACTTATATGAATAATGAGTTTGGTTCAGTTCAGTTCAGTTGCTCAGTTGTGTCTGACTCAACTGAGTGCAACCCCATGGACTGCAGCATGCCCGGCCTCCCTGTCCATCACCAACTCCCAGAGTCCACCCAAACTCATGTCCATTGAGTCGGTGATGCCACCCAACCATCTCATCCTCTGTCGTCCCCTTCTCCTCCTGCCCTCAATTTTTCCCAGCATCAGGGTCTTTTCAAATGAGTCAGTTCTTCACATCAGGTGGCCAAAGTATTGGAGTTTCAGCTTCAACATCAGTCATTTCAATGAATATTCAGGACTGATTTCCTCTAGGATGGACTGGTTGGATCTCCTTGCAGAATACATCTTGTGAAATGCTGGGCTGGATGAATCACAAGCTGGAATCAAGATTGCCAGGAGAAATATCAACAACCTCAGATAGGTGAATGAAAACACTCTAATGGAAGAAAAGAGGAATTAAAGAGCCTCTTGGTGAATGTGAAAGAGGAGAATGAAAAACCTGGCTTGAAACTCAACATTAAAAAAACTAAGATCATGACATTCGGTTCCATTACTACATGGCAAACAGAAGGGAAAAAAGTGGAAGCGGTGACAGATTTTGTTTTCTTGGGCTCCACATCACCACAGATGGTGACTGCACCCATGAAATTAAAAGATGCTTCCTCCTTGGAAGGAAAGCTATGACAAACCTAGACAGCATGTTAAAAAGCAGAGACATCTCTTTACTGACAATGGTCTGTATAGTCAAAGCTATGGCTTTTCCAGTAGTCACGTTTGGATGTGAGAGTTGGCCCACACCAAATAATTGATGCTTTCAAATTGTGCTGGAGGAGGCTCTTGAGAGTTTCTTGGACTGCAAGGAGATTAAACCAATGAATCCTAAAGGAAATCAACCCTGAATATTCCTTGGTAGGACTGATGCTGAAGCTGAGGCTCCAATGCTTTGGCTACTTGATGTGAAAAACCAACTCATTGGAAAAGACCCTGATGCTGGGAAAGAGCAAAGGCAAAAGGAGAAGAGGGTGACAGAGGATGAGATGGTTAGATAGCATGACTGCTCAATGGGCATGAATTTAACAAACTCTGGGAGATAGTGAAGGACAGAGAAGGCTGGTATGTTGCAATTCACAGGATCTCAGAGAGTTGAACACAACTTAGTGACTGAACAACAATGGTCCATTGTATATGTGTTCCACATCTTTATCCATTCACCTGTTGATGGGCACTTAGGTTGCTTCCATATCTTGGCTATTGTAAATAGTGTTGCTATGAACATTTTCGTGTTGTTTTGTTGCTAAGTCATGTCTGACCCTTTTGCAGTCCCATAGACTGTAGTCTGTCAGGCTCTTCTATCCATGGAATTTCCTAGAATAGAATACTGGAGTGGGTTGCCATTTTCTTCTCTAGGGGATCTCCTGAACCAGGAATCCAACCCTAGTCTCCTGCTTGGCAGGCGGATTCTTTACCACTGAGCCACCAGGGAAACCTACTATGAATGTTGGGAGTAAATGTATCTTTTCAAATTAGTGTTTCATTTTCTTTGGATACATACCCCTGAGTGGCTTTGCTGGATCATATGATAGATTTATTTTTTAGTTTTTTGAAGACTTTCCATACTGTTTTCCATAATGGTTACACCAATTTACATTTTCTCTACCTTCCCCCCAATGCTTGTTATTTATAGACTTTTTCATAACAGCCATTTCACAGGTGTGGGATTGATATCTTGCTGTTTTGTAAACTTTTTAAAAATTAAAGTATATTGTAAAGTGCACAGAATTTTAGTGTAGATTTTTATGATTTGTCCTAAGTGAATGTTATCCACATAGTCACCACTTAAATTAAGACATAGAATATAACCATTGTCCTTTGTCCTTGAGCTATCTTTCCTATCCCTCTCAATCATTTTACTCATCCTTACTGAATGTAATCAGGCTTCTGAATTCTATCACCATATAATAATTTTCCTTTTTCTTTAGATTAAAATAAACTGGATCATTTAACATTAACTTTTTTGAGTCTGGATTTCTTTGCCTGTTTGGTTTATGAAATACTTCCACTATTGCATGAAGTATTAGCTCATTTTTGTTGCCACAGTGTATTTTACTGTATGACTGTAATATAATTTATTTGTTCTTGGTTCGATGAACTTTTAGATTGTTGTTTGGGGGCTACTGTGAATAATACTTTTATACTTGTCTTTATACCTATATATGTCTTTTGATGAATATATATGTATATATATATTCCCCCACCCTCCTCACTGGCACATACCTAGAAGTGAAATAGCTGTGACATAAGTTGTGTGCATATTCAGCATTAGTTGTTACTGCCAACAGTTTTTCCAAAGTGACTCTAGGAATTTTTATTTCCTTAGGTGTTGTGTAAGGATTCCATTTGCTCTATGTCTTTGCCAAAAGTTTGTATGGTCATTTTCTTTTTTAAAATTAAGTTTCAGCCCACTTTGTGGCTTTCTAGTGGTAATTTATTGTATCTATTTTGCATCTCCCTCATGACTAAGGATTTTGAACACCTTATGAGTTAAATGGTCAATTTATTTTGATTAATGGATGGACAAGTCTTTTGCTTCTATTTTATTGTTTTTTTTTCCCTCTTTCTCACAGCCTTACAGGAGTTCTTTATAAATTCTGAAAGTTAGCTGGATGCTTGTATTGCATATATCTTTTCCAACTCTGTGGTTTGCCTTTTCAGTCTCTAAGGAATCTTTAATGAAGTCATTTTGTTTGTATTTTCTTGTATTATTATTATTACTGTTTCCTGTGTTCTCTTTGGGCTTCCCTCATGACTCAGACAACAATGAGGGAGACCTGGGTTGGAGACCAGGGTTTCTTTCCCAGGTTGGGAAGATCCTCTGGAGGAGGGCATGGCAACCCACTCCAGTATTCTTGCCTGGAGAATCCCCATGGACAGAGGAGCCTGGAGGGCTACCTACAGTCCATGGGGTCACAAAGAGTCAGACGCGACTACTAAGCACAGCACAGTGTCCTACTCAGGAAAATTTTGCCTACTCCAAGTGAAGCTATTGTTTTATATTATCTCCTGTGTTACTGTTTTATCTATCACAATTAGATCTCTAATGCATCTAAAACTGGTTTTTGTATATGGTGTGAGGAAATGGGTATTGCTATTTTACTTAATATCATTTATTGAAAAGACCACGTTTCTTCCACTGAATTTCATGGACTAACTCAGATAAATCAGAAGTCTGTATATGGGTGGGTATGTTTCTGAAGTCTCTGCTATTTCTTTTTTATTGTCTATCCTATCACCTCTACCACACTTAGAACTGTAGTTTTAAAAAGTTGGTATATGTTATGTAAGTCATTCAACTTTGGTCTTCTTTAGAATTATATTAATTATTCTCAATCCTTTTAATTTTCATATTCATTTTATAATCATCTCATCAATTTCCATGAAATTTTTGTTAGAAGCAAATCAATACATTAACCTTTAGAATATTGAATCTTCTAATTAGTGAACTTGGTATAACCTCTGTTTCTTTAGTTCTTTAATTTTCTTTTAGTAATGTTTGTGCTTTGCTATGTAGTGATCTAGCCCATTTAAAGATTAGATTTACTTCTAAGTATTGATATATTTTAAGGGTAAAGTCTGATGCTCGGAGGGGTTGGGGGTGGAAGGAGACGGGGACGACAGAGAATGAGATGGCTGGATGGCATCACCGACTCGATGGACATGAGTTTGAGTGAACTCTGGGAGTTGGTGATGGACAGGGAGACCTGGCGTGCTGTGATTCATGGGGTTGCAAAGAGTTGGACACAACTGAGTGACTGAACTGAACTGAACTGATACTAAAATCTGTAAATTTTGATTCTGTTACTAGAATGTAGAAATACAATTATGTTTTGCATATCAACTTTGTAATCAGAAATCTTGTAAAATTCATTTATTCATTTTCAAATTTATTTATAGATTTTTTTGCATTTTATATTTACATTGTTATGTTTTTATGAGTAATACTGTTTTTTTCTTTCATATAATTTTTAATTTTATTTATTTTCTTCTTGTATCTTATTTCACTCATTAAATCCTCTATAGCAATAAGGTAATTCTTTGTTAAACTGCCCTAATAGGATTCTTGTTGAAGGCTGGCCAAAGTGATCAGATATTACCTGGAATATGATGGGAGATGAGGACATTGATCAAATATCAGGGTAATCAGATTTTGAGGGTGGGGATTCTGGCTAACCTGACAGCAGGATTCTTGCTAAACCTGAACTCTACAAAGATGGATATGGAAGCCCACACTTTGGTCAAGTTGAGCAGAAGGCTCAGAAGAACTTGACTAAAATTTGATCCAGGACAAAATCTCGGTCAGCAGACATTCTTGTTTCATTCCCAATCTTAGGGGAAAATTTTCTAATATTCCATAAAAATATTGTGTTTACTATAGTTTTCTTTTCTTTTTTTTTTTTTTTACCAGATACTCTTTAGTAGATTCAGTTCAGTTGAGTTGCTCAGTTGTGTCTAACTCTTTGCAACTCCATGGACTGTAGAACGCCAGGCTTCCCTGTCCATTGTCAACTCCTGGATCTAGCTCAAACTCATGTCCATTGAGTCGATGATGCCATCCAACCATCTCATCTTCTGTCATCCACTTCTCCTCCTGCCTTCAATCTTTCCCAGTATCAGGGTCTTTTCTAATGAGTCAGTTCTGCACATCAGGTGGCCTAAGTATCAGAGCTTCGGCTTCAGCATCAGTCCTTCCAGTGAACATTCAGGACTGATTTCCTTGAGGTTTGATCTCCTTGTTGTCTGTCCAAGGGACTCTCAAGAGTCTTCTCCAGGATCACAGTTCAAAAGTATCAATTCTTTGGCATTCAACTTTCTTTATGGTCCAACTCTCACATCCATACATGACTACTGGAAAAACATAGCTTTGACTATATGGACCTTTTTCAGTAAAGTAATATCTCTGTTTTTTAGATTAGTTTCCTTCTATATTTTTCTTTTCTAGAGTACTTTTTTCCCCTTAAATCATGAATGAGTGAATTTTATCAAATGCTTTCTCTGTACTAATTTAAATGTTCATGTTCTTATATAAATATAAGAATAATGTTCTTGTTCATTCTGTTAATGTGGTAAACTACATTGATAAATATTTAAAAAAGTGAAACCCCAACTTGACATTGCTGGAATAAGCGCTACATTGTTATAATGCATTGCCATTTTATGTATTTGGTTTGCTATTACTTTGTTTCAGAGCCCTGTGTGTGTGTGTTCATTTGAAGGATTTGTTGTTGTTTTTCAATCTCTAAGTGGTGTCCACCTGTCTGTGACTGCAGGGGCTGCAGCACTCCAGGCTTCCCTGTCCTTCACTATCTCCCAGAGTTTGCTCCAACTCATGCCCATTGGGATCCAACCATCTCATCCCGTCACCCCATTCTCCTGCCCTCAATCTTTCCCAGCATCGGGGTCTTTTCCAATGAGTTGACTCTTCATATCAGGTGACCAAAGTATTGGAGCTTCAGCTTCAGCATCAGTCTTTCTAATGAATATACAATGTTGGTTTCCTTTAGGATTGACTGCTTTGATTTTGCAGTACAAGGGACTCTCAAGAGTCTTATCTAGCACCACAGTTGGAAAGCAGAAATTCTTTGGCGCTTAGCCTACTTTATGGTCCAAATCTCACATTGGCACATGACCACAGGAAAAAACATAGCTTTGACTAGAAGGATTGGTCTGTAATATTTTGTTTTGCTATCTTATTGACATTTTGGGATTTAGGCTATGCCAACATCATAACAAGAGATACCACTGTTTTTCTGTTCCTGGAAAGAGTTGATACAAGTTTGGTATGATTTCTTATTTCAATATTTAAAAAAATTCTCTATTTAAGCTATCTTGAACTGAAATTTTCTTTGTTTAAGGACTTCTACTTATGGGTCAAATTCCTAACAGATGCAGAGATATTCAGCTCTTTTATTTATTCTATTTCAGTTTTGGTAATCTTCACTTACAAGGAATTTCTTTATTTATTCTAAGCTTTCAAGCTTATTGGCAAAAGTTGTTAATACTGTATTCCTATTATCCCTTTAATCACTGTAGAAACTGTGATGGTGTTCTTTATATCATCCTGATATATGCTATTTATGCCTTTTTCATTTATATTTTTTCTTAGAATTGTACAAATTTTATAAATTTTGTTAATCTTTAAAATTTTAAATTTTTTACGTTGCTGATTTTTCACACATCTATTTGAGTTCTATTTACTGTTCTTTATCATGCTACTTCAAATAAATATTTGGATCATGAATCTTTAGCCTCTATTATTATTACTTTTTAAATATATACAGTTGTGGTAACTGAAAAAAAGAGGATTTTCACAAGGAAAGCAGGCAGATATGGAATGACCACATCATGGAGTGTGTAGAGAGGCTTGTAAAATAAACACAAACTTGAAACTTCCACTAGGTTAATGAAAGACTGATGTGTTTTAAGCTCTAGAGGGTGGTTTGTAGGCAAATGCAGGAAGCAAACTAAAATGAGGGTGACTACGTGGAGGTTGGTTAAGGAATCCAGGTGAGAGGTGACATTTGCTGGACTGAGTGTTGTCGTGCATGCCTGCATGCTAAGTGGTCTCAGTCATGTCCAATTCTCTGTGACTCCATGGACTGTAGCCTACAAGTCTCTTTTGTCCATGGGATTCCCCAGCCAAGAATCCTGGAGTGGGTTGCCATGTCCTCCTCCAGGGGATCTTCCTGATCAAGGATCAAACCTGCATCTCTATTGTTTACTGCCCTGGCAGGTGGGCTCCACTTGTCAGTGAGGTTGGAAAAGATTACTGAATTTGCATGAAGTTTAATATTGAGAAGTATGCAGTGGTGATGAATTGGGTGTGAAAGGAGTTTGCTTTTCATTCTACCAGACATATTTCACCAGACTAATATCACCTGTTTCATGTGCCCAAATATGTCCCATGCTTCCTCAGCCCTGGGTGTTTACAGATAATATTCCCTCTACCTGGAGTACCCTTCCTCTCCCTGTCTACCTGAATACCCAGTGGTTCCTCTGTACATGAATTCAGAAGTCATTTCGTTCAGGAAGCTTTCCTTAAATCCCTGACTGGGTTAATACCTCTGCTATGTGCTCTTAAGACAGACTAAACTTCTCTCCACATGGCAATCAACACAGTTGACTGCTTACTGTTTAAAATTTACACTAGTAAATGTTAAAGCTAATGAGAATGGGGGAAAATTTTACACATTTAAAGCTATATATCCTTCTCTAAACACTGATCTATCTGCCAAAAAAATTTGATGTAATGTACTGGAAAAGACTCTGACGCTGGGAGGGATTGGGGGCAGGAAGAGACGGGGACGACAGAGAATGAGTTGGCTGGATGCCATCACCGACTTGATGGGCATGAGTTTGAGTGAACTCCGGGAGTTGGTGATGGACAGGGAGGCCTGGCATGCTGTGATTCATGGGGTCGCAAAGAATCGGACACGACTGAGTGACTGAACTGACTGACTGACTGAGTTTTATTATAATTCAGTCCAAAATATTAAAAATACTTTTCACTGTGCTTTTTTCTTTTTACCCTGTGTCGTTGACAAGTGCATGGCTTTATCGTTTAACTCCCAACACTCATGGATCTTTCTCACTGTGTTTTTGTTGTTGATTTCCAGCTTGAGGCCACTGATGTCACCGAACATGTTTTGTCATGACTATTCTTGAAATTTGCTGATATGCTTTATAAATCAGCATAAGGTCAGTTGGTAAAGATTCCATGTACATTTGAAAAAAAGCTATTCTTCAGCTCTTGGGTGCTGTACTGTATACAGGATAATTCAGTTAAATTGGTTACACCACATTAACAAGTTGAAAAATAGAAACCATATGATTATCTCAATAGATGCAGAGAAAGCCTTTGACAAAATTCAACATCCATTTGTGATAAAAACCCTCCAGAAAGCAGGAAAAGAAGGAATATACCTCAACATAATAAAAGCTATATATGACAAAACCTCAGCAAACATTATCCTCAATGATGAAAAATTGAAAGCATTTCTCCTAAAGTCAGGAACAAGACAAGGGTGCCCAGTCTCACCACTACTATTCAACATAGTTTTGGAAGTTTTGGCCACAGCAATCAGAGCAGAAAAAGAAATAAAAGGAATCCAGATTGGAAAAGAAGAAGTAAAACTCTCACTGTTTGCAGATGACATGATCCTCTACATAGAAAACCATAAAGACTCCACCAGAAAATTACTAGAGCTAATCAATGAATATAGTAAAGTTGCAGGATATAAAATCACACAGAAATTCCTTGCATTCCTATGCACTAACAATGAGAAAACAGAAAGAGAAATTAAGGAAACAATTCCATTCACCATTGCAACGAAAAGAATAAAATACTTGGGAATATACTTACCTAAAGAAACAAAAGACCTATATATAGAAAACTATAAAACACTGGTGAAAGAAATCAAAGAGGACACAAATAGATGGAGAAATATACCATGTTCATGGATCAGAAGAATCAATATAGTGAAAATGAGTATACTACCCAAAGCAGTCTACAGATTCAATGCAATCCCTATCAAGCTACCAATGGTATTTTTCAGAGAACTAGAACAAATAATTTCAAAATTTGTATGGAAATACATAAAACCTCGAATAGCCAAAGCAATCTTGAGAAAGAAGAATGGAACTAGGGGAATCGACCTGCTGGACTTCAGGCTCTACTACAAAGCCACAGTCATCAAGACACTATGGTACTGGCATAAAGACAGAAATCTAGATCAATGGAACAAATTAGAAAGCCCAGAGATAAATCCACGCATTTATGGACACTTTATCTTTGACAAAGGAGGCAAGAATATAAAATGGAGAAAGACAACCTCTTTAACAAGTGGTGCTGGGAAAATTGGTCAACCACTTGTAAAAGAATGAAATTAGAACACTTTCTTACATCATACACAAAAATAAACTCAAAATGGAATAAAGATCTAAACTTAAGACCAGAAACTATTAAACTCCTAGAGGAAAACATAGGCAAAACACTTTCCAACATAAACCACAGCAGGATCCTCTATGACCCACCTCCCAGAATATTGGAAATAAAAGCAATAATAAACAAATGGGACCTAATTAAAATTAAAAGTTTCTGCACAACATAGGAAACTATAAACAAGGTGAAAAGACAACCTTCAGAATGGGAGAAAATAATAGCAAACGAAGCAACAGACAAAGAATTAATCTCAAAAATATACAAGCAACTCCTGCAGCTCAATTCCAGAAAAATAAACGACCCAATCAAAAAATGGGCCAAAGAACTAAACAGACTTTCTCCAAAGAAGACATACAGATGGCTAACAAACACATGAAAAGATGCTCAACATCACTCATTATCAGAGAAATGCAAATCAAAACCTCAATGAGGTACCATTTCATGCCAGTCACAATGGCTGCTATCCAAAGCCTACAAGCAATAAATGCTGGAGACGGTGTGGAGGAAAGGGAGCCCTCTTACACTGTTGGTGTTGGTGGGAATGCAAACTAGTACAGCCACTATGGAGAACAGTGTGGAGACTCCTTAAAAACCTGGAAATAGAACTGCCATCAGTTCAGTTCAGTTCAGTCGCTCAGTCGTGTCCAACTCTTTGTGACCCCATGAATCACAGCACGCCAGGCCTCCCTATCCATCACCAACTCCCGGAGTTCACCCAAACTCATGTCCATCGAGTCGGTGATGCCATCCATTCATCTCATTCTCTGTCATACCCGTCTCCTCCCACCACCAATCTCTCCCAGCATCAGAGTCTTTTCCAGTGAGTCAACTCGTTGCATGAGGTGGCCAAAGTATTGGAGTTTCAGCTTCAGCATCAGTCCTTCCAATGAGCACCCAGGACTGATCTCCTTTAGAATGGACTGGTTGGATCTCCTTGCAGTCCACGGGACTCTCAAGAGTCTTCTCCAGCACCACAGTTCAAAAGCATC
Source organism: Moschus berezovskii (assembly GCF_049115385.1). NCBI lineage: Eukaryota > Metazoa > Chordata > Mammalia > Artiodactyla > Moschidae > Moschus > Moschus berezovskii. The sequence continues at coordinate 118,481,830 of NC_142464.1, forward strand.
CATTCTTCCGCGATCAGCTTTCTTCACAGTCCAACTCTCACATCCATACATGACCACAGGAAAAACCATAGCCTTGACTAGATGGACCTTGGTTGGCAAAGTAATGTCTCTGCTTTTTAATATGCTGTCTAGGTTGGTCATAACTTTCCTTCCAAGAAGTAAGCGTCTTTTAATTTCCTGGCTGCAATCAGCATCTGCAGTGATTTTGGAGCCCCAAAAAATAAAGTCTGACACTGTTTCCACTGTTTCCCCAGCTATTTCCCATGAAGTGATGGGACCAGATGCCATGATCTTTGTTTTCTGAATGTTGAGCTTCAAGCCAACCTTTTCACTCTCCTCTTTCACTTTCATCAAGAGGCTTTTGAGTTCCTCTTCGCTTTCTGCCATAAGGGTAGTGTCATCTGCATATCTGAGGTTATTGATATTTCTCCCAGCAATCTTGATTCCAGCTTGTGCTTCTTGCAGCCCAGCGTTCCTCATGATGTACTCTGCATAGAAGTTAAATAAGCAGGGTGACAAAATACAACCTTGACGTACTCCTTTTCCTATTTGGAACCAGTCTGTTGTTCCATGTCCAGTTCTAACTGTTGCTTCCTGACCTGCATACAGGTTTCTCAAGAGGCAGGTCAGGTGGTCTGGGATTCCCATCTCTTTCATAATTTTCCAGTTTGTTGTGATACACACAGTCAAAGGCTTTGGCATAGTCAATGAAACAGAAATAGATGTTTTTCTGGAACTCTTTTGCTTTCTCCATGATCCAGCAGATGTTGGCAATTTGATCTCTGGTTCCTCTGCCTTTTCTAAAACCTGCTTGAACATCTGGAAGTTCATGGTTCACATGTTGCTGAAGCCTGGCTTCCAGAATTTTGGGCATGACTTTACTAGCGTGTGAGATAAGTGCAATTGTGCGGTAGTTTGAGCATTCTTTTGCATTCTCTTTCTTTGGGAATGGAATGAAGACTGACCTTTTCCAGTCCTGTGGCCACTGCTGAGTTTTCCAAATCTGCTGGCATATTGAGTGCAGCACTTTCACAGCATCATCTTTCAGGATTTGAAATAGCTCAATTGGAATTCCATCACCTTCACTAGCTTTGTTAGTAGTGATGCTCTCTAAGGCCCACTTGACTTCACATTCCAAGATGTCTGGTTCCAGGTGAGTGATCACGCCATCGTGATTATCTTCGTCGTGAAGATCTTTTTTGTACAGTTCTTCTGTGTATTCTTGCCACCTCTTCTTAATATCTTCTGCTTCTGTTAGGTCCATACCATTTCTGTCCTTTATTGAGCCCATCTTGTACAGACGCAAGAGACGCCGGCTCGGCGCAACTGACCACAGGCAGAAGCGTGGCCGAGAGGAGCTACTCCACGTCCAAGGTAAGGTACAGCGGCTGCGCTTTGCTGGAGCAGCTGTGAAGAGATATTCCACGACCAAGGTAAGAGAAACCCAAATAAGACGGTAGGTATTGTGAAGGGGCATATGAGGGCAGACACACTGAAGTCATAATCCTGTAAAACTAGTTGATCTGATCATATGGACCACAGCCCTGTCTAACTCAATGAAACTAAGCCATGCTGTGAGGGGCCACCCAAGACGGACGGGTCATGGTGGAGAGGTCTGACATTATGTGGTCCACTGGAGAAGGGAATGGCAAACCACTTCAGTATACTTGCCTTGAGAACCCCATGAACAGTATCAAAAGGCAAAATGATAGGATACTGAATGAGGAATTCCCCAGGTCGGTAGGTGCCCAGTATGCTACTGGAGCTCAGTGGAGAAATAACTCCAGAAAGAATGAAGGGATGGAGCCAAAGCAAAACAAATACCCACTTGTGGATGTGACTGGTGATAGAAGCAAGGTCCGATGCTGTAAAGAGCAATATTGCATAGGAACCTGGAATGTTAGGTCCATGAATCAAGGCAAATTGGAAGTGGTCAAACACTAGATGGCAAGAGTAAACATAGACATTCTAGGAATCAGTGAACTAAAATGGACTGGAATGGATGAATTTAACTCAGATGACCATTATATCTACTACTGTGGGCAGGAATCCCTTAGAAGAAATGGAGTAGCCATCATGGTCAACAAAAGAGTCCGAAATGCAATACTTGGATGCAATCTTAAAAACGACAGAATGATTTCTGTTCGTTTCCAAGGCAAACCATTCAATATTACAGTAATCCAGGCCTATGCCCCAACCAGTAATGCTGAAGAAGCTGAAGTTAATCTGTTCTATGAAGACCTACAAGACATTTTAGAACTAACACCCAAAAAAGATGTCCTTTTCATTATAGGGGACTGGAATGCAAAAGTAGGAAGTCAAGAAACACCTGGAGTAACTGGCAAATTTGGCCTTGGAGCACAGAATGAAGCAGGGCAAAGGCTAATAGAGTTTTGTCAAGAGAATGCACTGGTCATAGCAAACACCCTCTTCCAACAACACAAGAGAAGACTCTACACATGGACATCAGCAGATGGTCAACACCGAAATCAGATTGATTATATTCTTTGCAACCAAAGATGGAGAAGCTGTATACAGTTAGCGAAAACAAGACCAGGAGCTGACTGTGGCTCAGATCATGAACTCCTTATTGCCAAATTCAGACTGAAATTGAAGAAAGTAGGGAAAACCACTAGACCATTCAGATATGACCTCAATCAAATCCCTTATGATTATACAGTGGAAGTGAGAGTTGATTTAAGGGACTAGATCTGATTGATAGAGTGCCTGATGAACTCTGGACGGAGGTTCATGACATTGTACAGGAGACAGGGACCAAGACCATCCCCATGGAAAAGAAATGCAAAAAAGCAAAATGGCTGTCTGAGGAGGCCTTACAAATAGCTGTGAAAAGAAGAGAAGCAAAAAGCAAAGGAGAAAAGGAAAGATATAAGCATCTGAATGCAGAGTTCCAAAGAAGAGCAAGGAGAGATAAGAAAGCCTTCCTCAGTGATCAATGCAAAGAAATAGAGGAAAACAACAGAGTAGGAAAAACAAGAGATCTTTTCAAGAAAATTAGAGATATAAAGGGAACATTTCATGCAAAGATGGGCTCGATAAAGAACTGCCATACGACCCAGCAATCCCTCTCCTGGGCATACACACCTAGGAAACCAGAATTGAAAGAGACACATGTACCCCAATGTTCATTGCAGCACTGTTTATAATAGCCAGGACATTGAAGCAAACTAGATGTCCATCTGCAGACGAATGGATAAGAAAGCTGTGGTACATATACACAATGGAGTATTACTCAGCCATTAAAAAGAATGCATTTGAATCAGCTCTAACGAGGTGGATGAAGCTGGAGCCTATTTTACAGAGTGAAGTAAGCCAGAGAAAAAAAACACCAATACAGTATACTAATGTATATATATGGAATTTAGAAAGATGGTAACGATAACCCTGTATGTGAGACAGCAAAAGAGACACAGATGTATAGAACAGTCTTTTGGACTCTGTGGGAGAGGGCGAGGGTGGGATGATATGGAAGAATGGCATTGAAACATGTATATTATCATATGTGAAATGAATCGCCAGTCCACGTTCGATGCATGATACAGGATGCTCTAGGCTAGTGCACTGGGATGACCCAGAGGGATGGGATGGGGAGGGAGGTGGGACGGGGGTTCAGGATTGGAACACATGTACACCCATGGTGGATTCTCATCAATGTATGGCAAAACTAATACGATATTTGTAAAGTAAAATAAATAAATTAAAAAGAAAGAAAGAAAAAAAAATTGGTTAATCATGATATTCAAATATTTGACATCCTTACTGGTGTTTTGGTGCTGTTTATTCTACCAGTCACTGAGAAAGCTGTGTTTAAAATCTCTAAATATAGAGTTTTCACTTAGTCAATTTTAGGCATGAATATTTTGATACTGTATTTTTTTTAATGTTTGGAAATTTAGGATTTTTATATCTTTTTTGATTTACTCCTTTATCACAATAAAACTCTATTTTTAGTAATACTTTTTACCTTAAAACTATATATAAGGTCAGTGTAGATGTATTAGCTTTATTTCAATTATTTTATTTATATCTCTATTTTTTATTTTTCAAGCATTTTTGTACCTATATTTAGGATGTTTCTTGACTGTCCCAGTGTGAAAATCCTTTTATTTTAATGGAAAGATTTTGTCTATTGACATTTTAATATAAGTTGCTGGCATATTTTTGTTAAATTTGCCTTCTTATTAGTTGCTTAGTCCATTGTTCTTATTCATTTGTTTTATATTTTTTCCTGTCTTGCTTCTTTTAATATTAAATATCTTTCAGAAATTTTATTTTCCTCTATTATTTTGTATATATATATATTATATATAAAAATAATATATATATAATTTATAGAAAAAAATATATATCCTTAGTTGCTCAGCTGTGTCTCTTTTGCGACCCCATAGACTGTAGCCTGCCAGGCTCCTCTGTCCATGGGATTCTCCAGGCAAGAATACTGGAGTGGGTTGCCATTCCTTTCTCCAGGGGATCTTCCTGACCCAGGGATTGAACCAGGTCTCCTGCATTGCAGGCAGATTCTTAACCATCTTCCCTCTTTACCACTAGTGAAGCCCAAGAGCTGACTCATTGGAAAAGACCCTGATGTTGGGAAATAATGAGGTCACGAGGAGAAGGGGGCGACAGGGGATGAGATGGTTGGATGGCATCGCCAACTCAATAGACATGCGTTTGAGCAAGCTCTGGGAGATAGTGAAGGACAGGGAAGCCTGGCTTGCTGCAGTTCTTGTGGATGCAAAAAGTTGGACACGACTTAGCAACTGAACAGCAACTACATGTATATATACATATACACAAACATATAACACAATAAAATTTTATTATTCTTTCTGTGATTACTCTAGAGATTGCACCATGCATCCTTGACTTATTGAAGTGCAATTTAAATCAGCATTTACCTGAGAATATTTTAATTCTTTTTAACCTCTTTACCAACTAATATACTATTGCTATTGTGCATTTTGATCTTGTTTTATGTAGTCAGTATTCATATACATTTCACATATTTTCCTTTACTGGTGTATTTTATTTACTTTTATGTTAATATGCTTCTATCTGGGATTACGCTTCTGTCTAGAAAATTCCCTTTAACATTTCATTTCTTACAGGTGGGCTGATCACAAATTCCATCTTTCTTTTTCTGAAGATGTACTTGGATTTCATTTTGAAGGCCATTTTTATTTTACTGAGGAAAGCATTGGAAATGCTGAGGAAAGAAATTGGTAATTTCTTTCATTTTCTTTTTTTTTTGCAGCACTTGAAAATTCATTATATTGTCTTTGGCTTCCATAATTCCTTCTGAGAATGCTAAGAGGTTTTGGTTGTTTTGTCTGTTTTTCTTTTTTTCCTCTCTCTCTTTGCTTTTAAGATTTTGACTAGTTTTCAACAACTTTTCTATGATGTTTCTTTTGGAATTTAGTTTTTTATATTTATGTTGTTTGGGTTCCAAGATATTCTTAAATCTTGAGTATGTTTCACCAGTTTTGGAAAACTCTCAGCCATTCTTTCTTTAAACAATTTTTCTGATCAATTTCCTTTTTTCCCTCTCTATTCTTCTCTCTTCTTACACATATATTTGGCATTTCCTCCATTTTTCATACATCTTCTCACTTTTTTCTTTGTACTAATCTTTCTACTCTGTGCATCAATATGGACATTTGTTAAAAACTGATCTGTTTCAGTTCACTAATTATCTCTTTTGTTTTCTTTAATATGACATAGTTTTATAATTTCAGTTATTATAGGTTTCAATTTTAGAATTTCTATTTGTCTATTTTCATAGATATCAGTTGCAGATGGTAAAACCTTCTACCTTATCCTATATTTTATTGAACTTATTCATTATAATCTTTTAAAAGTCTGTCTGAAAAGTGTGATCACTTTTGGGTGAATTTCTATTGTCTGTTTCTTTTCTTTTGGTTTTGATCATTTGTTATTCTGTCCTACTGTGACTTTCAATTTTTTAATAAATATCCAATGCTGTGTATGGAAAAATTTAGACTCTCTGGATGACATTGATTTCCTGGAGAGAGGGTTTTCTTTAGGCAGCTATGTAATGTATGGGAAGTGATCCAATTAAATCTGAGTTTTTGTCTTTATTAAAACTTATCTTTTTATGTATTCCCTTACTTTTGGAGATAGCTTGTGATGTTCTCAACCGAAAGCCTGGGTTTCTACAGGGCCTTCTTCCATGATGGACTCTGGACTCTAATTTATTGCTTTTCATCACCAAAAGACTGCCTGAATCTCTGCTTAGACTTTTATTTTCTTGGCCCCCCGATTTCTGCTGCCAATTTCATTATCTACCTTCTTGAATGCACAGTTTAGGAATCAAGGAGTAATTTGGGGGACACTGCATGAGAAACTTCAGTTCAGTTCAGTTCGGTCACTCAGTCGTGTCCAACTCTTTGTGACCCCATGAATAGCATGCCAGGCCTCCCTGTCCATCACCAACTCCTGGAGTTCACTCAAACTCCTGTCCATTGAGTCGGTGATGCCATCCATCCATCTCATTCTCTGTCGTCCCCGTCTCCTCCCACCCCCAATCCCTCCCAGCATCAGACTCTTTTCCAGTGAGTCAACTCGTCGCATGAGGTGGCCAAAGTATTGGAGTTTCAGTTTTAGCATCAGTCCTTCCAGATTGATCTCCTCTAGAATGGACTGGTTGGATCTCCTTGCAGTCCAAGGGACTCTCAAGAGTCTTCTCCAGCACCACAGTTCAAAAGCATCCTTTCTTCGGCGATCACCTTTCTTCACAGTCCAAGTCTCACATCCATACACGACCACAGGAAAAACCATAGCCTTGACTAGATGGACCTTGGTTGGCAAAGTAATGTCTCTGCTTTTTAATATGCTATAGGTTGGTCATAACTTTCCTTCCAAGGAGTAAGCGTCTTTTAATTTCCTGGCTGCAATCAGCATCTGCAGTGATTTTGGAGCCCCCCAAAATAAAGTCTGACACTGTTTCCACTGTTTCCCCATCTATTTCCCATGAAGTAACTCAGGGCTCAGTTTTCTGTACTGCTCTTCACTCTGTGATCTGGAACCCTCAAGTTCTGGCTGCCTTAATCACCGTTATTTCTAATTTTTGTCTTTTTCTTTCAATGAAAGTGCTGCAAACCCTGTGCTGCTGCCTTCTATTTATCCTTTATACCCCTGCTGCAGATTGACCAAACCCCAAAGGAAAAAAGCAGCAATGGAGTATATCTCATCTTAGTACTTTCTCTTTGCAATTCTAACTCCTTTATTCTCATCTGCAGTGGTTGCCCTTGGATGCCTTCAAAAAGTGTCCTTTAAAAATGTATTTAATCCAGCTCTTAGGTTATTCTCAGTAGAAGGCTTACTATGACACAAGCTACTCATAATAATTGAGACTATTTTATTCATTTTGGAGGCTGTATACAATTCTAAGTCCTGGGCTTGCCAATTAATTATTTAGTGCCCTATTGAACTTCTGGTTTCTAAGTTTTCACTATTATGAATAATGTTGCATAAACATATTTGTAATATAATTTCATGCAATTGTACAAGCATTTCTTAAGGATAATTGCTGATAGTTAATGGCTCGGCATGGCTTATATCATTTTTCTCATCCTTTTTTGGACAGAACTCAGTTTCCTGGCTTCAGTCAAATTGCAGGGTAGACTGGGAAATTCAAATATTTTGTATGTACAGGAAGAGGAAATGTTGTGGCAAACATACTGCTAACTACTTCCTAACTTGTCTCTCTAGGTCTAGACCCCTTCTGTAATCCATATGCTACATTACCACTTGACTTAATATCCTTAAATACCACTGAGTTTTGAAGAATTTATGTTTTGAAGGGTGCTGGAGAAGACTTTTGAACATACCTGGGACAGTAAGGAAATCAAGCCAGTCAATCCTAAAGGAAATCAACCCTGAACACTCTCTGAAAGGACTGATGCTGAAGTTGAAGCTCCAGTACTTTGGCCATCTGATGCAAACAGTCAACTCATTGAAAAAGCCCTTGATGCTCATTGGAAAGATTGAGGGCATGAGGAAAAAACTGGCAATAGAGGATGAGATGACTGGAAAGTGAAAGTGAAAGTCACTCAGTCGTGTCCAACTCTTTGCGACCCCCATGGACTATAAAATCCATGGAATTTTCCAGACTAGAATACTGGAGTGGGTAGCCTATCCCTTCTCCAGGGGATCTTCCTGATCCAGGAATCGAATCAGGGTCCCCTGCATTGCAGGCGGATGATTGGATGGCATTACCAATTCAATGGATATGAACTCAGGCGAACTTTGGGAGATAGGAACAGGGAGACCTGGTGTGCTTCAGTCCATGGGGTCGCAAGGAGTCGGACATGACTTAGCAACTTAACAACCACCACCACAACCATCGGGCAAGACTCACCAATAAGTTAAAATCTTTTAGGATATTTCTTTTGCTTAGAGAATGAATTTGTGACTTCTTACAAATGTGCAAGTGCTAGAACCTCAATGGAAGACTCTTTTGCTTTGTATTTCTGAATCTAATCTTTTATCATTTTACCCTGATACATTTTTTTATTTTTATAGATGATGGAAAAGGTTCAGTGGGGCTCTGCTTCACAGTTGTATAGAGGTGATCATACTTAACTGGGGCAAACTTGAAATTCAGGGTGGTCACCAGTTAGATTCCTTAAATTACAACTTGCTCAATAAGTAATACCCTGTAACTAGACTTGCCAATCAAGCTCACCTTAACTGGTTCTGTAAACTGCATACCTTCTGTGCTTTGTGTAGCTTAGGCAATATATCACAAGACTCCCATAACTGCCATCTATAGAGAACAACTCTGATGCATGGGTCATTATAATAAAGTTTGTTTAAGTTGTTTAGCAGGAACATGGAGTAAAGTGTTGCCAAGTTCAAACTGTTAGAGGTCACTGACCATTCAACTGGGCCTGCATGAGTGTCTGATGGGTGACCTTTGACATCAGAGGGTCCAAAACTCGATCCTCCGGTTACGCTAATGCTGCTATTTTCTGCACATAGTTCTCATGAAGAGCATGTAACTCAAATATACCTGTTCATAACATGATTACTTCACCTTTTCCTTACCTCCAATCACCTTTCACCACGCCTCAGATCACCCTGCTTCTTTATCTCATAAATACTGTGAGACCCACATCTTCAGGGAGGTGAATTTGAGTTTTGTTTTTCCATCTCCTCACTTGGCTGCCTTGTGAATAAACCTTTTCTCTGCTGTAAACCTCAGCATCTCAGCTTTTGGCTTGCTGTGTGTTGGGCAAATGATCCTGGCTCAGTAACAAGCTCTCCTCAAACACTATTGTAGTTGCAAAGGGCAGAGACAAAGGAGATAGGGAAATATGGGGTGGACACTGCTTCTTCTATATCCAGCAGTATGACCCGGGGCGAGCTAGTCAATCTTTTCTGTGCTCTGTGTTCCCAGCTCTGTAATCTGGTTCTGATAATGGAATAAAACGGCAGCCCTATTATTTTGATCCACGAGTCTCCACCTAAAAAATACACCAGAAAGGACAAGATTTTCCTGTAAGGAAAACAGGAGGATTCTGAGTCATAAGGTAGTCATAGGTGGTTGTGTGTGTGTATGTGTGTGTGTGTGTGCTGCTCACATTCAATGTCCCAAGCTGCAAGCTGAGGACACCTTCACCTCCACTCATTGTTATTTATTTGGAACCATGTAGATCAATCTTCCTAGGAGCAGCAAACACTTCAGGGACCTGACTTTAAGTGTTAAGTGGCTCCTCAGCTTCCTTTCCAGAAGATCTAGTGTAAGGCTTCGCAAATAGGTCTCTTGAGAGTTATTTGTGTTTAATCTGCAGTGAGAGGACCAGCCTGGGTCAGGGCCCTGCAGCCCTGGTATTTCAGCTTTCCTCTTTAGGAAATGATCCTCTCGGTCCATTATCTGGTTCTGTTCCAGCCATTAAGCTGTCCTTCCACAGGCAGGAGGTTAATGAGCCCAGGGGTAGAACACTAGTGTGGGCATAAACCCTGAGTACATTCTCTTAAATAACATATCAACCACAACAACAAAAAGCTCACTGCTGTTGTTGACAATCAGACTCTTCTTGATTTGAAAGCAGACATCAGGAAGTCTACTGGCCCAGCTAAGATCCCACTTCTGCTATTTATTATCTCTGTGATCTGAAGCACATTACTTAACTGTCTCAGTCTCCTTGTATATAAATGGAGAAGAATGACAGTACTATGCCTAAAGTCCCTACAAGGATTAAAGGAGACAGTTTATGAAAAGTAGTTTGAATAGTGCCTGGCACATAGTAAATCCTGTATAAATGTAAAGTAGAGTTCCAATAAATAATTATCTCATTATTTAATTATTTACTTTAATACAGCACCCACTGAGGTAGGTGTTTTCACTTATTCTCCTTTTTCAGATGAGGAAAGTGAGACAAAATTGTCAGGTAACACCCTACCTACAAATATTTACTATGTCATAGGATTGGAATTCAAAACCAGGCAGTCTGGGTAAGTAGAACCCTATAATGAGGGAGATGTGATATTCTGCCCCAAGGAGAGTTATATTATGACATAGCGGTTAGAGACTCCAATGTCATGTGATTATTGTTTCTACCGATGTTTCTAGCTTCTTCGCAGTAGCAGGGATTTAAATGGACTACATAATTTTGGAGTAAAACTTAGGACCTTGAGTCAGACTGTTTTAAGTTAAAACTCAAATTTTGCCCTTCAATAGCTGTGGGACTTTCATCAAGTTAAATTGTATAAACTCACCAAAGTCTAATAACACTGTTGTATACTAAGGTATGTAAACTACTTAGCAAATATCCTAGTATATTATAGATCCTCAGGAAGCATGGGTTATTGTGGTAGATGGCCCCAGTTCCTCTTCCTTCCTATATTGACACCCTCATGCAACTTTTCAGCGCCTTCATTTTTCACCTGAATTCAGCCACACGACTTGCTTTGACCCATAGAATGGGGTGTGTGTCAGTTACAAATCTCTTGTACCCCCACCTTTACAATGAGAACATGTGCATGCTGGGGATGCAAGGGACACGCGGAGCTGAAGCAAGTCATAGACTTGGATATAAAACTGGGATTTGAATCTAACTGTATCTGACTTGGTAACTAGAGCTGTTGTTCCCTCTTCCAGGTTTCACTGTATTAGCATTGCTACAGGGGAAACTTGAGTGCAGATATAAAGCAATCTTTTTTTTTATTACACAGACTGTGAGGAAAGGTTGCAGAATCAACTTATGTTTACTCAAAATGCAATCACAACAACGAGTAATAGCAAGAGAGAAAGAAAAAGGAAATTTGTACATGTAAGGGCAAAATTCGTTTTCTAATGTGCACGCAGGCAGTGCAGAACAGTGCCTCTGTAGTTGTGTCTAGTATGTAATTTCCTTTTGTAACATATGAACCCAAACTCAGTAGGGTGAGCCTTCTTGATAAGGCGGACACTTCATAGATTCACCAAGAGGAAGCTCAGAGCAATCCTGACTTTATTTTTATCATGCTTAATTTCTTACCATCAGGTCATTGTTTCTGCAAGAAGTTTTCCAACCTTGTACATATGGAAAAAATGATCAGGTTAAGTCCAGGGAAAATGCTGTGCATGGTTAGTGATATTTCTTTCATGGGGGAAAGGAGTTAGGGTCTAGGTGCCATATATTGGCTTCTTTGCACAGTTATCTCCTTCATCTTCTTGACTCTGACCACATATTCTTCCTTCTATTGATACATTAATAACAATTTTGTCTATGCTTTCTTCTTAAACCAGTTTCACAGTATCACCACTGAGTAATCATGGTAACACCAATGACAATCATTTATGCTGAAAACATGTGTCAGGTGACTCCTTAATTATAGGACCTCCATGTTTAAATTTAATTCTCACACCAACCCTAAGAGACTGGCCCTAAAATTACCCCTGTTCTATAGAGAAAACTGAGGCTCAGAAAGGTTGTGTCAGCTTCCCAGTGTCTCACAGTTGGGAAGTGGCAATGCCAGGATTTGCACCCAGGTAGTCCAACTCTATTCTTTTAATTACTACCCTATTCTGTATGCACTGGGAATTTCATTTGACATCCAGTATTATTTAATTCTCATAGCAAAACTTTAAAGTTGGGATGATAAAGACAATTTTTCAGATGAAATCACCAGCTTCAGTAAAGTTAGTTTGCCCAAGATCTTCAACAAGCAGAGGAACCAGCAGAAACCTTTCTTCTCCATCAAATGTGTCAATTTATCTTTGCTACATTGCTGTTCAATCCCTAAGTCATGTCTGACTCTTTGTGACCCCATGGACTGCAGCATGCCAGGCTTCCCTGTCCTTCTCTGTCTCCCAGAGTTTACTTAAACTCATGCCCATTGAGTCGATGACACCAATCAACCGTCACATCCTCTGTCACCCTCTTCTTCTCCTGCCTTCAATCTTTCCCAGCCTCAAGGTCTTTTCCAATAGGTTGGCTCTTCACATCAGGTGGTCATAATATTGGAATGTTAGCTTCAGCATCAGTCCTTCCAATGGATATTCAGGGTTGATTTCTTTTAGGATTGACTGGTTTGATATCCCTGCTGTCCGAGGGACTCTCAAGCACCACAATTCGAAAGCATCAATTCTTCGGTGCTCAGAATTCTTTATGGTCCAACTCTCACATCCGTTGCATTCGATTCAGTCAAAGTCTTAAGGTTTTCTGTCCCAAGTCAGAAAATGAGCTGCAAGATTCAGAATATGTCTGTTTCATTGATTTTCTCTTGTCTTTTCTCATTTTTGTGACCTTGCAGGTCCTGTTACCATCTCCCCTTCGTAGAATGTTGTTCGCATTTCCCCCAGGTTTCCCCATCCCTTTCCCCCCAGTCTCCTCATCCTCTGCTTCTGCCATAAAGCTATAGCCAGGCCAATCTACATTTTAAAGTTGTCTCAAGTTATGTTCAAATCTCCAGAGTCTTTGCAGCTTTAAGGAGCCCTGAATCTAATTTTAAAATGATTTATCGTTGCAATTTGTGCTAATATTATTATAAATCATCAATTTACATAGACTGAAGATCTGATTAATTCAAATGTATTCATTTATTTTAGATTAATATGCACCCACTGACTAACCTCTGTATTCATTTACACATAAGATTAAAAACAGATTATTACACCCAAACAAGAACCTACACCAAGCAGCTTGAGTAGGACTGCCCATTTCCAGTACTGTCAGGGCAGCTCAACAGTTGCCTTTGCCTCGTATCTGGTATGTCATCATGGCAACTGACCTTTGACTTCTGACTCTTACACTGTCACTGTTGCCGGCACTGCCTCTGGGGACATTGACACTTTGTCAGGTTGAATTTCATATCTGTAGAGACATAATGAATATTCAAAGAAAGACTTACTACATGTTCAAGCATGACATAGGGCTTTATGATGCTAACTTATTTAATCTTTACAACAGCCCTATGAAATATGTACTAATACTATCCCATTTGGTATAATGGGATATAAAGGGATATACCCAGGTGGTTCAGTGGTGAAGAATCTGCCTGTCAATGCAAGGAGATGTGGGGTTGATCCCTGGGTTGGGAAGATCCCCCGGAGGAGGAAATGGCAACCTCTCCAGTATTCTTGCATGGAGAATCCCCTGGACAGAGGAGCCTGGCGGGCTACAGTGCATGGGGTCAGTGCAAAGAGTCAGACACGACTGAAGCGACTAAACTACCTTACTACCTCCAATTGATTAATGCCCTAGAATTTTGGAGTTGTAAAGATGTGAGTTTGGTTTCCACTTCCTTCGATTCTTGGTTCAGTCGCTAAGCACACAGCCTCGGGGGCGCCTTGGTCTCCTGCTCTGTAAAGCAGGTATCTTGTTTCCCTGGCCAGCTTCTTCGGTCAGATTCACGAATTCCCATGACACATCAGTTTATTCCACACTTCAGTTTCATCGGTAGTCTGGCCCTCATTAGGCTGGACCTGAGTTGCCAACCCTCCACAGTTTTTTCCAAGTGCTTCACTCCTGCAGGAGAGGCCAGGAAACTGGACTCCAATCTGTTTGGAGTTTACAGCCAAAGGCATTGGGCTGACCTGAAGCACAAAACGTGGTTAATGATTTAGAGTACTAATGGAATGTTGGCCCTGCAAAAATACCTTCCACATGTATTTCTAAAAAGGTCTTTCTTAGCAAAGACCCTGAATTTTAAATTATGTTCCTAGATCCACTCTTTAGAGCCGAAAACATATCTGTTGGCCACCTGTTGTATGAAAAACATTTTGCCTGGTGGGAGAGGAATGATGCTAACAATAATAAATACATCTTAAATTTGTAGAGCAGATTTTTTTATTCATGCACTGAACTATATCGTTGAATGATCAGTGAGACAAGAGACCTGAATCCATCTGGTTCAAGCGAGGCTTGAATCCAGGCTTTGTCACAGTGAAGTCACTTTAGATAAATCACCAGCCCTTCTTGGGTATTGATTTCCTACCTGATTTGAGGTCTGGATTACTTGACTTGAACTCTGTTATTTTTTTATGAGGCTTGATTCTTTGCTTATTTGAAGTGGAAATTGTAGCCCGTCATACATTGAAAGGCACATGCTTGTTGCTCAATAAAGACTTGATGCAGGACTTCTCTGGTAGTCCAGTGTCCAGTGCAGGGTACATGGGTTCAATCCCTGGTCAGGGAACTAAGATCCCACATCCTGTGGGGAAACTAAGCCTGGACCCTGCAATGAAGACCCAGTGTAGCCAAAAAAAAAAAAAAAAAAAGAAAAAAAAAGAAACAACAAAAAACCAAACAAACTTGATGGACTGAACTGAAAATGTACTTATTGTTTTAAATCAGGATCCAGCATCAGGCAGCTGGTGTTCAAATTAAGACTTAACTATTTATTACTTGGGAAATTGCTTGCTCTGTTTCCCCATCTGTAAAATGGAGATGATGATAGTACCCATCTCACAGGGTCAGCCAAGGTGTAAATTTAAGCCAGTAAATATAAAGTGCTGGAGCAGTGCCTGGCTTACAGTAGGAGCTCAATAGATGTCAGTTACTCCTGGCTGGTTAAGAAGCTTGGAACATACTTAAATGCAGAATGAAGAACTCGTATGTATGGTTTCAATAAATCCAAATCAAACACTGAGATCTGAAGTAGAGCTGAGCTGAGGACAGGACCAGGTTCAGGGGTCAAAAGAGGAGGTTCTGGAACACCAGAAGAGGTTGCAGCTTTACCTGGGAGATGAGCATGTTTAAAGGACAGAGGGAAAGGCAACAGGTGAAAAAAGGCTCAAGATGTTGGAACTTGGGATCCAGGTTCAGGGAAGAATGGTCTCCATACCACTCATTCTGATGATCTCCATAGTCAAATTTATTTTCATGAAACTGTCCTTTTTAATGAAGTTAGACAGGACTTTCTAGCTAATTCTAACTAGTTTTAGTTCTATAATTGAACTTCATTGATTTCTGTATATGAAATTTATACACAGCCATCTACTAAATTTTTACTTGTCATAGTTTTTCAATTGATTCTTTTAGGTTTTCTAGACACACATTCACTCAGTCTGTTAGCAATGATCCTTTTATAATCTACTGTTAATACCTTCTACTTTGATCTCTAATTACATTGGCTACTACCTCTATACTCACTGGAAAAGACTCTGATGCTGGGAAAGGTTGGGGGCGGGAGGAGAAGGGGACAACGGAGAATGAGATGGCTGGATGGCATCACCGACTCTGTGGACATGAGTTTGAGTGAACTCCGGGAGTTGGTGATGGACAGGGAGGCCTGGCGTGCTGTGATTCATGGGGTCGCGGAGAGTCGGACACGACTGAGCGACTGATCTAATCTGAGCACCCTACCGCCTGGAGAAGGAAATGTCAACCCACTCCAGTGTTCTTGCCTGGAGAACCCCAGGGACGGCGGAGCCTGGTGGCTGCCGTCTGTGGGGTCGCACAGAGTCGGACACGACTGAAGCGACTTAGCAGCTACCTCTATAGGACTTCCCAGGTGGCGCTAGTGGTAAAGAACCTGACTGCCAATGCAGGAGACCTAAGAGATGCGGGTTTGATCCCTGGGTCGGGAAGGTCCATTGAGGGCATGGCAACCCATCCAGTATTCTTGCCTGGAGAATCCCATGGACAGTGGAGCCTGGTGGGCTACGGTCCATGGGTTTGCAAAGAGTCAGACATGACTGATGAGTTAGCATGCACTACCTCTATAACAATGTTAAATAATAAAGATGATACATGATATCTTAAAAAAAAAATAGAGAAACATTTTTACAAGTACTTTTAGGATTACAACAAAATTGAGAGGAAGGTACAGAGATTTCTCATATAGCCTCTGCCCTCACACATGCATAGTCTCCTCTGTTGTCAACATCACTTACCAGAGTGGTACTTTTTTTCTTTTTCTTTTCTGTTTTATTTTATTTTATTTTTTTACCAGGGATGACCCTACATTGACACATCATAATTGCCCAAAGTCCGTAGTCTACCTGAAGGTTCACTCTTGCTGCCATATATTCTAGGAGTTTGGATAAATTTATGATGACATATATTTATCATTATGTCATGCAGATTGTTGTTACTTCCCTAAAAATTCCCTACTCTTTATCTATTTATTTTCCTTTCCCTTCTTTCCTAACCTCTCTTGCCTTCATCCACTGATCTTTTCATTTTCTCTATGATTTTGCCTTTTCCAGAATATCATAGAGTTGGAATCATACGTATGTAGCCTTTAGTAATATACATTCAAGATTCACTTAGGAATATGTGCTTAAGTTTCCTCTGTTTTTTTCATGGCCTGATAGCTCATTTCTTTTTAGCACAGAATAACATTGCATTGTGTGAGTGTATCACAGTTAATTTATCCATTCACCTAGTGAAGGACATCCTGGCTGCTTCTAAGTTTTGGCAATTTTGAATTAAGCTGCTAAAAAGCTCTGTGTGTAGATTTTCATGTGAATGAAAGTTTTTAACTTCTTGGATAGATGCCAAAGAGTGTGATTGTTGGATTCTATGATAAGAATATGTTTAGTTTTATATCCTTTGTTTTTAAAATTGTTTGAGTTTTCTTGTCTAGTGACTTGATTTTTTTCAGCATTTTGCAAATTTGTAGGAGCCTTATTGTTGACCCCAATGGACTCTGGCCTTGCTCTCCATCTACAATTCCCACCCAAAGAGAAAGGTTTCACTATCTCCATTCAATCAAACCCCAAGTTCTGTGAATCTTATGTTCCCAAAGCATCTCCATTCATCTGACTTTCTCTTTCTCTACCTTCAGGTCAAGATCACCTTGTCTCTGAAACACTGTGTAATAATCTCTCTCTTTTTCGTAATTCAGAAAATTGCATACTTTTATTTTTCTATTGGAGGATAATTGCTTTGCAACATTGTGTTAGTTTCTGCTGTACAATGAAGTGAATCAGTTATAAGTATACATCAATCTCATCCCTCTTGGACCTCTCTCCCCTGCAGCCTACCCCTCTAGGTCATCACAGAGCACTGAGCTGGGCTTCCTGTGCTTTATAGCAGGTTCCCACTAGCTAAAGTGGTACATATATACAATAGAATTTTATTCAACCACTAAAAGGAACAAAGATGGGTCATTTACAGAGACATGGATGTCTGCTGTTGCTGCTAAGTCGCTTCAGTTGTGATCCCATAGATGGCAGCCCACCAGACTCCCCCGTCCCTGGGATTCTCTAGGCAAGAACACTAGAGTGGGTTGCCATTTCCTTCTCAATACATGGAAGTGAAAAGTGAAAGTGAAGTCGCTCAGTCATGTCCAACTCTTCGTGACCCCATGGACTGCAGCCTACCAGGCTTCTCTGTCCATGGGATTTTCCAGGCAAGAGTACTGGAGTGGGTTGCCATTGCCTTCTCCGGAGACATGGATGGACCTAGAGACTTTAATACAAAGTGAAGTAACTCTGAAAGAGAAAAACAAATATTCTTTGTTAACACATGTACATGGATTCTAGAGAAATGTACTAATCTCTTGCCAACCTCTTTACTTCTGAGAAGGGAGCCCCTCCTGGCTGTCTTCAAAGCTTGACCTCTAGCATCTTTACTATACAATGAAACAGAGAAGAGTCTTTAATTAATCTGGATTCAGTTCAGTTCAGTTCAGTCACTCAGTCGTGTCCGACTCTTTGCGAACCCATGAACTGCAGCACGCTAGGCCTTCCTGTCCATCACCAATTCCCGGAGTCCATCCAAGCCCATGTCCATTGAGTTGGTGATGCCATCCAATCATTTCATCCACATTAATTTCCAGCATCAACTATATATTGTTGGGGAATTTAACTTGTCTTGCTTTATTCTCTTTTCTGTAGATCATTGTGAAGTTTAATACAATTGTCGTCATCCTCAAATATCAATATTATCACTGTTACCTGTGACATGATCACCACCACCACCACCATCACCATCAGAGAAATGAGGCTGGAGTGATGGACAAGTTCTAGATGTCACTCACATTGCTCTTCCTGGTACCAGCCTGTCACTGACATACTTCCCTACCTGTTGAAGTATAAGAGTGTGAAGCGCTGAAGCTCTAGCGTATGAGAGACATCAAATGAAAAAGGTACCTGAGCTTAATGGAGGGAGATGGCGCACATCCATACATTTTCAAGTCTGTGGGAGAGGAATTAGGGATGCTAGCAAGAATAATGTGATAACAAGAGCACTGCAACCCCTGTTACTACATCTGCTATTACACCTGTGAAGATAGGCCCTGTGAAAATTCAACAATCTTCAGCTTACTTCTACAGCCAAAGAAAGCCAGTGCAAGGAGGTGGAATGGAATACACACTTTGCTCATTGATTTAACCTATTCTTCCAACAACTCTTCACTAGTGCTTTCTTATCTCCCTTTTATGTCTGAAGATTCTGAGGCTTACAGAGTTGAAAATGGCAGAGCTCAAAACTCTAAGGCACCCTGTTCCTTCTCTGTGTTTTTGTTCACCATGGGAAGCTCTTTCTAAAAATATCATATGTCCTAAAGGGCAGTGATTGCATTAGGACCCAGGGAGATCCCCATCACAGGAGTAGTTCAAGCTGAAGCTAATGGGTTGGGGTGGGGGGATTTATGCATTTGAGAGGGCTGGGATGATATGATTGTTAAAAGTCTTCTGAGGCTGAAAGTTTAAGCCTTTGTGAAATGCTGTCCACGGCTGACAACCTTGGAGCATTATAGTTTTGGCTTCATTTCAGTTCACTTCAGTTGTTCAGTCATGTCCGACTCCTCGCAACCCCATGAATCACAGCATGCCAGACCTCCCTGTCCATCACCAACTCCCAGAGTTCACTCAAACTCATGTCCATCGAGTCGGTGATGCCATCCAGCCATCTCATTCTTTGTCGTCCCCGTCTCCTCCCACCCCCAATCCCTCCCAGCATCAGACTCTTTTCCAGTGAGTCAACTTGTCGCATGAGGTGGCCAAAGTATTGCAGTTTCAGCTTTAGCATCAGTCCTTCCAATGAACACCCAGGATTGATCTCCTTTAGAATGGACTGGTTGGATCTCCTTGTAGTCCAAGGGACTCTCAAGAGTCTTCTCCAGCACCACAGTTCAAAAGCATCAATTCTTTGGCAATCAGCTTTCTTCACAGTCCAACTCTCACATCCATACATGACCATGGGAAAAACAATAGCCTTGACTAGATGGACCTTGGTTGGCAAAGTAATGTCTATGCTTTTTAATATGCTATCTAGGTTGGTCATAACTTTCCTTCCAAGAAGTAAGCATCTTTTAATTTCCTGACTGCCATCAGCATCTGCAGTGATTTTGGAGCCCCCCAAAATAAAGTCTGACACTGTTTCCACTGTTTCCCTATCTATTTCCCATGAAGTGATGGGACCAGATGCCATGATCTTTGTTTTCTGAATGTTGAGCTTCAAGCCAACCTTTTCACTCTCCTCTTTCACTTTCATCAAGAGGCTTTTGAGTTCCTCTTCACTTTCTGCCATAAGGGTGGTGTCATCTGCATATCTGAGGTTATTGATATTTCTCCTGGCAATCTTGATTCCAGCTTGTGCTTCTTCCAGCCCAGCGGTCCTCATGATGTACTCTGCATATAAATTAAATAAGCAGGGTGACAATATACAGCCTTGACGTACTCCTTTTCCTATTTGGAACCAGTCTGTTGTTCCATGTCCAGTTCTAACTGTTGCTTCCTGACCTGCATACAGGTTTCTCAAGAGGTAGGTCAGGTGGTCTGGTATTCCCATTTAGGACTATGTTATTCAAGATTGTATAAAAAGAGCTCTTCCATGCCCGTTGAAAGCCCAGGGCCACACCTTGAATAGAACCTCCAGTTTGTGAGGGAATGTTTAAGATGCAGTAGTTAGTTAGTAATCTTTACCTATAAATCCCCTCAATGAAATTCCAGAGCATTAATTGGTGATGAAACTCCACAGAGGGGCATTTTCTTTAGTTAAAGTCAGCACTTTCTGACTTCCTGCAAGGATTTGCTCACATGAAGCAGTTAGTAGATTTTCTCATGTAGAACATTCTGGGCCTACAATGGAAACATTCGCTCAAAGATGGATTGCCATCCTGTGCCCTTAGGACAATTGTGGGTCGGAATCTTTATACTGCCTGACACCTCCAGTTAACGTAAAGGCTGAAAGTACTGATTCCACGGTCAGATGAAGACAGATCCACAAGGGCTCTCACTTTTATTGTCTTACCAAGCCTTGCCCCCACACTGGGCACAGGCTTGGGGCTTTCTATGCATTATAACTTTTGATCCTCAAAGCTACCTTGCTTAGAATGTACTTTATAGAGGCCATTTTTCAGACTAAGGGGCTGGCTCTTAAACAGGCTAGATCTGGGCCATGGCTATTTAGATTTACATTTAAAATAGAATAAACTTAAAATTTCAGCTCCTTAGTCATCCCAGCCACACTTCAGGTACGTATTAGCCACATATGGCTAGTGGCCGCCACGTTGGACAGTATGTATTAGAATTTCCATCATTTCAGGCAGTCCTGTTGGATTGTGCTGGCCTCGAAGGTTTGAATGGCAGAGCTGGGATTGGAAAACCTGTGCTGTGCTGCACTTCAGAGAAAGTAGTGTGAACTAGAGCAGATGCTCTCAAACTCCTTAAGTCAGATGAGTCAGATGAGCAGGAGCTTCCCCATGGAAATGTGAGGGTTGTGGGAGACTGGGAGGTGAGCACTTAAAATAGTCTTCTGGTTGTCCCCAGATATTAACCAAGTTCACACTATTAAAAAGCATCAGGGCTCAGACCTGGGCCCAATTCCACAGCTCTTGCCTTCAAACTCTTCTCTGTGTGACCAGTGTGTTTCAAAATCGTTCCACCTAATCATTACAGATAACTTGCCCATTGGCTGTTGGATGATAAGTTACATCCTTGATGTTGTAAACTGATCCGGGATCCTGTGAAGGCCCAGCAGGGACATTCCCTGGGGTTGGTTCTCAGAGCAACTTTTGTACATGACTCCTCCGGTGGCAATAGCACATGGTTTTGCTAGAATCTTCCTCACAACACTTCCGAAGTTCAGAGCCATCTCCAAAGTGCTTAAGAAAAGCAGACGGGATATTTAGTGCAGTTGCTGGAGCCATAAAAGAAAAAAATTAACCAAGCTTATTAGGCTCCCTGTTTCTTCTGTCCCATAAAGGGAGCAATTGGCAATAAATGCCATTCTGCTTTTTAACAGATGAATGGCCCAGTTGCGATAAATCCACTAGCATTTTCAAAGGGAAATATATTTTACTCCCGACAGTTTTAGGAGCAGGATCATATTTTTTAAAAGGAGTGCTGAGGGCACTTTAGTGAGGGTTCAACTTTTCAAACCCACGTGAAGGCTGGGCCATGAGTGATCCAGCACTCTAGGGGTTGGATTCCAGAGTCAGAGAGAGGTTCATTTGTTCCTGGTTCTTCCCCTGTCTTGGCAGCTTGCTGGCAGAATTTTCTGTTTCTCAACACCTCTCTGTTTTTATTTGATTTACATTTCCTCCTGGAATTAGGGAGCATACATATATTTCCTTGGGTTTTTGGGTAAGAGAAGTAAGGCTCACAGAGAATGAAGTCATATACTTAGTGAATCAGGAATCTAGATTTGGACTCTAAGACTTCACTTTCCTGTTCATTTAAATCAATTTAGTTCTTGTCTAGCAGAGGAAGAAGAAAATACAGGAGACTCAGGAAGTCTAGATTCCAGCCATTATTTGCAACCAACTGGGCAAATCATCTCCCTTTTCTGTTAGTTCTTTTTCCCTACATAGTGGATTTTAACCTGCCTGGGACTAAGGAGTTTTCCATGATCAGAGACTTTTAGTTCTAAAGCCCAGAAAGTCCCAAGCAAACAGGGGTGAGTTGGCTACCGCAGTTCTGGTATTGATCCATTTTTATTCTCTACAGTCTCTCTTTGGAAAGGGTCATGTATTCATTCCACTGACTTCTAACACTGGCAGATTCTTACCCATCCTTGCTATGTTGCTTCCAGCATCTCCCCTTAGCTTCAGTCCATCTGCTGACAGACATACTCACTGAGAGGGACAGGGCTATCCCTGGCTCCGTGTGTCCCAGATCACACTCATCCACTCACCCACTCACCATCCAGACCCAATCCCATCCCTCCAGCTGCATCCCCTATGTTGTCAGTGGCACTGCCATCAACCGCATTACCCAAATAGCAGCTAGGGAGTGGCCCTAGGATTCTCTGCCCATCTTAGTAGTCTTCAGGTATCATCAATATCCTTTCCAAAGATCTCTGTCCAGTCAGTCTACTTCAGTAACACCTTCCCTAGTTCAGACCCTCACCATCTCTTCTTGAACTGTCACATCAGCCCCTCAGGCATCTTGTATTGTTTTCATCCCATTAGTTCTACTCCGCACCCTATTTGATCAAATAACTCCAGTTTCCTTAGGAGTCTATTTTGGGGGTATAGATTTTGGATGTGTAGCTCCAAGCCTGATTCTCCAGTGCTCCCTAAAGTTCTGTGGGTTGTCAGCCTCGTTCCTACATCAATTTTCTGTCTAAAGTGGCCAGTTGTCTGTTTCTGTTACTGGCATCCAAGAACTGATGAATATATTATGCAGTGATGAGAGATAAGGTCAGATCAAAGACAGTTCCGAGAAGGATGACGCTTGCTGTGGGAGACTTAAGGGGGAAGTTTGTCATCTGAATGAACATATCAAAACCAGGATGAGACATTTACCTGGCACAGCAGTTTCTCCAAACTGCTGAGAGCACTCTGCTGAGCTGAAAAGGGTTCTTTGAACATTTTTAGGCACAGGCAGCTGGAGTGGTGATTAGTCAGTCGGCCGAGGTTCTCGTCCAGGCGAGCCACCTATCTGAGCTTTGCTCTAGGTTGCTACTGCATGTTCGTTCAACTGAATGGCCCTGTGGCAAATCTGCAGGGGCTTCCCTGGTAGCTCAGGTGGTAAAGAACCTGCCTGAAATGTGAGAGACCCAGGTTCGAGCCCTGGGTCAGGAAGATCCACTGAAGGAGGAAATGGCTACCCACTCCAGTATTCTTGTCTGGAGAATCCCACAGACAGAGGAGCCTGGAGGGCTGCAGTTCATGGGGTCACAAAGAGTCAGACAGACTGAGTGACTAACACTTTCACTTTGGCAAATCAACCAACCTTTCCAGCTTTTGTGTTCCCATCTGTACAGAAGAAACTGATATGAATTAAGAACTTACTGTTTGTAGTGGGAAAGAATTTCTGTATAAAATTAGGCTGCAGTCATTTCTAAATTCTTGATAGTATAGTGGCAGTGGCAGAATTCATGTTTTTTATTATTGTGCAAAGAGTCTTTTGGCTATAAAAGATAAGGCCCCTGAGCCTACTTTGAATCGCGAGACAGATCAAAAGAATCTAATATTGTCTTTTGTAATACAATAAGAAGGTTTTTCAGGTCCTTCCTGGAGATCTTTGAGCCTTGGAGGCTGGGAGTCAGTGAACTAGGTGAAGATGGTGGTTGTCACCTGGTTGTTGAGTGGGTGCAGGTGATGGGAAAGATGATCTGTTGAGAAAATACAGGTTTGGAGACTGGACAGGGGGTGTACACACAGGAGAGAGATAGCCTGGGAGGGCTTGACTGATAAACTTTGCAAGCAGTGATGACTAAAAGTGACTTTCTTTCCTATCTTGTACTTCAAATCCTGAAGCTTTCAGGAAAATCTGCTGACAGAGCAGCACTGTGCTTGGGTGCTTTGAGGAATCAAGGGGGTGACAGTTCCATCTGTGACTTGGGTGAAGAAATAGAGAGAACAGCAGTCAGCCAGCATGAGCAAACACGAGATGATCACAAGCCTGGAGGCGTTGGAATGGGAGGTGAGAGGCCACGCCCAGGAGGTGAGAGGCCATGCCCAGGAAGCCACACACATCAGAACTTCCTTCTCTCCCAGTCCAGTTGGCAGACTTGTTCAGGAGGGACCTACCTTTCCTGAAGAAACCATGCAGGATTGGGACGTAAATCACTCGATTTAAATGTTGGAGGAAACCGTGAGTCCAGAAGGAGAAACGCAACTTTCATTTGTGCCAGATGACTTACCAAAGACTTATTGAAAGTCCATTATTTCAGATTTTTGCAGGTGTTATTTCATGGGCTCCTAGCCTAGCAGGTGAGGATCAGTATTCCAGTTACCACCTGACAGATGAGGAAACTGAGCTTTGTGAGATGGGGTGACAGCCCTGGTCCTGCCTTCTCATGGATTAATGAGCAGCTTGCATTTGATGATGTATGAGGAGGTGCTAGGTCACTACAAGGCCCTGGGAAAAGGCAAAGGCTTATTGTCATTTTTAAGTTGGATGAAGGTGATGGTTTAGTCACTAAGTCGTGTCTAACTCTTGAGACCCCATGGACTGTAGCCAATCAGGCTCCTCTGTCCATGGGATTTCCCAGGCAAGGATACTGGAGTGCGTAGCCATTTTCTTTTCCAGGGGATCTTCCCAACTCAGGTATCAAACGTGGATCTCCTGCACTGCGGCAGATGTTTAACCATCTGAGCCACCAAGGAAGCCCCTGGCTGAACAACCAGAACAGGAAAATAGAATGGTGAGGGAGTTGCGGCCTTTTTCTGGGCTGGACGGGTGCAGTGTCAAGACCAGAGAACCCATGAGTGGGTGTTTCTTCCCTCACCACAGCCGGCTCTGATTACGCTAAATGCTTTACAGCCTCTTTTACTAAGTGGGCCTTGACTGGTGTGGCTCTCATTTGCAGCTGAACTGCTTCAGGCTTAGAAAAGCCAGTGTTTTCTCCATCTCGTCCCTTCTACCTATTGTAGGCTGAACAGTTTCTCTCCCCTCCCACCAACATGTTGAAGTTCTAACCCTCAAGACCTATTTGAAAACAGATGTAATCAGGTGAAGATAAGGTCATAGGATGGGTCCTAAATCAGTATGACTGGGGTGATTACTGGTGGCTCAGAGGTTAAAGCGTCTGCCTCCAATGCGGGAGACCCGGGTTCGATCCCTGGGTCGGGAAGATCCCCTGGAGAAGGAAACGGTAACCCACTCCAGTATTCTTGCCTGGAGAAGCCTGGTAGGCTACAGTCCACGGGGTCGCATAGAGTCGGACACGACTGAGCGACGGAACGGAATGGGGCGATTATAAGTCAAAGAGACAGAGACACAGGAGAAGGCGTGTGGCAACAGAGCAGAGCCTGGGATGAGGCAACTGCGGGCTAAAGATTGCCAGCCCCCACCAGAAGCTACAAAAGATTCCACCCAGAGTCTCTGAGGAGGCAGGGCCTTGGCAACACCATCATTTTGGACTTCTGCCCTCCAGAACTGTGAGATGGTGCGTTTCTGTTGGTTTAAGACCCTCAAATTTTGGTACTTTGTTACAGCAGCTTCAGGAAACTGATTCATCACCCCAAGTCACTTTCAGGCTGGCAGAGGTCAGCTCCTGAGTGTCTCATCCACGTTCTGCGCCCACCTTTGATTCCCTTTCATTCATTCATGTGCGTGGCTGTGGTAGACACGTCACGAGAAATACAAGCCCGAGTCACGTTCTCAAGTCAACGTCAACACGCTGCTGCTGCTGCTGCTAAGTCGCTTCAGTCGTGTCCGACTCTGTGCGACCCCATAGATGGCCGCCCACCAGGCTCCCCCGTCCCTGGGATTCTCCAGGCAAGAACACTGGAGTGGGTTGCCATTGCCTTCTCAGAAGTTTAACATGAGGAAACAATAAATTCACATCAAGAGATGGATTACATGAGATGGTGAATAGACTGTCTCTGGGCTAGTCCTTAGCATTTGGTACTAGAGCCCTTAGCATAGGGACTAGAGTAAGATGGTATCATTGTGAATAGTTAACACCAAGAGAAGTGGTGAGAAATTCCATGGACTCCAAGCAGACTGGCAGAGTTGGAATCATGGCTTTTCCACTCTCTGCTCACTGTCTGTCTAGAGAGCCTCCTTCCTGTCTTACCCCAGGGGCTAAGTCATATTTGCCTGCCTATTTTTTTCAGGGCCCTCAGCAGTTCCTGAAATGAGCTTACACATTTATTTATTTGTTGAGGGCTGGCCTTCTTGACCTCGACATTGCCACTTTGGGCTCAATCACTCTTCGCTGTGCGACGGTCCTATGAGGTCTGGTGTTTAGCAGAAGCCCCGGACTCTACCCACTGGGTGCCTCACGTCCTCCTAGGCACCGCAATATAGTATGTTGCCAGATGTGCCCTGGCAGGGGAGAATCACCCCTAGTTGAGAAGTGCTCTCTCGTCGTCCTTCTTGCTTTCTGTCATTTCTCCAGCCCCAGGAACCGTGTGCTTAACCTAGACAGTGTACTAAAAAGCAGAGATGTCACTTTGCCAACAAAGGTCCATCTAGTCAAAGCTATGGTTTTTCCAGTAGCCATGCATGGACTTCCCTGGTGGCTCAGACAGTAAAGCGTCTGCCTACAATGCGGGAGACCCCGGTTCAGTCCCTAGGTCTGGAAGATCTCCTGGAGAAGGAAATGGCAACCCACTCCAGTAATCCTACCTGGAGAATCCCACGGATGGAAGAGCCTGGTAGGCTACAGTCCATGGGGTCACAAAGAATTGGAAAGGGAAGAGCGACTTCACTTCCACTATGAATGGATGTGAGAGCTGGACCTAACCAAGGCTGAGCACTGAAGAATTGGTGCTTTTGAATTGGTGCTTTAGAACTGTGGTGCTGAAGAAGACTCTTGAGAGTCCCTTGGGCTGCAAGGACATCAAACTAGTCAATACTAAAGAAATCAACCCTCAATATTCATTGGAAGGACTGATGCTGAAGCTGCAGCTCCAATATTTTGGCCATCTGATGTGAAGAGCCAATTCATTGGAAAAGACCCTGATGCTGGGAAAGATTGAAGTCAGGAGGAGAAGATGAGATGGTTGGATGGCATCACCAACTACATGGACATGAGTTTGAGCAAACTTTGGGAGATACTGAAGGACAGGGAAGCCTGACGTGCTACAGTCATGGGGTTGGCAGTGTTGGACATTACTTAGCAACTGAACAATGACAACATTTAGTGAGCACTTTGTAAATGTGGGTTGACAAGTTGGCTGGAGAGGGGCTGCAGGGTGAGATTTGCTGTTTTGTGGGAATTCAGAGCAAACGTGCCCCATCTCTGAGCTCAGATGGGTGCTCTCTGATGACCTAGAGAGGTGGGGTGGGGGTGGGGGTGGTGGGAGGGAGAGGATATATGTAAATGTATAGCTGATTCACTTTGTTGTACAGCAGAAATTAACACAACATTGTAAAGCTGCTATACTCCAATAAAATTTTACAAAGTACCCTATCTCTGATTGGAAAATACCAGGGAAGGTGAATCCTAGAGGTGGCATGTGGGTGGAAACTTGTAGTATCAGCAAGTTTTCTTTTGACCAGGTGCAGAAGGTGGGCTTTCCCAGAAGAGCGAGTAGTCCTTCAAAAAAGGAGGTCAGGTGGGTCATCTATTGAGGCAGTCCAAGCTCAAGCTGGAAAAGAATATTCAGACACAGAGCATTTCAGAAGGGAGTGAGTTTATTAAGAGCAAAGAGCAGAGATAATGAGGTCACTGCAAGCACAGTGGGCCAACCTCCTGACAGACCAGGGAAAGTTGATGCTTTTTGTGGGTTAGTAGGTGGGGACGGAAGGAGAAGGGGACGACGGAGAATGAGATGGCTGGATGGCATCACCGACTCTGTGGACATGAGTTTGAGTGTACTCCGGGAGTTGGTGATGGACAGGGAGGCCTGGCGTGCTGTGATTCATGGGGTCGCGGAGAGTCGGACACGACTGAGCGACTGAACTGAACTGAACTGAGCCTATTTTTCTAGCCTTGAGACAAAGAAAATTTCTGCTGGAAGGCTGGCGTTAGGTGACTGGTTGGGGCACTATAGGTTGACTATTGAGGTGGGCATCTCTGCCTAATTTGGAGTCAGGAAGCTTGAGAGTGATGATCAGGGAGCTTTAAGTAATGGTTACAGAGGGGCTCAGTCAGTTTTGAAAGTGACCTTGGTTCTGGCTCCACTTCTGTGGCCTTCGTACAATGACTCACACTTAGGGCCTGGGCAGGACTCAACAGAATGGGATGCTGGTGCAATCCTGGTGGTGGTGAGGCTGGAGGGTGGGGTGGGTAGTAAAGAGCATGAATTCATGAGGGTCTGAACTAAGAAGGTGGCCAAGGGATCGAGTTCCACTTTAAGATGTCTGATTTGTAAGAGACGGTTACTCTGAAATTGTTAATATACCCAATTATTCCCTGGATTGGCGTTCTTTGCTGATAGATTAGTGCTTTGTGAAATGCTGTTGCCCTTGTAGCTCATATTTCTCCATTTTTTATTTTTACTCAGCAACCATCACTTCTGATCATTTTTACATTAATTGTATATAACACTGCTTTGCTTTAAACATATTATTTTAAAGCATTTTGCCGTACAGTTGACTTCACAGCTTGAAATTCTGGAGACAGTGGTCATAAATCTCTCCTGAAAGAAAATGGAAGTTGTCTGTTTTAATTTCATATCAATTCCTGACTGCCTAAGAAGGAGAATGGGAGAAACACATACAAAACGCTTTTTTTCAGCACTTGCAATTGTCCATGTTCTACTGTTGGGTTACTTGAAAATTGTATGTGCTTGAGGTTAGAATTTGAAGACAGATTTTGGGGATAAGGTACAAGATTTTGAATAGAAATTGCCATTTAATTTTGGGATGTGACTAAAAAAGAGGAAGCGATGAGATTGAAGAAACAGCATAGGTTCTGGGCCAGAGAGATTTCACTTGAATTCTGGCTCCCAAGCTTCCCAGCTCTGTGAGCCTGGGCAGGTTGCATTCACCTCTGTCAGTCTTCATCCATTCACCTATGCAGTGGTGGGGGCTGTAGCAAATCACCCCCTCCCAATTTAGTGCCATAAAAGATCAGCAACAATCAGGTATTTTTTTCTTTTGAGCAGGGCTCAGTGGTGATGGCTTGTTTTGCGTCTCATGACTGCAGCTGCAGTGATCAGACTAGAATTGGAGGGTACATTTTCAAGGTGGTCCATTCACCTGGCTGGTCAGTTGGCATCAACTGTTTATTGGTGAGGAGCTCTGACAACTAGGCCTGACAACTAGAGCGCCTACATGCGGTCTTTCCCAGTGTGGTGGTCTCAGAAGAGCTGGACCACCCAAGAGAACCAGTCAGAGGTCTCCCATGCTGTGAGCTCCACCAGGCAAAAGCTGCATCTTTTGTTTCCCCTTGACGCTCTCTCTTAGAACCCAGGGCGATGTCCAGTGGAGAAGAGGGACTCAAGTAATTGTTGACTAATTGAATGGACAAATTTCACTAGGAATATCTTGAAAGCTCTCTTACTTCTCTTAGGTCACATTTCATTTTCTTTAAAACCTCATAATTATGTGAAAATATATTTGAATGTGTAAGTGGGAACATACCTGGAGAGAGAAAAAAAAAGCATCTTTTCTAAGTCAGAATGCTCTGCCAAGGGGCTCTTTACCTGCTTGTGATCATTTGGGGGCAATCATACATTCATTTTTGTGGGAAAGTGGGGTCATGTGGTTTAGGTATTTGTCATACAATCTGAAGAGATCATTTTTTAACTCAGAACTTTGTGATGATGATACAAGAAAATGATAGAAGGAAACTTCTGGTGTATAAATTATCCATTATGTTCCACTGTAGCTTTCCACATAAGGGTTCCTGGGTTCTGAAATCAGCTTCAGGCTCTCAGTAGGGCACAGGGGAGAACTCTTTGCCAGTTTCATGAGGAAGATTATTGACTTAGAATGACTTCTTCACTTGGGGTGAAGTCCAGCGGCATTTTTATCTAATACCCTTCATTCTGAGGTCTGTTAGTATTTTAAAAGTTATTATGGAAAATTTCAAGCACATAAAAGTGTAGAGAGCACAGTATAATAAATTATTCCCGTGTACCCATAATGCAGCTTCCCTGGTGGCTCAGTTGGGAAAGAATCCACCTGCAATTAAGGAGACCCAGGTTTGATCTCTGGGTGGGGAATATCCCCTGGAGAAAGAAATGGCAACCCACTCCAGTATTCTTGCCTGAAAATCCAATGGACAGAGGAGCCTGGCTGGATACAGTCCATGGGGCTGCAGAGAGTTGGACACGATTGAGCATCTGAGCATACCCTGACTATCCAAAATACAATTTCAGCAATTACCAACTCATGACCAATATTATATTTTCTGTGCTTTCATCCACTTCCCCCTTCCCTCTGAATTATACTGAAGCAAATCCTAGATACTAAATAAATTAATCTGTATAGATTTAAGCATGTATTCAATAGTTATGTATTCTTTAAGGATACATAATGACAATACTATTTTTACTCTAAGAAACTAAAAATAATTACTTAGAGTAATGAAATATCGAGTTAGTGTTCAATGTTTCCAATGATTTTATATTATTTTTATAGTTTTTCTATCAGTAGTCAAATCAGTTTCATACATTGCAATTGCTGGATATGCCTCGAGTCTTTTTAAATCTCTTTTCTCTCCCTGTAGGCTTTTTTCCCTCTTGCAATTTATTTGTTAGAAAACTACCTGTGTGATCTCTAATCTTTCTTGTATTTTGGATTTTGCTGATTGAATTCCTGTAGCATCATTTCTCATGTTCCTCTGCTCCTCTATTTCCTCTAAATTGGTAGTTAGATTTTGAAGCTTGATAGATTCAGGTTGGGGTTTTTTGCAAGAGCACTGTTGTCTTTAGATGACGGTATATTTTTCCATCGTGTCTAATGGACTCTCTTTTTGTGATGTTAGCAGCCATTCATGATCACTGTCTAGATCCATTATTTCTCTAGGGTTCAAGAGATGTGATTTTCTAATCTTACAATTCTTCATTTTTATTTTAATCTGGAACATTCCTTTAAAGAGAATCCTTTCATTAAGACTTGGAATATTCTCAGATGTGCTTTGTACAGAAAAGTCTAGCTTGCTTTTACTGCTCCTTACCAAATTTTCAAAACAGCAAGTGATCAGCGGGGTCATCCCCTTACCTCTCCCCTTTCAATACTTCATTCATTTTCACCCTCCTTTTGCTTCTTCCTTTCTTGCCCATTATTAACTCATTTAAATGTATTTTAAACTAGGTTTATAACTAAAACACTGGCACCAACTTTAACACATTTGATGAGTTTCCATAGGAATTGTTACTTGTAGAGTCTTTATTTCTATTTGAAGAAAATATTTATAAACTTTCTTTAAGTATCAGTTTTTCATCATTTGGTTATTATCTATCCTCTGCAGTATGCCAGTGAATATATATAAGCAGAAATCTGTACATGAGGGTTCTAATTAAGTTCTAAATAAGGTAATATTTCCTGATAAAAATATATTCAGTTAGTGCATAGTTTCTGCCCTTTTCCCTTTCCTCTTCCTCCTACCTGAAATGTGAATGCAATTACTGGAGGAGTAGCAGTGACCATGTCACACAGAGGATGAACACTTACAAACACACTCAGGAGCAGGAATCGAATCGGATCCGGTTTCTTGATGATTTCCTTATGGAATTGCTCCACTCTAAGATTACTCTATCTGACTTCTTTTTATATAAGAAAAACAAGCCTCCGTTTTCTTAGCCACTACTTATTGGCATTTTTGATATTTGCAGCTGCATGTCTTCCATGAAGTTTGTACAAAGTCATGTCCATAATTAAGTGGGAGAGCTGGGTTTCAGATCCACGTTTGTTAATGTCTCGATGCTTGTGTTCTCTTATGAGATGCTGTGTATAACCATGAACAAGGAATATAGCTGAATACATCCATGAAGAGGACAGCTTTGTTAACTCTTCGATTGCCCTCAGAGATGCTTTGTATAGCAAAGGCAGGATGTATGCTCGATTCGTAAGCCAGCCTCCTGTCCAGAGCCAGAGCCCAGGATTAGCACACATTTGCAGTATCTCCTCAAGCAGGAAATGAGATGCTTCTGGCTCCATGTAATGAGTTGATGAAATATACAAGCTTTTTCTTGCTTCTTGTCAAATGATTTCCAACTTTTCCATACCAAAGAGGCCTCTTTTATTAACTCCCTGCAAAGTATAATGTGTTTTGAAAGATTTTGTCAAGCAAACTGCACTTAAAAATAAATATTTAATTCACTTACCTATTTAAATTTAATCAAGTGCATATGTAACGTCTAATCATAGTTTCTGATCTACATGCCTAGTGTTAGCACACTGAATTGGTGCTAATTTCAGTGAAAAACAGGAATACTATTGTTAGACTGTGCTGCCTTAAATTCTGTTAGGATTTTATGGGTAATAGAAATGCCCTGTGAATCCCCTGGTCACCCTTGTGTGGGTCACAGGACGCTGCTGGGGATCCAGGTTAGGAGTCCCTGTTCTAGAGTCTGGTGGTCCATATTGCAGTAAGCTGGTTGGTTTCCATTACAATAAAAGGTACAGAAGAGGTTTCAATCAGAAGATGGCTTTGCTCCTGTTTCAGGTTCCTCTTGGTGCCAAACACTGCTTCTGAGCTAAGCTGACTCCGAGTTAGCCCTGATGATTCTGAGCCCATTCAGCTTCTAATGCTAATTACTGCTCACTTGTAGTCTCAAACCAAATTCTGCAGTATTTTAGGAGTTCCATCCACAATGGTAAGGGGGATCTAGAACTGGTCTTGCTCAGGTACCAGCTTCTCTGCTTGGTACCCTGCAAATTTTTCTGTAGCTTTTCTCTTGATCCCGTATCACTGTAACTCATCATCACTGATGAGTTCTGTCTGAAAAAGCATTTACTGAGCACCTGTCATGAGTGAGCATAGAATTACATCCAGCTTATAGATGAATGGGGTCGCAAAGGGTCAGACATGACTGAGCAACTGAACTGAACTTATAGATGAATAAGATCCTGTGCTGATGGTTGGGCTTCTGCCTTGATTTCTCGTGGATAATCAGTTTTTATCCTCATTTTGAAAACTTAACCCAAAAAGGGCTCATGAGATACTCTACAGCTAATGCTCATCTCCTCCAGGCTTTTAATGAAGTTGGACTCCTTTCACAGGGTCCAGCAGTGGACTCCTATTAGAGCCCAGATGGATGATTTACCAGCTCGACACTGTAGGTCCTGCCCTTCGGCTGAGAGGGGCCCATTTGCCCCATCCTTCCTACCAGCTCAGGCTCCTACTTGACCTTCTCTGTGATTCCCTCTCTGTAAGCTCCCTGAAGGCTGGGGCTGTATTCACTTTAGTATCCTCAGCAGCGTGACCAGTGTACGGTGAGTGATAGATGCTGACTGTTGTTTGTGGAATGATGAATGGAAGCAAGCGCTGTGTGGAGAGGGGAGGAGAGACTTTGAGATGAGGGAGCCACGGGCCTGAGAAGTCTGGTGAATGTGGAAGTGACCCAGGATCATGTGGGCTGAAGGGGAGTCTATGGGTTGGATACCGCCATCACCATCAGACCATCATTTAGAGCTTTGGCAGAATGGGTGAAGTCCATGTGTTGCTTAGGGACAGCACAAGAGGCCGAGGCCGAGGCTGGGGTGGCTGGAGGATCCGAGCTTCAAGAGGAGGGAGACTTTGGTGTAGGAGGATATACAGCCGGTGGTGGCCCTGGGGAGCCAGCATGCTGGCCATAGCTCTGAGGAATGTGGAGGGACATGTTGAGAATGGGTAGATTCCATCTGAAATGACTTCAAGGTAATTGTGCTGCCAGGGGAAAGCCAGTTCTCAGTTAAGGCAAGGAAGTGATGGGGGTGCTCAGGGAAAAGGTTGTGGATGTGTGTGTGTGTGTGTGCATGCTCAGTTGTGTCTGAATTTTGGACCCTATAGACTGGAGCCCGCCAAGCTCCTTTGTCTATGGGATTTCCCAGCCAAGAATACTGGAGTGGGTTGCCATTTCCTTCTCTAGGTGTGGATGTGTGGTGGTTGGTTCATTGCATTGCAAAGACTGCACGGGGAAGCACCTTAGCTGGATCAGTCCCCAAGATGGCTGCCTGTTCCCTCTCATCCACTCTCCCCACTCCACTACCAAGGCCTCCCGTGCCTCCTCGGAGTGCTGACGGCTTTGGCTTTGCCCCCACTTCCTGCTTCTCCCCAGGTTGTCTTCTGGCCAGCTTCAGCCCTGAGTTTTGTCCTTGGCAGTTGCCTCTCTCTCCGGTCTCAGCCTCCTTCCTGTCCTCTCTCCCTGCCCCAGGGAAACCAGATCTGAAAAAGTAGCTCCTGCAACTCGTCACCTCCTTTATCTTCCCAGCCAGAACTTTTGCTTAATTTGCTTACTGACATTTCACACTGATAAGTGGGGAATAGTCAGTCGAGTTCCAAGTGTACGTATGACTCACATGTTTTTGAAGAATACGTGGAGGAGGGAAGGAAACGAAAAAATGAAGGCAGAGAAAATGAGAGGGAGAGGATTGTAGTCATGTAACTCGTGAAAGAGCCTAGGAGGCTGGCTTTGGTTTTGTTTGTTTTAGAAAATGACTGGAGGCCATGATGTTTGAACTTTTCCATTGTCAAGTCTGCTGAGAATTCAAGCAGGGCCAACCCCCAGAGACTTCACTTTCCTTAGTTCCTGAGATGGAAAAAATGAAAATCTGAATCTTATTAAGCAGATCCACAGGACTTGGACTGTAAGAAATCTGAAGGCACAATTTTGCTTTCAAGCTTACAAAGGGGAAAAAAAAACCCAGAACTTCAGAGTGAGACAGACATACTCTCTGACTCTTTCAGCGACTACTCAGTGTGAGTGTGTGTGTGCTGGGTCAGTTTTTGACTGACAAATTGGTTCCAAACTTTTCACAAGGAGACAATATCTTTGCTACTGAATTGGCACAAAAAATGTATCAAAGGATGTTCCCAGATGGAATTTACTTTTTATGAAATGGGTCACTGTGACACTTTTTTTCACCTGGGGCGTTTGCCAGAAAAGTCCTCTCTGCTCCCAGCTTCCTGATTGTACATATTCCAGGGAGCAATCAGACCGTCTTCCCTGACCCCACCATCGTACAGCATTCTCTCCCTTTTCAGGACCTGCACAGCCCTTATCATCTGTACCATTTCATCAAACACACTCTGCCCTGCCTTCCTGGGCTTCTGAGTCCTTTTGGGTTGCCTCTGGTTTATTCAAGGCTGCCTTTCCTTGGAGCTGTGGCTCCCTCAATATTGCTTTCCTGCAAACACAAGCTAGTTCTGTCCTTTCATTCTTTACCGTGTAGTTTCTACAACGTTGACTGAAAGCCTGAAATGAGAAAGGAATACAATGCAGATGCATATTATGAGGTGCGGCCTGAGCTCAAGTTCCTCCACAGAGGAACCCTGACCTACTGTGTTCCTCTGAACCCTGAGAGAAACAACCCTGAATGGGTGGGTTTCTCCTAACCCAATCCAGTCCTCAACCCTCTGGAGGCTTGATGGGGAGAATCGCCAAGGCTCTCTCTAAACTTTTGACCCCAAAACAAGTCTCACAGATGTAACTGTTTTTCTTATTTTCATTTCAGAAGAGGATCTTACTTTACCTTTGTCTAATTAAAGTGCCCTATGTGTATTTTTCCCTAAACAAAAGCATTATGTTAGCCTCATGGAGGAACTTGAGCCTCCACCGCAGAAGAAGCAGAAGAATTACTAGCAGCTTTCAAGTGTCAGAGGCATGCTTCCAACTGTCAAGATTTCACAGCATGTGCGCATTCAGCTTGAGCCAGAGCATCCCAGTAAAAATTATGTACCTTCTTCCTCTCCTGCCTCAGTGCAGTTTATATATATATATATATATATATAAAGAAAGTTGAGCACTGAAGAATTGATCCTTTTGAACTATGGTGTTGGAGAAGGCTCTTGAGAATCCCTTGGACTGCAAGGAGATCCAACCAGTCCATCCTAAAGGAGATCAGTCCTGAATATTCATTGGAAGGACTGATGGTGAAGCTGAAACTCCAATACTTTGGCCACCTGAAGCAAGGAACTGACTCATTTGAAAAGACCCTGATGCTGGGAAAGATTGAAGGCAGGAGGAAAAGGGGATGATAGAGGATGATATGGTTGGATGGCATCCCCGACTCAATGGGCATGAGTTTGAGTAAACTCCAGGAGTTGGTGATGGACAGGGAGGCCTGGCGTGCTGCAGTCCATGGAG
This sequence comes from Moschus berezovskii, assembly GCF_049115385.1. Lineage (NCBI taxonomy): Eukaryota > Metazoa > Chordata > Mammalia > Artiodactyla > Moschidae > Moschus > Moschus berezovskii. Next base: position 118,518,337 of record NC_142464.1, read on the forward strand.
TCACAAAGAGTTGGACACGACTGAGCGACTGAACTGAAATGAACTGATGGAACATTTGTTAAATTAAGGAACCAATATTGATAACTTATTAATAATTCAAGTCCACAGTTTGCATTAGTACTTACTCTTGATATTGTACATTTTGTGGGTTTTGACAATGTATATTGCCATGTATCCACTAATGCAATATCATATATGGAATAGTTTCTCTGTTCTAAAAAGAAGAACAAACGTGAGTGGGGACTTACCTGATGGTCCAGTGGTTAAGACTTTGCCTTCCAAAGCAGGGGATGCAGGTTCAAGATTCCACATGCTTCTCGGCCAAAACAAAACAAGCCCCATAAAAGGAATCAATGTTGTAAAAAACTCAATACATACACGATAGTAGCTAGTCGCTCAGTTGTGTACAACTCTTTGTGACCCTATGGATGGCAGCCTGCCAGGCTCCTCTGTCCATGGGGATTTTCCAGGCAAGAATACCGCAGTGGGTAGCTATCCCCTTCTCCAGGGGATCTTCCTGACTCAGGGATTGAACCCAGGTCTCCCACATTGCAGGCAGATTCTTTACTCTCTGAGCCACGAGGGAAGCCCAAATTTAGTAAAGACTTAAAAAAAAGCAAAGTCATCTATTCTGGATCTTTTCTTTTCCTTCTAACGTTCAGGATCAGCTTGTCAAAATCTATAAAACGATTTGCAGGGATTTTGATTGGATAATGTTGAATCTGTAGATCAAACTGGAAAGAACTGACATCTTGACAATATTGAGTCCACCTATCCATGAGTATGGAATATCTCTCCATCTGTGTGAATCTTCTTTGATTTCTTTCACCAGAGTTTTGTGGTTTTCCTCATTTAGACCTTACACATACATTGTTAGATACGTACTTAAGAATTCAACATATTTTTAATGTTAATGTAAATGATGTTGTGCTTTTAGTTTCAAATTCTAGTTATTTACAGCTGGTATATAGACTTATTTTTATCAGAAAAAATCTCCAAACGAGCTTGAAACAAATTGTCTCAGTGCAAATGACATCTCACAGAAGATTGAATGTAATTTCTTATGGAAAGTCTGATTCCCTGTCCCCATCAGGAGTTCATTTATCTTATGCTTGAATATTGCCTGTGATGGGCAGCTCACTACAAATCAAAACAACTCATCTTTTAGACAACTTTATTTGTAGATAGATTTTCCTTATACTGGATTCCTTGTGGATGAGTTACAGCCTAATTCTGAAATAACAATGGTATTTGTGATCCAAGTTAATGATTTTATCTGCCTTCTTTTATCTTCTTAGATAAATGTTGGGTTGTACCAGCATTGGCCAAGCTGGGGTGTCCTATGTGCTGTGGGAGTCTGTGTGCTAAGGATCCACACTCTAGGGTGCTAACTGGGAGCTAAACACATGACTCCAGGTGTGGATTTGTCACTTATTAGCTGAGTAAACGTTGGCAAGCCCCAGTGTTTTCCAATTTCTTGATTTTTAAAAATGGGAAAATTAGTACCTTCACGGGGCTGTCATAAGAAAGAATAAGGCAGGGAACATCAAAGCAATTTTAAATCAAGCTGTTCAGTGGAAGAATAATTTCAGCTTAATATCTTTCATGTCACTGTCACCACCCAAATCCATGAATCAACAAATGGACCTAGGAAAAAAGGCAGAGGGAGAAACAGAGTTGAAATCCTCACAATAAACTTAGGGAGACGTGATTTCCTGGTTTTCAATGTCATGGCTAAAGACAGTTTAAACATAATCTAATCTAACCCCTTCATTTCATAGAATGAGGAAACTGATTCCTGAAGAAGGAAGGGGCTTGCCCAAGTTTATGAGTCAGGCTATTTAGCTTCTGAACCAGGAAATGGTCCAGTCTGTCTAATAAGTAGTGCTCATTCTCCTAACTTCCTTGACAGAAGAAGAATCTGCAGCATCTCGTCCAGGTTTTGCCCTCTCCATGCTCTCCTCCTTCTTCCCTGATCATGAAACTCATGGCTTTCCAGCTATTGCACTCATTGTCAAAAATGTGGGGGATGAATTACACAGTTACCATTCCTTCCCCAAGAGAAACAACTGACTGCCCATCTCTGAGGCAGGGGGCATTTTTAAAGGCTCAAACTAGTCAGGAGGAGAAAAAGACCTCAGCTGAAACGTTAATTTACACTGATCAAAGAACAAAATTCCATTTAGGTGTGCAAGAAGAGCTTCTTAGTTGTGGTGGAATTAATGAAAGAGAAATGAATGCTTTGCAGAAATTAAAATTCAAATATACTCTTGAAAATTAATAAAAGGTTTTCTGGGACTGAAAGGTAAGATCTTCATGTAGCAAGCATTTTTTTTTTTTTTTTAATACCACACATGGTACTGGGTGATTGGTTTACAAAAATGTGTTGCATGTTGTTTTTGACTTTGAATTTCCCGCAGACTGCTGCACTTCATAGACATCTGCTGCCAAAGACTGTACATCCTTGGGCTCATGACTCAGCTTATCATCTCTAAAATAGGGATAATGATGGTATATACCTCACTGGGCCAGTTTACCAGGTGGTGCTAGTGGTAAAGAACTTGCCTGCCAGTGGAGGAGATATTAGAGACTCTGGTTCAATCCCTTTGTTGGGAAGATTCCCTGGAGGAGAAAATGGCAATCCAATCCAGTATTCTTGTCTGGAGAATCCCATGGACAGAGGAGCCTGGTGGGCTATAGTCCATGGAGTCATAAAGAGTCGGATATGACTGAAGCAACTTAGCATGCACATACAAACACCTCATTAGATAATGATATGGGTTAAAGGAGAAGATATCTATAAATCCCAAATTACAGAGTCTTGCAGAATGTGAGGAACATTAGCAGGTCCTATAGCAGGTGCTATAGGACCTATAGCAGGTATTCAAATGGAGGTTTGAAAACTCATAGATCTTAGGTTCTGGAATCAGAACCATGGGGCCATGGACAGGTATAACAGACACTGTGAGTTGTTTTCCTAGAGACACCAAGTTCATCAATTTTCACTTGTTTCTTCCTTAAAGATGTTCAGGTATCTACTATCCTCTTCTGGCCACATAGAGCTTTGGGGGGATTGGTTCCTTTTCCATGCCCTAGGGTAGGTCCTGATTGGTCTAAGCTGATCATTGTAGTACCCAATCTGCCTGGCAGTAATTGACTTAGACTTGGGCATATGATACAATTATGAGCAATGAGATATAAGAAGTTGACAAATATATTTCCAAGAAAAGTTTTCTAGCTCTTAAAATAAGACACTGCTGTGTGTGGATTTTGTTCTCTAACCCACCTTATATGTGACTGTCATCTATTTAGAAATAAGGTCTTTGCAGATATAATTGAGTTAACATGAGGTCACACTGAATGGGGTGGACCCTAAATCCAACATGACTGGTGTCCTCATAAGAAGAGAAAAAGAAACAGAGCATATACTTAGGGAAAATAATCTCTCCAAGGCAGAGATTACAATGATAAGTCTACAAGCCAAGGAACACCAAGGTATGCTGGCAACCACCAGAACTCAGGAAGAGGCAAACAAAAAAATCCTTTTCTAGAGCCTTTAGTGAGAGTACGGCTGCTTATACCTTGATTTCAGACTTTTGGCTTCTAGAAGAGTTAGAGAATACATTTTTTTTTTTTGTTTGTTTGTTTGTTTTAAGGCATCTGCTTCGTGGTACTCAGGTAGCAGTCCTAGGAAATGAGCAGAGGCTAAGAAAAGATATGCTGCCAGCCTCATCACTGGATGATTGTGTCTGGATGAATCCCTGAAACTGCTGAAACCTTTTTGCAGCTCTGAGACCCTACCTGAGGACTAAAGGGCTGGCAGAATGAAAGGCTGCAAATAGGCTGAAATTACAGAATTTACTCGTCTTGTAACTGAGGCATTCTGTGTTTCCTATTGTGTTAAATATGCTTCCCTCACTGTTTAAACCACATTGCATTGATTTTTGTTACTTGCAGACAGAATTATCCTAAACTGATTCAGGACGTCGTTCACTCTGTTTCTTGCGTCCTCATTTGTAAAATGGCAAGGCTGAGAGTCCCTTCCCCACTGGATTTTTGTGAGGAATAAAGGAGATGGAGAATGATAGAGACTGTGTTTTCTTCTTATCTAGTTTTCATTTCAGGGCATAATGCAATACAATTGTGTACACGAACATGTACAATTGACGTGTCCAATTCAATACTTGTCAGCTGTCATTATTATTCTTTTTCTGTGTCTCTTCAGCCCTAACACACAGTAAACACTCAATCAATATTTACTTTCAAATGAATGAGGGATGAGGTCAGTCTAATGCAAAAAGGAACAAGGGACTGATAATAAAGGACAAAGAAAATCGCTGTAGGAGATGGAGACATTCACTGTGCACCTTTGCTCCAAATGAAGACCTGGGGGCCACAAGAACTGGGCAAGTTGGCAAGGACCTGTTTTGGGGAAGTCTGGAGTTTTTGTGCAAAGAGCTTTGAGTCAAGGAATACCTATAGGAGTCTGCAGATAAGCTGGGGTGCAGAAGGAGCAGGAGGAAGTGAAGCTCAGAGCCTGCCTTTGAAATTTCCTGAGGGCACGGCCTTACCCGAGTGTACAAGGATTAAGGCAGAAGTGGGGAGCTTTGTTAGGTCTCAGAGTTAAGGAAAAGCGCTTTCATTTTGCCTGAGGGAGAACAACTGACTGCTTTTCCCAAAGACCTTGTTTGAAATTAAGGTCTTGGAACACTGGATTCAATTAACTACCGGTTTAAGAACCTCAGGGAATCTGACTTGGCGAGCGTTTCTTTTTCTTTTACAAATCACCTCCTGTTTTCTTGCCTTCGTTATTTCTCCATCTATAGAGAATTCTGTTCTTGGGGCTGGGTCAAGACAACTTTCTTTTTCCTGGGTTAAAAGTGGGAGATACTGGGCAGGCTTTGCTACCAAGGTCAGTTTCCTGTCAACTTGGCCTAGAATCAAGATTGTGTGTGTGTACACACACACATATAATATGTACATATAAAGGCTTATATTTCTGCATGTATGTATGTATGCATCTATCTAAATAGCAATTGGCAGAGAGTTAAATGTTCAATTTAATATAAAAAACATTTTTTAAAAAAGATATTGTTTCAGTCTCTATTCTGGGAGTGTTCAGAATAAGAGATGAATTAGACAAAATCTTCGTCCTAGGATTTCACAGTCTAGCTGAGACAGACAGACCGATAAATGCCTTGACTTACTGATAAATGCCTCAATATTGATGCTGTGAATAACCATAGTTCTCAAGTCTACATGAAATAGGAGAGCATGGAAGGGAGACTGGAGGGTGGTTAAAGATGGGGTGAGTCTGGCCAGGCTTCACAGAGAGGCAGGCCTTCATTCGGCTAAGTCCTTTGGGTTGTCGAGGTTTACCAGGCATGGATCTCAATAAAGATACACAGCAGCAAAGCAGGGCCCAACTCTGTGATGGGCACGCAATATATCTAGAATAAATTGGGATAAGGTGCGGATTGATTTAATTTCTACAAGTGGTTCCTGCTGTGTTTGGAGGAAAGTAACTTGGGGTCTCTCTTATTTGAAGCATATAATAAAACCCTTATTCTGAATATAATGTATTATAAAAAATTAGAGTTCCTTGTTGCTTGTTATAAACATAATTTTCGTCATTATTATAGTAGAGGGTATATAAATTTGGGACTCTCTTGTGGTGGGAATGGGGACAGACTGAGAGCCGGGAGTAGACCTAGCCCTGCTATGTTTGAGAAAAGATGCCTTTGGGACTTCCCTGGTGGTTCAGTAATTAAGATTCTGTGCTCCCAGTGCAGGGGGCACACGTTCAATCCCTGGTCGGGGAACTGAGATCCTGCATGCTGTAGGACACGGCTGGGAAAAAAAAAGAGAGTTTTTTAAAAAAGAAAAAAAAGATGCCTCTAAGCCAAGACTTGTAGAGTGGTGCTGTTTCCCATGACATACTATGTTCTATGTAATTTAAATGCCCTTCTCTATCTTTATGAAATGTTGAGTGGATTCTCTTCAGTCACTGATATGTTTACGGGAGTGGCATTTTGTTTTAAAGGAGTTTAAAGAAGCAGGTGAACTGGCAAGTGATACATTATTAACTGACCTAAGGAAGAACGTACTTAACATCTTAATTAATGGAAATGTGTCTTCTCTACACTGATGCCAATGAATATGGAGAAATGTTTAAGAGTATCAGCTTGTACAAAGGCCAGCTCAAAGTGAAGGGAGTAAGATGTCTGAAGCCTGCGAGGTGGGGCCCTGCACTTAGAGACTCGCGGGTGGTTTGGAGGAGCTGGCAGAGAAGAGGAGTGTTCAGAAGGGTGGAAAGTCAGCAAGCAGATGGGAAGGCACTGGATCATGAAGGTGTTTGAATGTCTTGGAGAAGATTCTGTTTATCCCAGTAGACTTTTGCAGATATGGCAAGCTCCTCAAGTCATCTCTCTCTGTCCAGTAGGGTATGTTTTGGGTTGGCCAGAAACTTCTACACTATCTTATGGAAACACCCAAATTAAAATTTTGACCAACCTCAAAATGATAGCTTATAGATCATGGAGAACTAGTAGGAAGGTAGGTTTCTATTCAGCAGCATCTTATAGATTATGAAGAACTACTTCAGGAAACAGTGTAATGGATTCATGTGTACTATTCTGATTTTGGGGAATGGAATCTGAGACTGAGAGAGTGGACATGTCCCTGCCCAAAGGGGTTCAGTTAAGTGTGACAGAGTTACTTATATTGAGCTAAATCTTGCCTCTCTGTAGTTCCTCACTGTTTATTCCCTCTTGTAATTTATACAAAAGAACCTCAAAGCATGTTTCAGTGAGGACGCAACCTGGGGAGCTGGAAGATAGGTTAGGCTAACATGGATTCCAACTCCATCACCTGCTGTCTCTGTGACCTTAAGAGTTTCCTATTATTTCTGAAAGTCCTGAATAATGTGAATTTTCACCTGAAAAATGAAAATATTAATATACAAATTTCTTGTCTGGATTTGCAGAGCTTTTATCATACCAACGTGTTCCCAGGTTGGGCAGAAGGATTTAGAAACTTTAGAATGACTGTCTTGCTTGCGTCTGTAGCTAATCTTTATAAAATGGAGAACTTTCTCATGCAATTTTTAGAGTAATACCTTATCACTCACCCTAATTAAACAAATGCCCTCATTAGGTATCAGTAACCGCTTGTGGAATATATTTTAGCAGGTGAATGCTATCTGGGAAGGTACCCAGAAAAATCAAATGTCACATACAACTTGCCTTCACCTCCTGCTCGTTCCCCCCATCACATAGGCTTTAATGCTCCAACCAACTGAGCTACCAGCTGTCTTCCACATAGCCTGCTTTCCTGCTTTTGTAATTTGCTGCTGCTATTGCCTTAGCTTAGAATATCTTTCCCCAGTGTTACTTGTTCAAATTCTCCTTGTCCATCAGGAGTTACCTCAAATTCCACTATTTCTAATACTTCTCTCTTTATGCAGTAAAGAAGGAATAATTTCTTCTTCACAAGTACTGAATAGTTCTTAAAGCATTTACATGTCTCAGCTCTCCAAAAATCTAAGCTTCTTGAGGTTAGGACTTGCATCTTAACATCTAGGTATCTTACATCTTTGGGAGGCATAGGGTCAAGGGCATGGACTGGAGATCAGGATCCTAGATACAAACTGCTGACCAGCTGTGTGATCTACATGACTCCTGGAATACTGTGATCACTCAACAAGTGTCCGCATTTACCATTTATATTCTTAATAACACACAAGGCAGTACACATTATTCATTCCATGCTCAGTGAGTGTTTATTAAATGAATAAATGAAAAAGAAAACAAAAAGTAGTTTGCTGTTGAGTGTCTGTTAAATGAATGAATAATTTAACAGATCTGGAAGAAAATTTGTCAAGCATACTGTTTTTCACTGAACCAAAAGATATTCTACAAATGTTATGCTCAGCCTTCTCCTGGGACTCTCCTCAAAGCTTTATTCCCTTAAGTACCCTTCTCTTAGAACCATCCACCGCTAAGATGATGCAGCTTGTAAGAATATTTTATTTTTGTTTAAGAGTGACTGCTTTATGCTCAAGAGCTGCATCAAGATTTGCGGACTGAAGGAAGAGGATTTCTTTGCTGGCCTGTGGAGCAGGTTGGTTTCTCTGCAAGGGCTGAGCCAAAGGATTTTCGCCACCATTGTAATCATGGATCTTCTGAGTAAACAAGATCCGGAAGGTTTCTAGACATCCTGGCTCTCCTTTCAAAATGAACATGGAGGCTGCTCGTCCTGCATGTTGCAGGATATGGGACCCTCCACTCTCTCCCCTGTTCTTGTCAAATAGGAGAAGCTGCCTGAGCCCGAGGGGCAGCTGCATTACCATTTATGCTGTTCCTGGGGTACCTCTTTCATCTTAACTGTGCTTGTTCAGCTGTGGGGATGCACTGGTATCTAGCTGATTTTTGGAAAAGAGCAAAAGCCTCTTTAATAACACAACCAAATATCCTCCATTTGAGATAGGAGAGGGAGAAGGTGAGGAAAAGGTCCATCTTGTTTTCTGATATTCTTTGCTTTGTACAGAAAGATTCAGTGACGGCTGCAGGTGGTTTTCCAAAACTTCTTTCTGATCAAAGTTGATCAAGCTCTTCTATATAGGAAGAATGTGAATGCTCTCTCTCTCTTTTTGACTAGCTTAATTTTTGTTTCTTATGGAGAAACAAAAATTGCTGTCTAATATCATGCAACCATAGATCCTTATGGCCAGAGTCTGATATCATCACTAATAGTAATTTTTAATCCAATGGCCATGAATTAGATGATTTCGATGTGCCAGGCACTGAGCTAGTTGTAGGTTGTTGATAATACAACCTGCAACCGCATTTCCTCTCAAACATTGAGAGGAAAATTTAAAAAAAAATAGCTAGCATTTATATATGTATTTTGTGTGCCCTTACTATGTTCCAACCACTTGACAAAAATACTTTTGTGTAATATTTATGAGAAAAAACAAGGTAGAAATGATTATTTCCATTTTATGGAAATGTGGAAACTGAAACTCTGAGAAGTGGAATAATTTGTTTTAGATGACTCATTAAGATCTGATATTTGGGCAGAGGTTTTTGACATTGGCTTCCAGAGAGAGGTGAGTCACATTGGGAAGAGGAATTGGTACAACAAAAGCAGGGAGACAGAAAGGCCGGGTCAGGTTCTGCAAAGAGTTGTGTGTCATTTTCCTTCAGATCATAACAAGAGGGAAGTTTGAATGGGTAGGTAGGCTTGACAAGATGAAGCAAGGCTTGGAATACCAAGCTATGTCAAGGGGATTCATTCTCAAACACTTGGATCATTGCTGTCACCAACTGTAATATGGATTAATTATAGGTAGAGCTGAGTTAATAAGAATAATCAATCAAATAATACATTGGTGACTTTTATTGTTTTTCTCCATTATCAGAGCACTATGTGCTCAGTATAAACATTTTTGGAAAACGCCAAAAAATAGAAAAAGAATTGACCTTTGAGTCACTTCCCAAAGCAACTACTGTGCACAGTCGGGCCTATTTCTCATCAGTCTTTTTTTCCTTTCCCTTAACAAGATGGTAACTTTTATTTTACATGTTACAGTCAGTGGTAAAGAATCCATCTGCAATGAAGGAGATAAGGGATTTGATCCCTGGGTTGAGAAGATCCCCTGGAGTCTTCTACTAGAAGTGAAATGTAGATCCTTCCACTAGAATCTTCATCTAGTAGTGAAAAGGCTACTCACTTCAGTATTCTTGCTGAGAAATTCCCTGGACAGAGGAGCCTGGCAGGCGACAGTCCATGGGGTCTCAAAGAGTTAGACACACCTGAGGGACTAAACAACAACAATCAGGCCCTTGAAAACACACACTTGAATGGCTATCATCCACTGACTGGTTATAACACGTTTTACATAAACAAGGCTTTGGAGTTCAACACGCAGATGTTTTGTGATCAGGATACTTATAAGTAACATTTTTTTGGATAAGTAATAGTTTGATGAGAATATCTGTGCTTCAAGTTTTGACAGTTTAAATGATTCTATAGAATGAATTTCTAGGAGTGGTGCTGTCAAATTAAAGGCTACATGTGCTACCTTTTACCTGTGTTTCAAGTCTCCCATCATAAAGACAGCGTCAGTGCTTTTTTTTGTTGCCTTACCCATTTGTATGCTGCTGAATTTTCTTCTGTCTCTTTCATATATATAACATCTCTCATAAATGTCAAGTAAACAGCTGAGATTGAAATTCCTGTGCCCTAAGAGAGACTTTCTTGGGCTCCAAAATCACTGCAGATGGTGACTACAGCCATGAAATTAAAAGACTCTTGCTCCTTGGAAGAGAAGTTATCACAAATCAAGATAGTGTATTAAAAAGGAGAGACATCACTTTACCGACAAAGGTCCATATAGTCAGAGCTATGGTTTTCCAGTCGTCACGTACCAATGTGAGAGTTGGACCATAAAGAAAGCTGAGCACCATAAAGAAAGTTGATGCTTTCGAACTGCGGTGCTGGAGAAGACTCCTGAGAGTCCCTTGGACTGCAAGGAGATCAAACCAGTCAGTCCTAAAGGAAATCAATCCTGAGTATTCACTGGAAGGACAGATGCTGAAGCTCCAATACTTTTGGCCACCTGCTGCGAAGAGCTGACTCATTGGAAAAGACTCTGATGCTGGGAAAGAGTGAGTGCAAGAGAAGAAGGGGGTGACAGAGGATGAGATGGTTGGATGGCATCATCAGTTCAATGGACATTAACTTGGGCAAGCTAGGGAGACAGAGAAGGACAGAGAATCCTGATGTGCTGCATGGGATTGCAAAAAGTCAGACATGACTGAGCAACTGAACGGTGACAACGAAGTGAGATTTAAAACTGCTAGAGTATCTGTCTTGCTGGAGGAGAGATTTTTGTTGGAAATAGGGAAGAAAATCCCATGCATTCTGCTGAATGACTTCCCGCAATGCTATTGACCAAAAAAGTTTCCATCTCTTAGTAAAAACCCACAGTTTCTGCAGAGTGTGTCTGCAACCACCCCCTGCCCCGGGGGAATCTGAGAAGTCGGTGCTTTCTACCGAGAGGCTTAGGAATGCGTGATCTATTAATATAATACTTATTGAGTGACTAAGCCATCAGCATCACAAAGCTTACAGATGACTCATCATTTTTCTCATTCTGCTGAGGGTGGTTTATGAAACAAAGCAAACAAGGCCTCTGCCCTTTTGTTCTGTGGTTCACTCCTCTGAGGTGCCCAGTGGGAAGGCTGAGGGAGCATCGGGACACCTGCCAGTTCTCCTGGCTCTTCCCCACTGCTTGCTTTATCCATTCCTCCTCCCACCATGTCTCAACGCGCTGGGGCTACACCTCTGTGTTCAAGGTTCGAGGAGAGCGGTGGTGTGCACCAGGGAAGAATCAGCCTTTGAATTTTAATACAGCTTCACATTCAGGCTCCAACACGCCACGGCTGTGTGACAACCTTGGGGAAACAACTTGGCTTCTCTAAGCTCCAGTGATCTCCTCTCTTAGGCTGAGATAAAGAAAGAAGTTCCAGAGTTGTTACGGGAACCTGTGAATACAAAGTGCTTCATGCCATGCCTTGGTACAGAATGACAGTTCAAGAAATGGTGACTGTCATTAAGGCAAGCTACACGTTTTCCCAGGCCATCTCCCAAGAGTCAAGTAACTGTATGACTTGGGAACTTTCCTCTGATCTTTTGTTTGTTCATTCTAAAAACCAATTATAATAATTTCTACCTGGTAGTTTTGTAAGGGAAATAGAACAAGATATGACAATGTGTCTGGCACAGAAAAGCTTCTCAACACATGTTTTTTTTTTTTTTTTTTTTTCCCTTCTCTCTCTGTGGTTGACTCAAGAGTCCCTTGGGAGGTCCAGCCTCCTGAAACTGCTCTTAGAGATTCTTAAGGTAGAAGACTATTGTTCTGAAGCAGTAACCCCAGAAGAATGATTCCAAACCCTGGCACTGGGGATTTCTCGGACTTGGAGAAGAAAAGGAGTTTGGGGCTTCTGGAAATGGCAGCAGCTTGGGTACTGGTTGATGCATTAACCTTGGTGGGGCATGGCCAGTTACAGACCTAGGGAGGTTAGATTCTGGCTGGCACAGTTTAAGGGTGACATAGAGTAAAGGCTAGAGGGCCCATCCCCAATGTTCTAGACCAACCAGTATGATGGGTCTAGAGAAGAGGAAGGCTCCCCCATAATCACTGCTGTTGAGCTTCCTGCCACTCTGGCCACTGGGGGCTCCCAGGTAGACTTCACTTGATTGAGACAAGCAATGTGATGTGGCATTTCTTGTATGCTGCTGCTGCTGTTGCTGCTAAGTCACTTCAGTCATGTCCAACCCTGTGTGACCCCATAGACGGCAGCCCACCAGTCTCTGCAGTCCCTGGGATTCTCCAGGCAAGAACACTGGAGTGGGTCTTGTATGCTAGTGTGATACAAATTAACATTGTGGCGCTAGTGGTAAAGAACCTGTCTGCCAATGCAGGGGACATAAGAGACATGGGCTCAATTCCTGGGTTGGGAAGATCCCCTGGAGGAGGGCATGGCAACCTCTTCCAGTATTCTCGTCTGGAGAATCCCATGGACAGAGGAGCCTGGTGGAATATAGTCCATGGTGTTGCAAAGAGTTGGACACAACTGAAGCTACTTAGCACGCACGTGTGCGCCTCTATAAACACCAAGGACAATAGGGTGTAATCGACAGGGCTTAATAAATGGCAGTCAATACTGTTTTTGCTCTTGTCTGACAGGGAGATGGGGTTTGAGGCATAAAATGTAGCTAACAGTGTGGATTCTGTAGTCAAGGCAAGAGCAGTGTCCATCATTTACCATCTGGGGGCTCTCAGGCAAGTCATTAAACTGTCTTGATGCTGTTTTTCCATCTGCAGGTTTCAGATACTAAAAGTACCTCTCACAAAATGCTGTTGGTCCTAAGAACCACGTTTGGCTTGAATAACTGATCAATCATTGGTAGCTGTTATTATTAACATTAACCATGATTGTGCGGTAGTTGTTGAAGGAAGTTTCATGCTTCCTCACCATCATTTTTAAGGATCAGTATAGAAAGATAAACATTCAAAGCCACAAATTCTACTTACATTATGCTCATTAACATTTATTCCAGAGGGTACTGGGATGCTTTATGACCCGTTTTAGGTAGGTTTAGAAAAATTCCTTTGAGAACAACCATGCATTTTCATGTAGATGCTCTTGAACCTGAAGAACTCTGCATGTTTGGAGAAAACCAAGCACAAAGACAGGGAGATAGAAGTTTGCAGAAAATTTGCCCTGGAGCTGTGAATGCTTCATCCTCAGGACTCAGAGACGCTGAAGGAAGAAAACCAGGGAACCAAGGGGCTGCAGGACGTGGCTCAGCTCCACACCAGCAAGGTGAGCAGCAGGTGAGGGCTTATGGTGTTTGGTGCCGAGTTCGCGGTCTCCCAGGGAGAAGATTGAACTCTGGGACCAAAGACAATCTCAGTCACTCAGACCTTTGTGTAGCAAAATTCTATTTAACATGACAGCAAAGAGAGAGCTTCTGACATAGACACCAGAAGGGGCAGAAAAAGTGCCCACCCTCACTAGTTTAAGTGGACCTTATATACTTCTCAAATGGCTGCTGAGAATAGATAAAAAGAAAACCTCAAGGCTGTAAGAGTTCCACCAGACCCTTTCCCAAGACGTACATCCTGAGATAACTTTGGCACAAGGTTAGCCAGGGAGAATGGTTCCGGGCAATATCTCTGGGCAAGATAAACTCTTGCTGTGTAATCATGGGTAGAGTGTTGAGAAATAGGTTCTCAAGCAAGACTTGTTACAATGATAATCATTAATTTAGGGCCTAAGAAAAGCATTTCCATGAGTAAGACCTTGTGCTCTGTGACCATTAGTTCTGGACCTAAATAAAATCTGTTCTTGGACAAGATACATTGTTGCACAAGGCTTAAGGAAAGCATGAGGGAGAATGTTCTCCTCCTTAAAGGGCCTGGTGCTGCCTGCCTAAGCATTAACTCTCTCAGGGGGTCAGTGACAATGAGCAGAGGCTGCCACAGTTCCCCATGCACACACTTGAAGGTGCAAAAATTGGTCAGTGCTTCACTGCAGCCTTTTGTATTTCCTGGGCATTTCTCCTATAGCCTCTCCAGCCTCACAGACATGGGATTCTGGAAATTGGCTCCCCACTTAGCTAAGGTGATACATAACAAAGCCACCGACACTCTAATCTCTTTATAGGGTCATAGGTTTCAGCAGGAACTGAACTGGGAACTTCCAGAGGTACAAACTGGATTTAGAAAAGGCAGAGGAACAAGAGATCAAATTGCCAACATTCATTGGCTCATAGAGAAAGCAAGGAAACTCCAGAAAAACATCTACTGCTTCACTGACCATGCTAAAGCCTTTGACTGTGTGGATCGCAACAAATTGCAAAATTCTTAAAGAGATGGGAATTCCAGGCCACCTTACCTGGCTCCTGAGAGACCTGTATGAAGGTCAAGAAGCAACAGAACCAGACATGGGATAACAGACTAGCTCAAAATTGGGAAAGGAGTACCTCAAGGCTGTGGGTTATCACCCTGTTTATTTAACATCTATGCAGAGTACATCATATGAAATGCTAGGCTGGATTAAGCACAAGCTGGAATCAAGATTGCTGGGAGAAATATCAACAACTTCAGATATGCAGATGATACCACTCTAATGGCAGAAATCAAAGAGGAACTTTTTGATGAGGGTAAAAGAGGAGAGTGAAAAAGCTGGCTTAAAACCCAACATTCAAAAACTCAGATTATGGCATCTGGTCCCATCACTTCCTGGCAAACAGAAGGTGAAAAAATGGAAACAGTGACAGACTATTTTCTTGGGCTCTAAAATCATTGCGGATGGCGACTGTAGCCATGAAACTAAAAGATACTTGCTCCTTGGAAGAAAAGCTATAACAAAACTAGACAGTGTATTAAAAAGCAGAGATATCACTTTGCTGACAAAGTCCATATAGTTAAGCTATGGTTTTTCCAGTAGTCATGTATGGATCTTAGAGTTGGGCCATAAAGAAGGCTGAGCACCAGAGAATTGATTCTTTTGAACTTTGATGTTGGAGATGATTCTTGAGAGTCCCTTGGACAGCAAGGAGGTTAAACCAGTCCATCCTAAATGAAATCAACCCTGAATATTCATTGCAAGGACTGATGCTGAAGCTCCAATATTTTGGCCACCTGACGTGAAAAACTGACTCGTTGGAAAAGACCCTGATGCTGGCAAAGACTGAAGGCAGGAGGAGAAGCAGAAAGACAGAGGATGAGATGGTTGGATGGCATCACGGACTCAATGGGCATGAATTTGAGTCATGCCCAAACTTTGAGTCTCTCAGACTCCTGGAGATGGTGAAGAACAGGGGAGCCTGGTGCACTGCAGTCCATGGGGTCGCAAAGAGCCAGGCATTTATTGTCCTGTTGTTCACACTGTTATTTGCTAATTCTGGAGTAATAGGAAAAGTCCCACTTACTTACTGAATATTTACAACATTTGTACAAACATCCTTGGACACCTGTACCCTTAGGTAAGAGATCCCGAGAGAGTGAGCAAGACAGCTGTAGATTCTCTACCAAAATCTTAACAGCAGTGCCCACTGGGTGGTGGTAAGGACGAGGGACTATTATTTTTTTCCTTTGTGCTTTACTTCTATGCTCCCCATTTTTTCCCAATGACATTCTATCGCTCTTGAAATAAGAAGATGAAGTCCAATAAACACGATTTTAAAAATGTTTCAGAGCCGCAGCGCCGTTCAGCTGGTGAACCAGAGGTGAGGGGCACGGGTCAGGGCTTTCTGACCTCCTGGTCTCCCCCTGCCCAAGCTGGCTCCTGATTTGATGAAACATCAGCTGCTCTGAATTCCTACAGCACCTGCCACAACAAAAGGAGGCCCTATCCTGGGCAGGCTCATGCGCTTGTGCATGCCTTTGCAGGACAAAGAAACCGAAAGAGGAGGTCAGTGAGCCTCTCTTGGACACCGTCTACCCACCCGAGCCCTCCGGGGGAGGTAACAGTCCACCTGCTGGGGAAGGTGGCCACGGCCGCAGTGAGTCCTCGCCCCCTCCCTTTGCTCCTCTCTGGTGGTCTCCTTCCTTTGTCTGGCCCCCTGCCTCCCGCTTGGCTCACACCTCAGCTCCCGCCTCGTTCTAAGGACCATTTAGCATCTGCTCCTCTGCTGATGCCTGTGTTTCTCTCACGGATCCAGCTTGGCCCTGCACAGCTCAGCTGTGTCTGAGAGATGAGTGATCTTCCCGGGAGGCAAAGGCCGCAGTGAACTGGCTGCCCCTCAGCCTTTCCAGCTTCTCTCTGCCCACGGGCTCACACTCTCGGCCCAGACGGAGGAAAACAGCCAGACCAGATTTGCTGGCGTGCTCAAGTTGGCCTGGTGGAGGATGGACTCTGCATGGGGACGGGAGGTGAAGGGGGTGGGACTCATCCCACTGCGTGCTCTGGCAGGTTCAAAGTGGTTTGGGTGATTTGGGGATATTTGGAAGCAAGACTGTGGGACTTGCCTGGTGGCTCAGACAATGAACAATCACCTGCAGTGTGGGAGACCTGGGTTGGGAAAATGCCCTAGAGAAGGGAATGGCTACCCACTCCAGTATTCCTGCCTGGAGAATTCCATTGACAGAGGTGCCTGGCAGGCTACTGTCTATGGGGTTGCAAAGAGTCGGACACAACTGAGCGACTGACAATTTCACTTTGTGCAAATTGCAAGGGTGATTTCAATTCTTCACCCCGTTAGCCTGGTTGTTTACTATGTGATTTTGAAAGTCCTCTCAATATAGATGGAATGTTTTACACCTTGAATTTGGGCTGGCCTTGTGACTTGCTTTTGCCAATAGAACCCGATGGAAGTAATGGTTTCCTAGTTCCAAGCCTAGACTTCAAGAGGCCTGTTACTGACTTTTGGTTCTTCCTGCCATGACCATAAGAGCATGCAGATCTTTGGCACATGGAACTGAGCTGGATCATCCCACTTGTCCCAGAATAGGCTGACCTGGCTAGCCATCTCTAAATTCTTCAAGTGAGCCAAGCAAAGATGAACAGAGCCATCCAGCTCAATATCCTAGAGATGTGAGCAGTAAACACTTATGACTGTATGAGGTTTTAAATAATTTTTCTTATGTAGCATTACTGTGAAGAGAGGTAACTGAAAAGTGACCTTGCAACATAAAATCATTTTATTCTTCACCTTGGATTCACTCAGTCATTCAACAGATATGGAGTATCTACCATCTATCAACCCTGCACTAAGTGTCCTTGGGGAGACAAAGGTGGTGGTGGCATTCCTTCACCAGGACCATGTTGGCAGGAGAAAGGATGTGTTATATAAGAGCAAGGATTCTGTTTAGTTAATTCAGTGATGTGTCCCCATCACCAAGAAGAGTAAGCTGGCATTTAGAAGATGTTCTGTAGACATTTTTTGTCTTACTCAGCTCTGTGTGTGTGTGTGTGTGTGTGTGAGTGTGTGTGTGTGTGTGAGTGTGTGTGTGTGTGTGTGTATCATATAACTCATTGAATATTTTATACAAATACATTTCTCTTGCCCTCCTTAGACTGGCAGACTGTTCCCAGTTCTTTTCTCCACTATCTTTTTCTCCATTATCTACACCCCGCACCCCCACCCTCTTCCTAAGCTGTCAACAGCAAAAAGCGCAGTGTGCCATAAACTTACCTCCATAATAGAATGTAGATGCATAAATCAAAACAGCTTCTAACGGGTTGTCTGCAGTCATAAATGCTGCAGAGGCAGCCCGACTGGCAAGTCTAAGAGAGATTATACAAACCACTGCCTGGAGAAAACCCAGCGTCATGAATAAACTCAGCCTTGAATTATTTATATATTTTCAGCATTATTTTCCCTCTCCTATTCTGCAAGGCTTGCAAATGGTTTTCGTGGAGGGCTGAGAGTGCCTGAATTTGGCTCTAAAGGAAAACAGTTGGAGTTTTGTCTTAGGGCAAGTTTCAGGGCTATGATTCCATTGTCTTCCACAGGGCAGCCACACGACTAGCAGGGCTGTGTGGTGGGGAGAGACTGTTTAGAATTCAGGCAGCCTGCTTCTAAGCCCAGGAAGTTACGTCCCTTGGGGCTTGCTGGCTTTGTGAACCACCTGGGAGCCACGTGGCTGGAGGGTGAGCCTCGAGGCCCGCCTTCCCCACCTGGCCCAGGCTGCTTCATTCTCTTTTATGCAGTAGGTTTCAACCTAAGATGCTGTGGTGAAAAAAAAAAAAAAAAACAAATATTTTGACTGTAAAATAAAATTTAAAATTTGGAAATCACCGGGCCTGGCTGATTTCTGAGACTCCAAAATGGCTTCAACTCAATCTGCCTAGGAGAGTCCCTGGGAACGTTTAAAACCTATTTATGCCAGGACCTCAATCTTGATCAATAAAATTGGAATTTTTCTAGAGGTGGGTGGAAGTTAAGATTTTTTCAAGCTCCCAGGTGACTCTGATGGGCCGTGGGGCTGAGAACCATGGCTTCAAACCCTTCACTCATCCAGTAGGCTGTGTACCAAGCATCTGTTGTAAGCCAGGCACACAGCAAAGAACTAGGGATGGAGTGATGAAGGAGACATGACCAGTCCTTGCCTTCATCAGTTCAGTTCAGTTCAGGTGCTCAGTCGTGTCCGACTCTTTGTGATACCATGGACCGTAGCACACCAGGCCTCCCTGTCCATCACCAACTCCTGGAGTTTACCCAAACTCATGTCCATTGAGTCAGTGATGCCATCCAACCATCTCATCCTCTGTCGTCCCCTTCTCCTCTGGCCTTCAATCTATCCCAGCATCAGGGTCTTTTCAAATGAGTCAGCTCTTTGCATCAGGTGGCCAAAGTATTGGAGCTTCAGCTTCAACATCAGTCCTTCCAATGAACACCCAGGGCTGATCTCCTTTAGAATGAACTGGTTGGATCGCCTTGAAGTCCAAGGGACTCGCAAGAATCTTCTCTAACACCACAGTTCAAAAGCATCAATTCTTCGGCACTCAGCTTTCTTCACAGTCCAACTCTCACATCCATACATGACCACTGGAAAAACCATAGCCTTGACTAGATGGACCTTTGTTGGCAAAATAATGTCTCTGCTTTTTAATATGCTGTCTAGGTTGGTCATAACTTTCCTTCCAAGGAGCAAGGGTCTTTTAATTTCATGGCTACAACCACCACCTGCAGTGATTTTGGAGCCCCCAAAAATAAAGTCAGCCACTTGCCTTCATGGAGTTCTCCATCTAGTGGGAGATGACGACACATAAACAAACAGGGAAGGCATGAACGAATACAAGCTGTAAATAGTTGGTGGGATGTGTACTGATGTGGGGAGAATGAAACACTGTAAGAGTTTTTTAGTAGTCTCTTTATTTTGGCCTGTGCTGTGTCTTCGGTGCTGTGTGCAGGCTTTCTCCGTCTGTGACGAGTGAGAGCTCTTCTCTGTTTGCAGCGCATGGGCCTCTCCCTGCAGTGCCTTCTCTTGTTGCAGAACACAGGGACGCGGTGCACAGGCTTTAGTAGGTGCAGCTCCTGGGCTTCGTTGACCCAAGGCAGGTTGGATTTTCCCTGACCGGGGATTGAACCCCTGTCCCCTGTATTGGCAGGCAGATCCTTACCTACTAGAGCAATAAGGAAGTCACGCTCCTAGTCTCAACAGCAATGATAGTAATAGTGATACTATTTTTTTTTTTTTTGGCTGAGATAACATTGCTTACACCCTCTCTAAAATTCAAGTACTGTACTAAATTATTTACATGAAATAGCTTATTGAATTCTCATGCCATTCTTACAAATAGATGGAATTACCATCTTTGCTTTCCAAATGAAGAGACTGAGGCCCAGAGAGGTTAAGTCACGTAGCCAAGGTTGCACAGCCCACATGGGTAAAGCATGGGGAAAGGGAAGTGCTTCCCAGTCTTGGGGAATCAAGATGGTGTCTCCGTGATTCACACCTCTCTGCACAAATTCAAGCTGCAGAGACTGTGGAGCTGAATGAAGGTCAGAGTATATGTTATGGAAGGAAAATTAATCTTTTCCAAGTCGATGCACTGATATAAGGTGGGACCTTGTACACACACACGTACACACACACACACACACAGGCCCTCTATGGTTTATTTTCTTTCTGGTTGCCTCTGCTGTGGAATCTGACTACAAAAATTGTCTGGAGAAAATTTGCTATAGAAAAATAAGCAACTTTGGGGTCCAAAAGGGTTTCAATTGATCCCATCACTTCTACTTGAATTCATATGTCTCTAATCCACTATGGGCTTATTTTTGAACTAGGAAAGACTCTAAACCTAAGTGTTTTCTTAAGAACTTCTGTACCTTCCTGCTTCCATCCAGGTGACTCCCCGATCCCAACACACATCTTCCAGATAAAGAACAGACCCATCCCAAGCGCTCCCAGCACTGGTCTCTTGTTAACCATGCACAGCTTGCCGGAAACTAAATGGAAGCCCACACTTTCCCCCTAATGCGAGACCTTGAGCTTTAAGCATACATTTTCTTCTAGTTGGTCAGGGAATGTAGAGCTGAGATGCCAGTGAGCCTGGATAAAGTCAGAGGAATAATCAATCCGGGTGTGTACAGAGATCTCGAACGAAGGCTTGTGGAGTTGCTCTTGTAACCCCCCCTGCAAAAGAAGACACACACTAAGAATTTCATGAGACTATGCTGCTGTTGGGAAAGAGGAAAGCAAAATCCATGGTGTGGAATGAGTTAGGCCCTGCTTCTCTGTAAGTATGACAACACATGCCCACATGCTTGCACGCATGAAATGCTACAAGTGGAAGAGACTAAGAGATGACACTTTTCTCTCACAAGGAAGCAAAGAGGCACAAGCACAGCTCACACAAGCCCACACTTTGGCACACTTGGTATGATAATCCAGCCCGCCTGACTCCCCACTGATGGCTCTTCACCTGACCTCTCTTTAACTGTGTGCTTTTCTTGCTTACAATCCCATGATTCAAGGTGTCAGCTACAAAATGTCACTTGCCATCTACCTCTGGGCTTTCCTGGAAGCTCAGATGGTAAAGAATCTGCCTGCAATGCAGGAGACCCGGGTTCCATCCCTGGGTCAGGAAGATCCCCTGAAGAATGGAATGGCAATCCGTTCCAGTATTCTTGCCTGGAGAATCCCATGGACAGAGGAGCCTGGTGGGTGACAGTCCATGGGGTCACAAAGAGCCAGTCACGACTGAATAACTAAGCCTGCTTTCATGAATCTACCTCTACAAGAATCAAATCACATGCTGCTCACCTGCCGACTTTCAATACCCCCTGAGAAATTTCAGGGTGGAGAGCAGAAATGAGGTTCTCTGTGCTCTGAAAAACTGGCAGAACAAGTCTTCAGATAGATATTTTCAAGAGCTGATTTTATGAGCTTACTTTTTGTATTGCCTCTGAGCGACTTCACTTTCACACATTGGAGAAAGAAATGGCAACCCACACCAGTGTTCTTGCCTGGAGAATCCCAGGGATGGGGGAGCCTGGTGGGCTGCCGTCTATGGGGTCACACCGAGTCGGACACGGCAGAGGTGACTTAGCAGCAGCAGCAGCAGCATATCTAGAAAAGTATTAAAGTCCTTCATGGTGATCCCTGCTCTTCTTGACTAGCAGAAACCTTCTTCAAAAATAAGTGCTTGATTGCATGAACTCCCCCTTCACCAAAATCACATGAATACTGACCTTCCCCCACTGCCTCTGTGTAGCAGTTTCTCAGTACTATCTGAAATGCTGTCTTCGGGACTGTAGTCCTCATTTGCCCCACATAAAATTTTACTTGCAACTCTCACATTACTTTAAGTCAGTAGAAGGAAATTCTCCCTGATGTCACCGAGTACAATTTCATCTGAAACTGCACAATGAGATCACTTGATGATGAAGCGGTTCACCCAGCAAGCACCTTGGTTCACCCAGGCCACACCTCACATTCTCAATGCCACATCATGTCAGACTCTTCTGTGACCCCATGGACTGGGGTCCACCAGGCTCCTCTGTCCATGGGATTCTCCAGGCAAGAATACTGGAGTGGGTAGCCATTCTCTTCTCCAGGAGATCTTCCCAACCCAGTGACTGAACCCAGGTCTCCAGCACTGTAGGCAGATTCTTCACTGTCTGAACCGCCAGAGAAACCTGCCCCATTTCCTCTTAGAAGCAAGCGTTATGCCTTCGGTAGATGAGGGAGGATTTTTTTCCCCTGAGAATTGTATAACCGTTTCTACTTGTTTGGAATTGGTACTATTCAAAGCTTGCTAACAACCACTGTCTTGTATAATCCTGTCAGATACCTCTCAATGGATAGGCAAGCTGTCATTATCAACTTATTTTGCAAGTGAATTGCATTAGGTACAGAAATGGCCTCCTCCTGGGACCTTGGTGTCATGATCATGGTAACCGGATGATGTAGCTGTTGGTGAGTTCTGGTGACCTTCTCACTTGCCCTTACAAACTGCCTTTACCAACTCCATCTGCATTTGCTCCGCTTTGTTCCTGTCACTAAGTTCAGATCTGCCTCCTTTCCAATTCATTAGATTGACTCCCATCTTTTAGAACCAAGAGATCCAAACAGCCTGGATGCTTAAGCTAGGGAGTGTGTGTGTGTGTGTGCACGCGTGCATTATTGTGGGTCTGTGTTGTTCAGTCACTCAATCATCTCCAACTCTTTCAGACCCCACAGACTGTAGCATGCTAGGCTTCCCTGTCCTTCAACATCTCCCGGAATGTGCTCAAACTCATGTCCATTGAGTCGCTGATGCCATCTAATCATCTCATCCTCTGTCATCCCCTTCTTCTCCTGCCCTCAATCTTTCCCATCATCTGGGTCTTTTCTAATGAATAGGCTCATCACATCAGGGGCCAAAGTACTGGAGCTTCAGCTTCAGCATCAGTTTTTGCAAAGAATATTCAGGGTTGATTTCCTTTAGGACTGACTGGTGTGCATGTAGATTTTTATTATCTTTCCATCAAGAGCACTTCAGAACCTGCTACCACTCGCCCCTCTCCCCAGTGAAATCGAAACTTCCTTCTCTCCAACAGATTGAAAAAAAAAAAAAATACAGTTAGCTCTTTCTCCAGGCTGATTTGCAAAAGCAAATTTCCTACATTCCCACCCATTTTCCCTCTGTTTTCTTTTCTTTTTCTTCCATTCTGATTATCTTCCTCTAGCAATCACCAAGTTTAACCAAGATAATACAAAACATTTCTCTAGAGTCTGGCCCAGTCAGGGCTCCTAAAGGCTCATATTCCCTTGAGAAACTAAATGATACAATAAAGCAGATCATTTCTGGACAGTTCCTTTTTTTCTGAGAATTTCACCTATTTTTAATTTTATCTGAGCTCCAAAAGCATAGCTAATATCTTTGAACAAATAAAGTATGGAAGTTTGCTTTCTTTTTTTTCTGGGTCTTCTATTGTTGGACAGTTCCTTGAACACGTCACTGCTTGCTTGGCTGCTCAAAGATTCCATCCAAGGATGACCTTTAGAGAAGCCCCAGGTTAGGGGGAGCTGCTCCCTTGGGACTCCCTGCCTCCTGTGTCAAAGGAGAGATTTCAGTCTCCAGAATCAGGGTGTGGGGGTGGGTGGGGCACTCAGCCAGTGACCTGCTACTCAGCAGGATGAGTGCTGAGAGAGCTGATCAGAGGGAATTTGCAGCTTGGGCCACATAGGGGTTTTCCAAGAGCCCTGTTGAGAAGAAAACATACCAGGCAGACCAGAGAGCCAGCAAACAAAGACCCAAGGTCAGTGTGGACAGAAGAGATTATGAGGAGTCAGGGTGATTAGCAGCAGCTTTCCTGGGTACATTTGAACAATGCTGTGTTCACCTTACCTTGGCCCCTGAAACAGAGAGACTTTTTCAAACACGTGGTCTTGGGGTGCAAAGTCGGCTTGATTGAAGGCCAGTCATTGTTCTCTTTGCAGACTTTTTTTTTTTTTTTTAATGTGGACCATGTTTTAAGACTTTCTTGAAGTCTTTACAGTATCACTTCTGTTTTATGTTTTAGTTTTTTGGCCATGAGTCATGAGGGATCTTAGCTTCCCAACCAGAGTTCAAACTCACACCTCCTGCCCTGGGAGGTGAAGTCTTAATGACTGGACCACCGGGGAAGTCTCTCTTGTTACATACTTTTGTAGGAAAAGCATAAAATAGGAGATCTTAGAGGTTGTAGATCCTGCCAGCTAGGAGCACCTTCTCCACCTCTATCCTTCTGATCCCCAGACTTTCTCAGAGAACCTACAAGATCTGGTGTAAACATCAGGGACTCACAGCCAAAAATGGACTGTTCCTCTCTTGAAGCTCCAGGGTCCTTTGTAAAGAAGCTCCTAAGAAAAATCCCTTTTTTTGGGGGGGGGGTGTTGAGACCCTCTGTCCTTTCCATGTGATGATTTTCCCTTCCCCTGAGAAGCAGATGAGATGAACAGACCATAATGATTGTTTATAGTCCTCAAGCACAGGATAAGCTATTTCTGCAACTAGGCAAGAGAGCGTGTAATGTCTAAAGTGACCTGCATTGTTCGGAAATACACCTGCTTTTCAAAATATACTTTTGCAGAAAGGTTAGGGAGAAAACTGCTGTTTTGTCTCTAACATGAGGGAGCTGAAGTGTATCATAATGTCTGCTTTCTCCTTTCTCACCTACTACTTAGAACAGAAGCCCATGGGGCCTGCAGAGCTTAGTGGAAGCTGCCTGAAACTCCTCCATAGTGTACCCTTGAATCCCAAGACTCAGAAACATTGCATGATAGAAAAGTCCTATCTTCAGGCAGAGAACTGGAATCAATAATAACTGGATGTTGTTTGGCTCTTTGGGAACAAAAAAAGAGGGTATAATAATAATATACTTTCTGTGAGTGCCCTGAAATTTTAATTCCACTGTGCTGAAAAAAGAGAAATGATGTGTTGGTTTGCTAGGGTTGCCATGTCAATTTACCATAAGTTGGACAACTTAAGGTCTTCCCAGGTGACACTAGTGGTAAATAACCCAACTGCTAATGCAGGAGACGTAAGTCAAAGGTTTGTTCCTTGGGTTGGGAAGGTGCCCCAGAGGAGAGCATGGCAACCCACTCCAGTATTCTTGCCTGGA
The DNA here is from genome assembly GCF_049115385.1 of Moschus berezovskii. Taxonomy (NCBI): domain Eukaryota; kingdom Metazoa; phylum Chordata; class Mammalia; order Artiodactyla; family Moschidae; genus Moschus; species Moschus berezovskii. The sequence goes on from NC_142464.1 coordinate 118,543,453, forward strand.
GAATCCCATGGATAGAGGAGCCTGGTGGGTTATATAGTCCATGGAGCTGCAAAGAGTCAGACCGACTGAAGCAGCTTAGCACACATGCACGTGTGAACAATTAAAATAATAGGTATTTATTCTCTCACAATGATGGAGGTTCAAGCCTACAACCCAGATGTGAGCAGGGCCATGGCTTTCCAAAGAGAAGTGGAGAAGGATCCTCCTTTGCCTTTTCCCCTGCTCCTGATAGTCACCAGAAGTTCTTCGTGTCCCTAGGCTTTCAAATACTTCACTCCAGTCTTTGCCTGTTTTGTCACAAATGGGTGTTCTCCCATGTGTCTGTTTGTGTCTAAATTTTCCTTTTCTTTTAAGAATACCTGTTATTGGATTAAAGACCACCTTAATCTTGTATGTATTTGTGTGTGTTCAGTCGTTCAGTCATGTCTGACTCTTTGTGACTCCCATGGACTATGGCCTGCCAGGCTTCTCTGTCCATGGAATTCTCCAGGCAAGAATATTGGAGTGGGTTGTCATTTCCTTCTCCGGGGGATCTTCCTGACCGAGGGATCAAACCTGTATCTCTCACGATGACCTCCTCTTAACTTGACCGTAAAGACTCTACTTCCAAATGAGGACATGTTCATAGGTACTAGGAGTTAAGAATGGGATATGTCTCTTGGGGGATGTGATTCTACCCACGGCAAATGCACTCTGTCCTAGACAGAGAAGCAGCCCTTATTCAGACAGGCCCTGGAGAGTGGTTAGGTGTGTGCTCATTTTGCATTCTTCCAAAATGAATTTGTCGAGCACCAAACATTTCCCATGCATGGGCTGAGCACAGAGGAAGAAAGCGCAGCCAGTGATTTTCTAGGTACCAGCTTGCTTTATTCTGTTGCTGTTTTCCTTCTTTCTTTTTTTTTTTTTTTTATATAATTTATCTGAGGGACACTGTTTCTGTCTACCTCCAGGGCTTGACACTCTGGGCAGGCTGTTATATTGGGTGTATCTTACTGTATCTGACTGGTCAATATTTGGTGCCAGGAGTGAAGACCTCTCTTCCCTTTTTCTGTCTCCAGAGTCCAGGTAGGGCCTTAGAGCCTAGACCTGGAGACTGGCTGGCCCATCTGTTGCTTCCTGTTTTTTTTTTTTTTTTCCCTGCTGTGGGGTAGAAGGAAGTCACCTGTCCTCTCATTGGAGAGGGCGGTTGTATCTGCCCACGTGGAGGGGGTTGTTGGGATGTCCACACTGGGCCTTGTTCACTTTTCCAGGGGAGGGTATGCCAGTTTGAATCCACTCCTTTAGGACTCTTGGTACACACAGATGAATGTGACATCACCCTTGGCCATTTCCCTTGCAGGGTCCTGTGTATTGGTTGCATTGGAACCTCTAGAGGGAGCTCAAGGCCTGTCTCCATCTCCCACAACTACTGCCTTAGAAGGAAGAAGCTCTGATGGATCAAGGATTTAACGATAACCGCAAAAAGCCACAGAGTTCAAAGCTTATTGCCATCTCCCACAGCTACTGCCCAAAGGAGAAGATGCTTTGATGGATAAAAGACTGAATGATAAACACAAAAAGCCACAGAGATAGCAGGATGGGAATATTTAGTGGAAAGGAAAAAGGAAGGCTGAGGTTTTGTTGAGAAGTGAAGGATTAGTCTACAGCCATACCACCCTGAACGCGCCCGATCTCGTCTGATCTCAGAAGCTAAGCAGGGTCGGGCCTGGTTAGTACTTGGATGGGAGAAGTGAAGGGTTAGTGGTTCACTCTTTATCTGTGAGTCCAATGAGGGCAAGACACAGCCTAGGTATCTTTCCTGCTTGATTGACAGACTGGTCCATGAAAACCTATGGGCAGGATGCTGTCCATGGGAAAGGGGGTGAGGAGGGAACAACTGAGTTCCCTTCCAGGTCAGTGGCGACGGTGTAGGGGGATTCTTCTGCTCTGTTCTATTCTTCTTTCACTGAAGATCTGAGAACAGTGATTAAAGAGATACAGTGATTGAGATACACTCTTGAGCTACAGTGATTAAAGGGACTGTTGAAGCTCGGAAGGGGGTGCGGTGTAGGAGTTAAAGCCTGTGTGTGTTAGTTGCTCAATTACATCTGACTCTTTGTGACCACATGGACTGTAGCCGGCCAGGCTCCCCTGTCCATGGAATTATCCAGGCAACAATACTCAAGTGGATAGTCATTCCCCTCTCCAGGGGATCTCCCTGATCCAGGGATCAAACCCATGTCTCCTGCATTGCAGGCAGATTCTTTACTGTGTGAGCCAGTAGGAAAGCCTGCTGCTGCTGCTGCTAAGTCGCTTCAGTTGTGTCCGACTCTGTGCGACCCCATAGACGGCAGCCCACCAGGCTCCCCCGTCCCTGGGATTCTCCAGGCAAGAACACTGGGGTGGATTGCAGCTCCCGTGTCACAAATCCCTCTGGAAGTCATAGGAAGTGGATGGGATTCAAGGTCCTGCCCACATCTCATCACTTTTAGGATAGAAAACAGAGGCATGATATTTGCAGCAACATGGATGGACTTAGAGATGATCACACTAAGAGAAGGAAGTCAGAAAGAGAAAGACAAATACCACTCTGGGAGTTGGTGATGGACAGGGAGGCCTGGCGTGCTGTGATTCATGGGGTCGTGGAGAGTCGGACACGACTGAGCGACTGAACTGAACTGAACACTTACATATGGATTTTAACATATAACGCAAATGAACCTAACTATGAAATAGAAACAGACTCACAGACTTAGAAAACAGACTTACAGTTGCCAAAGGAGAGGAGGTAGGGAAGAGAAGGATTGGGAGTTTGGCATTAGCAGATGCAAAACTGTTATATATAGGATGGATACACAACAACGGAGAACTGTATTTACTATCCCATGATAATAGAAAAGAATATAAAAAGGAATCCATGTGTATGTATAACCAAATCACTTTGCTGTACAGCAGAAATTAATATACCATTGTAAGTCAAGTATGTGTGTGTGTGTGCGTGTGCTCAGTCATGTCCAATTCTTTGGGATCCCTAGAACTGTAGCCAGTGAGGCGTCTCTGTCCGTGGAATTTTTTAGGCAAGAATACTGGAGTGGGTCGCCATTTTCTCCTCCAGGGGTCTTCCTGACCCAGGGATCCAACCCGCATCTCTTGTGTCTGTCTCCTACATTGGCAGGCAGATTCTTTTGCCATTTTGCCACCTGGGAATCCCCATGTAAATCAACGATACTTCAATAAAAATGAATAAGAAAGAGACTTGGAACAATGGAAAAGGGGGAAACTTATTTTGCTAAAAAGGCAACCTCACCAGTTGGGTGATATTGGCTTAATTTCTAAGAAATTTCATCTCTCTAACTATAAAATGAGGATTGTGCATTTGCTAAGTTGCTTCAGTTGAGTCTGACTCTTTGCAGCCCTATGGACTATAGCCTGCCAGGCTCCTGTGTCCTTGGGATTCTCCAGGCAAGAATGCTGGGGTGGGTTGCCATGCTTGTTATGAGATTTATAAGTAAAAAGTGAATATAAAAACAACTAGTGTAAGGTTTAGCACACAGTAAGTGTTCAACAATAGGCAGCTATTATGACGGCTAGACTTCTGGCTAGTTAATGCTAATGGTTACCGTCAATAATCACTGAAGAGCAGGATAAATACTTGATCTCATTCAACCACATCAGGAACTCCACTGGGAAGTTGTTACCACCCCCATTCTCCATCTGATAAAGCCAAAGCTTAACAAGGCTGCTAGTAATCATCAGAGCCAGATTTGAACACAGGTTGGTCTCACTAAGCCATATCACTTGTCTTTCAAAAGATGCTCTCGAGTCAATCAGTGGTGAATTCTAAGCCCTTGTGATTCTTCCCTATGTGTCGGTGCATCTGCGGTGCTGTGTGATCAAATCTGGATGGGGGTGCCCAGCCTCAGCTGCTCTCAGGGATTCGTGCCTCTGAACGAGGCACTCACTGGCTGTGCAATAACCCTCTCCTCCTTGAATCTCAGGAAGTGGATGCTTCTGAGTGCCACTTTTTAATCAAGGAGATGATCCATCTCCCGTTGTCATCTGATGTTTCTTAAAACAACAGCCACCCATCTCCAGGCAACGCAGACATGATGCGGACAAAAGGAAAACGGAGGAAGTCACATCTTTCATTAATGGGAGAGGAGAAAGCAGCTTCTGCCTTGAGTGTTTGGGGACATGTTATTTTTAGAAAAGAACATTTTGTGATTTTTAGTTGTTGATTTCTGAGAGGACTTTCTTTAAAATTCTTTTCAATAAGTTGCTGAATCAAAAAAGAATAGTAGATCAAAAAAGAATAGCAACAATAATCAATTAGCAAAAGTATATTGAGTTTCTATCTGCAAAGTGAGGAAGTAGAGACAGATAGACTAAAGCTTTGTCTCTGCTCTTTAGATACCTGGGAATCTACTAAAAAAATCATAGGGCTATGCACTCACAATGCTCAGAAAATAGGGCAATCTGATCTATTGTGGTTCACTGGAGACAGAATAACTGGTGAGGTGGTAATTGTAGGACTCTGAAGAAGGCGTGAAGTCTTCCATTGTTCATTCCATAAATATGTATTGAACACCTTTATATGCAGGAGGCACTGGGGAAAGAAAGCTGAATAAGACCTTGTCACTATCCTTGAAAAGTTGGAGTTCACTGAAGATATAGAATTAGAATTATAACCTAAGAAAAGCTATGAAACAAGTAATAGATATTTGCATGAATGATATGAGGCCATGATTCAGGTGGTCAGATCTACCTGGAAGAGAAAGTGATCCAAAAGACTACATGGAAGAGAGAATACTCAAGATGAGCATTGAACAGTGGAGACTAACTGACCAGGAGGAAGATGAGGAAAGGCAGACCAGCAAAAGAAGAAACATATGCAAAGATTTGTGAGCTAGTGCCCTGTGGATGAGGCTCTGTTTATAACTGGGAATAATGAGAATTTTCGGGTGTATAAAGAGGTGAGGCCAGAGAGGTAGCTGGTCATGATCACATATGGAAGCAATGAGGGGATCTTTCAAGGATTTGATAAAACAGAATGACTTGGTCAAATGTTTGTGTTAGAAGCAAGGTTCATATTATTTGAGGGCACAGATACTAATAATTAAATAAGCCCGTGTAATAAATACTACTATGAACTGAATCTTTGGGTCCGCATGCTCAGTCTCTCAGTAGTGTCTGACTCTTGTGACCCCATGGACTGTAGCCCACCAGGCTTCCCTTTCCATGGCATTTTCCGGCAAGAATACTGGAGAAGGTTGCTGTTTCCACCTTCAGGGGATCTTCCCAACCCAGGGACTGAACCCACATATCCTGTGTCTCCTACATTGCAGGTGGATTCTTTACCACTGCGCCACCGGGGAAACCCCACTGAATGTTTGCACCCTCTCCCAAACCAATATGTTGAAATCCTAACCCCATGGGATGGTATCAGTAAGTGGACCCTGATTGGGAGGTGATTAGGTTATGAGGGTGGAGCCCTCATGAATGGGATTAGTGTCCTTACAAATGAGACCCCAGAGACCATTCTTTCTCTTTTCCACATAAGGACACAGCAAGAAGATGTTGTCTATAACCAGGAAGGGGATTCTCACCAGACACTGGATCTACCTCCACCTAGCTCTTGGAATTTTCTGTCTCCAGATCTATGAGAAATAAATATTTGTTGTTATAGTCACCCAGTTTATGACATTTTTGTAATAGCAGCCAAATTTGACCAAGACAAGTACTGTGATGGAGTAGTAGTTGTGTTCCTACATAAATTTAAAGGAAAACCATCTTATCCAGATCGAACTTTTCTACTGAAGATCTCTTGGAAGAAGTGACATCAGCAAAATTAGTATAATGAAAGCAGGGGTGAATTTGAGGAAGACAATTCTCCAAGAAAGAGGGAGATAGGTTTTGTTGTTCAGTCATTAAGTTGTGTCTGACTCTTTGTGACCTCATGTACTGCAGCAAACCAGGCTTCCTTGTCCTTTACTGTCTCTTGGAGTTTGCTCAAACTTGTATTCATTGAGTCAGTGATGCCATGTTCAAAGTCCCGTATAATTGTGCTCATCATACAGGCTAGCAAGGTAATGCTCAAAACTCCTTCAGGCTAGGCTCCAACAGCATGTGAACCGAGAACTTCCAGATGTACAAGCTGGATTTAGAAAAGGTAGAGGAAACAGAGATAGGTTCGGGCACAGCAAACTGCTCTGTGTGGCTGGGAGGCTGGATGAAATGCGTATAGAATGAGGATAAAGATGAGGCAGGGATAAGTGAACCTGTGCATCAGGCCCCAAGGGGTCTCCTCAACAGACTACTGTGACTTGAAAGGCTGTAAGCAGGGTGTGGCCTGGTCAGATTTGCCTTTTAGGAAGATCTTTCTTGCTGTAGGATAGGGATTGTATGGTAGGCACACAAACATGGAGGAAGAGGAGAGTTTTAAGGCAGTGTTTGCACTGGTCAAGGGAGAGAAAATGGTGGCCTAGACCGAGGTGGTCACAGTAGAAATGGAGGAAGCTCATTAAACAAGAAATGACTTAGGCGGTAAGAGGGCGGGACCTAGTGATTACTTGGCTATCCTGAGATGCTGGGGGGAGGTAGAAGGTCAGTGATGCTGAGGAAAATTCGTGGAAACCTAGAGGAGTGGTGAGGACATTCAGAGCAATAAAGGACAGAGTAGAAGGATCTTCGGAGTTGAAGTAGATGCTTTATGGAAGACAGAGCTTGAGTGTGTCCTGCCCGGTGTGTGTGGGGACTGTTGGGTAGGAGGGAGGGAGTAAGGAAATAGGAGATATTTAGATCAATTCGACAAACATTGAGCTGCTGCTGTGCCTTAGTCTCTGGGCGATCTGCTGGGAGCAAACTCAAATCAGAGATGATTTTCAAAAAATTCTACAGCTGAGTGAGTAATGAGGTGGGCACATAGATAGTTTCAACGTCACGCGTCAGTGTGTTGCTGGATCTATGTGCAAAACTGGACAAATTCTGAACAGCACCTGTTCTATGCCGGATGGTGCTTGCACTGCAGTCATGGTGGTGAGTGAGTCCAGTGAGAGCCTTTCCTTAGAGGAAATAGTGTTTTATTGGAGAAAGTTGATAAAGAAAGGAAGACGGGAAAGAAGAAAAGGAAGGCAAGGAGGGAGGAAGGAAGAAAAAGGAAAGAAAGAAGAAATGTTGGTTGTGTAAGAAAAGTCTCAGGCTGCCACCAAATATAAGAAACTTTCAGCAAACTGATGGGAGTCACTGGTCAGAGGAGTCCCACATTTCCGAGAAACAGACTGCCTTCGAGTCCCTGCCACTGGCTGGGAGCAGCCCACACAGCCCGGAAGTGCGGCTTCACAGCACACCTATGGGGAGATTTCAGAAAGCAGCAGCGGAGGCCCTTAGACAACTATACTCTGCAAGGCGATTATTACAGCTGCCACAGCTAGGAAGGAAGTAATTCAGGTGTGGAGAGAGAATGACCTTGGTCAGTGAGCATTTAGATGCTCTGGGATGGATGGTTTCTCTGTTGAAATGACATTTAACTTAAAATGAGGAAGATCCAGCTATGTGAAAAGCTTTGGGGAAAGAATTTAAGTAGAGGAAACAGCAGCAGTGCAAAGAGCCCGTGGTGCTCCCCAAGGGTCCCTTGAAGGCCAGTGTGGCTGGAATGCAATCAGGAAAGGAGCAGAACGGCAGAAGCTGTACACAGGATAATAATCCAGGGTTTGGCAAGTCACTTTAAGTAGTTTAGATTTTATTGCAACTTCAAAGAAAAGCCAGTGGAGAGTTAAGCTGGGCAGGGATGTGATCTGACTTATATTTGAAGAAGATTTTCTGGCCACTGTGGAGCATGGCGTATATGTTTTCAAGAGTGGAAGTGAATTAGATAGTGATAATGATTGATGCAGTCTAGGTGTACTGACCCCATCTGGAGTTTGCAGGGTGCTACTGGTATGGGGAGAAAAGGCTTTGTGAGGGAGAAGGCCACTGAACTGAGAATGAAAGGGGTGGGATTTCAGGACAAGTTGCAAACAAGGTGTCATTTAAGGTGAACTTCACTGGCTTTCTGAAGGGAGGAGCAATCTCACAGTACTTTTCAAAAATTACTTCACTGAAACATAGAGCCAAAGCAGTCTTTAATTCAGTGCCTTTTATAGGACTGAATATAGTTCAGAAGTAACCAAGGACATTCACAGGTGAAAAGTACTTAAATCAGAGAGACAGAGCAGTTAGGGAAAGGAGACCAACCATTTCATTTTTTATGGCCCAGAACATTAACTGAATACCTCAGGGGCCAGAGCAAAGAAACCGAGAGAATACTGTCTTCCTTCTCAACTTGGCTCTGAATCCTGACTGGCGCTGCCATGCGCCATTTTGAACCTGGAGGGCTGAGGTGAAATTGGGGTGACCCTCGGCTGGGGTGATATTGGAGGTCTGGTTTTCAGAATCCATTCTCTGCTACTCCTGTCTATGTTAACAGGAACAACAAAAAGGTAAAACCTGTATCTACACTCACAACAATGACAGCAAGGACAAAACAGCAGAAAGTGGAAGTTGCTCAGTCATATCAGACTCTTTGCAACCCCACGGACTGCAGCCTGCCAGGCTCCTCTGTCTGTGGAATTCGCCAGGTCAGAATGCTGGGGCAGGTAGCCATTCCCTTTTCTAGGGGATCTTCTGGACCTAGGGATCGAACCCAGATCTCCTGCACTGCAGGTGAATTCTTTACCAGCTGAGCTACCAGGAAAGCCCGAAAAAAAATCAGAGTCTAAACAACTGGTCACATTGCTTCCTGTACCGTTTGGTGGCTTTCTTCTGCATTCCATATTCTGACAGCCGTCTGTCCCCTTTCTTTCCATTCCCCGCTGGCCCTGACTTAGGTTTATACTTTAGAAATAGATTTCAAACCATTCTTCCATACTGTACACAGGTCAAATGAGAATGATGACTTGCTGGGTAAAAAGCAGCTCACCGACACATTTCATTTTTCTCTTTTGTCCAAAACTCTGTGGGGAGAACATGTCCAAATTGAAAAATCAGATGGTTTTGCATAAACATCCACATTTCCGGTGTCTCTTGAAAACTCGCGGCATCTTACCTCACTGGTCCACGTGGAAGCAGCAGCTGGATGAGGTGAAACCGTGGCACTCGCTTTTAGCTCAAGCATCAGATTTCTCCATTTGTCATAATCTTTCTGCCTCACTATTGTTTTTTATACTTTTCTTTTTTATTATCTGCCCGAACCTGGACTGAGAGGGAGTGGGTATGGAGTACTTGAATTTGAAGGCATCACTTCACAGACATTTTTCTAAGACACAGTTTCCAGCCTGCTTATAGGCATAGTAAGTTCAAACTCTTCACCCTAACATTGAAAGACCTTCATAACCTGATGTGAAGCTTTCTGTGGATCAGTTCAGTTCAGTTCAGTCACTCAGTCATGTCCGATTCTTTGAGACCCCGTGGACTGCAGCACGCCAGGCCTCCCTGTCCATCAACAACACCTGGAATTTGCTCAAACTCATGTCCATTGAGTCAGTGATGCCATCCAACCATCTCATCCTCTGTTGTCCCCTTCTCCTCCTGCCTTCAATCTTACCCAGCACGAGGGTCTTTTCCAATGAGTCAGTTCTTCTCATCAGGTGGCCAATGGAGCTTCAGCTTCAGCATCAGTCCTTCCAATGAATATTCAGGACTGATTTCCTTTAGGATTGACTAGTTTGGTATCTGTGGATATCTTTTTGAAATCATGCCCTTCCTGGAAGACATCTAAAAGGTTGTACCATGTTGTACACCCGTGTCTCTCATCCATGGTAATTTTCTCCTTCCAGTTGGAATGCTATTTCTACTCTTATTCACTTGGTGAGCATCTATACTTGATAAAAGATGAAATATAAATCCTCTTACCTATAGATTACAATGGTAGTAATTACTATTCTTACTTTGATATCAGAGGATTTGAGTGGGAATCAAATGACACAGTGTCCTTTGCAAAAGAACTTGGAAACTGTGAAGTAATATCTGAATGAATGGAATTAGTTCAGAAAATGATATATTCATTTTATTTTTTTAAAGTCACTCAGTTGTATCCGACTCTTTGCGACCCCATGGACTATACAATCCATGGAATTCTCCAGGTCAGAATACTGGAGTGGGTAACCTTTCCCTTCTCCAGGGGATTTTCCCAACCCAGGGATGGAACCCAGGTCTCCTGCATGGCAGGTGGGTTCTTTACCAGCTGACCCACGAGGGACGCCCAAGAATACTGGAGTGGGTGGCCTATCCCTTCCTCAGATGATCATCCGGACCCAGGAATTGAACCAGGGTCTTCTGCATTGCAGGCGGATTCTTTACCAACTGAGCTATGAGGGAAGCCCGAAACTGACTTTAAATGATTTAAATGCACTATTTCTGCAGAGAGCAGTAACCTGGATGGTAGGAGGCCAGGGCTATGGTTCCAACTTCATTGCCAGCTAGTTGGGTGACATAGGGCAAATCCTGTTGCTATTGTAGGCCTCGGTTTACAGAGCAGAGCTATAGAACGTGTAAGATATTTGTTCTTTCTTTTATAAAATTTTCCCTTTAGTCTTCCCAAGAGTAAGACGTTTTTCTTATTCTTAAAGACTTTCATTCTCCCATGTCTGCTATGGTATATTAACCATAATAAAATAATGAATATAGAGTAATTACTTTTTTCATTAAATATACAAATCAGGGACAATAGCTATTGTGCAGAGCTGATTACTAAAATTTTCCTAACCTGGAATTGTTTTCATTATTTAATCAACACTAGCAAATGAGACGGAGAAGGCAATGGCACCCCACTCCGGTACTCTTGCCTGGAAAATCCCATGGATGGAGGAGCCTGGTGGACTGCAGTCCATGGGGTCACTAAGAGTCAGACACGACTGAGCGACTTCACTTTCACTTTTCACTTTCATGCATTGGAGAAGGAAATGGCAGCCCACTCCAGTGTTCTTGCCTGGAGAATCCCAGGGACGGGGGAGCCTGGTGGGCTGCCGTCTATGGGGTCACACAGAGTTGGACACGACTGAAGCGACTTAGCAGCAGCAGCAGCAGCAAACAAGAGCTTCAGAGCTCAGAATGTAAAGATCTTAGCATCTGTAGCGCAACGTGTCACCCAGCCTCATCTTGTCTTTTTTTTATATTCACATGTCAATTGTATATTCCTCTTCCCATGTTACTTGAGAGTCACCCATGTGATTGATGCATTTCGGGGGGAGAATTTGAAGGGGTGAGAGTGGGGAGGAAATGAGGACTGTACTTGGAAGGGAAAAAAGAAGCTTCCTCCTTTCCTTCTTTTCTAAACTGCAGCTTATAAAGTTGATTCACTGACTGCTGGTTTTAAATGGTATCTGCCAACAGCTCCTGGCACGACTTCTCTGTAATGTGCAATAAAACACCGATGAAGGTTTAGAAGAAGACGTAAACTCAAAACACAGCCATAAACTTGGACTGACAATTAACTAAAGGTTGGATCTGGGAGAATTTTATTTTTGCACCTTTAATGTTAGTGGAACTGGAGAGAAGAGAACATTCCATGGCTTAGGTGGCTGTTGGATTGTTATTCTATAGTAAAAGGGTAGATAGGACCATTGTTGTTCAGTTGCCAAGTTGTGTCCGACTCTTCGAGACCCCATGGACTTCAGCACGCCAGGTCTCCCTATCCTTTACCATCTCCCAGAGTTTGCCCAAGTCCATGTCCGTTGAGACAGTGATGTCATTCAACCACCTCATCCCCTTCTCCTTCTGCCGTCAGTCTTTCCCAGCATCAGGGTCTTTTCCAGTGAGTCAGCCATTAACCTTCCTCTGTTGTGTTCCTCATTTTGTGGATCTCTGGATGAATCCCCAGGTGGAAATTCATGTCACCTGGAACCTCAGGATGTGACCTTTTGGGAAATAAGATCTCTGCAGATGTAATTAAAGTAAGGATCCAAATGAGACTGTCTGGATTCAGGTAGGTTCTAAATCTGATTACAGTACTCTTATAAGAGACAGAAAAGGACACACAGAGAGAAGTTGGCTTTGTGAAGACTACAGCTGAGATTGTGGTGATGTAGCCCTAAGCCTAGAATGCCAGAAGCCACCATTAACTGGAAGAAGCAATGAAGCTGTCTCCTCGGGAGCCCCCAGAGGTGGCATGGCCCTGCTGACATCTTGATGTGGACTTCTGACATCCATAACAGTGAGAGATTAAATTTCTCTTGTTTTAAGCCTCCACATTTGTGTTACTCTTTAAAGGCAGCCCTGGGAAACTAATACATACTGGAAAATTCACTTTCTATCAGGAGTTAAAAATTCAAACACCTAAGAAAACAAAGGGCTTCCCAGGTGATGCTAGAGGTAAAGAACCTGTCTGCCAGTTCAGGAGACATAAGAGATGGGAGTTCAATCCTCGGTTGGGAAGATCCCCTGCAGGAGGAAATGGCAACCCACTCCAGTATTCTTGCCTGGGAAATCTCATGGACAGAGGAGCCTGGTGGACTGCAGTCCGTGGGGTCACAGAGTTGGACATGACTAGCGACTTAGCTGGGACATGACATGATGCGACTTAGCATGCTTGCAGGCACGGTAACAGAAAGGAGTGAGCTGACCAGGGTGAAGACTGAAGCAAACCAGAGAAGCTGTGCTTTACATAAAGACAATTGTTTTGCAAGAATACCGAAACAGATTTGGCGCATCTTTCTCCTGTTCAAGAGGAGCTGGAAATCTAGGTTTTATTTGTGTGCTCTATTTATTTTTGGTATTGGACCAGCACTTATTTTAAAAATGGTGATACCCATTTCAAACATGTCCGAGGTTCAGATTCCTCCCATGGGTGGCTGCTTTGTTGCCTCCGGTCTGTTCTTTGTAGCCTTCCTTATCCTATGTGGCTCTTCTATTTTATGGGGCAAGTTCTGGTATCTCTTTGCTCCATTATTTGTTTCACTACTTAAAGTGGAAGACTTTGATGGTGGTGATGCACAGCCAAGGGAGGTGGAAAGTGTAATTCTTGCACCTTTGGTGGGGAGGAGGATTAGGAAAATCCTAGGAATAGCATGTGTGGGGTGGGGTGCTGATGATTCTTTTCATACTCAGTAACTGCTTGTGTCACCAGGAATCCAGAAGGAATGTGGACAGAATTCCACTGCAGTCTCGTAGAGCCACAGTTAATGAAGTCTGTTAAAATGTGGACCTTATCTTGGAGCTGTGACCATTCAACTAGTGGGTAGTTATACTTTGAAAAAACAGAATTGGCCAGAAGGAAGTGAAGTCAAGAAATATTCATCCTTGAGGTCCTCTGGCAAACACTGGGCTTGGCGATATCTTCTTCTATTTAAAGATGAAATAAACCACAGGACACAAAGAATATGAGCCCCAACAATGACAGCTATCATAGTGACGGAACTCTGAGCAATGATTATCAAAGATTACCATGAAAACTCAAAGGAAAAACAAACCTTTGACAAAGATCTGCTGCAGGAAATGGATTTTCTTCTTTTAGGAGATTATTTGGCATCCTTAGATGAGATGCAAGAAATGATAGTCTTTTAAAAATAGGAGAGATGTCATAAAGAAAGAATAATAAAATGACATAGAAAAGGAGCTGGATGATGTGAGGAAGATTTTCTAAGCAACTAAAAGTCAACTGCAGAATAACAATGAGCATTAAGAACCAGGTAAGAACAAAGCTGAGGTTACAGAAAATTATATTATGAGAGACGAAATTTAGAACTTCTGGAGTATTGAGTACCAAAATGCCTTATAATAGAATTACATCTGTGTATTTTTATGTGGAAAATATACTGAGCACTGTAATAGGATTCTCCCGAGAAACAGAACCAATAGGATATATATGTTGCTGCTGTTCAGTTTCTCACTCACGTCCAACTCTTTGCAGCCCCATGGACTTCAGGATGCCACACTTCCCTGTCCTTTACTATCTCCTGGAGTCTGTTCAAACTCATGCCCACTGCGTCAATAATGCCATCCAACCATCTCATTCTCTGTTGCCCCTTTCTTCTCCTGCCCCCAATCTTTCCTCAAATCAGAGTCTTTTCCAATGAGTCAGCTATTTGCATCAGGTGGCCACAATATTGGAACTTCAGTTTTAGCATCAATCCTTCCAATGAAGATTCCTTTAGGATTGACTGGTTTGATCTCCTTGCAGTCCAAGGAACTCTCAAGAGTCTTCTCCAGTTATTATAAGGATTATCTCACATGATTACGGAGGCTGAGAAATCCCATGATCTGCTGTCTATAAGCTAGAGATCCAGGGAAGCCCATGGTGTCCAATATGTGGTACTGAGAACTGGAGGTTTAATAGTTTCTAATAGTTTATGTCTCAGTCAAGGATAGCACAAGACCTATACCACACTCAAAGAGTCAGACAGAGATAGCCAATACCCCCTTCCCCAGTCTCTTTTTTTTCCCTCTTCAGGCCGTCAACAGATTGAATGATGCTCACCCATATCGGGAAGGACAATGTGCTTTATACGGGTACTCATTCGAATACAATCTCACATAGAACTATCATCACAGACAAGCCCAGAGATAATGTTTAATCTGAGCACTCCATGATCCAGTCAAGCTGACACACGGCATTCATCATCACAAACCCATCTGTTATCAACTTGGCACCCACATGCATCTCCTTAAGCCACACTTGTATTTTTTTCTCCATTGACTTAGTGAGGTAGGGAAAGATAGTAGTGATGACAGAGGACCAGATGGTTGGATGGCGTCACTGACTCAACGGACATGAATTTGAGCAAGTTCTAGGCGATGGTGAAGGACAGGGAAGCCTGGTGTGCTAAAGTTCATGGGGTTTCAAAGAGTCAGACATGACTGAGCAACTGAATAACCAGAACAATTTCTTAATAAAGACAATAACAAGGTCATAATTTTGCCTAGCATGAAATAACTATCCTGAGTACAACCAAAGATACACTAACTGCTCCTGAAAATGAAGTAAAGTCCTTAAGTGACATTTACTCTTTTCTTTGATATCCCATTTTTAAATACTATGATGTAAATTTAATAATACTTAAGTTAATAACTCTTATTGTTACATGATAAAGGAATAAAGTAGAAAAGAAAACAGAGAAAATAACTTTATATATTTTGTTTAAATATGAAATCAAATATATTTATATATATTAAGCAGGTATGTGTGTGTGCTCGAGAGCTTTAGTCATGTCTGACTCTTTGTGACCCCATGGGCTGTAGACCCAGGCTCTTCTGTCCATGGGATTCTCCAGGCAAGAATATTGGAGTGAGATGCCATTTCCTCCTGCGAGGGATCTTTCAGACCCAGGGATTGGACCTGCATCTCCTGTATTGCAGGCAGATTCTTTACCGTTGAACCACTGAGGAAATTCATATTAAGCAGGTATACACACACACACACACGCAAAGCTTGTTTATCTATATATAAAACCCTAACAAAATAAGGAGGAAATACTTCTGACAACACAGTCCTAGTTTCTGTAACTGGTCATAGAGTCATAATATTTATAATTATCTTATTCCACTGTCCATTCTTTATTCCCTTTGCCTTCATCAAGCACCTCAGCCAGTCAGGGGTCTTTACCTGGTATAGTGATCCAAACCTTCATTCCCAAAGAGTCTATGCTATTATTGGTGGTGTTGTGTTAGTCTCCAAGAATGCTAAGAATATTGGAGTGAGTTGCCATTTCCTTCTCCCCAGAATCGTTGCGACCCAGGGACCCACCCCTGTCTCCTGCATTGCCAGGTGGGTTTTTATTAACCAATGAGCCACCAAGGAAGCCAGTGCTATTATTAGTCCTGCCTACTTTGAGCTGTTATAGCTTTCCATTGACTTCGATCATAGCACATGGTAATACTAAGAGACCCCCTAAGGGAGTTCCTGTTTCCCAGACCCACTCTCCCAGACCTCCACTGTGGAGCAGTCATTCAACTTCCCGTTGGTATCATGATCAATCATTCCAGCCAGCACAGTAGCTCTTTCACTGTTAGCCTGTTGATTCGTTATCATGAGGAGCTCAGAATAACTGGGTAATCCTAACTTCCATTGCAATGGATTCACTTCTGTGTCTCCTGCTGGGAGCATTCTTCCTCTGGAACCAAGATGTCTACGTCAGCAGAGCTAAGGTTGAAGAAGCAGGAAAAAAAAAATTTGCTAGTGGGTTGCTAGGAGTAATAGTGATGACACTCCCATTGCCAGCCCTTGATTCCTGGACCCATTTTAATATTGAATGTGGGAGAAACAGTCACATATTTGACACTAAATCAGAGCATGTACAGTATTGAACCATGCCCAAGCCCTGAGAAATAGTGCCTTCTAGCTGGCATTGCAGCTGAGTACTCCAAAGGCCATCACATGCTTCTATAAAGCCAGCTACGTCAGAATGGTCTGGAAAATGGTAATACCAGTGAATTCAATGAGTATGATTCTATATCTGTGATTGATGCCCATTTAAAACAATAATTCTTATTTTCTGTTCAATCACTTGGTAATTATTGCTAAATACTGGGATGCTTAAAGCACCTGAGAGGATTAATAAACCAACAACAACAACAACAAAAAATCCATTTCATCTTTACAAAAATGCAGCTGCAGAGAGTGACATATGGCCAATTCCAATACTACAGAAATTGAATAGTGATTTTCTGCATCTTTAAAATTTATATGAAGCACCTGAGTTTTTGGAAAGAAATATACCACCCACTGGCAGATATTATCTGTCATTAAGCCACTCTTTATTTTACTTTTCATCTAGAAACTATAAACATGTCTGAGTTCTTTATACTTAAAAGCAATATGTGCGCCATTATTTCAAACACATTAAAATACACAGAAAAAGTTCAGGGTGTAAACAAAAGTAGCAATCTCTGGTTATTATTAGTTATATACTTGATTATCATTATTTGTAAGAAGTCACATTGTATATTTTATCCTTTCTTTGTCCTTTTTTGAAATTTCAAATTTTCTATAAGAATGAAATTTCCTCTTTTAAAATAAAATACTATACTTAATTTTAACAAACATTAGCATCATGACTAAAAACATACACATCGTTCAAACTAGAAGAAATTTCTAAAATAAATAATGATGTGCTAAAATAGTAATGTATTATATGCTATTAGTATATTATATGCTAAAATATTAATAGTGGCTGTATCTGGTTAGTAAAAAGAGGAAAAGTTTTATTTTTTCTTTCTTCATATGTTATAAAGGACCTTACTATTTTTAATTATGAAAAGCAATTTAAAATTTTAGGTTTTAAAACTACATTCAACAAGGATTTTATGATAACCTGTCAGCAACAGGATTGCTGTGATTACATACACCAGTGAGTCACAGAGTCTTTATTCCAGGGGTTCCCATCCCATGAGCTATTGTTTTCTTAACTGTCCACATAAAAAGGGAAGAGAGGAGTCACTTGTCACTGACAGAGAACACCAGTAGGATGGGTCCTTGGATCAATCTGAAATGGCTTGGTATAATATTTGGTCTGTTAAACATATCCTGGTAGGAAGTGTGGTGAAGTTCAAAAGGCACGATCTGTATAAAGTCAGACCTGTTTGGATTTGAAATTCTCCTTCACCTCAGGTTTGCCATGTAAACCCAGGATTAAATTATGTATGTCTGTTTCCCCATTTTTTAAAATGTGAGATTAGTACTCAACAGGCTAAATCATTGAGAATCAAGGATCATGTAAGAAAGTGCATATTGCAATAACTTTGTGGAGGTCCCTGATGCTTGAAAATTTTCCCTCTTTTTATCTTTATCTGCAGGATTAAAACTTTACATTAGGAATGACTGTTGCTCATATTTGCTGCCGTACTTCAGAGTTTGCAACCTGATCTCTCATACTCTACAAGTCTGACAAAATGTCTCAGGTAGCGAAGGCATGTCAGGAGGTCTCAGGAGTATCAAATGACAGCGCAGTAGGATGCAAATCGTGCTCCCAAGAGAGGCAGCCAGCAGGCTCAACCTGAGGGCTCAGTGGGGTATGTTGCACTCTGTACAGAGCAAGGAGACCAAAGATCTCCTTCGTTGATGATGACCAGAGATCAGACAGGAGGTGGTGGAGGACAAGTCAGGGAAGAGTAGCTTGCCTTTCCTAAAAGTAGGAGTTGCTGTTGTTCAGTTGCTAAGTCATGTCTGACTCTTTGTGACCCCATGGACTGTAGCACACCAGACTTCCCTATCTTTCACTATCTCCTGGAGTCTGCTTAAATTAATGTCCTTTGAGTTGGTGATACTATCCAACCATCTCATCCTCTGCTGCCTCCTTCTCCTCCTGCCCTCAATCTTTCCCAGTATCAGAGTCTTTTCCATGAGTCGGCTCTTCGCATCAGCTGGCCAAAGTATTGGAGCTTCAGCTTCAGCATCAGTCCTTCCAGTAAATATTCAGGGTTGATTTCCCTTAGGATTGACTGGTTTGATCTCCTTGCTGTCCAAGGGACTCTCAAGAGTCTTCTCCAGCATCACAGTTCAAAAGCATTAATTCTTCGGTGGTCAGCCTTCTTTATGGTCCCACTTTCACATTCATGCATGACTACTGGAAAAACCATAGCTTTGACTATATGGACCCTGATCGGCAAAGTGATGTCTCTGCTTTTTGATATGCTATCTAGGTTCATCATACTTTTCCTTCCAGGGAGCAAGTGTCTTTTAATATCATGGCTGCAGTCATCATCTGCAGTGATTTTGGAGCCCCCAAAATAAAGTCTTTAATTGTTTCCATTGTTTCCCCATCTATTTGCCATGAAGTGATAGGGCCAGATGCAATGATCTTTGATTTTTGAATACTGAGTTTTAAGCAACTTTTCACTTTCCTCTTTCACCTTCATCAAGAGGTCCTTTAGTTCCTCTTCACAAACCATCAAACCTTCAACTTTGAGGGGCTGGGACAAGCAACACTGCATTTAAGGTAGGTAGAGCAGAAAATGTTTCCATTTCACTGAGGAGGGAATTGGGCTTCCCAGGTGGCACAGTGGTAAAGAATCTGCCTGCCAATACAGGAGACATAGTTTCAGTTCTTGGGTCCGGAAGATCCCTTGGAAGAGGAAATGGCAACCTACTCCAATATTCTTGCCTGAAAAATCCCATGGACAGAGGAGCCTGGCAGGCTACAGTCCATGGGTCACAAAGAGTTGGACATGACTGAGCATGAGTACGATGATGAAACTGAGACTCACAAAGGTTCTGGAGACCTAACTCGAGAGGCAAATCCAAGTAGACCTGCTTTTTTTTTTTTTCCTGAATTTTGATACTTATTATCTTTTCCCCCCATGTTTCCATTCTTTTGCTGCTGCTGCTGCTGCTGCTAAGTCACTTCAGTCGTGTTCGACTCTGTGTGACCCCATAGACGGAAGCCCACCAGGCTCCCCCGTCCCTGGGATTCTCCAGGCAAGAACACTGGAGTGGGTTGCCATTTCCTTCTCCAATGTGTGAAAGTGAAAAGTGAAAGTGAAGTCGCTCAGTCGTGTCCGACACTTAGTGACCCCATGGACTGCAGCCTACCAGGCTACTGAAGATTAAGTAGACAAGATATGTCAGGTACTTTTTCATGCAGCAAATATTAAGTCAGCTTATTTCTTGGCATTTTTCTAAGCTTTGGGAATGTAAATATAGCTGACAAAATCGCACTCTCATGGAGCTTACATTCTGAAAAAGGAAGACTACATAAACAGATCTATTGTAATATAATACAGTAGGATAAGAAGCAGTGATGGCTATGAAGAAATATAGAAGGAGGGGTGAACAGAGGGCCTTCACTGAGAGGATAACATTGAGGAAAGACCCGAGAAGGGTAAGGGAGCCAACTGTGTGTATTTCTTGGGGAGGAATGTCCCCGGGCCAGAGAACAGCCAGCTCAAGGGCCCTGAGGTGGGGGTGCACAGGAGGTGCTGTGGAGTTTCAGGAACAGCAGGAAGCCACTGTGGTTGGAACACTGTGGGAGCAGGATGTGGAGACCAGTATGTCCTTCCAGTACTTTGGTTTTATTCTGGGTAGTGAAAAGGAGCAGCACCATATGGGTTTCTTTCCAGGACACATCCCTATTCCCGCACCCCACACTGCGCCTCATGTCCTCTGTTCCCTTTTGTCTGTAGAAAAACTTTAGCCAAAAATAAATTTACTCAGCTAGGTGAGGAAGTGCAGAAGCAGATGAAAGCAGTCAACAAGACCAGATGATAATAGTTGAGCCACTAAACACAGTCAAGCACTTGCTGTTCCTCTTCAAGAGCTACAGATGATATTCTGATCCACATCTTCTGAGCTGTCTTGTAGATACCGAAACCCCCATCAAATGGAAGAAGTTAACCACATAATGAGCAGACTGTAACTATGGCATAAGCTACCACAATTTCGAGAACTGGCCTCAAGGAAATAAGAACAAATCAACCCTGGAACTAAATAGTAACTGTACTTGAAACAATCAAGATCATGCTGTTCAGACAACTGCATGACTAATTTCAAGATAATTGTCAGAGTGAATTCTGCATACAGTCTTCCTCCCTCTACCTACACACACTTGAGGCTCCCCTTTCAAAGCTCTTGTTCACTGATCAACAGCAGGGAGTTGGCCTTTGAACATGAGTCCACCTTCTCCCCTAGTTTAGACCTCCTGAATAAGGCCACCTTTTCATTCTACCAACACTTGCCTCTTAAGCATTTGCTTTTGTGCAGTGAGCAGCCAGACCTGAGTTCAGTAACAGTAGAACAGAGATCCATAAGAAGGTGTTGAGTAAGAGAGTAATAACATCAGACCATGTTAATAGGATCAGTCTGGCAACTGCTCATTTAGGACTGGGTGGTGTGATCTAAGTTTCCAGGGGAGTTTAGAAACACAAAGTTTCTACTTTAGGTAGAGTACAAGTCTGTTATATTTAAAGGTGTTTCTCTTATTTCTCCCTCTCCTCTCTGCTTTTATCTCTTTCTTTCCTTCTTGCCTTATCTGTCTTCCTTCCTTTAACAGATACTTACTGAATGTCTATATCAATAATGTGCCGAATATCTGGGCTTGAGTGCATGACCTTGCTCTCCGAAGATAGAAGTGCACGTTAAAAACAGTACAAAGGTATTTCAGTTTGCCTAATTTTGGCATCTATGCAAATGAGGTTGCCAGATAAAATGCAGAACACCGGAGGAAGACGCGGTCGCCGCTGTTGCGGAGCGCCGTGCGCCCACTCCTGCTCCTGACTCACCGCTGTTCGCTCTCGCGGAGGAACAAGTCGGTCAGGAAGCCGCGCCGCAG
The DNA here is from genome assembly GCF_049115385.1 of Moschus berezovskii. Classification (NCBI taxonomy): domain Eukaryota; kingdom Metazoa; phylum Chordata; class Mammalia; order Artiodactyla; family Moschidae; genus Moschus; species Moschus berezovskii. The sequence goes on from NC_142464.1 coordinate 118,564,665, forward strand.
CCATGGCCTTCAAAGACACCGGCAAGACTCCCGTGGAGTCAGAGGTGGCCATTCACCGGATTAGGATCACCCTCACCAGCCGCAACATGAAGTCTCTGGAGAAGGGTCAGTGCGGCGAATTCGGGGGTCTCGGGGCTTGCTCCTGAGCGAGGTCGGCCCTCGGGGAGCCAGCGACCTCTTTCAAAAGACAGAGTTAAGAGTGGTCCACATTCGGTGTGTGCCGTGTTGGCGGTGAGGAGAGAATTGCTGTGTTGACTTATGGTGATCGTCTTATACGCTATTCTGAGCCCGTAGCGGTTCAACTTTGAGCCGGCTACTGTGCGTTAAGGGAACCAACTGAAGGATGCTTTTACTTCCCTGCAGTGTGTGCTGACCTGATCAGAGGCGCGAAGGAAAAGAATCTCAAAGTGAAAGGACCAGTACGGATGCCTACCAAGACTCTGAGAATAACTACAAGGAAAACTCCTTGTGGTGAAGGTTCTAAGACTTGGGATCGATTCCAAATGAGGATCCACAAGCGACTCATTGACCTGCACAGCCCTTCTGAGATTGTCAAGCAGATCACGTCCATCAGTATTGAGCCAGGAGTTGAGGTGGAAGTCACCATTGCCGATGCCTAAATCAACCTTTTTAATAAACCGATAATCAGTTATTAAAAAAAAAATGCAGAACACCTAGCTCAATTTGAATTTCAGATAAAGAATAATTTTCTAGTGTAAGTGTATCCAAATATTGCATGGTATACACACACACACACACACACACACACACACAACTATTCTATCTTTTTTCCTTTTTTGCTATGTCTGGAAACCCTATACCTAAGAAATATTAGGAAGTGGGGTTATAAATATAGGACATGATTGCAAAATTTAGAAATCATCTTAAGGAATTTGAAGGTCTTGCTGCTATAATAGAGTGCCATTGGAGTACATTATGCAAGCAAATAAGATTGGTTTGGAAATGTGTAGTTGATGCTGGCCACAGTGGGAAGAGCGTCTGAGAGAAGAACAGGACCGGTGGCAGGAGGAGCAGCACCTGGCTCAGGCAGCATTAGAAGCTGGAGAGACAGCACTAACATCACGTGGCAATGATTGAGAAGAATCTGAATGAGAGAGGTGAGAGAAAAACGGGATTTCACAAAGCCCCCTCCACTCACATTTCTGGTTTTAGAGACTAGGTCAGTGATTCTGCCATCATTCAAACTGACGTTTCCAGTAGGAGGAAATATTTCAAGGCATACATTATTTACTTATTTATTTGCATCCATTTTGCCACATTTAAGCAATCTGAGGAGAAGAGGGCTACAGAGGATAAGATGGTTGGATAGGATCACTGACTCAATGGACATGAGTTTCAGCAAATTGCGGGAGGTAGTGAAAGACAGGGAAGCCTGGCACACTGCAGTCTGTGGAGTCACCAAGAGTCAGACATGACTCAGCTACTGAACAACAACAACAGCAGTCTGAGGCTAGAAATCTTCCCCAACCTGTCCACCTTGGGCCTCAGTCTTAAACAAGAACTCTCTCATTCTAGATCGCTCCTAATCTCACTCAGTTGTATTGTAAAAAGAAGGAGCTAAACTAAAATTGCTTCATTTTGCAGAAACAAATATCGTGTTGAGGTCTGCTCATCTCCAATCTCTTTTAGTCATGCTTGGGATAATTATTGCTTCTAAGAATTCAATAGACTCTTGACACAGCCAGGTATTTCTGTTCACCTGTGTCAGTACCCTGGAGAAGAAAATGGCAACCCACTCTAGTATTCTTGCCTGGAAAAATCCCATGAACAGAGGAGCCTGCTGGGCTACAGTCCATAGGGTTGCAAAGAGTCAGGCACGACTGAGCGACTAACACTTTCCACACTTTATATGAGTACTTAAATACTCAAAATTGAATTTTTACTCAATTAATCTCATATCTCAGTTGAGGGATTCTCTTTGGCATATCAGACCTTTAGCCCAGTGGGCTCAAATTTATGCTTGTATGTGATATCAACCTTGAAAGTGAAATCCTTAGATGCTAATCTTTTATTGTACGCTATAAATGAAGTAGGAAAGTTAGAATTTGCTAAGATCAAGTCTTACTTGGTCTACTTTAATGATAGATAAGAAGCAATTGGAATTTAAAGCATCAAGAGAATGTAGATGGGATGACTTCCTTGGTTGTCCAGTGGCTAAGAATCTGCTTTCCAATGTAGGGGACATGGGTTTGATCCCTGGTTGGGGAGCTAAGGTCCTATATGCCATGGGACAGTCAAGCCCACGCCACAACTACTGAGCCTGCATGCCTCAACCAGAAAGCCTGTGGGCTGCAACTACAGAGCCTACATGCTTTGGAGCCCATACACCACAACTAAGATTCAATGTGGCCAAAAATAAATAAATAAATATTTTTAAAAGGAGAATGCAGATGATACAGCTAAAGCATGCTTTTCACCATGCCTTAAAAGTTCGCGATTTCTTCAATATATTAATACATTTCTCTCAAATCTCACTTGCTAACAATTTATTTGCCAAAAGACTCAAAAGAGTAGAAAAAAAGATATGGAAGTGTATATGTGTGCTTAGTTGCTCAGTCGTGTCCAACTCTTTGCAACTCCATGGACTGTAACCCTCCAAGTACCACTGTCCATGGGGATTCTCCAGAGAATACTGGAGTGGGTTGTCATGTTGCCATACCCTCCTCCAGGGGATCTTCCCAACCCAGGGATTTAACCCATGTCTCCTGCATTGCAGGCAGATTCTTTACCATCTGAGCCACCAGGAAAACCCAAATGTGTATATGTATATATGTGTGTGTATATATACATATTGGAGAAGGAAATGGCAACCCACTCCAGTGTTCTTGCCTGGAGAATCCCAGGGACAGGGGAGCCTGGTGGGCTACCGTCTATGGGGTTGCACAGAGTTGGACATGACTGAGGTGACTTAGCAACAGCAGCAGCATATATACATATATACATGTGTTTATATATAGTGTATAAAGAAGATATATATGTAAATGGTATATATATATGGCATATATATATATATATAAATATATATTTATTTTTGTTTAGTCACTAAGTTGTATCTATCTCTTTGGGACTCCATGAACTCTTTGTGACTCCATGAAGACTGCCAGGCCCCTCTGTCCATGGCATTTCCCAATCAAGAATACCAGAGTGGGTTACCATTTCCTTCTTGAAGGGATCTTCCCTAACACAGTGATCAAACCTGCATTTCCTGCTTGGTAGGTGTATTCTTTACCTACCAAGAGCCATGGTGGAAGTCCATATGTGTGTGTGTGTGTGTGTGTATACATTTCATCACATGATTTACGTATATGTATACACACATTGGAGAAGGCAATGGCACCCCACTCCAGTGCTCTTGCCTAGAAAATCCCATGGATGGAGGGGCCTGGAAGGCGGCAGTCCATGGGATCGCAAAGAGTCGGACATAATTGAGCAACTTCACTTTCACTTTTCACTTTCAAGCGCTGGAGAAGGAAATGGCAACCTACTCCAGTGTTCTTACTTGGAGAATCCAAGGGACAGGGGAGCCTGGTGGGCTGCCGTCTATGGGGTCACACAGAGTCGGACACGACTGAAACGACATAGCAGCAGCAGCAGCAGTATACACACATTACACAGAGACTTTTGCATAGATTGCTGCAAATATGTAAGGAAAATGAAAAGAATTATAGACAGATAACTAAATGATTAAATAACTCTATGATATGATGAGGTGAGGATCACGAGATGTTTTGTGAGAATGCCATAATTAGAGCAATAATATCAATAATATTGACATAGATCTTGGCAATATTTTTTTTGGACATGACCCCTAAAGCACAAGCAACAGAAGAAAAACATTAATCTGTGGAACGATATCAGACTAAAAAGCTTTTGTACAACTTTTGTACAGCAAAATCTACAAGGGGTTAATATGAAAAATATATAAAGAACTCATACAACTCAGTAGGGAAAATGAGGAGAGGAAATGAACAGATGTGTTTCCAAAGAAGATGTATAAATGGTCAATGGGTTTGTGAAAAGATGCTCAACATTGCTAATCATCAGGGAAATACAAATCAAAACCACAATGACATATCACCTTTCACTTTTTAGAATGGCTATCATCAAAAAGACTAGAAATAACAAATGTTGGAGAGGATGCAGAAAAAGGAATATTTGTGCATTGTTGGTGGGGATGTAAATTGGGACAGCCACTATGGAAAACAGCAGGGAGATTCTTCAAAAAATTAAAAGCAGAAGTCCCATACACTCCAGCAATCCCCATATATTCAAAGAAATGAAATCAAGATCTCAGAGACCTCTGCACTCCCATGTTCACTGAGACTTTATTCAGGATAGCCAAGACACAGACACAGGCTAAAGTTTGCCAACTGATGAATGGCTAAAGAAGGAGCATATCTCGTGGCTTCTGTGGTGGCTCAGTGCCAAAGAATTTACCTGCAATTTAGGAGAAGCAGGAGATGTGGGTTCAATCCCCGAGTCAGGAAGATCCCCTGGAGGAGGGCATGGAAACCCACTCCAATATTCTCTCCTGGAGAATCCCATGGACAGAGGAGCCTGGCGGGCTAAGGTCCATAAGGTCACAAAGAATTGGACATGACTGAGCGACTTGGCACCACACGTGCATACATAACGGACTGTTATTTGGCCATGAGAAAGAAGGAAATCCTGCCGTTTGTGACAACATGGATAAAATTTGAGGGCATTCTAAATAAGTCAGACAGAGAAGGTAAATATTAATACTGTATGATCTTATTTATATGTGGAATCCAAAAAAGCTGAACTCATAGAAGTAGATAAGAATGATACTTATCAGGAACTGAGAGGTGGGGGAAATGAAGAGATATTGACCAAAGGGTATAAACTTCCAGTTATAAGATGAATAAACTCTGAGAATCAAATGTATAACCTGGTGATTATAGTTAACACTACTGTATTATACACTTGAAAATGTCTAAGAGGGTAGATCTTAAATTGACCTGATACAGATTCAGGTGCGCAGTGGTGAATAATCCACTTGCTAATGCAAGAGGCTTAGGAGCTACAAGTTCGATGCCTGGGTAGGGAAGCTCCCCTAGAGGAGGACCTGGCAACCCACCCCAGTATTCTTGCCTGGAGAATCCCACGGACAGAGGAGCCTGGAGGGCTACAGTCCATGGGGTCTCAAACAGCTGGGCATGACTGAGCAGTCAGCATGAACACAGTTCTTAGCTAAAGACATGGTGGTAATCATTTTGCAATATTTAAGTGGGTCAATTCAACACATTGTACATCTTATAACCACATGATCTTAAAATATGTATGTATGCCCAGTTGCTCAGTTGCGTCCAACTCTTTGCGACCTTATGGACTGCAGCCTGCCTGGCTCCTTGGTCCATTGGATTTTCCAGGCAGGAACACTGGAGTGAGTTGCGACTTGCTACTCCAATATAATGTTATATGTCAATTTTATTTCATTAAAGCTGAGGAAGGAAAAAAAAAAAAAAGAATTCCTAGCCTGGGAGAGGTCAGTCTGGATTAAATAACGTTTCTGAAGTCATACACTTAATAAATAGCAGTGCCGGTTTTATATTCAGGTCTGAATGGTTCCAAAACTCACTTTATATAAAACTTGTGCTTTCCACCTCTTCACTCCCCACGTACCATTAGCGTGAGGCAAGAATATACAAAAATACAGAACTACGTGACTTCAGCTCAATAGGTAAAGAATCCACCTTCAGTGCAGGAGACTTGGGTTCAATCCCTGTGCTGAGAAGGTCCCCTGGAGAAGCAAATGCAACCTACTCCAGTATTCTTGCCTGGGAAATTCCTCCTCCAGAGGAGACTGGAGGGCTACAGTCCATGGGGCTCAACACGATTTAGCGACTAAACCACCACCACATGTGATTTTAAGCAAATTTTTATATTAAAATATGCCTGAGTATTTTAAGAAAGAGAATGCAAATTTCATACAGATACTTAAGATAAAACAAAAGACTTCAAATAAATGAAGGCTTGCAATACCCAAGCCCCTGGGAATGGAATACTCTCTCTGGCACATTTTTACTCACAGTGAGAAGAAATGAGAAAAATAATCAAGTCTTTGGGGAAAAAATGCACAAAGGGAAGCTTCATAATAGCTAAGATTTAACAGAGAGAAGAAAAAGAGGAAAAGTTTGAAGGAGAAGTGAGCCTCAGATGCAAACTTGAAAATGACTTTCACAGAGTGTCATCGGTCAACCTGCCACTGAGAAACCTAATTAAGACATCTGCAAAGAGTTGCCAATTGATGGTGGTCTCACTGTCACACCGTTTTAATTGACATGCTGTGATTTTGTTCCAGATTAACTTCATAAGTGGTCCTCCTAACAGAAAGATCACTTAAATTAAAAGTGGGCTGTAAATGGGGATTTGTGATGTTAATAGGCCAGTATAACCTCTGTGTCATTTACATACATTTCCATTTTTCCCCAATGCATATTTGCATATATCCGAGGATGTCACTGAAGGCTTTGCAGGGGCGACATTAGTATGATAATGAGCATGCAACTGGCACAGTGTCCAAAGAGTCCTTTCTTTGATGTCCCCTCAGCATTAAATTTGGAGCTGCCTTTGAGCTTCCAATATTAATAACATAAACTTCATGTTCCAGAATAACCTAAGTTTTGCTGATTTACACAGATGCAATAAATGTTTGGAATATTGAATCAAATTGAAGTATAGAGCCTGTAATAATATTAGAAGATGTGCTTAATACTTCAACAACTCAGTACATCAGAATTGCTGCTGCTAAGTCACTTCAGTCGTGTCTGACTCTGTGCTACCCCATAGATGGAAGCCCACCAGGCTCCCCCGTCCCTGGGATTCTCCAGGCAAGAACACTGGAGTGGGTTGCCATTTCCTTCTCCAATGTGTGAAAGTGAAAAGTGAAAGTGAAGTCGCTCAGTCATGTCTGACTCGTAGCGACCCCACGGACTGCAGCCTACCAGGCTCCTCCGACCGTGGGATTTTCTAGGCAAGAGCACTGGAGTGCTATTGACAGTGTTGTGGTGGTGGTGGTGGTGTTCAATTGCTCAGTCATGTCTGACTCTTTGCAACCCCATAGACTGCAGCACACCAGGCTTCCCTGTCCTTCACCATCTCCTGGAGCTTGCTCAAACTCACATCCAATCAGTCGGTGATGCCATTCAACCATGTCATCCTCTGTTGTCCCCTTCTTCTCCTGTCTTCAATCTTTACCAGCATCAGAGTCTTTTCCAGTGAGTCAGCTCTTTGCATCAGGTGGCCAAAGAATCGGACCTTCAGCTTCAGCATCAGTCCTTCCAATGAATATTCAGGGAAGGACTGAATATTCATAATATGATTTCCTTGACCCATTGGTATTCTTCCATGTGTTACCTACTGTACCTGGGGAGCCCAGGGCAAAGGCCAACTCAAGTTGGGTTCAGAATAGAGGTTTCAGGGAAAGGGTTCAGCAATTGGAATTTACCAGACCAGAGTCTACTTGTGGATCTGCCACTAAAAGATCTTCATCCCTCTGAGTCTCAGTTGTATATCTATACATTGTGGATAAGAACAAATACCTTATGTCTATGGTGAAGACTAACATGATGACTGTAAAAGCACTTGTATGTAAAGTATAAATAATTGATGCCCCCTGATAACCAAAATGAAGAAAGAGCTAATGAACAATTCAGTTTTCCTTGCCTATTTCTGGGGCTCTCTTTAGTGTTAAGACCATCTATGGAGGGATGGAATTTTCAGTGGGACTTTACAAGTGCGCTGAGTGCTCAGTCACGTCTGATTCTTTGTGACCCTGTGGACTATAAGCCCACCAATCTCCTCTGTCCATGGGATTATCTAGACAAGGGTACTGGAGTGGGTTGCCAATTCCTCCTCCCGGGATCAAACCTGAGTCTCCTGTGGCTCCTGCATTGGCAGGCAGATTCTTTACCACTGAGCCATCTGAGACTTTCTATATGTATTTTGAAAAACTCAGTGGAGCACATCAAGTACGCAGTGTAACTGAACCTGCATTTCATGATATCTTCTATGTGACCTGAGCATCCTGTTTTATGATGGCAGATTTGAAGTCCCTGAGAAGCTTAAGTTGAAATGCAGTTCTCTCTGTTACACTGACAATGGGCTGTCTGCTGCTTCTGTACAGTTTCATTAATCATCTCTGCTTTCTTGGAATAATAGGAACACCCCCCCGCCCCCCACCCCTAGTATTCTCCACAACAATGGGACTTTCTTCTTCATCATCCTTCAATTCTCTCACCTTGCTCATGATGACTCCTATTAGAATAATTCTCACCAGCAGGTCTCCACCAGAACCAACTCTAAAGGAGTGAGTTATATACAGTGATGCTCGCTCCTCTGATTTTTGCACTTTTCTCATTCAACATCGACTCAACTTATTTTGGGCAAACATTGCGGATTTACCTTTTGTGATTATTTTAAACTGGAAAATGAAGTAAGGGCATAGCAAAAAATGTTTTGTTGTGTCTCATATCCACAAAATCCTCAATAGAAACTTCATAAGAAGCAACATCGTTTAAAACCCTGGAGAAAGCTAAGGGCTGAAAAGTCACCTTTCCGTCCTTATCCTGCAGATAAGGAAATCGGTTTGAAAGGAGGGAGTTGATCTTAGGCAGTCATCTGACTGCCAAGGGTAGGTAGGGAATCGTGGTTTGCAGGCCTGAAACGAGATTACTGGGGCTTTCATTTCCAAACTCCATTGGAACTTGGCCACCAGCTTTACCAGGCCTAGGGGGTGTGTTGATGGGCCATTTACATGACCCCTTACAAAGTGAAGCCCTTTATTTGGCCCTCCATGCTGGCTTTTTGAAAAGCCTTTGACAGATGCAGTTGGAACAAAATAATGAATGCCCACATACTGGGTGACTTAAAAATGAAAAGTTGAAGTCTGAGAAACTTCAGTCAAAAAGTAGTGGATTTGACATCATGGAACACTAAACGTTAAAGGGAATGGGCCATGTTCAGGGCCTCACTGTAACAGAGCTCCTCTGAGAATGGGGTCCTCAGGTGGAGACCCCAGTTCTAGTGTGGGGCTGGCCAGGGGAAAGATACGGTGTCTTTTACAGCAGCTGAGAACTGCCGATTTCTGAGACTGAGGCATAAGATCACCCCAGGTGCAGAACCAGGTGTGGGCTTAGTCTTCTCCCTGGACAGGGCGTTTCCGGTCAGTTCTGGATCCAGGTGTGACTTCAGTCTGATGACTCAACACTTTCATCTCAGCATGCCCTGCCTTTTGTATGATTGTCCACCTCAGCATCTCCCTCAGGAGGCTGGTCTCCAGGCAGGAGGTGATGGGATGTGAAGGGGATGTGAAGGGGATGTGAAGGGGATGAACCCTCCCCCCCTCCCTCAGATTTGTGGCAGATTTGTGATGTTCAATAGTAAGAAATGGACTTCCGTGGTGGCTCAGATGGTAAAGAATTCACCTGCAGTGTGGGAGACCCAGGTTCGATCCCTGGGTTGAGAAGATCCCCCAGAGAAGGGCATGGCAACCTACTCCAGTATCCTTGCCTGGAAAATCCCATGGACAGAGGACCCTGGCGAGCTACAGTCCATGGGGTCGGAAAAGAGTTGGACATGACTGAGTGACTTCACTTTCACTTTCATAGTCAGAAACAAATATCATCAAACAGTGATCCAAAACGAAGTTGAATTTATTTACTTGCCTGGCGAGGGAGAGAGATATCACTTAGATGGAGGTTATGCAGGTCTCCCAGACCAGAAGTGAAAAGGGCTAGATAGATCACACACAAAAAATGGAGAAAGTACACTAAACAAGGCCCTCTACTGAGTTCAGGTCTCTGGTTGGCTCAGGACTGTGAGCTCTTTGCTGTGCTCTCTTTCATGTTTCACGGCATCCCTGAAGCCAGGAAGCCCAGGCTCAGTTATGTACAGAAAGAACTGAGCAAAATTCCAGCTTCAAATTCAGTCGACAACTTCATGCGCAAATGCTTTAGAAGGTTATATTCATAAACAAGGCCAACAGTAGATTATTGCATTACCTTTATATTGCCACTTGTGGCAGTTTAGTTTCCCTGGGGAGCAGATTCTGAAATGGAGTCCTGTGTGTAGGATATTTATACAAGTGCATCTCTGGACCCCAGATTTGTAGAGGAGGCAGAATAAAGCAGGAGTAGGCAGAGGGAGATGAATTGATATGCTGACGTAGGAACAACCTTGGCCAGACCCAAGGGATACCCTGGTGAAAGCTAGAGTGGCATTTTAGGATTGTTTCCTGTTGGGCCAAGATGACCAGGATCTTATACTCCTTCTTTGATCATAGGATGTGGACAGCCTGAGGCCACACCCTAAAGGGCTGATGACTGAAGGCTCTCCACTCCCAGTGCCAAGGTGTACACAGGACTTGGAAGGCACAGTAGAATATTCACTAACCCCAGCCTCTGTCCCAGACTTGGTTTCACTTTAGGTTTAAAACAATCTTGTGATGTTGGTGTGGACAGAACTGGCTCGTGGAAGGTAAAAAGCCTACTGAAGTCTGCATACCTGCTTGCTGATCCTCTGGGCATTTAAACTCAGACCCCAGTCTCTCTCTCTAAAGAGCAGGGCTTATATGTGAGGGTGGCGTGGTCACAATAGAGAATGCAGGACCCAAAACCAGGCTTTGGTTAGTTCTGCATATAGATCAAATTGTCTCAATTCACTTATTTGAAAAAAAAAAAAACACAGACATGCATCCTCAACGGGAACAGTTTGCAAAAACTGGTTCTTGGGGGTAGTGGTGAAGAAATTATTGCTGTTGTTCAGTTGCTAAGTCGTGTCCGACTCTTTGCAACCCCATGAACTGCTTCCCTGTCCTTCACTATCTTACAGAGTTTTTTCAGACTTATGTCCATTGAGTCAGTGATGCCATCTAACCATCTCATCCTCTGTCGTCCCCAAATCATACTCTTTATGTATAAGGCACATGGAGCACAGAAGCAGATGCACAGCATATCTGGGCTACTGAAATTTAGAGAAGGGTGATCGGGGAAAAAATGTCTAATATGGCTTCTGGAGATAGAAAAATAATGAAAAAAAATGTGTGAGAAAATATAAAAAAAGAGGGGAAGGAATTTCTCAGCCCCAGATTTTCATCATGGCCTCTGTGTTCCCAGACTCGGGTCTGTTCAAAGTCTTAGAGAATAAATGTCAGCAACTGGTGGTCTTCATACTAGCAGCATACACAAACCTTTTTGTTTTGATTATTTGGTTTTTGTTCTTGCTTAAACAGCATTACAAAGGAAGAGAGAACAGTCACAGCTGAGTGGCTGTTTGAAGTTTTGGAGATTTTGCACTCGTGTGTGCATGTTTTCACACACACACACACACACACACACGACAACCAGCTCCTCTTGCATAATGGGATACTTGGCATCCCTGGATCTCTCGCCCGCTCCCCACCTCTAGCTCCTCACGTGGAAACGGTGGTCAGGCAGCAGGCGCTCCCTGCCCTTCCCCCAGGGTATCTGCCTGTCAGCATAACCCCCCCAAGCTCATCTGTGGCAAGTGCGCCTGCCTGGCTTCATGAAAGACATCACCCTCTCGGTCTCTGTTGGCATCTGAGTTGGCAAGCTCTGTCTTGGATGTCAGAGCTGAAGGAGGAGCCCAGAATTTCTCAGACCTGGCTGCACAACAGGGAAGTTAAAGAAAGAATCCTTCTAGGGATTCATAGAGGATTCTGAAGTGTAGCCTGGATGGAGAACACTGATCTAGCGCTGCTCCTCATTTTGGAGCTCAGAGAGGGAAAGTGAGCTCTCCAAAGACACACAGCTGTAATTAGAGAAGCTTGAATGGAAACCATATCTCCTTTCCTGGCCTGGAGTGCTTCCCTCTACCTCACCCTGTCTTCTGTGAGTTTGTACAGGGAAGGCTGAAGTAGCAGGTTATCTGATCAAAATACCAGACTTTGATTTTATTTCTGGTTTTGTCCAGCGATGAGCACTCAGCGCTTCTAAGTAATCTACGACCTAATAGTTCCTTCTCATCCCTTGGTTTTATCACTGAAATTGCATGGGGTCCTGGGAACAAAAGGCAGAAAAGGAAGGGGGCTGAATGTGTGTTCAGTAGCTTCAGTGAGCTGAAATTGCTCCAGGTGCTTTGGCGTGGTTTTCTATTTTCACAATAACACTAGAAGGTTGGTATGACTCGTTCTATTTCAAAATGATGAAACAGACTCAAGTAGGTTTGGTGAGGGCTCCAGGGTCCCTCAGCAGATAAGAAATTTGTGCTCAGTTCATAACTTCCCAAAGCAGATATTCTGTCAGAGTAAACAAGGATGTAAGCTTCACAGAGGCAGAGATTTAAAAAAAACAACAAAACTATTTTCTCACTGATTTCTTTCTATGTGCCTGCAACACTGATGACACATAGTAGGTGCGCGATAAAAATTAGTTCCGTGCGTTAATACCATGGAACTCTACAGGCCTTAAATCTTAAAGATGAGAGAGTTTTGAGTTCAATAGAATATAAAGCATCAAAGGGGAAAAAAATCAGCTTCTTTTAAATTTTGGAATCCAGCAGCTTTCAAAACATCTGCAAGGGAGCACAGGGCATTTAAAACACCTTCTCAGAGCTGTCTGATGTCAAGTGTTGCGGTGTATCGACAGCTGTGTCCTAAGCATATCAGAAGAGAGGGTGTGTACGTGCAAGTTACAGTCTCTAGGGTTTTTTTTTTTTAAAGCTGTAGTTAAGAAGAGAAAAAGTATTAGTATCTCATAGGTTGTTCCAGAACACTGGAGTCAACAATGTGAGGAGGGCTGGCTGTGGGCCTTTGAGAAGCTCAGGGAGGCATGCTGTTTCTTATCATCTTGGACCTGAGTTAATCTCCGTGCTCAGTAACACCCTTCCGTTCCTTAGTTTCCAGATCACACCAACTTGCTCACAAATGTAGCCTCCTCAACCTTGCATCTCCAGGACTTGGCCCATAGGTACCCAGAAATGCCTGCTGACTCACACGATGATTGTGTTCCTATAAAACTGGAATTTCTCTTAGGTGAGACCCATGTCCCAGGTATTGCCATTTCTAGGACCTCCCCCCAAGAATAAACTCTGGTTCCTTTTGATTGAGGCAGGATATAATTAAATTTCACCACTTAAAAAAAAATTTCAGCCACTAGGATATTAGTTCCCCAACTGGGGGTGGAACCTGTGCTCCTTGCAGTGTAAGTTCAGAGTCCTAACCACTGGACTGCCAGGGAAGTCCCGATTTTTATCACTTTCATAGTTTCTAACGTCCTGGGAGATGTTAGAGAAACTAACAAGAAACTAAAATATGAGAAACTAACTTCATATTAGTTTCCAGCAGTCATCTGAGACATTATCGTCTCGTTACAAGTCAATCAAAAAAGCCTCAGAGAGTCTGGGGACTCTTCCTGGGTCACTTAGCCAGGAAGTGGTAGCAATTGGATATAAATCCTCTTTGTGGAACTGCAAGATGGGACTGGTTCTATGCAGTAAAGGATTAACCTTGCGCATAGAAAAGTTTGATGCTTGACTGCTCCTGGAATGTAACCTCTGAGCCCTTGGAATACTCTCTTTGTTTACCTGAGTCTTAGGGCCACACCAAGTAGTCTTGGCTAACTGTGATATATCGGAGGGGGGGGGCTTGGGACAAGCAGTATTGGCTTGACTTCTTGGAGAGGTTGAAGACTCAGGTCAGCCATGTGGGCAGCCAGCCATGCCTATGCGACCAACTTTCAGCAAAAATCTTGGACACCAAGGCTCGGGTGAGCTTTCCTGGTCGGCAGGACTGCAGTGCGTTGCATGCACGCTCAGTTGCTAAGTCGTGTCTGACTCTTTGTGACCGCGTGGACTGTAGCCTGTCAGGCTCCTCTGTCCATGGGGTTCTCCAGATAAGAATACTGGAGTGGGTTGCCATTTCCTTCCCCAGGCAATATTTCCAACTCAGGGATCAAACTTGCATCTCCTGGGTCTCCTGCATTGGGAAGCCCAATACTGTGTCATGTTGCATGTTGTTGCTGGGAGTCGTAGCTCTGTCCACAGCTCCACTGGGAGAAAATTTATGCCTGGACCTCTCCTGGACTCCACTCTTGTGTGCTTCTTCCTGTTCCTGATTTTATTTTTGAAATGTATTTATTTATTATTTTTAATACTTATTTACACAGGGAGCTCAACCTAGTGTTCTGTGACAACCTAGAGGGGTGGGATGAAGGGGGTCAGAGGGAGGCTCAAGAGAGAGGGGACATATGTTTACTTATGGCTGATTCATGCGGTTGTATTGCAGAAACCAATACAACATTGTAAAGCAATTACCCTTTAATTAAAAATAAAGAAAAATAAAAGTACTTATTTATTTGGTTGCGTCAGGTCTTAGCTGTGGTGCACAGGATCTTTGATCTTCATGGCAGCACGTGGGATCTTTATTTACATCATGAAAACTCTTCTCTGGGGATGTGAGATCTAATTCCCTGACCAGGGATCGAACCTGGGCCCCTTGCATTGGGGGCGTGGAGTCTTAGCCACTGGGCGATCAGGGAAGTCCCCCTGTTTCTAACTTTAATTTTTGTCCTTTTGCTGAAATAAACCATAACCTGAGCATAACAGCTTTGTTCGGTTCTGTAAACCCTTCCAGCAAATTATTGAACCTGAGGGTGGTCTTGAACTCCAAATGCTCACAGTTCCTCTCTGCAATATTGATGTGAAGATCCACAAGAAAGGTAACTGCAAGTCGTGATGAGTGGAAGTTCTGAGTTTGATTCCCTGGCCTTGACTTTTACCCCTTCTTTCTCAAGAGCTCCTGGTCCTTCCCCAGGTGGGGCTGGAACTAGGGTGAGGCAAGCGAGGCACTTTAGTCCCAGACTTGTCTTATTTCAAATGCCTTATTGAGAATATGGAATTAACTCTATTATCTACCTCCTGTGGCTATGAGAATTAGAGTTACTTTTCCCTTCATGCTCAGCCCCTACTAACACAAAGTAAACTCAATCAAAGAGTAAGCTATTTATCTGAATTATTTGTAACCACAAAGAATTCTCCATCTTAAGAGAAGGTAAGTAATTGCCTAAGATACAGGAAAGATATGTATGTTTTAGGTCAATTAAGGGGTATAGCGGAGAAGGCGATGGCAACCCACTCTGGTACTCTTGCCTGGAAAATCCCATGGACAGAGGAGCCTGGTAGGCTGTAGTCCACAGGGTCGCTAAGAGTCGGACACGACTGAGTGACTTCACTTTCACACATTGGAGAAGGAAATGGCAACCCACTCCAGTGTTCTTGCCTAGAGAATCCCAGGGACGGGGGAACCTGGTGGGCTGCCGTCTATGGGGTTGCACAGAGTCGGACACGACTGAAGTGACTTAGCAGCAGCAGCAGCAAGGGGTGTAGACTGTACTCTGATAGAAGTAGGACAGTTTCACAGGATTCGGAGAGAGCACTCCCTCCCTCCTAGGGGAACCTGACTCTGTCTATAATAGAGATATCTGGGTTTCCTCCAGAAAATTAATTCCTTCTCACCCATCAGCTGCCCCTCTCTGAGTGATATGATAGTACACAAGTATGTGTTGATCATCTAAAGTCTGCAGACGCTGAAGGCCAGATGGCCTAGAATGTCCATAGCATGGTGAGTGTTAGTCGTTTAGTTGTGTCTGACTTTTTGTGACCCCCAGACTAAAGCCTGCCAGGCTCCTCTGTCCATGGGATTCTCCAGGCAATAATACTGGAGTGGGTTGCCATTCCTTTCTCCAGGGGATGTTTCTGATCCAGGGATCGAACCCCTGGTTCCCTGCATTGCAGGCAGATTCTTTACTGTCTGAGCCACCACTGCCTAGGATTTTCACAGCCTGGAGGGCAGCCTATTTCCATAGGATGACATTTGGAACACTTGGTCAGAACTGGGGCAATGGTTTTTAGCCTTGGATGCATGCTAATATCCCCTGGAGAGACTTGCAAAGTCCTGATGCCTAGGAATAGAAATTCTGATTTAATACTCTTGATTGGTACTGGCAGAGTAGTTCCTGTAAGTTTCCCAGGATTCTAACTGCACCAGTATTTTAAAGCTGCATGTTGCATCTTCATCAGCTGCTCGGCTGTTACCTTCCCCTGGACACTGTGTCTTCTGTCTACCCAACCATTGCCTCTGTTGTTCCCACCACCAGGGATATTCTTCCTTCTTTGTCTGCCTGTTGGGTCCCAAGCCACTCTTTACAACCTGACTCAAACGTGACCTTTCTGAACATCTCTAGGCAGCCAGATGCCAAGCAGAGATGGTTGCTGCCTTATCTGTGTTCCCATAGCATTTCTAGACATTATCTCTTATGATACCTACAGAGAATTACAGGCTTTCTGTTTATCAGTTTGTTCACTTGAGAGCTGGGACGTTGTCTTCGTCCCCTTTGTCTCCCCAGCACCTGGTCGAGTCAGCCCCTGGCGTGGGAGAAACATTCAGTGAATATTTAGCTGGATTAAATCGAGGTACTCAAAAGAGCTATCATGTCATTGAGGCTGAAATATCCGTTCCTTATGATGCTGGTCTCTTGTTTTGCGGTGGCAGTTGCTGTTTGGCATATCAATGTGCCTCCTTTGTGGAAACTCTGTTCTCCCTCTTGAATGTTGAAGCATTTTGCTCATTGCAAAATTGTTCATGGTCACAGTGTGCTGTTTCTTGATGTGCCAGTCACAATTTAAAATGAAGTGCTAGGGCTATAGTTAGCGGGCTGGAGCAAGTCTGAGTTTATGCAAATGTTAAAATGCATCTGGGGACTGTATAGGTATAAATGAAAACCCAGAAGGGATATTTTGTCCTGTAGTCAATTCTAAGGTCACACAACTTTTAATTTTTCATTAAGGATGCCATCCATATTTTAATCGTAATGTTTAAGTTTTTTTTTCCCCCGTTTGTAGCAAGTCTTTATGGTGCTAGTGGTTAAAGAAGCAGCAGATATAAGAGGTATGGGTTCGATCCCTAGGTCAGAAAGATCCCCTGCAGAAGGAAATGGCAACCCACTCTAGTATTCTTGCCTGGAGAATTCCATGGACAGAAGAGACTGGCAGGCTGCAGCCCACGGGGTCTCAAAGAGAATGACATGACTCCAGTGACTTAGCAAACACAGCACAAGACAGTGTTATACTCTGCAGATGGATGGATGCTTCAGAAATGAGCAGGCCTGGAGGCAGGAGTATCATTCACAGGGATCAGCAGACATGCACTTGATGGCCATGCTGTTGCTCAGAACAGTGTCCTAAGTGACTGCCTGTGAGTGTGTCCATACTGATTGCTCATTGCCTTGAACTTGCTACTTGCATTTTCACTCACTTCTGTCCACAATACTTTGGAGGGTCTATTAGACACATGAGAAGACTAGGAGCAAGATGTTAATCAATGGAGTTTTTAAGCTCCTTCCCTCTGGGGACCCTGAGAGAGGTTAGTGGCAAATGTGAGTCAGGCGGAGTGTGGCTCAGGCACACAGCAGTCACTGGGTGGTTCATGACTTCCTAGAGGGTGAAAGATAAGCGATCATAATGCAAAGAATGGAGGAAAAGCCAATGCTGGTCATCTCTGGAAGATGATCATAGCTTGAGTGGGTCTATCAACTTTTTTTTTTTCTCCTACTATGATGCAGTCAAGCCAAATAAAAACTCTTTCTCTCTTAGGTATCTGTCTGACTATAAGCAGTAGGCCATAGCAAGTGTGGACTTCCCAGTGGCTCACATAGTAAAGAATCTGCCTGCAATGCAGGATACCTGGTTTGATCCCTGGGTCAGGAAAAACCCATGGAGAAGGGAATGGTTACACACTCCAGTATTCTTGCCTGGAGAATTCCGCAGGCAGAGGAACCTGGTGGGCTACAGCCCAAGGGGTTGCAAAGAGTTGGACATGACTGAGCGACTAGCATGTTCACTTTCTTTCACCCACATCAAGTTCAGCTGGTGTGGACTTCCTTATTACTCTGCTGTCCTCAACATGTAGCTTCCAACTTGTGGTCCTAAGATGGCTGCTGTAGCTCTGCTATCACATCTATATTCCAGCCAGCAGGAATTAGAGATGAGGAAGGAAGACTGTGATCCATGTATGTTGAGGGCTTGACCCAGACGTTACTTGAACCCGCATATTGCTGACCAGAATAGAGTCACATGGCTACATGTAGCTTCAAGGGAAATTGGGAAATGAACCGTATGGCCATTTAGCTGGATGGCCATGTGCTCAGCTAAAACCTTTATTATTCAGGAGAAGAGCAGAATAGATCCTAGAGAAATAACCAGCCATCATTGTCTCATAGGAGACATTTTTCTGGCTACTGCCCAAACTCAGTGAAATTCCAGAAGTACTGGGAGGGATGAATTCAGAAGGAGACATATCTCAATGCCTTAAGTGCCGTCTCAGAACAAGGAATCAATGGTTGAGGTTAAACATATCAGCAATTGGAGGTTGCCCAGAAAATCTCAGCCTCTAAAAACATATCTTGGTTGATGTATGTCATACAATGTTTAATGGTAATTTGACTTATTGTAATATCTTAGTGAGAATGTTTGCCCAATATTCCCAAGAGTCCTAGGGATTTTGTGTGTGTGTGTGTGTGTGTGTGTGTGTGTGTTGGGGGAAGGTGTGACCAGGAGGACAAGGGTTGTAAATTTCCACAAAATTAATTACCTGAAAGAAGACATAAAAATTGCATGAATGGGGGTGCTTTCTGTATAATTAAGTTTCTATTTTGAAAAAGGCATCATGATTTTATGTGTGAGTATAAATGGTGTGTGTGTGTGTGTGTGTGTGTGTGTGTGTTTACACATAACTTTAATATGATCCTCAGTACAGTCATATGATGTGATTAAAGCATGCATAATTTCCATTTTATAGAAATTTTGTGGTTGGATCCCAAGTCTGGAGGTTAAACATGATGCGATGATAAAACTGCTTGGAGTAGAGCAATATCTCAGGAGAGGATGGAGGTGATTTCACTTGGGAGGAATGTAGACATATGCAGTTAAAAGTTGGGCCGTGGTGGTTATTACAACAGTCTGCAAGTTCTTTGACATTTTTCTTGGTAAAGGGTAGATTCTGATCCCCCTCTGCTTTGATATGGGCTGGTCTAAGTGAGTCCATTCCAGTGACGACAATGTGAGGGTCGTGACCCTCCACGTCTCCCAATACTAGATTCTAAAGGGGCTTGTAGTCTCCACCTGGCTTGCTCTTGGGACTCTTGCTGGTGGGCCGAGCTGCCATGTTGCAAGGAAGCCCAGGCCACATGGGGTGACTTGAGTATATGTTTTGTCCACATTCATCGTTTGCATTCTCTCTTCTCTTTCCCGTGTAGAAGAAAACTCACTCCTAAGTTCTTGGAAAGTGGTGGAGATATTAGGCAAGATCTTCTCATTCCAAAGACACTGGGGGAGTTGCACTCAATTAGATTTGCATAAGTCTGTGGATTCAAGCTGGATTACCCCATTTTAAAAAACCATTTCATGTGCATCATAGTTCCCACTCATAATATTATTTCTTAAGAAACAATAAGAAGTATTATTAATAAGAGTAATAACAGTAAGAAATCTTAAGAAGTCATCTGCCTATTTGGTCTTCAGAAGGTTTTACCTTAATCTATGTTAGACATTTTGGTAATGATCAGCTCACTGTCAAACAGGTCTCTAGCCAGGCTAGATTCCTCAATATCTCCAAAGATATATACATCTATATAGATTATATACACAATGCTTTTTTCACACTCCCTCACTTGATCTTTTAGTAAAATGTAGATTTCAGGGCTCCCCTATTCCTTGACTTCTGAGATGATCTGTAACACAGTACGGGGCAATAGACAAAGGTTTTGGGTTCAGACACATGTTGTGAGCCCATGACCAGATGCTTTACCAGCAGTGGACACGTAGCTTTCATGAGCTTTGGCTGTTGCTGTTGTTCAGTCACTAGGTCATGACTAACTCTTTGCATGGACTGCAGCACTCAAGGCTCCCCTGTCCTTCATTGTCTCCCAGAGTTTGCTCAGATTCATGTCCGTTGAGTCAGTGATGCCATCTAAGCATCTCATCCTCTGCTGCCCTCTTCTTCCATTGCCTTCAATGTTTCTCAGCATCAGGATCTTTTCCAATGAGTTGGCTCTTTGCATCAGGTGGTCAAAGTATTGGAGCTTCAACTTCAGCATCAGTCCTTCCAATGAATATTCAGGGATGGTGTCCTTTAGGATTGACTGGTTTGATCTCCTTGCAGTCCAGGGGACTCTCAAGAGTCTTCTCCAACACCACAAGTTCCAAAGTGTCAATTCTTCAGTGCTCAGCTTTCTTTATGGTCCAACTCTCCCATCTGTACCTGACTACTGGAAAAACCATAGCTTTGACTTATCCCTTCCCTATAATGGAGGTAAAGCTGGTGATAATAATAATAACACCTTGTAGAAATGTGGTCATGATTAGAGAGGCAATATGTCTAGTAGCTGTCACATCATAGAACATTGACAGTTGGTAGCTCTTTTATGTCAGTACCATAGGACAGTATAATCTCTTTCCTTGGGATTCCTTTAAAGCCACCGTATCAGTTGCAGTCATTGACATCTAGCCTTTGCTGGACTGACGTCACATCTCCATTTCTGTTCTCCACCAAAAGTCATAGCAGTAGGCATATCTGTATATACCTTAATTTTTCAAGTTCCTATAAGGCAGAGATTGAGTTTTACAACTATTGTGGAAATGTACCCAATGCATGAATGGCAATAAAAGAAAAAATAGAAAGAACCACTTAAAAGCTCTTTTAATTCTATTGTGTATGTGTGTGTGTGTGTTTTAATTCTATTGTGTTTTTAAGGCTGTAGAAGGTAAATTGGGACTTATTCTTCATGAGTATTAGTTTTGTTCTAAGAAGCACATTTAATAGTTTATCTTCTATGATATAATTAAAAAGCATATGCTATGCACAAATATCACCTCATTTGATCCCCTTGATTTCCCTAAAGGCAGATATTGCTGGCATTTCCTAATTATCATAAGTGAACTAAGGCTCTGAGAGATGATATGACTTCCTCAAGGTAACACAGCTTGCACAGTGAAAAACAGGCACTTGAGCCTGTGTCTAACCCTCTCCTGTGCAGGGCTGACTCTACTTGAGAATGTCCTAGTCAGTAATGGATGAGAAAATCCTTCACAAACTCCACAGTGGAATATGAATGTAGGGGATCATCGCTATTATTTCTAGGGCAGGCAGGCTATAACCTCTTGTGAAATCATATATCAACCTGGAAATCCTGTTGCTGTTCACTAAATTGTCCCCTAGTGACCTAAGAGATAATGCATTTCCCAGTATACTTAGCTTAATAGTATGGACTGACCTGTACCTTGAACTAAGCTGAGTGAGTAATATTTAAATACAGAGTCTGACAGCTTATAACCCAAGGCAGCTCACGTCCCCCCCGTGGCGAGCTGCCAAGCCAGGGAGGGAAGAACAGTGGGATGTGGGGATGAATAAGATTAGGGTTGGATGGTGTTGCTCCAAAAACAACCCATGATTTAGATTTATTTTGGATACCTTGATGAAAGGAAAAGCTTTGTGCATTTTGATTATTAACAGTGCTTCTCGGGACACCGCCCACGGTTACCCTTGGATTGTCAATTTCAGCCGCCCTCACACTGGGCCAGAACCATTCCATGTTGATTTAAAAACCCAGTGGGGGATCACTGGACTGGAGTTTGATATCGTGGTTCGATAGCCTGTTGGATCCTCCAGCACCCGCAGGGGAGCAAAAATGCTTGCTGGATGCTTCTGCAGGCCAGAGTCAGTGGGAAGGCGAAGGGTGGAACATTTCTGCCCTAATCTGTTAAGACTGGTCTAAAACTACAATTGAACCATAAGAGTTAAGAGCATGTTTGAAATAGAAGAGAGCTTAGACATCAAGGCAAAGACCCTAATTTTATAGACAAGAGAATGGAGACTCAAAAGAGCAAGACTAAATTCATCCAACTCAGACATATGTTTCATCTAAATCAGTAAGATGAGGCATTCCTTATCCTCAGACGCCCATTCTTTTTTGCCCTCTCATGCTGCCAACTGCTGAGAATAATATCTGTCCAAGTCAAGAATGACCCAAAAGGGTGATATTTAGGGAGTCATTTCCCTTTTTTGTCTGTAACAACACTCAGTCAATCTGCCAACAGTCAATAATTCCACACAGCAGCTGACACAGAGTTCAGAGCCGTGAAAGGGACATGAGATGTTCTCAGTGAGGTACCAATTTCAAATGATGCTAAGACATTGGGCAACTACCTGCAGAACTGTTTGATAAGGGCTTTATGTAGTAGGATATTTTATTTGGGGATCAAGTTTGGGCCATTGCTTTTCATGTTGTTCAAGGTTGACACAAAACATAAAATTTCTCTAGGAGTCTCTGGACCTTTGAATTGGATTGAGGGCACTAATTAATCATACCCTTTTCTCCATGGGCTTGAACCAATGGAAAAATAGCCCCAAGAGCCAGATATTGATTAAAAAGAAGTCAGATTTATTTCAGATTAAAACTTGAGTTGGACAATAGAGGTTAACTCCAGTGCCTGAGCTATACTACCCAATGTGGGGCTTGGAAAAATTATATCCCATGAGACAGGATGTAAGAAATAGAACAAGTATGACCCTGGTGAAGATGAAGATAGAAAGGGAATTGCTGCTGCTGCTGCTGCTAAGTCACTTCAGTCGTGTCCGACTCTGTGTGACCCCATAGACGGAAGCCCACCAGGCTCCCCCGTCCCTGGGATTCTCCAGGCAAGAACGCCGGAGTGGTTTGCCATTTTCTTCTCCAATGTGTGAAAGTGAAAAGTGAAAGTGAAGTCGCTCAGTCATGTCTGACCCTTAGCGACCCCACGGACTGCAGCCTACCAGGCTCCTCCATCCATGGGATTTTCTAGGCAATAGTACTGGAGTGGCTTGCCATTGCCTTCTCCGAGAAAGGGAGTTAGGGATTGGAAAAGAGAAGGGGAAGAGGAGAAGAGGCCCATTGCCTTAATTCTCTAGTAAGTCAGTCTTTCCTCCTGGTGAGAACTGAATAGAAGGGAATGGAGAAGATGAACCCTCTTAAAAGGCCAAGGAAGGATTATGCAGAGAGGGAGAAAAGACTGAAATCACTGCGATTCAGAACGAAGATAGGTATCTTGACTCTTAAGACTGTTTCTCTTGGTTCACACCCTATCTTAAGGGTCAGATAATAAGCAATGACTTATAGGGTGTGGTTGAAGTTACCAATAAAGAGGCTGAAAGAAGGAGATGAGCATTTACTCCATGTTCACTGTACCTGGGGAGCTCTGTGCTGGGGGGGGGGCGGTGGTTAGCTATATCATACTCCTTACCACAAGCCAGTTCTTTTCTGCAGCTTGGTACACTGCCATTCAGCACAAAAAATAGCTTATAAAAGGGCACATTCAAGCACAGGTCTCTGTTAAACTTGGCTGTTGTTCTTGTAACTCTGCTTCTTTATCTGCCTGCAATGCAGGAGACCCTGATTTGATTCCTGGGTCAGGAAGATCTGCTGGAGAAAGGATAGGTTACCCACTCCAGTATTCTTGGACTTCCCTGGTGGCTCAGCTGGCAATGAATCTAGCTGCAATGAGGGAGACCTGGGTCTGATCCTGGATTGGGAAGATCCCCTGGAGAAGGGAAAGGCTACCCACTCCAGTATTCTGGCCTGGAGAATTCCATGGACTGTATAGTCCATGGGGTCACAAAGAGTTGGACACAACTGAGAGACCTTCACTTTCTTTCTTTATTAGAATATGTGTGATTAAAAATAATAAGTTCAAAAGCTTCAGTAATAAGTCAGTATATCTAGATGCTCCATGTTCCATTCATTCACTGAAAAGTTTTTGAGTGACTAATATGTACCATACACTGTGCTAGGGTTGGATAGATGCTGGCTTCCTAGACACACTATCAGATTAGTGGACAGAGGGGGACAGAAGCTAAAATGACGTTGCTTTATGCTCCAAACATCCCATTGGGGTGTGTGTGTGTGTGTGAAGACAATTTCATCACACTTTGATGACCAAGCACCATTTGTTTCTTTTGCTCTTTTAATCTGCAGCCTCTTTATCCCAGGCATTTGGACCTGAGTCCATGAGGAGGGATAAGGGACAGCTCTGAGCGGTGTGCCAATTAGATGCTGAAGGTGTTATTGCCAGACAAAGCTTGTATGACTGCATCTGTTCTATCACTTACTACCCATGTGGGTTTCCATTTTACCACTTCCTAACTATGTGGGTTTGAACAAATGGCTCAACCTTGCTGTTTCTTGGCTTCCTCACCTGCAGTAGAGAGATGCTCAGAGCTGAATCACACCAGGTCACAGCTGGAAGACCTAAATGAAGTGATGAAAGGAAGAGCAGAATTCACTTCAGCCCAGGGTAACTTGCTCTGATGCTGTAGGATCTGAGTTGGGCATGGAGGGAAGGTTCTGACAGATGGTACCCACAGAGGTGGAAGTGCTCTCATCCCCCAGGTGGCTGCATTCTCTGGACTAGCACGGCAGGGATCAGATGGATCCAGCTTTTGGGTGTGGGAAATAAGAATAAAATTCATGGGGGCTTCAAATGAGCCAGAAAAACAGTGGTGTCTACCCTCACGGCAGCAAAATCACAGGGAGCATGGACAATGTAAGTTATGTGTTAGTCACTCAGTTGAGTCTGACTCTTTGCGACCCCAAGAACTGTAGCCCACCTGGCTCCTCTGTCCATGGAATTCTCCAGGCAAGAATACTGGAGTGGATAACCATTTGCTTCTCCAGGGAATCTTCCTGACCCAGGGATTGAATGCACATCTCCTGCCCTGCAGGCAGATTCTTTTCTGTCTGAGCCAACAGAGAAGCTATGGCTGAATGCAAGCCAGCAGTAGCAAACTGGACATATGCCCAAGGTTCAGGTCCCTGTTCAGGCACTCTGATTTGGGCTTCTCAGGTGGCACAGTTGGTAAAGAATCTGCCTGTCAATGCAGGAGCTGCAAGAGACAGGGGTTTGATCCCTGAGTCAAGAAGATCCCCTGGAGTAAGAAGTGGCAACCCACTCCAGTATTCTTGCCTGAAAAATTCCATGGTCAGAGGGGCCTGGCGGGCTACATCCCTGGTGTCACAAAGAAACAGACACGCCTGAGTATGAATGCACTGTGAACTAATGCCATAAACTGACCTGAGACTATTTCTGAAGCCCTAGAATAACAGTGGTAGAAAGTGTACCCAAAGACTGTGCGTGACAGCTTTAAATCTCAGCTTCATCACTTACAAGTGGCCCATTTTTAGATTCATGTGGTTTCTCTGAGCCTCGGTTTCTTCATCTGTAAGTTAGAAAAACAAACAAACACTATTTCATGTGCTGGCTGTAGATTTTACATATGTTCAAGTCCATAAAGGTACTTTGCAAACTATCAAGTCCTGTCCTGGTTTGAGAGTTTGTTCTGTTATTTCCAACCTGTGGAAATAGAGTGCCTGTGGATTTTAGTTGGTGGAGAGAAATTCTTCTAGTACACGTTCTATGCGGTAGCATTTTGAACTTCATGTTCTCACTCATCAAACACCTTAAAATACGGAGGCACCTAGGGTGGCTGGAACAGAAAATCTATCACTTAATTCAGAGCCGCCTCCTTCCTGTAGCTCGTTGGAAAGGGTGTGGAGAGCATTTCTTTTGTTGGGCTTGCTTCAAGAGGGAGAAAGAGAGTTGCAAATGAGAAATGCAAATCGAAGAAGATATCCAGCAACGTGCCTGGCTTTAATAATTGCTCAAATGAGAAAATCTTGTCTCCAAGCCCTCCTCTCCACGCATCCACTCACATTCACACTCACAATATTTTAGGGTCCAGGCTTCCATTAAATGTCACTACCAAAGACCCATCCCAAACCTTCTCTGTTCCTGTCACATCTCACCGCTTATTTTCTGTATCACATTCATCACTGTTTGAAATTATTTTATTGTTTGATTCATGTGTTTGATTTGTTTTTACGTTTTTGCCCCAGTGATAAGCTCCAAGAGGCCAGGTATGATTAATATTTACCTGAGTATTGCCAACACTTAGCTCAGTGTGTGGATCATAGTAGGAATTCAATAATTATTTCTTGAAAGAATTCCCAAATCCCGGTCCGGGGGTGTGGGGCATTGGGAGACAGAATCAATGGTAGCAAGACAGAATCAATCAAAGTTAGCTACTTCTTGCTTGCAAGAAGTAGCAATTGGGGCAGAGATGAAGCAGGAATGGCAGCCGGAACTGACAGGGTAGCCTGGATGGGAGGGGTGGACAATACAGCTCTCTAGGACAGGAGTCTGTAATGATGGAGGTTTTGGTAGCCAGGTCCTGGAGGAGGGTTGCAGACACTCTGGTCTGGAACCCCCAGTGACACAGTCATGGGCCTTTAGGACAAGCAGGCACAGAGGCCAAGCATTCTAAGAGTGCTTGCAAGGAGAACAAGTGTTGATGCCTGAGGTGGGCTGGAGGGTTGCCAAGGGAAAGGAAAGAGAAGCAGAGATGCTGGAGGCTGTTCACTGCTTGATGGAAAAAAAAAAAAATATGACAAAGATCTCTTAGTGGTCTTTTCCTAGACTGCCTGCCTGGAAAACAATTCTCATTCAGAGACTAGGAAAAAAAATCTCAAAACACAAATACATGAATTTTTTTTCCATCTAAAGTCCCTTAAAACATTTAGCATTTTAAATATATGTGGGCTTCCCCCGTGGCTCAGCTGGCAAAGAATCCAGAAGGTTAAATCTATGTATGTATTTATGAATTGTTGTTGTTTAGTCTCTAAGTCATGTCCAACTCTTTGCGACCCCATGGACTGTAGCCTTCCAGGCTTCCCCAGTCATGGGATTTCCCAGGCAAGAATACTGTAATGGTTTGCATTTCCAAGTCCAGGGGATCTTCTCAACTCAGGAACCGAACCCACTTCTCCTGTATTGGCAGGAGGATTCTTTACCGCTGAGCCACCAGGGAAGCCCATTTATACATTAGGCTTTAGAATAAACACTTTAACCATATGATCTTATTCAGTCCTCTGAACAGGCGAGTCCTCTGGTATTCGCATTTCACTTAGAGGGTAAACTGAGGTTCAGAGAGTTGAACTGACTTACCCAGGTGAATAAGTGATGGAGCTCAGATTGGAGGCCAGCTGGTCTGACTCCAGATTTGCTGTTTTTAAATCATCATTGAGCATATGAATCATCTAACCTTGGCAACAACTTCTTAAACCTTATAAAAATAGAGTCCTGGTTTACCGTCTTGAATCCAGCTTTGTTTTTCTCAGCTACCATGGGCTGATCTCAGGCATCTCTGCATCAGTCTCACATCTGTGCGTCTAAGCTTCGGCTCTCTACGTCCAGCTACCGCTGATGTCTCAGGCTGGCTGTCGTCCAGCAACTTCAGTGCAACACATCTATAACTGAATTCACCATGTCCTGCCCAAACCTTCTTTCTCTCTAACTAACCTGTCCTAGTTAAATGGCACACTCATTCTGCCAGCTACCCCAGTGAGAAATCTGGAAATTATTTCTAACACATTCCTTGCTGCATCTTGAAATGTCTTCCTCCTTAGGCTGACTTCAGTATACTGAGTTCACCCCAATCGACACTGCCTCAGTTTGTCATCATGGACTATTGCAGCTGTTTGTCAGTTGGTCTCCTTACCTCTGGCCTCGTCCCTCACAAATATACTTTGTTCAATGTTACTAGAATAATTTTGGGCTTCCCTGGTAGCTCAGCTGGTAAAGAATCCACCTGCAATGCAGGAGACCCTGGTTCTATCCTTGGGTTGGGAAGAAATGGGCTACCCACCCCAGTGTTCTTGCCTAGAGAATCCTAATAGACAGAGGAGCCTGGCAGGCTACAGTTCATGGGATCACAAAGAGTTGGACACAACTGGGTGACTGAACAGGTTCTTCTGTCATCTCTTCCTGCTCTGCATTCTGATAGCCTATCAGCCATTGGCAGGTATGTCTCTATTTTATAGCTTTTTTTTTTTAATGCCATCTGTGTATCTTATTTCTTTTTTCCTTCCATCTTTGCTTCATCCCTTCCATGAATTTTCTTTAGCCTCTTTATGGCAGGTTCTGAAACTAACATTTAAGAAGGCTGACAATCTAAAAAACATTTCCACATGAATCACCTCATTTGTATCTCATAACACCATGAACAGGCAGGTAGACTTCTCTGTATCTTACAAGTGGGAACATGGGCTCGAATGGGTCACATTCAATGCCCAAAGTCGCAGAATCAGGAAGAGCTGCAAATGGTCCTGTGTCCTTGGTTTCAAGTCCTGTCATTGCCCTGCCCTGCAGCCCTTCTCTTTGAAGGTGGGTTTTGGACACTTATTCATTCCAGCTCATCATGCTACATTGTCTACATAGAGATAGTTGATCCCTTGCCACTGGGACAAGTGGTGTTCAATCTGAAGCACACTGCACAATAGAGAGGACTCTATTGGTTACACGTATTCAACATGTTCCGGGAACAAGTCAGTATACTTTGTCCAGTGAAGGAACACCTTCTTCTGTCCTAGCTACTTGGCTAATGGAGGGCAGTGGCCAGAGTTTCTCCTATAGCTCTTTGTGGCTTTGTCTGACTCAACTATGAACCACCAAAGCAAACATGGCCCCTCGCATTGCTTTGTGTCTCTACTACCAAACACAGATGAGGTCCCTCAATAAGTAGCTATCTATTATGTGAGTCTAGCTTCCCAGGTGTCAGACTTTGTTTTTTGGGGTTCCAAAATTACTGCAGATGCTGATTGCAGCCATGAAATTAAAAGACGCTTGCTCCTTGGAAGGAAAGTTATGACCAACCTTGATAGTATATTAAAAAGCAGAGACATTACTTTGCCAACCAAGGTCCGTCTAGTCAAGGCAATGGTTTTTCCCGTGGTCATGTATGGATGTGAGAGTTGGACTGTGAAGAAAGCTGATCGCCGAAGAATCGATGCTTTTGAACTGTGGTGTTGGAGAAGACTCTTGAGAGTCCCTTATACTGCAAGGAGATCCAACCAGTCCATTCTAAAGGAGATCAATCCTGGATGTTCATTGGAGGGACTGATGCTAAAGCTGAAACTGCAACACTTTGGCCACCTCATGCGACGAGTTGACTCACTGGAAAAGACTCTGATGCTGGGAAAGGTTGGGGGCGGGAGGAGAAGGGGACGACAGAGAATGAGATGGCTGGATGGCATCACCGACTCTGTGGACATGAGTTTGAGTGTACTTCGGGAGTTGGTGATGGACAGGGAGGCCTGGCGTGCTGTGATTCATGGGGTCGCGGAGAGTCGGACACGACTGAGCGACTGAACTGAACTGAACTGAACTGAACTGAGCTTCCCAGGTGGCACAGTGGTAAAGAATCAGTCTGCCAATACTGGAGATGCAAGAGACATGGATTCGATTCTTGAGTTGGGAAGATCCCCTGGAGAAGGAAATGGCAACCCATTCCAGTATTCTTGCCTGGAAAACCCCATGGACAGATGAGCCTGACGGGCTACAGTACATGGGGTTGCAAAAGGGGGAGATAGCCAGGTACCTGCAGGGACATGACTGAGCAACTGAACACACACATGTTGTATGGGTTGACCCCGAGGAATTTAGAGAGGGAAGATAACTTAGGGAGCATCTTTGCAGACCATGGTTTTCTAGACTCCAGTCACCTATGCCCTATATGCCAACAACGGATCTGTGTAGTAGCTTGCACATATTTCATGACATTTGGGTCTCATCCGTATTCTCACTTACCATTTATTTACTCTTCATTATTCATTTCCTTTATTGCCACCTTCAATTTTACAGGGAAAGAAATGAAAGTATCACCTGATCCGTGTACGTGCCCCAGTTAAGGAATGAGGTCAGAGTTGAATCTGAACATAAACTCTCATATCCTGGATCCTCGGGTATGTGGCTATGTGGCCAGCCCTTCCTGCCTCTGTAGCTAAGGTTTTGCACTTTTTTTCCTGCTTTTTGAGCAAGAGAGCCATGCTCTAAGGAGACTGCTGATAGGGAGATAACCAGGTGCCTGCAGCCACCCGTGAGGTGAATGCAAAAATCACCAAGAATCCTCATAGGGGAAACTTTGGCCCTGCTTCCTGGAGAGGAGGAGAGAGCCCAGGAAAGGGAGGAATCTCCTGGGAGCAGAGCTGGGGAAGATGGCAGTCCCCAGGACAAGCAGGGGAAGCTAGACCGAGTTCTCTCTGAACTGACAACGTTCCCCATCTATTTCAAGTCTGTGTGAAAGGAAAAGGTCTAATGACTTCAGAAAACTGTTCTGTCTTCCTTTCCGAAATGAAGGTCAGCAGGGGAGAGAGGCAGCATCTGCGATGGTAATGAAAGAAAACCCAGATGACTGCAGAAGCAATTTAAAGATTTGCCCGGATTTGCTTAGGCCCCCGTGGCTGCACCTTCTCCTCGCAACTCCTCCTCAACATTCTGGATGAGGAGATAAACACATTTTTTAAAAGTCCAGCATCCAGGCACTTTTGAAACTAGGGAATGTGGGACCTGGGTGGCTGAAAATAGGAATCATGTATCCAAGCTTGTCAGAGAAAAGAGGATAGTGTTCTGCAGGTGTAACGCAGGGAGAAAATCCCCTCCAGGAATGAGGGAAACGGAGGTAGATTTCATCAGACACAGACAGAAAGCTTGATTTATTCTTGCTTGATGCAGATCTCGATTCAAAGGCCCCTCCTTAAAGGGGAAACTACAGGCCAAAAGCGTTCCTTTAGGACGCTCAGAGACCTCATTAGCCCATCATTAAGCAGCCAATGAGGCTCTGTTACTGCAACAGGCCAAGTCCAGAAACGTGGATGAAAGGTTTCAAAATGTTGGAGTAGGAAACAAAGCAGGAACCTTCAGGGGTTATGGCAAGATTCCAAACTCCCTGGTCCAGAGGCTAGCAGAGAGCATCCTCAGAACACAGGGGTAGTGACTCCACTCCAAATATTTCTTTGGAGTTCTCTAGCAGCCCTAGGAGGTGGGCTTAGTAAGATTTACCCAGGACCCCCTACCCCTAGGCTTATACATTGCTCATCCCCAGGGCTCCCTCTCAAGCCAAAGTGCTTCCTGTGCTCATATTGGTTTCTTATTATAGGTCCAAGAGACTTGTTTCTTTCCGATCTTCTTCTGAATGGCTGCTGCAAGCACTAGTTGCTCTCTGAATCATGTTTTATTTTTTTTTTAAGTCTATCAATTTATTATTTTTGTGTTGTCAAGGATGAGCACCAGGATCTCTTTTGAACGTAGGATTTTATTTTCACCTCCCACAAGGAAAGTGATGGCAATGATGAGACTCTGAAATTGAGGGAAGCAACTGATGTGTGAGAACTTTAGACTTCTTAGAACTTGATCATTGACTTTAGATCCTGTCATCATTCTGGGATGTTCCTAGAAGTCCCAAGGACTTGACTTTCTGGGCTTTTACTTTTTGGTTCTTTTGGTTTCTTTTTTCTTTTTTGTTGCCATACCATAGGGCACATGGGCTCTTAATTTCCTGATCAGGAATTGAACCCATGCCCCCTGCAGTGGAATCAGTCTTAACCACTGGACCACCAGGGTTTTGACATTCCTTTTTCATTCCTGAAGTTGTACATTTTCTCCTCTGACCACTTCCTCCTGAAACTTGTCACCTATACTTATTTTTCCCTTTATAAAACTCTTCCACATAGAATTAAGCATGGATTGCATTCTTAGCATCATCCAATCATGATGCATTCCTTCTACTTACACGAATTCACTTTACAGCAGGAATCTCATATATTTATTTCTAGAAAATTCCTGAAATATCCTTGCATGTAGTACATGCTTAATAAATAGGAACTGAAAGAAAGGAGGGAAGGGTCCTAATATTGAAGAAACAAAAATGATTCCACCAATATCATTTTCTAAAGTCACTGATTTTTGGCATCGGAAAGCAGTGTCAAGTGACAGGCAACATGCAAAGTCAGAATCCGGAAGTGTCTGCATGCTGAGTGAGGGAAGAGAAGGGTAAGTGAGATGCCAATTCATTTGTAACATGTGTCAAGATCCTTAGATTCTCAGACACTTGGATCACTATTCATTTTTGACCTCTGAATTATTATTGACTCAAGTTTTCCTACTGGATTGTTCACTTGTCCAGTTTCTTGTTTGACTCTTATTGTCCTCTTGAGGAAAGTGGCTGTATTCCCCCTGCACCAAGATTGACCATGGGTACCCTGGACTTTGGATCCTAGGAGTCTGTTTCTCAGGTTCATTCTTCAAACCCTAGCTCCTCAGAGGGACTGAACTGGAAAATGGACTGTTCTCCTTCCTCTCTAGGTCTGGTGGGATCCTTCAGAATTCCAACCACATTTTCCTCCCACTTCTGGTCACCCAAAGAAAATTCTGGAATAGTGAAACACATACACACACACACTTTCCACATTCTTTATGTTTCCCCAGATGATCCACATAGAACCAGAAGGTAATTAGGAGGCAACCGGAAGCTGGTAACCAAAAAAGTCCATTCCCTCCCAGCTCCTTCCATTTTTCCCTGATGTAAAGGTCCATAGGCTTATCCTACCTATCTCCATCAAGGTGTTCAAGTGAGCTTCCTGCTATAGTACGACAGACTCAAACATACAAAACCATAAAAAACCACAAGTTAACTATTCAGTAGGGGTTTGGGTATCTCACACACACACACACACACACAGTGAAAAATACATTGACATAGGAAGACAGAAAGTCCAGGTCCACATTTCCAGCTCTTTCTTTCACTAGAGAGCTGTGGGAACAGCCAAGTCATAATCAGAACCTTTCTTAGTGAGAGTACAGTCAGAGAAAAGGACATTTACTGGGTCTGAGAGTCACAGGATTGTCTGATATCTCCAACTTCCATCTGGGATGCTTCTGCCAAATTGGAATGAAGCTGAGTTATCATTTTCTCTTTCTTAAAGACCAAACGACTTCACAAACCTCAGTTGCTAAGATTAAAGTCTCAGAAAATGAGAGGTTGGGGGAAAACAATTTTAAAAATTTACTAAGTAGATTTAAATGGCACATTGAATAAGTATTCTAGGAGATATTCACTTGCTTTAGCTAGCCAGATTCATGACTGTGAAACCCTGCTCCAATAAATAAGCTTCTTCTGGATGACTTTCTTCCTTGCTCAGGAAATATTGCTGCAGTTTCATAATCTGCAAGACTGAATATTTCACCCACTTTATGTCATGCAGACTGAACCTCTCCTTCAACTTTTTAAACCAGCCCTTCCTAGCATGTTTGTTAGCTTTCACACCTGATTTTTTGGCCTGTTTCTGTCTGCCTTGCTTTCTTAGGTCCTAGGACAATGTCTGGCCATTTCACAAGCTATAAGCATGTTCTGGGTCCCTGACTCTTTGTTGGCTATATTTTATTTTTTGGCTGAACAGCATGTGTGATTTTAGTTCCCCAATCAGGGGGCAAATTCACGCCCCCTGCATTGGAAGCACACAATCTTAACCACTGGCCCACTAGTGAAGTCCCTGTAGGCTGCATTTTAAATAAGATGGTCAAGAAGGATAATGTAGAGTTAAATTTAAGCAGTGAAGTGAAGGGGCAGGGAAGCCATACCAAGTTTAGGAAAAAAACAAGCCCTGGGCGAGAGAACAGACACTGCCTTAGCAACCAGAAGGCCAGGGAGAGAGTGGCCTGGAGAAGAGAAGTAAGACGGGGAGAAATGTGCTGGTGTGAATGATGCAGAGTCTCATGAGCCATGTGAGGAGTTTGGGGGTTTGTCCTCAAGGTGCTTCCAATGCATTGGATAAGCAACATGATCTTGGAGAGGGCTTGGATCACACTGGACCCATTGCTTCTGTGGTTCTCTGTTTCCAAGCTGGTCAGTTTCCTTCTGATCAAAATAATTTTTCCATAAACACCTTAATATCTTTGTTGAGCTTAGCCCGCATCCTGCTGCCTTGTCTTTGGAGCTGACATCACATATCTTATTTTAACGGTACTGACCTTTTGGTTTAACTCTTAGGAGGACAATCTCTTTGCCACATTTCTTAGTTCTGGGGGAGCATATGGTTATTACCTTCCTATCCACGTTCCAGGAACATAAGTATGCACACAGGTGTTTTAGGGATTCAGGCCAACAGCAGCAGCAACAGAAGATTTAAAAAGGGATGCAGTTTGGAGTCAAGGTGTGTTGGGAGCTCTAAATGCAGAAGCCAGACTGAAAACACTCAGCATTTTGAGAGAGAGTTAGAAATAAACACTTACGTCATTCCCTCCCTCCCCTACTCTGAGGCAGTCCAGACAGATGATGGCCCAGCATTTTGGATTTGTCTGGTTTCCTCATTAATTCTCCTCTCTGTTCTGCTTCCATTATCTACAGTGACAACTGCATGCTATCCTTACGCAGCTCCTAAAGTCATCTAACTGTCATTAGAGCAATAAAGACTCTCCTCTTTCTGCACAGTAAACAAATTAAAGTGCTCCTAGGTGTCTAAACTTCTTGATGGAAGCACCCTTGTCTCACCCTTTGAAAACCTACTGTGTGCTGAGAATGGTTAGTTGTGCTGCATGCAGTGTTTTGTTTCATCTTTGCAATGGCACTTTCAAGCTAAGAATCAGTGGCCAGATACACTAAAGAGGCAATGACACTCAGAGAGGTGAAATACTTGCCAATAAGTAGTCAGTCCATAGCCAGATCTGCGTATCCATGCACTCCATCCTCTGTCCACGCAACGCCATGCTTCTTGCTTCTCCACACTGTTCTTGACATCTTCCCTCTCAATGGTGCTCCCTCCACACCGAAGCACATACATACTCATTCGTGCTTTCTTTTATTAGAACATGTCCTCAAAATCTGGAGGGGATCAGACTTCTCACTTCTCCCTCTCACTGAAATCCCCAGGTCATAGACCCTCATTCCTGGAGGGGACCTTGGAGATTATAATCTCTGGAGGTTTCCAATCTTAAGTCTCCAGATGGTTAGACTGGTTTCAATATTCAGAAGTCTCTAGGTAAATCACAATACTGCTGTTGAGTTTGTACTCCTGAAATATAAAGTTACATAACTGTTTGATAAATAAAACTTGTCTAATGAATAGAAAGCTTCTGAAGATGGATCCCATATTGGGTAAGTGGGGAAGAAAGACTTTATATATAAAAAAACAGATGTTGGTGAAAACTTTCAGAAGTGGCATTGGTTTAGTCTGTGTTCTCTTTTATAAATGATTCAGTGAATGTCCACTAGGAAGGAAAATGGACACAGATTAAGCTTCACTGGTTTGGAAGAGATTTTATAGCGTATGCTGTCCAACCATGATGCAGTTCTAGCACGTGATAGACCAGTCATTGATGAAGAATTTATTGCTCCCTTAGGCATCCTCTTTCAATGCAATAACATTGATTGTTTAAAATTCTTACTTTTCTGTAGTTGCTATCAGTTGGTTCTAGTCCTTTGGCACCTCATGAAGTAGTTCTTATCACTCTTCTCAATGATGTCCTTCATGCTTAGGGATAGGACAGTTCTGGACTCACTGTTTGAAATGGCAGCATCACCAAAGTGATTACATGGACCATGAGTGGTAAGTCACTTGTTTTCCTTAACAAGAAAGACTCATAGGCATTTTGCCATTTGACTCTTTTCCTCTGCTTTGGACCATAAAGAAAGCTGAGTGCCGAAGAAGTGATGCTTTTGAACTGTGATGCTGGAGAAGACTCTTGGGAGTCCCTTGGAATGCAAGTAAATCAAACCAGTCCATCCTACAGGAAATCAGTCCTGAATATTCATTTGAAGGACTGACGCTGAAGCTCCAATACTTTGGCCATCTGATGTGAAGACTCAACTCATTGGAAAAGACGCTGATGTTGGGAAAGACTGAAGGCAAAAGGAAAAGAGGGTGGCAGAGGATGAGATGGTTAGATAGCATTACTGACTCAATGGGCATGAGTTTGAGCAAACTCGAGACGGTGGAGGACAGAGGAGCCTGGCTTGCTGCAGTCCATGAGGTTGCAAAGAGTTGGATGTGACTTAGTGCTGAACAACAATTTCTGCCTTTGTCACATGCCCTACAATTCAGATATACTGAACTCTTGAACTTTTTCTTATTCTCAATGCTCTTTATTTCCAGAATATGTCTCTCTCCCTCTTTTCCCCAGATTTCCCGCCTCTGGACAGCTTTTCATACCCCAAATGGGCTGGCTAAAGCCCTGTAATACCTGCTTCCATTATATTTGAGCGTTTCCTTGCATATAATACTAACTTATAATTAACCATTTATTTCTCTCTCTTCTCACCAGGACTGTAGGATCCTAGTGGCCTGGAGTGATGTTCTATTCTCGTAGTTCCAAACCTAGAGCTTGATTGAGATATATAGTGCTCAATAAAATGAATGAATGAATGCATTTGGCTCCTTCCTGAATCTGGTCACCGAATTCTAAATTTCCATAGTCTCCATCATGACAATGCAAACACGGGGATTGAGAATGAAAGAAGATGGGAGAAGGGAGGGAGTGACAGGAAAGTGTAACCAGGAGAGAGATAAACCCTTTGAAATAAAAACTGTAATTTTATGAATGAGAAAGCTGAGACTCAGAGAGGAACAAGAAGTGCTAAGTCACACAGTGGGGACTGGCACAGAGTTTCTTGACCTCAGACCCTGGGCCTTGCCTCTATACTATGAATATTATGGCAAGAAAATCTTTAACACAGAGAAAAACATACTGGCTCATCTCTAAAGATGACAGCATCATTGTCAGGGTGAAGGGGTCATTGGTTGAAACGAAAAAAAAAATTAAATCCTTATTTAAATGCAGCCTGTCACTTGGAGCAATGACTCAGGCTGATTCTGCAGGCGGCATGTTTTCCTCTGAGATTTCTCATCGGGTCTATTCCTCATTCTCCTGGATTACATAAGGGTATTGATGAATTCTGTGACTGAATCCCAACTTCCTGAGGCCCGAAATAATCATTGTTCTGTTTTCCATGGGAGATGAAGATATATATTAGGATTTTAACATTCTTCGAACATCAACTTAAAAAACAGAAGACATTCACGGCAGGTGGGGCTTGCAAATGATATTTCTAATCAGATGTTCATCTAGACAGTAATTAAGAAACATCTTCCTTATAAGGCCTGAAAGCTTCTGAAAAGACTTAAACTTAACTCTCTCTTAACAAGCTTTGTCCCTGCCTCCCACTGTGTTCTGGAGCCCAAAGGAAGGTGAGAGGCGAGTCCTGCTGATAAAGATGCCATCGTGTTTAAGTGTCACAGAGCCACGGGGCAAGAAGTCCTTCTGTCTGCCCCCTCCATTCCAACCTCAGTCCCCTTAAAATTGTGTTTTTTCGTGTCTTGTAAATTCCTTAGCGCTCTGTCAGGTTTCTCCAGTGCCAGCTGGCTCACTGCCTTGGCTTCCCTGTCACTCCTTTTAGGAAATTCAAGGAAGGAATTTGAAGTCAGATAGACATGAGTTCAAACGCCAGGTCTGCTACTTCCTGGCTGTATAGTTGTGAATGAACTACCACCTCCTTCTGGGTCTCAATTTCCCACCTAAAAATTCCCCTGGATTGTTAGGGGGGACTTTTGTCGTGATTCACTGAAAAAGTCCCAAGACAGCATTCAGTTTGGTACCTGCTTTCTAGAAGATTCTTAGCAGATTTTTGACATTCTGCCCTATGTGGCAAAACAAAGTCTGTACATATTTGGGCTACTGGATTAGCTTCCTGGGGCTTCCCTGTTAGCTCAGATGATAAAAATATCCACCACCTGCAATGCAGAAGATCCAGGCTTGATCCCTGGGTCAGGAAGAACCCCTGGAGAAGGAAATGGCTACCCACTCGAGCATTCTTGCTGGGTAAATTCCATGGACAGAGGAGCCTGGTGGACTACAGTCCATGGGAGTGCAAAGAGCCAGTCATGACTGAACTTCCTAGGGATGTGGTACCAAAGTACCATAAAATGGGTGTCTGAAAAGGAAAGAAATTGTCTCACAGTTCTAGAGGCCAGAAGGTCTAAGTCAAGGTGTCAGCAGAGCCAGGTTCCCTTTGGAAAATGTAGGGGAATCTTTTCTTGCTTCTTCTTAGTTTTGGGAGGTTTGCAGACCATCTTTGACCTGCAGCTGTGTAATTCCAGTGTCTACTTTGTCATCACATCCTCCCTGTATCTTGCCTTCTTATGAGGACCTAGTCATATTGGATTAGAGGTCCACTCTATGCCTATATGACCCCATCTTAACTGATTATATGTACAGTGAGTCAATCCTATTCCAAATAATGTCACAATCTCAGGTACTAGGGGTTAGTACTTCAATTTTTAAAGGGAGGTGAGGATGGTGGAGAACATACTTCAACCCCTAACAAATAAGTATGGAATTACAATGTTCTAGTCTGTTTAGTTAGCATATCATGTAGACCTCTGTTTGGACGAGAATAGATTTCATTGTTTGAAAAGTCTAGTCTTAGAACTGAAGTGTCCCAGCTAAAGGAATACGTCATGTTTTCACTTCCTACCTCTTCATGTCCTTCTCCTAGTCTCCCTTCTTTATTCAAGCCCACGACTCTCATCATCTCTAATCATTATACACCCAGCAGCCAGTTATCTCTCTGTCTCCCCCACCTTTCAAAACAGACACTGTCTGTGTCAGTCACCTTGCTCTTTACAGGACAAAGGTCACCCTCTCACCTGGGTACAAGCTGTCCTTTAGTACCTGATCCTCTACATCTGGGGTGGTTAATTATCTTGGTTTATCCCAGATGGCTCCAGCTTTCGCACTGAAATTTTTGCATCCTGAGAGACTCATCAGTCTTGGACAAACCGGAGCAGTTGTTCACTCTCTCCCCTCCCTACAGTTTTAGATACTCTCTAGCTGTTGCAGATTTAATTCTGTCTTGCTAATTGTGTATTGTTTGGGCACTAGCAGTCAGGCTGTCCTGCTAAATTATGTTTCTTAAGGATGTCTAGATTCAGATGAATCTAGGTTTACATTTCAACTCTGCTGACCCTAGTTATTGCATGTCTTATTATTAAACATCAGTTTCCTTAAAAGCAAAAGGATCAGAAACCCCATATCCTTTGGTTGTTGTGAGGGTAAATTAGACATTATGAGTGAACCATCTAGCAGAATCTGATATGCATTTGGCTTTACGTAAGTGGTAGGTTGTGTTCACTAGTGGGCATGTCTGTGTACTCCAGAGTAACTGTGCTCACTAAATGCTTTAGAAAGAAAGCTCAAGGGTACAGAATCTGATATGCATTTGGCTTTATGTAAGTGGTAGGTGGTGTTCACTAGTGGGCATGTCTGTGTACTCCAGAGTAACTGTGCTCACTAAATGCTTTAGAAAGAAAGCTCAAGGGTACAGAGCTCACATTTCTTGAGCCACGATCTTTCTGTTCTCTCTGATTTAAAAAAAACAAATGCATTCTTTCAAAGGTTAGCCTTACTAAGAACTTGGCTGAAAGCCCTGTTGATTAAGATGGAATATGACCTACGGATGTTTACCACTGGAATTTTCCCCGTGTCAATCATTTTCTATTCTCTGGCAATTTTGATCTGGTTGGATCCAGCAACTGGTCCTTGAAGGGAAAACAGACAACTGAAAAGACCTTGAGTCCCTTCTTATGCTCCAGTTCTCTTGAACTCAAAACAGAAATATTTAAAGTTGGTGTGGTATCATCAACTGAAAACAGGGTTTAGATCAGCTCCCCAAAGGAATCAGCTGTATTTTACAGCACTTGATGGCTTTCGAGTTATGTGTATGATGCAGCTGAGAATAAGGGAGGTTGTCCTCTTCCCCAGGGGGAAGCAGAAAAAATCCTGATTGTGGTCAAAAGGATATCACAGACTCTTGGTTTTCTCTGAGAATCTCACTGTGGAGGCCACTGGTTCCTTTCATCTAGTGGGTATTTGATGTCATGATGAGATTAATAATTCATAGAGCCTGGGCAGTACTTTTCCATGGAGGGCTGTGTGCAGAGACAAGCAGAAGTGCTGGCAAAAGCCCGAGGGTTCCTGACAAGGTCAGATGCCTTATGCTTCAGCAAGTCTCCAATCCCTAGTAACCCTTTACTTGCTGTGATGGATACAGAAGAAGGGCAAGGATTCTTGAAGGCTTTTTAGCTTCCTTGGTTGTGGTGACAGTCAATCCAGTTAAACAGAACTCTGAGAAATGGTAAGTCAATGACAACAATAGCAACAAAATATAAATTAAAAAAATAGGTATTAGTTCCAAAAAATAATTCAAGAGATGTTCTAGAATTGAATGTAATCAATTGCCACAGGCGATGAAAGGATTAGTAGTAACTATGGGAAGATGAACCTTGATCAATTCTTATTACTATTACTGATGCATATTTTGATTAATAATGTCTACTACTTTTTTTTTTGAGTCCCAAGCACTTCTCATCACATGTAACATCTCTTTTGATCTTTATACTAATTTTGTGAAAAAGTCCATCTTCTCCCCACCTACTAAATGAAGAAACTAAGGTTCAAAAAGTCAACTAGGCTTTTCCAAGGCCATCAAGTTGGTAAGAGCCATAGTTTGACCCTGGGGTGACTGTCCTTGAGACTGTTTTTGACATGTGCTATATCACCTTCTCCCCTTCATGGGTCGCAGCCTTGTTGTGGCAAAGAGGCTTGCAGGAATCAGTGAAACTATGAGCCATGCCATGCAGAGCCACTCAAGACAGACAAGTCATGGTGGAGAGTTCTGATAAAACATGGTCCGCTAGAGGAGAAAATGGCAAAGTACTCCAATATTCTCATTGTGAGAACCTCACAGCGTGAAAAAGCAAAAAGATTTGACACTGGATGATGGGCCCTCTAAGTCAGAAAGTGTTCAATATGATACTAGGGAAGAGTGGGGGGAATTCCTAGTAGCTCCAGAAAGAATGAAGTGGCTGGGCCAAAGCAGAAATGATGCTCAGTTGTGTATGTGTCTGGTGTTAAAGAAGGACTGATGTAGCTGAAGCTCCAATACTTTGACCACATGATGCAAAGAGCTGACTCATTGGAAAAGACCCTGATGCTGGGAAAGATTGAGGGCAGGAAGATAAGGGGATGACAGAGGATGAGATGATTGGATAACATCACTGACTCAATGAACATGAATTTGAGCAAACTCTGGGAGACAGTGGAGGACAGAGGAGCCTGGTGTGCTGTAGTCATTTGGAGTGGCAAAGGGTTGGACAGGACTTAGTGACTGAACAGCAGCAACAGCAGCAACTATCACTTTCTAGTAATAATTAAAAAACTAATGATCACGAGGAAGATTCTTAGCATTTTTCAGAGACTTGAGAGTTTTCAAGACCGTTCATCTCTCTCTTCCCATATAGTTCTCACAGCAGCCCTGTGCAAGAATAGGTTGGGGGTTACTATCATGACCTGGAAAATGCAGAACTTGGACAGGACCGAGTTTATGTGATTCTCAAGGTCACCAGCCAAATGGTTAGTGGCCACAATGCACTTGGAATTGAAGGCTTCTGATTTCCCAACTGGAGCTTTGTGACCTTTCCTTTAGAACATAAAAGAGGTCACACTAGCGGGAACTGTCGTTTTTGGTTCCAATCTGTGCCAAAGGAGAAGAGAACTGTTTGAACTTGATAATATACTTTTGCTGATCTTTAAATGTCTCTTGCCAAGCCTATGTGGCTTCCTCATTAACCAGAAGATTCTCACTCACCAGAACTCTGATGGCAGTGATGAGAGCTGTGATCTTTTGTTTTTGTTCATTTTCAAACTTTGGTTGTCCAGACTCCTGGCAAGTCTATGATCTTCCCAATAGCTTTTTAATAAGTTTATTTTCTACTTTAATCAACCAGAGTTAGGTTCTACTCTTTGTAACTGAGAACTCTGATGAATACGGTCTTTCACAGTACTGTTACATAGTCTGGCTTCAAGTAATCCTAGTTCTGGCCCATTCTTCTTTTTTACAAACCATGAATTTTCAAAGTATATCCCATACTTTCCAAACTTTTGCTCAACCATTATCTCAACAAGGGTTTATTGAACTTTTTCATGAAATGAGTAAAGATGGCTCCTGGAACTCCCTAGAGAGCAGGTTTTAGATTTACCCCAGAGAGTAGAGAGTGTAATGACGTGGAGAAGGAGGATGAGAGGTCTTGGGAGAGCTTTAGCTGGTTGGGTGCCCCTTGGTCAATGCACTTACTTTCTCTCCTTCCTACTTTCCTTGCTATTTTTTCTTAATTTCGATCGTCTTCTTCCTCCTTACTTTTCTAACCTCACTCTTATTCTTTTTCCAAGATGTATACTAATGAGGGATATATGGCTCCAAACATCAATTTGAGTTTTTGTGTCCTGAGCTTGCCCTGTGCTCATCATGCTAATACATCTATCACTTAATTTAAGCTCCTCACACCCGTTAGAAGGAGGGATTATGTCCCTATTATGATGGGGAAGTGGGGAGAGAAAATGAGGTTTGAAGCACGTTAGGACTTAATCATAGCAGAATGGCTTCTGAGCCTCCCCTCACCTTTCCCGTGAGGTTGCAAGCATCAGATGAAAGGCAGGACAATTCTGATATTAGAGCAACAGACAAGGAAATGAAGGCTTTTGGGAGCTAACTGTGTGTTTCTTGGGCAAGTTATTCAAACGCTTTAAGTCCTTAGCACCACAGGCATGCAGGAGAGAAAAGTAGAAGACAAGTAGAGTTGAGGCATTTCACTTGAAATGTTTCCTCTGCCCCACATTAGTTTGCTTCCCCACAGTGTTCCTCCTGTGATAGCCTTCGGGGACATGAGATCTCGCTTTCTTTGCCAGCGTGGAGTGATGCCTGGGTCCCAGTGGGTTTGTGCCACTAGCCAGATGGCCTCTCTGTATTGGGAAGATGTCCCATTAGAGCTCCTCATTCTTTTTTTTTTTTTTTATGAAAACTCCAAATGTCCATGACTGCTCCTGAAGGATCACACATTTCTTTAAAAGGAAATTAAGAGTACTCATATTAAAATTTGTATGAGGGTTAGAGTATGGTAGATTTATGACAGTCATCCTCAACTTCACCTAGAACTAGGGCAGTCTGCAGAGTCCAGGATCATGCCTCAGACCTAGGATAATCATTCAGGGATTTCAGACAAATATACAAGAGGCTGTATATTGTCACATATAGTTCAGGTAAATTCTTGGTTCTGCTGCT
This sequence comes from Moschus berezovskii, assembly GCF_049115385.1. NCBI lineage: Eukaryota > Metazoa > Chordata > Mammalia > Artiodactyla > Moschidae > Moschus > Moschus berezovskii. Next base: position 118,607,749 of record NC_142464.1, read on the forward strand.
TGCTTATTGATGTTCTTGGTCAACTTACTTAATCATTTTATTTTTTTTTGGCCTCACTTTCTTTTTTTAAACTGAAGACAATAAACCTAGAACCTTCCTCTTGGAGTGGTTGTGAAAATTAAATAAGATGATCGATCCCTGTGAAACTGTGAGCACTGATGCAGAGTGGCATCCAACAAATATTAACTGAATATGGTCAGTGCTTAAGACACATAGCTAATGATAAATAGCAGTTCCGTTTCCCACTGTTCTGTATTTGTTCTGTCATTGCTGAAGGTGACATAACACGTGAGTGAGGTGCCAGGGTAGAGTTTTCAGAGTAAAAATGGCAAACCCATTCATTTGAATCAGACTCCTATGTCAAGGAAGTTGATTGGCAAGAGTAACAATTTTAGGACTTCCTTGGGGGAGACCTGGGTTTGATGCCTGGGTTGGGAAGATCCTCTGGAGAAGGGAAAGGCTACCCACTCCATTATTCTGGTCTGGAGAATTCCATGGACTGTATGATCCATGGGGTCTAAAAGAGTCTGGCACGACTGAGCAACTTTCACTTGGTCATACAGAGGATAAGAATCCACTTGCCAGTGCAGGGAACATGGGTTCGACCCCTGGTCCAGGAAGATTCTGCATGCCATGGGGCAACAAAGTCCATGTGCCACAACTACTGAAGCCAACTGATTTGGAGCCTACAGTTCAGTTCAGTCGCTCAGTCGTGTCCGACTCTTTGCGACCCCATGAATCACAGCACGCCAGGCCTCCCTGTCCATCACCAACTCCTGGACTTCACTCAAACTCATGTCCATCCAGTCAGTGATGCCACCCAGCCATCTCATTCTCTGTCGTCCCCTTCTCCTCCCGCCCCCAATCCCTCCCAGCATCAGAGTCTCTTCCAGTGAGTCAACTCGTCGCATGAGGTGGCCTAAGTATTGGAGTTTCAGCTTTAGCATCAGTCTTTCCAATGAACACCCAGGATTGATCTTCTTTAGAATGGACTGTTTGGATCTCCTTGCAGTCCAAGGGACTCTCAAGAGTCTTCTCCAGCACCACAGGTCAAAAGCATCAGTTCTTTGGCGATCAGCTTTCTTCACAGTCCAACTCTCACATCCATACTTGACCACGGGAAAAACCATAGCCTTGACTAGATGGACCTTGGTTGGCAAAGTAATGTCTCTGCTTTTTAATATGCTATCTAGGTTGGTCATAACTTTTCTTCCAAGGAGCAAGCGTCTTTTAATTTCATGGCTGCAATCAGCATCCGCAGTGATTTTGGAGCCCAAAAAAATAAAGTTTGACACTGTTTCCACTGTTTCCCCATCTATTTCCCATGAAGTGATGGGACCAGATGCCATGATCTTTGTTTTCTGAATATTGAGCTTAAAGCCAACCTTTTCACTCTCCTCTTTCACTTTCATCAAGAGGCCTTTGAGTTCCTCTTCACTTTCTGCCATAAGGGTGCTGTCATCTGCATATCTGAGGTTATTGATATTTCTCCCGGCAATCTTGATTCCAGCTTGTGCTTCTTCCAGCCCAGCATTCCTCATGATGTACACTGCATAGAAGTTAAATAAGCAGGGTGACAATATACAACCTTGATGTACTCCTTTTCCTATTTGGAAACAGTCTGTTGTTCCATGTCAAGTTCTAACTGTTGCTTCCTGACCTGCATACAGATTTCTCAAGAGGCAGGTCAGGTGGTCTGGTATTCCCATCTCTTTCAGAATTTTCCAGTTTATTGTGATCCACACAGTCAAAGGCTTTGGCATAGTCAATGAAGCAGAAATAGATGTTTTTCTGGAACTCTTGCTTTTTCCATGATCCAGTGGATGTTGGCAATTTGATCTCTGGTTCCTCTGCCTTTTCTAAAACCTGCTTGAACATCTGGAAGTTCACGGTTCACGTATTGCTGAAGCCTAGCTTGGAGAATTTTGAGCATGACTTTACTAGTGTGTGAGATGAGTGCAATTGTGCGGTAGTTTGAGCATTCTTTGGCATTGCCTTTCTTTGGGATTGGAATGAAGACTGACCTTTTCCAGTCCTGTGGCCACTGCTCAGTTTTTCAAATTTTCTGGCATAGTGAGTGCAGCACTTTCACAGAATCATCTTTCAGGATTTGAAATAACTCAATTGGAATTCCATCACCTCCACTATCTTTGTTCGTAGTGATGCTCTCTAAAGCCCACTTGACTTCACATTCCAAGATGTCTCGTTCCAGGTGAGTGATCACGCCATCATGATTATCTTCATCGTGAAGATCTTTTTTGTACAGTTCTTCTGTGTATTCTTGCCACCTCTTCTTAATATCTTCTGCTTCTGTTAGGTCCATACCATTTCTGTCCTTCATCGAGCCCGTCTTTGCATGAAATGTTCCCTCGATATCTCTAATTTTCTTGAAGAGATCTCTTGTTTTTCTTATTCTGTTGTTTTCCTCTATTTCTTTGCATTGATCACTGAGGAAGTCTTTCTTATCTCTCTTTGCTATTCTTTGGAACTCTGCATTCAGATGCTTATATCTTTCCTTTTCTCCTTTGCTTTTTGCTTCTCTTCTTTTCACAGCTATTTGTAAGGCCTCCTCAGACAGCCATTTTGCTTTTTTGCATTTCTTTTCGATGGGGATGGTCTTGAGCCCTGTCTCCTGTACAATGTCATGAACCTCCATCCATAGTTCATCAGGCACTCTATCAGATCTAGTCCCTTAAATCTATTTCTTACTTCCACTGTATAATCATAAGGGATTTGATTTAGGTCATATATGAATGGTCTAGTGGTTTTCCATACTTTCTTCAATTTAAGTCTGAATTTGGCAGGCGGCAGCTATTGACGTCTGTGTGCCTGGAGCCTGTGCTCTGCATCTAGGGACACCCCCACAACCACAAGACCACCCTCCACCAGAAGAGCAGCCTGCGCCTGGCCTCAGCTACAGAAAGCCTGCTCACAGAAACAAAGACCCAGCACAACTAAAGAAAGAATAGCAGATTTACATGCTATCTTCACTAAAAAATAAAAGGTATACCATTAGGTTTTTGACCGAATAAATATTGAGAAGTAGATAGCCTTTTGTGTTCTTATTTTTCAAATTAGGCAGTAATGTGCTAGAGATGTCCCTGGGGCAGGGAATGGCTCCCCACTGCAGTATTCTTTCCTGGAGAATCCCATGGATGGAAGAGCCTGAAAGGCTGCGGTCCATATAGTCGCGGAAAGTCAGATATGACTGAAGCGACTTAGCACACACGCATATGCTAGAGATGCAGAAACGGGTGAGGAGAGGGTCAGATGTTTGAGGGGCATTTTACAGGGTAGAGAGATGAGCTTTTACTCTTCTTTTTAAAACTCACCAGCTTCCTGGTTAAAGGTGAGATTGAGAGTTCTATTAAGGTATCAGTAGTGACTGAACTCTGTGCTTCTTGCATGTAGGCACCACGTGAGTCCCTTTATTTGACCTATACTGTCTACGTGCAGTTCTTCCCATTTACGCCTTTGTATCTTTGTGCGTGTTGTTTTCTCTGCTTGGAATGTGGTTCCCACATTGTCTGGCTGTAGAACTCTTTGTTCAAGACTCGGCTTAAATGGCAACTCCTCTGGAAGGTGCCCAAGGAGGGCTTGTTAAGTTTGCCTTCCTGATGCCCTTAGGATTTTTTGAACAGGAAGCAGAACTGTTCCTTGTGATATCAGCTGGATAAAAACAATTGCTCAGATAATTCTGACACAACCAGCACACATAACATCATCAATACTCTCAGACAAAAAGTCTGTGCATATTTTTCAGGCATTCACCTGGCTAAGGCATCTTGACTCTCTAGCTAAAGATAATAGACTTTTGATGTCTTGGAATTCCTGTTATGAGGAAGAGACTTGTGTGGTTTCGAGGCAGAGGAATCAGGATCTGACTATTGGTTCCCACTACCTATACTGAATATCAGTTTTCTCACTTTTTAAAAATCTGAATGTATTTATTTAATTTTTAAAATTTTAATTGGAGGCTAATTACTTTACAATATTGTATTGGTTTTGCCATACATTGACATGAATCCACCCCAGGTATACATGTGTTCCCTATCTTGACCAGGACATGGAAGCAACCTAGATGTCCATCTGCAGACGAATGGACAAGAAAGCTGCAGAACATATACACAATGGATTATTACTCAGCAATTAAAAAGAATACATTTGAACTAGTTCTAATGAGGTGGATGAAACTGGAGCCTATTATGCAGAGTGAAGTAAGCCAGAATGAAAAACACCAATACAGTATTCAGTTCAGTTCAGTTCAGTCGCTCAGTCGTGTCCGACTCTCCGCGACCCCATGAATCACAGCACACCAGGCCTCCCTGTCCATCACTGACTCCCGGAGTTCACTCAAACTCATGTCCACAGAGTCGGTGATGCCATCCAGCCATCTCATTCTCGGTCGTCCCCTTCTCCTCCCGCCCCCAACCTTTCCCAGCATCAGAGTCTTTTCCAGTGAGTCAACTCGTCGCATGAGGTGGCCAAAGTATTGCAGTTTCAGCTTTAGCATCAGTCCTTCCAATGAACACCCAGGATCGATCTCCCTTAGAATGGACTGGTTGAATCTCCTTGCAGTACAAGGGACTCTCAAGAGTCTTCTCCAACATATGGAATTTAGAAAGATGATAATGATAACCTTGTATGCGAGACAGCCAAAGAGACACAGATGTATAGAACAGTTTTCTCATTTTTAAAAATGAGTATAATGATAGCTATCTCAAGGTTCCAACATGAAATTAATTGTGATAATATAGGTCAAATATCAAGCATGCCCCTGGCATCCAGAAGACACTCAGTGAATAATGGTTATCAAGAGTTTGTCTGTCCTTGTAGGATAACCTTTGGCTTTTTTCTAAGAAATTGAAGTACAGTTCCCATTATGCACACCTCTTTTTACAACATGATCCTAAATGTAGTTTACTGTAGAAACGGCCCAGCTGCATGTGTTACTCCATCTTTCTGGAAATAATAACTCTTGCCAACCATAAGGATTACATTCCTGGAAAAGTTATTATTGGTAAAGATCGTTGCTATGGAAATCAAAATAAAACAAAAACTGTGAGCTTAAGGGATAAACAAGGAATGTATTTTAAAGGCAAATAAATGTTATAAGGGACATCTAACTCCAAAATACAACTGATTTGTGAAGACTGAATTCCTTCTCTTCCCTTTGTAAGCATTGCTTTTATCACAATCATAAGAAACTGAGGCTTTGAGAAGCCTGTATTAAGTATAAATCCCATGATTTGTTTGATCTTCTTTCATGGCATCTATACATAGTAGTTTGGGTTAAATAATTAGAATCAAACCTTCCTGTCAAGTTTGCTATGAACTCTCCAAGAAATCAGTGTTGCGACTGGTTGTTATTTTCTTAGTATGATGACCAAGGACAGTAATACTTCTAGAAGACACATGCAAGGTACAAGGACAGGATGAAAATCACAGTAGAGTAGTCTTTTAAAAAAATATTTTATTTTGAATTCTAGACTTAGAAAAAAGTTTCAAAAATAGTACAAAGAGTTTCCATGTATGCCTTACCAGGCATTAACAATGTTAACGTCTTATATAACTATAGTTCAATTATCAAAACCAGGGCGTTAACATTGGTACAACATTATTAACTAAATTACAGAGTTTCTTCAAAATTCACCAAATTTTTCAATATCATTCTTTGAAGATCCAATCCAAAATTTTGCATTGCATTTAGTTGTTAATATCTATTAGACCTCACCAAGTTGAAACAGCTCCTCATTCTTTCATTGTCTTTCATGGCCTTGGCACTTCTAAAGAGTACTGATGAATTATTTTGCAGAATGTCTCTCAATGTGAATTTGTGCAATGGCATGACATTGGAGTGGTTTTTTGTTTTTGCCAAGAATGCCCCGATAATGATGTGGTGTCCTCCATGTACCATATCAAGGGGTTCATGATGTCAATATAGCTCATCACGAGGGTTGATTACCTTGATCACTTGGTTGACTTGGCATCTCTCAAGCTTTCCCACTGCAAAATTTTTATCTTTTCTTTTGATGTTGAAAAAACATCTTGGGTGAGATGTTTTGAGATTACGCAAGTCCTCTTTCTCCTCAGATTGTCTTCCTCTAACTCATGCATCTTATCTCTGATGTTTTTTGCTGTGGTGTTTGCCTTCTGGTGATTCTAGATTTCCCCTTTCCCTTCTTCACTTAATTGGAATTCTACTGTGAAAAAGAGCTGTCCATTTATGTATGCATGTAGATATGCATTTATTTAAAGTTTAATGCTATTATATCAGGAGAATTCATGGATACTTGTACAATTCTATGGTTAAAATCCAAAAATGTTAGTATATATCTCCGTAAGCAGCACTCTTCACAGTTGCCCTGAGTTCATTAGAAAGAAAATTGGAAAGAATGATTAGAAATGCAATTTAAGCTCAAAGTCTAAGTTGAGCCTTGCCCTCCACTATGTATTGAAATATTTATTTCAGCATATTCAGATCAAATCAGTCAATCTGAAAGGAAATCAACTTTGAATATTCATTGGGAGGACTGATGTTGAAGTTGAAGCTCTAACACTTTGGCCACCTGATGCAAAGAGCTGACTCACTGGAAAAGACCCTGATGCTGAGAAAGATTGAGGGCAGGAGGAGAAGGGGGCAGAGAATGAGAGGATTGGATGGCATCACCGACTCAATGGACGTGAATCTGAAATAGTGAAGGACAGCGAAGCCTGGCATGCTGCAGTCCATGGGGTCACAAAGAGTCAGACACGACAGAGTGACTAAACAATGACATTCAGGCCTACTTGTGGATACAGAGATAAAGCACAGAGGATAAGAACATGAGGGAGGAAGGGGGAGAGAGAGAAAGAGGGAGTGGGGATGTTAAGAGGAAGCAGCAAGGAGAGAGAACAGTCAGCTCTGTCTAGAGCTGCATACTGAGTAGAGGCAGGCCTCAGAGATCATCTCCTCTATCCTGGAATCAACAGCATGAGGAATTACCGGTTCTTCCTGAGAAAGCATGCTTAGACCTTCAGCAAAACTTGCAGCATACAAAGATCAGCAATAACTGAGGGTTCCTCTGTGATGAAATTTATCTCTGGCCAAATAAACATCTTGTAAATTTTGTTCTATTTCAAAATAGATGGAACACAGGGCTGGCCAGCAACGTGGACTGAATCTCATCTGTGAGCCTGTATATTAGGAATATATCAGGATATATAGGAGATATATACACACACACACACACATATACAGGATATATAGGCTATATGCCTTAGAGTCTGTATAAGGCAAGGGTTAAAGAAAACATGGAATGCTCTGGAGAGACTTACATATCATGTGGAATAATGACAGAGCAAAAAAACTCAACCCCAAATGATGGAATAGTGATCAGAAATTCGTTTCTGCCCTAGTGACTTTCTATCCTTGAGGCTTAATTTCCTCATCTGAAAATGAAAGTTCCATTTTATGGTCTCTGAAATGCCTCCAGCTCTGGTATCCTGCTCTATTCTCTCCTGTGTGTGTGTTTACTGTTGGCAAAGCTGCTGGGTTATGTTAATTTATGAGGAACTCCTAGAGGGTTTAAAGCGTTTATAGCCCCAGGGTCTATGAATTGAGTACAGCAGTGCCCAGAGAGGACCAAGGCAAGACGGTGGGATTTCTGATGCCCACAGAGGCTTTGGGGATTCCTGAAGACAAACGCATAAAGCTGTTCTGTGCTCGTGGGCACATATGCTAGAGAGTTTGGTTTCAAGCCTAGCATATGGCAGCGTTGGAATAAAGTGTGGATTCTTGTTAAGACCCTTGGCTCAAGTGTCTTCCCAATTCTAGCAAATGACAGAAGAGAGAGTAGAATTAGGGGACTATTCTAGTTAGGGGTATTACATGAGTAAAGTCTGCTTTTCGCCACCCTCTGAGAAGGTTGACATTGAGCATTCAGAATCATGCATCACTTCCTATTCTTTGTCTGTCATTGTACCTTTCTTGCTCCTTACTTCTTTATGTCCTTTCTTCTTCCCTCCTTTCCCTCCTTCCCTTTTTGCTAACCTGTGACCCCAAAATGAAGAGAGATTTTTCTATGAGGCAAGTTCTCTTTCCTGGAGAACTTGGGGGAGAAAGCGAGGCCACAGGCAATGCGTTTTCTCTGTAGGCAGCTCAGTCTTCTCTCTGCTGAGGAATGGCCCCTCTTGGGGGACACGGTCCAGCTACAGAAGGAGACAAGGTCATTTTGCTCTACAGAGCCCGAGTCTTCTGAATTTTGCATTTATGTGACTTCCTTGATGTAGAAATTCGATTCAGAAGAGCCATTATAGTCTTTTTTAGTTCAGGTTTGTCCAAATTGTTCTCTAAGGTGAACTGGATTATTGGAGGTGCCTCAAGGTTGCTGAGGCAGATGGGTGGGTCTCTCAGTCTCCCAACTCTACTGTAGCTAATGTGGCATGTTACTTAAGACGGTGGATAGCATGGGCTTGCTGAGTGTGATCCCGATTATTAGCTATGAGACCGAAGCAAGTTAATTCAACTCTGTGTGCCTCAGTTACTCATCTGAAAAGCAGAAATAATAATAATGATACTTACCTCATAGGGATGTGTGAGAATTCAAAGAGTGAGTACATTTCAAGTGCTTAGAATAACACAACTTAGAATAGGAGGAGAGGATGGAACGAATTGCTAGAGTAGCATTGAAATACACACACCACCATGTACAAAATAGATAGTGGGTGGGGAGCTGCTGTACAGCAGAGGGAGCTCAGCCTGATGCTCTGTGATGACCTAGAGGGGAGGGGTGGGGGGTGGGAGGGAGGCTCAAGAGGGAGGGGAGATTATATATATATACACACTTACAGATTACTTATATATATACTTACTTATATGTATACTTGTATATACTTACTCAGGACTCGATGGACATGAGTTTGAGCAAGCTCTGGGAGTTGGTGATGGACAGGGAGGCCTGGCGTGCTGTGGTCCATGGGGTTGCAAAGAGTCAGATACGACTGAGCGACTAAACTGAACTTACAACTTACACACACATATATGTACATATATATACATATATGTACACATATATACTTACAGCATATATATGTAAATGTATATATTTATATGCTTACAGCTGATTCATGCTGTTGTATAACAGAAACTAACACGACCTTGTAAAGCAACTATATTCTAATTTTAAAAATCAAGTGCTTCGAATGGTGGAAGACCTGTGGTGCTGCGAAATCTTTTCTGATATCATTAGTAGTGTCCACATCATAATCGTCACTGAAATTCTACACATTGCTTCATCTGATAAGAGGGTTTAGGTGTTAAGAAAATACTTTGCACACAGTACTCTGGTATTTTTCTAATTTTATCCAAAGCAAAACCACCTCGTTATGCAGTTGGCTAAACTCTGCTTGAATATACCTGGTGATAAAGAGTTATTTCCCTGACTTGTAAGACCTGTTTTGTTGGTAATAAGCCCTTGTTAAAGAGCTAAAGTCTATTTCCTTGTAGCTTCAATTGACTAGCCCTTTTCCTCTCTCGAGTCATGCTGAACGAGGCCCCTTTGCTTCTATATGACAGCTCCTCTTCCACGGGGCTCAAAAGTTAATTGTACGTTGTTGATGAAATTTGTCTCCTTGCTTATATACTTCCAATGGGAGCAAGCTCACTACTTCCTGAGGCAGTTTTACTTACTATTGGTCGATGCTGATGATGAGAAATTTCTTCCTGTAGCCAGACTGACTGGCTTTTCCTTGTACTTGCACCAGTGGCTGCAAGTCTCCTTGTGCAAGTGATCTTGAAGATAATAAAAGATGATAATATATAAAATAATAAGCTTTCTCTTCTCTCCCCAAGGACAGTGGTTCTTTCAACTATTCTTATGTGAAGAATCTCTCCAGGATTCATCATGTCCAAACAAAGTTGTGTAATGGCCATTTCTCTGGTTTATTCCCAAGCCTGCATTCTTAGAGCCCTTAAAAATTTTGGACAAAATTTAGATGAAAACTCTAGTTAGAAAACATTACTGCACCTCAGTGTTCATAGCAGCGCTATTTACAATAGCCAAACATGGAAGCATCCTAAATGTCCATCTACAGATGAATGGATAAAGATATATATACATATATAATATACACAGGGACGTCCCAGGTGACTTAGTGGTAAAGAATCCACCTGCCAATGAAGGAGACACAAGAGACACAGGTTCCATCCCTGGGTTGGGATGATCCCCTGGAAGAGGAAATGGCAACCCACTCCAGTATCCATGCCTGGATAATCCCATGGACAGAGGAACCTGGCGGGCTATGGTTCATGAGGTCACAAGAGTCAGACACAACTGAGCACACACGCATGCGCATATACACACAATGGAGTACACACAATGGAGTACACACAATGGAGTACACACAATGGAGTACACACAATGGAGCACTGACGTGAAATAGAGTGAGACTCACTCAGTCATGCCCAACTCTGTGTGACCCCATGAGCTGGAGACTACCAGGCTCCTCTGTTTGTGGGATTTTCCAGGCTAGGATACTGGAGTGGGTTATCATTTCCCTCTCCAGGGGATCTTCCCAATCCAGGGATGGAACCCAGGTCTCCGCATTGCAGGCGGATTCTTTGCTGTCCGAGCCACCTGCCAATACAGGAGACGTAGAGACACGATCCCGGGTTAGAAAGATCCCCTGGAAGAGGACATGGCAACCCACTTCAGTATTCTTGCCATGGAGAGAGTTACCACAGGGTCGCAAAGAGCTGGACATGACTGAAGGGATTTCTCAGCACACAGAAAAGCATAGCTCTATTGTTTGCCAGGCAAAGGGGGTCACAGCAGGCTTGTGGGAAGATAGTGAGAAGTTTCATATTAAATGTCCAAAATGATCAAGGCGTGGACATTCTTCTGACGGGTTGGTGTTGAGGTAAGTAGGAATCCAAAACATCAACCTTCAGGTTCATCTGATCTGGGGTCTACATGCTTGTGGGCAGCATATCATCATTAATCATTAACTTCTTCCACCCAGAGGGGATTTCAGTCTCTGCAAAATAGTTAAAAGATATTGTTGTGTGTATCCATTGATGGGGAAACAGGCTCTTGCCCCAAGGCTGCCCTTGACTGCTTTTCCCTGGTTTCCCACCCCCTCCCTTCCTATCTGCCCATTGGAACTCAGGGAAGGTCAGGGAGGCTAAACGAAGGCTATTTTCTATCATCGAAGACGTGGAGGACACAGAGATTCCTTTGGCCCAGAGCCCCTGGACTCTGCACAGCATTGAAGATCAAAGTCCCTTCCCAAGGCTGCTGCTTCTCTAGATGCTGTCAGCATTGCGGGGTCAGTGGGGTGTGTGCTCCCACCTCGGAACATCAAACACTCGGAGCTCCTTGTCCTCAACGTCATTCCTCAACATCATTTCCCCTGGGTACTGAAGCAGTGACCCTGTGTCCCTGCATCTCAGGGCTAAGAGTGAACAGCCTCTCTTTATCCAGGGCTGGCACAAGTCCATGGGGTTGGTGACTGAATAACTGCAAAGGCCATTTCTTCCCATCCCTGTACCACCCCCAAAGGCATATGAAAAAATATTTTCCTAGTTTTGTTCATGGGAGGGTTGCTTCTTGCTGCCCCATTCATATGTATCCAGTTTGAGCTCAAGGTGGGATCCCCCCACCCCAATACATGAAACAAGGTTTCTAGACTCATCACTATTGCATTTCCTCACCTTCAGTTGAACCGGAATTAATTTACAGAATCGAAGTGAAGTCACTCAGTCGTGTCCGACTCTTTACGACCCCATGGACTGTAGCCTATCAGACTCCTCTGTCCATGGGTTTTTCCAGGAAAGAATAGTGGAGTGGGTTGCCGTTTCCTTCTCCAGGAGATCTTCCCGACTCAGGGATTGAACCCAGGTCTCTCGCATTGTAGGCAGATGCTTTACCATCTGAGCCACCAGGGAAATCAGAATCAAATGATGGTGCAAATACAGATATTGGGTCCAACCTGTGGTAGTGACAGCAGGTGTTCCACAAGAGAACTTGAGTGGGCATGAACGGAGGGGATCAATGAGGGGATGTGGTCTGACCTAAGAAGAGTTTATAGAACCAGACCGGACAAGCTGCAAACTGTCAGGATTATAGAGTGTGTGTGTGTGTGTGTGTGCATGTGCTCAGTATGCTCTCCTGGAATATATGGATGGAATATATTATGAATTTTCTGAGGGATATTTAAAATAATAAGGTTTAAATTAGAATGCTTGTGCAGGAAGGCGATTTCCTAACAGTGATTTACTCTTAATACAAACACACCAAAAAATCAATACTATTTACATAGTACAATGCCATTCAGATTGCTGTATTTAGTTAGCATTTTACAGTTTACTGGGGCTGACAGTAACTGTTTATTTGTCCATAATGGTCAAGCTGTAACCAGACAATTTGCAAACAAATTAAAGCCTTTGTTTTATCATTTATCATTTTCAACTGCATCAATTTTTTATAACTGGATCAAGAGCTGGTTCTAGATTTCAGCTCTTTTTAAAGCAAGTTTTAAAAATCATGACTTAAAATTTTTTCATTCCAAACACAACTATTTTTATATGTGAGATCTATCTTCAAACCCATTTATTTATTTGTATTTTAATAGAGAAATATTTATTTAACATTGAACATGTGCACGGCAATGATGCTAACTGCAACAGGGAATGTAAAAATTGAGAAAGATGTCATCCTTGCTCTCAAAGAATATGCTGACAAGTAAAGGTGAAGTTTAACTTGTGCTCTAATCTCAGATAGAGTTTAATTGGTATAAGGATGGTGGCACAGAAGCAGATCAGTTCAGTTCAGTTACTCAATCCTGTCCGACTCTTTGCGACCCCATGGACTGCAGCAGGCCAGGCCTCCCTGTCCATCACCAACTCCCGGAGCTTTCTCAAACTCATGTCCATCCAGTCAGTGATGCCATCCAACCATCTCATCCTCTGTCGTCCCCTTCTTCCTCTGCTTCAATCTTTCCCAGAATCAGGGTCTTTTCTAATGAGTCAGTTCTTCGCATCAGGTGGCCAAAGTATTGGAGCTTCAGCATCAGTCCTTCCAATGAATATTCAGGACTGATAGCAGATAAAATGGGAACAAATAGGAGGGAGTCATAACCTTTTAACTGGTGTATCAGGAAGACTTCAACAGGAGGTTTCTTTCAGAAGAAAAATCTCAAGGAAGAGTCTTTAGGAATAAAGTAAGAAATTTGCCAAGACCTGAAAAACTGAGAAAATAGCAGGTATTTTGGTACTAATGATGAATGTGGTGCTTGGGAAGAACTTGGGCTGACCAGATTCTGTTTTTTCTTGATTTCATAAGGCATCGTTGTTGTTGTTCAGTTGCTAAGTCATGTCCCATTCTTTTTGACACCATAGACTGCAGCACGCCAGGCTTCCCCGTCTTTCACTGTTTCCCAGAGTTTGCTCAAACTGAGATCCATCGAGTCGGTGATGCCATCCAACCACCTCATCCTCTGTCACTCCCTTCTCCTCCTAGCTTCAGTCTTTCCCAGCATCAGAGTCTTTTCCAATGAGTCAGTTCTTTGTATTAGGTGGCCAAAGTAATGGAGCTTCACCTTCAGTATCAGTCCTTCGAATGAATATTCAGGGTTGATTTCCTTTAGGATTGATTGGTTTGATCTCCTTGAAGTCCAAGGGATTCTCAAGAGTCTTATTATACATAAAATAAATATATAAAAGCAAGGAAGAAATTGCACAGTCCTCAGATCTGCAAAAGGTTACATGCTCAGAGCTGGTCTTCGCAACATTTTCCATTACTCGTTTCATAATCCTTCTGCCCTCCGTAAGCATCTCAAGTCATCATAACTCCTTGTGTTCTTTCTTCAAAACTTTGTTCAAGAAGGTCTGTACTATTCGCTGTTCTGTCTATATTAGGTTATTATACTTTTCCATTAAATTTTTTTTGCACTTTTAAATGTATTTTTTAATTTGAGTATAATTGCTGGCAAAGAGTAGGAAACGACTGAGCGACTGATCAACAGCAAAATTGTTTTACAGGCCTCCCTGGTGGTCATGTATGGATGTGAGAGTTGGACTGTGAAGAAAGCTGATCGCCGAAGAACTGATGCTTTTGAACTGTGGTGTTGGAGAAGACTCTCGAGAGTCCCTTGTACCGCAAGGAGATCCAACCAGTCCATTCTAAGGGAGATCGATCCTGGGTGTTGCAATACTTTGGCCACCTCATGCGACGAGTTGACTCACTGGAAAAAACTCTGATGCTGGGAAAGGTTGGGGGCGGGAGGAGAAGGGGACGACTGAGAATGAGATGGCTGGATGGCATCACCGACTCTGTGGACATGAGTTTGAGTGAACTCCGGGAGTTGGTGATGGACAGGGAGGCCTGGCGTGCTGTGATTCATGGGGTCGCAGAGAGTCGGACATGACTGAGCGACTGAACTGAACTGAACTGGTGGCTCAGATGGTAAAGAATCCACCTGCAATGAAGGTGACACAGGTTCAATTCATGGGTAGGGAAGATTCCCTGGAGGAGGAAATGGCAACCCACTCCAATATTCATGCTGGAAAAAATTTCATGGACAGAAGAGCCTGGCAGGCTGTAGTCCACAGGGTCACAAAGTTGGTTATGACCTAGTGACTGAGCACAAGCAGGAAAAAAACAGTTTTGCTTATCCACCTAGCCAACCCTTTCAGGGCTACTGTGAGAGTTAAACAAAAGGAAAACCTGTTATGAGTTCTGAAATCTATTTAAACATATATTACATCATCATTATCTTTATGAATATATTTTAGAAATTCTTTTCTACTCTCCTGCCCCAGATTACCATGTAGTTATTAAATACAAGCTCATTCTCCTGTGTTAGTCAAACATAAAAATAGGTTGCTAAAGATGAAGAAAAATAAAATTATTTTGGAGTTTTCTGCTCTTTTGTATTACTCTCTTAATTATATCTTTCTAATAACATGGCTAATTAAGAAATAATTTTTCAAGTCTTGAAATTTAACATTAAAAGGAAAAAAGTTTATCTTAAAGATTTTGGACCTCACATCTGGATCTGTCAGGAAAATATTTTGAGAGAG
Organism: Moschus berezovskii; assembly: GCF_049115385.1. Classification (NCBI taxonomy): domain Eukaryota; kingdom Metazoa; phylum Chordata; class Mammalia; order Artiodactyla; family Moschidae; genus Moschus; species Moschus berezovskii. The sequence continues at coordinate 118,622,810 of NC_142464.1, forward strand.
TAAGTTTAGAAAGAGTTTGAACTTGGTTTTCTGATTCCCAGGTCACAAGTAAATGGAAGTCATGGGAGTCATGAGAAATTGTTCCTGGGACCTTGGGTAAAAATTGAGGTTCTGAACCTTGGAACACATTATTGACTCTTTCCATGATGAAACTTAGGTCTCCTGGGGAGTCAGCAAGATTGGCTAGACCCAAAACGTAATGGACTCTTTGATGAGGAAATGGTTGAAAGAGCTTTACTGAAGTTATATACAGCAGGATGTGTGCTTGCTAAGTCACTTCAGTCATGTCTAATTCTTTGCCACCCTATGGACTTAGCCTAATAGGATCCTCTGTCCATGGGATATTCCAGGCAAGAACCCTGGAGTGGGTTGCCATGCCCTTCTCCAGGGGATCTTTCTGACCCAGGAATTGAACCCATGTCTATTATGCCTCCTGCACTGATAGGCAGTTTCCTTACCACTAGCACCACCTGGGAAGCTCATACGGTATGGTATCCATGCCATTTTTTCTCCTTTATGTTGCTAATACTTCACTTTAGTAGTTCAAAATATCTAACAACACAACATAGAGATGAGATGGATCAGTCTCTCAGATCTATATCCCTGGCTGTAGGAAAGGAAGTCCCTTCCTTTTATCAGAATCCAGTCCAACTACCTATAGACCCACAGTTCTGTAATTTTAGGAATCTCACAGTTTATTCACTACTTATAGCATTGGAAACCAAACAAACTCACAGAGAATAAACTGTTTAAATAATGAAATTGGTTTTAGCAAACAGAAGCATCAAAATTAACTTAGTTCTTCAAAGTGGCTGCTCTGAGAAACAGGTACTTACATCAGTCATGGCAACTTGGATGAACTGCACTCAAATCGGAAATAGGAAGTCATAAAAATTAATAAGGTCATAAAAAAATCTGGAAGATTATCAGAATCTTTCCCCACATCTGTAAAACAAATAATTCTAGAAGCTTCTCTCTAGATTAAAAATTCTAGAATGTTTCAAATATCTCAGCCTCAGTAACTTTTTATTTGTTCTTTCACTTTTGTGGTTCAGCTGGTAAAGAATCTGCCTGCCATGCAGGAGACCTGGGTTTGATCACTGGGTTGGGAAGATCCCCTGGAGAAGGGAAAGGCTACCCACTCCAGTATTCTGGCCTGGAGAACTCCATGGACTCGCAAAGTCCATGGACTCGTATAGTCCATGGAGTCGCAAAGAGTCAGACACGACTGAGCAATTTTCACTTTCACTTTATATTCCATCAAATATTTATTCAGCACTTACTAATATTTCAGGCCTTAATCCTGCTATTTATATTTACTTGTCTGTGCCACTAAGTGGTGAGCTCTGCAGTCATGTCCAACTCTTTTTGTGACCCTACGGATTGTAGCTTGCCAGGTTCCTCTGTCCATAGGATTCTTCAGGCAAGAATATTGGAGTAAGTTGCCATTTCTTCCTCTAGGAGATCCTCCTGATCCAGGGATCAAATCAGCATCTCTTATGTCTCCGGCATTGACATAAAAGGACATAAAAGCACTTCAAAGGTATTATTAAGTGAAATATAGAGCTTTAGTAGGTATATGATCCTTATCAAACACTTTTGGTTTTTAGGAGTCTTCAGGGGGCTTTTCCCTTGCCCATGTGCTGAGTGCAGCTATTCCATCTATAATTCTGAAAAAAACAAAAACAAAAACACAAAAAAACAAAGATGTTAAAACAGGGTTAGAAATTAGGTATGGTGGGAGTTAAATATTCATAGCCAATGTTTTCATTATCCTTATAAGAAAACGCCCTTGAAGAAGCAAATTCAGCACCTCCCCTACATTGTGGTATTTTTTAATCTTGTTATCAGTGTGATGCAGATAAAGCTCAGAGCAGTGATGCACGAAGGTTCATTCAAGCAGCCAGGGCACTGGAATGCTGCATTCAGGAGGAGCGATGAGCAGACTGAGGCTCTATCAGCCTTCCCCCAGACAGCTGGTTTAAAATAGAGCATTGCAGTTAGCACAACATTTTGGCTGCAAAAAATATGTCTGTAAAGTATCATCATTGGTGACCTCACTTCGATTCTTCTTGTACAGTTGAAGATTTTAGACATAAATTTCAATTAATGCAGGTTAACACTCTGCACATTGGACAAAGCGGAGTAGTGGATAAATAGATGTGGAAAAGGTACCTCAAATACTAATAGCCGAGGGTCCCAATCTGTCATCACACAAGTCCCACTCCTGTCCTGTAAAAGGAATACCGGGTATGGGGATGAGAGCACGGCTTAGGGGTCTGTCAAAAAACATGTCTGTCTAGTGCCTGTCCCTTGGTGTTGAAGCAACAGAAATAAATGGTTTTACACTGTGGTAGGTTGGGTTCTCTGGAAGCAGCTTCTGAGGCAGAATTAGGTGTATCAAATGTTCAGTATGTGTTCACTATGAAAGCAAGAAGGAGAAAGGGGGATTGGGCAGGGGGATGTGGCCCCAAGATCCAGGTCCAGCAGAACTTTGGCCAGTCCCCAGGACACTCCAGAGAAAATATTGCCTATCAGAAGGCTCTCCACTGAGCTGAAATGGCCAGGCTCTTAAACCACATCTTGCTTATTTATTTGATATTGAAAAGCATGGTTCCGATTCTCAGAAGACACTTGAAGCCCTGGATAGATTTCTTCCAAAAAGATGGGGAAACAGTGGAAACAGTGGTAGACTTTTTTTGTGGGGGCTCCAAAATCACTGCAGATGGTGACTGCAGCCATGAAATTAAAAGATACTTACTCCTTGAAAAGCTATGACTAACATAGACAGCACACTAAAAGGCAGAGACATTACTTTGCCAACAAAGGTCTGTCTAGTCAAAGCTATGGTTTTTCCAGTGGTCATGTATGGATGTGAGAGCTGGACTATAAAGAAAGCTGAGTGTTGAAGATCGATGCTTTTGAACTGTGGTGTTGGAGAAGACTCTTGAGAGTCCCTCAGACTACAAGGAGATCCAACCAGTACATCTTAAGGAAGTCAGTCCTGAATATTCATTGGAAGGACTGATGCTGAAGCTGAAACTCCAATACTTTGGCTACCCGATGCGAAGAACTGACTCATTGTAAAAGACCCTGATGAGGGGAAAGATTGAGGGCAGGAAGAGAAGGGGATGAGAGAGGATGAGGTGGTTGGATGGCATCACTGATTGAGTGGATATGAGTTTGAGCAAGCCCCGGGAGTTGGTGATGGACAAGGAAACCTGGTGTGCTCCAGTCCACGGGGTTGCAAAGAGTTGGGCATGACTGAGTGATTGAATTGAACTGAGATTTCTTATGATGAAGAGAGAAGTCAGTGGAATCCTGCTGTATAGCACAAGGGACTCAACCTTGTACTCTGTGATGACCAAGAGAGGTGGCATGGGGAGGGGTGGGAGGGAAGCTCAAGAGGGTGGGGACATATGCATATTCATGGCTGGTTCACGCTGTTTGCATGGCAGAAACCAACAAAACATTGTAAAGCAATTATCCTCCAATTAAAAATACATTTAAAGAAAAGAAATGGTAAGTGCTTCAATGAAGGAGGATCTGGGCAGTCCATCTCTGTCTGCTGCAAACTCCAACCGACTGGGACAGAAGCAAATGTAGCCTAGGAACAGGAGATCCAGGTAACATAGCAGGAGAGCCAGGTAATCGCTCTAGTTAGCGGAATCCTGGGAAATTCTGGAGACTATTTGGAGAAAGAACCAGGCAGGTGATAGGGATATCCCGGGGGTTCAGGTCATGACCATTTAGCAAATAGTATAGAAAAATTTCAACTTTCTGCCAACTGGAATGCATGAATCAGTGCATATCAGCTTAATATTTGCCCTGAATGGAGATGAGGGCTGAGGAGCCTACAAGGACCAGGCAAAGAAGGGTTCATGTTGTCATCTGAGACCTTACATTTCACGTCAGACTCAGGGTGAATCAGAACCAACACCGCCTACTCTTTCCACCATGAATAGAGTTGCTGTTGAACAAAGAATTTACCAGGGCTCTGAGGATGGGGACCACGGTCACCAAGAAGTGGCCACTATGATAGGAGTAAAACAGACTTGAGCAAGCAGTGCTTCTGAGATTATGGTTCATTTTATTCTTTGCATAACCATGTCTTCATCTGAACTGTGTTCTCCTTTAAGCCATTGCCTGCCCATCTCATGATTTCACTCATCTTGGCTAGAAGTATCCCTCAAATCTGCAACATCAAAGCCTCTTTGTCCCTTTCATGTCCTCATTTATAAAGCTCATGTCAAGGCTCATTCATTTCCCATGACAAGGTGCGTCGTTAATAGATTCATGGTGCTCATTGCCCTTAGTCTGTTGTCTGAGAACTGCTCAAGTGCCCTTAAGTTCCTCCGGTTGCTGAATTGCAAATTGCTCATCAGTCACTGTTGGCACTATTTAGCTGCTCTGTTCACTTGCCAAGAAGTGTCTGAGGCCTTCATTTCCTCTCCTGCCAGGTAGAAGGGTCCACTCAGCAGTCCTGGGAAATCTCATATCTACAGAGCAAGATGGAAGGTAATGCCGAAGGTGACATTGGGGAAGGCGGGAAAGAGCACAAGGGTGCCATCAACAATTCTGTCCTCATGTGGAGGGGGAAATCTTCTAACAGCATTATATAGAGAAAAGAATCAAAAGGATTATTTGGCCCAAACCTCCCAGTTTATAGATGAGGATACCCGGAAAGGTCCTTGGTGGTTCCTAGATCACTCAGTATACTTGTGACACCTGACCAAGTAGCTTCGTCCACTTTGCAATCTGAAGGGCAGTGAGGGGTGGAAAGGCCACCCAGGGCATGCAAAGGGGAGAAAACAGAGAACAGATGAGACCCGAATGGAAGAAAGAAAAGAAAAATAAGAAAGGACAGAGAAAGAGATGGGTGGGACTTCCCTGGTGGTCCAGTGGTTACGATTCTGCACTTTCAGTGCAAGAGGCATGTTCCCACATGGTGCACCATCAAAAGAAAAAAAAAATTGAAAAAGAAAATAGAAGCAAGCCATCATGAAATTTAAGAAACTAAGTTGTACTTTAGATCTTGAAGAATTAAAAAAAAAAAAAAAAAGATTCATTTTCTTTACCTCTCGACTGTGAAGGCTGTAAGGATGAAGAAAGACGAATGGTTTTTATTGATTCAGAATTGCTGAACTGGAAGGAAACGGAGGGGTAAGGAGTTTGAGGCCCCAACATAGAGAAAGAGATTGACCAGGTTTGCATAGTGAGTTCAGCACACCGCACTTATTGTGAATGGTGGGCCTTGCCCCAGGATCTGATTTAACGTAATTATCTCTTGTTCCACTTGCTGTAGACATATGGCATGGCAATCAAGAACACAAGCTGAAATAAGAGGGATGGGGCAGGTTCCAATTCTGTACCTTTTGATAAGTGTCTCTGCTCCCCCATTTTCTGTATCACTCACATCTTTGGATTTAGCATCCTAGAGATGTTCTGACATTTAAAGGTACTGGTTCAAATTCAATGAACACATGGGAAAGAGTACCGGGACTTTATTTAAAAAGTAAAATGAAGAAAAAACTACCATCATTCAGTAGCCAAAGGGAACTGGTTCCAGGACCACTCATAACAAAACCCATGGATGCTCAAGTCCTTTATAGAATACTGTGTGTATTTGCATATTACCTACACACATCCTTTGTGTACTTTAAATCATCTTTAAATTAACTATAATACCTAGTGCAATGCAAGTGATGTGCAAATGTGTGGCAAATTCAAATTTTCCTTCTGGGAATTTTCTAGAAATTTTATTTCAAATAATTTTGATCTACTACTGGTTGAATCCACAAACGTGGAACTCAGGGATATGGAGATGCCAAGGCATTTATGTTTTCACGGTGATTAAACTTTCCTTTTCCTTCTTCATTGCAGTCATATTCAAACAATGGAGGTGAAATCCTAAATGGTAATGTCTGCTTTTTTTGATTGTGACTTTATACACTAGCTATTTTCATGTAATGCTTTTGAATTGTGGCGCTGGAGAAGACTCTTGAGAGTCCCTTGAACTGCAAGAACATCAAACTAGTCAATTCTGAAGGGAATCACCCCTGAATATTCATTGGAAGGACTGATGCTGAAGCTGAAGCTCCAGTACTTTGGCTACCTGATGCAGAGATGACTCATTGGAAAAGACCCTGATGCTGGGAAAGACTGAAGGTGGGAGGAGAAGGTGGTGGCAGAGGATGAGATGGTTAGATAGAAGTGACTCAATGGCCATGAATTTGAGTACGCTCCAGGAGAGAGTGGAGGACAGAGGAGTCTGGTGTGCTGCAGCCTATGGGTTCTCAAAGAATCGGACACGGCTCAGTGACTGAACAACAAATTTTCATGTAAACCTTGAGATGGATTGCAACCTAAGCCAGCACTGTCCATCACTGACAGTTAGAGGAGAAACCTGGGCTTAGGGATGGGGGCTGTCCTATACTGGTGTCTCCTTGGAGGGTGCCACAGAAGAATACAATGCTCAGACCTGAGTTTTACTGCAGCGATCCAGGCACAATGTGGAGCATTGATTTCAGGAGGATGGGGAGGGTGGGGTTGGAGGCTTACTGGAGGCTCTGTAGATAAGAGATTTCTGTGATCTTATAGCCAGACAATGTACAAGGCCATGATCCTTCTACAGGGCCTGCCCTGAGAGGTGTGGGCTTGCACACATATGCAGGATTTTTCTGCAATTCTTCTCTCCTTTAGACATTGATAAATGCTGCTTTGTGAAGTGTGATTGCTGCAGACCCACAGGAATCATGATTAGAATTTCTTAAACGTTGAGAGTGAGGCCCAGGTCACTCTTTGTTGAAAAAATAAAAGAGAGTTACATAGGATCTTATTTAAATGTTTATCTTGAATATTTAAGTCTTTTTTTTTTTTTCAAGTAAACTTTTTGCAAGTACAAAGGGAGAAAATAGCTCACAACATTGTTAAAAATCTAGTTCAGGGTGTTTTAGGGGGGCAAAGAATCTGCGTGCCAAGCAGGAGATATGGGCTTGATCCGTTGGTGGGAAGATCCCCTGGAGAAGGAAATGGCAACCCACTCCAGTATTCTTGCCTAGGAAATCCTACAGGCAGAGAAGACTGGTGGGCTGCAGTTCATGGGGTTGCAAAGAGGTTGACATGACTTAGTGACTAAACAACAACAAACAAGTTCAAGATAAAATGGTGAATGCTCTCCTTTAACCTTGCTGGTCTCTCATCGAGACTGTGTGAGTAACCTGAACAGCCCCTTCTGGAAGGAATAAAGGCCTCAGAGAAGTTGAGATTCAGGTCGAGACTAAAGGACCCTCTTGCCTCCAGTCCCTGGCCTGTTCCACTACCTTCACCCCCGTCATGGGTGGGTGAAAGGCTTGTATCATGGTGTCTAACTAGTTAGCTGACCTCTCACTGGGGCTTGGCTCACAGGATAGGGAGTAGAATGGGCAGTTCTTTTATTGGATGAACTCTGAGTTTAAAAATGTTCTATCTGTAAATTTCAACCTAATGATAAATGTGAGTAACTTGGTTCTGACTACCTGGCTGACTGTGTAAGACATTCTTTCTGCTTTCAACAGTTCTCTAATGACTCACCTATAAAACTGATCTAATTAATATTTTACCTCGCTAAAGCAGAGTTGTGGACTGAAAGACCTTTTGGAATCCCTTCCAGCAACGAGGTTGATGCACCTGAGGAAGGGGTGCCATGTGGGAAAGCAGTGCTCTTCAAAGTGCATCCCCCAACCAGCAGCAGCAGCATCGCCTGGGAACATGCAGAAATGCACGGTCCTGGGCCCCACCCAGACTTTCTGAATCATAAACTTGGGGAGTGGGGCCCAGCAAACTGCGTTTTCACAGCCATCTGGGGGCTTTTCATACACACCGGACTTTGGAAAGCTCCAGTGTAGAGAATGAAGGTCTACCTCTTCTTTACAGGATGGCTTAGCCACTTCAACTCTCTGAACCCGTTGCTTCATCCACCAAAGTGGAATAATTCTCTCTTTCAAATGATTGTCACATGTTTTAAATGAGAGAAGAGCATACAATAGGTGCTCAATAAACGTCAGCTGGCGTTGAAGGACCAGAAAGGAGGAAGAGGAGATTGAGGAAAAAAAATAAGAAATGAGAACCCAGTTTTCATCTTTTCCTTATGTAACATCTTTAGCATTATATAATTTGCAATTTGCATGCAAAACATCCCACCTCAGGGCATCTTAGAAGCCTTGGAAAATCCAATATTATGCAGACAGCCTGAGATTCTGGCTGCTAAACCAGGCTTAAAAACTAATTTTCCCTCTTTAAGAAAGTGACATTTGTGCATTCAACACAGCAGTAATAAATTTAGGCTTTCTCACCACCCCCTGCTTTCCAGAGGTTATTATTTTTATCAATAGCAAAGCTATTTCTTTTTGAGTATTTGGAGCTGTTTTTGAATCTCCCCTTTCGTCCACACTGTAGTTATCAGCAGAGTAAACAACTCGTTAGGAAAAAAAAAAAAAAGCCAAACAAGACCTAAAACCATTTTTAATGCTAGAAATGTGATTAGAGCATTTAATTACACTCTGGAAAGTGTGCTTCCATTCATAGTTGGGGGTACATTCTATGTCAATTAAAAAAGGATTAACAATGAAGGTTTGAAAATGTGCCTGAATTTCGAGGCCGTTTTTATTTGTGGGCTATGCCAGGGGAAGTGGTCAGAGGGCACAAAAGCAGTGCTGCTTCTCCCTAGGAATTTTCAGATATTTGGACATCCTCTTCATCCTCACAGGTGGGGCATTGCTGGTCTCCTTGGCAAGTATAAGAGGCTGAGCTCTGAGACCCAGGTCTGCTTTAAAAGGACTGAGAGGGACACTGTTAGGAAGAAAGGGCAACTGACAGTGACCTGGACTCTACTTCTTCCTTCAGGGGCTGACCCTCTATTTCCTTTTCCTTTCATTTCTCTAAGACCCTAGGGGCAGAGTGTTTCCTTTTAAATCTCTGAAACCAACGTGGGTGAGAAATTCCTTCCTCTCTCATGGCCTGTTTCACACACAGAGAGGTTATTTTCATTGGCTGTTGATTTGATATGAAATGTGAGTTTGAAGTGAGGAAGACAGTGTGGTCAAAAATCCCTCAAGGAACTTGAGTCCTAGAGACGGTGGTGTTGATGAGACCAGAGTGTAAATAGTGCCCAGGTCCAGGGTAGCGCTGAAGATCATGAGAAGCGAGGGAACTCTTATCCTCTGGTCCAAGGATGTGAGGGTCTGACTTGAAAAGGAAGAGAAAACTGTACATTCAGAAATCAGGTAGGTATTAGAATGGACAGATGAAAAGAGAGTCAAGGGAGGACCAAGAATATTCCCTTATTCAATAAGTATGGATTAAATGCCTACTGTGTAACCAGTATTCCTCTTGGAACTTAGAACTCATTTTTATTGGCCCTGAGTTAATGACACTGTGGACTTCCCTGGTGACTCAGACGATAAAGCGTCTGCCTACAATGCAGGAGACCCGGGTTCAATCCCTGGGTTGGGAAGATCTCCTGGAGAAGGAAATGGCAACCCACTCCAGTATTTTTGCCTGGAAAATCCCATGGACGGAGGAGCCTGGTTGGCTACAGTCCATGGGGTCGCAAAAAGTCGGACACAACTAAGCGAATTCACTTTCATTTTCACTTTAATGACACTGGAAGCAAACTAAAATAAGGGCAAATGACTGAGTTCTTACTATATGCAAAAACATTTCCATGTTTAACTCATTAGACCTTCATGAGAAGCAAGCAAGGTAGGTTTTATTACTCATATTTTGAAAATAATGGAATTGAGATCCCTCAAGTGCTCTTTGGAAGGAAAGCTATGACAAACCTAGACAGTGTATTAAAAAGCAGAGACATCACTTTGGCAATAAAGGTCTGTATAGCCAAAGCTAAAAGGCTGAGCACTGAAGAATTGATGCTTTCGAACTGTGTTGCTGGAGAAGACTCTGGAGAGTCCCTTGGACAGCAAGGAGATCAAACCAATCAGCCCTGAATATTCACTGGAAGGACTGATGCTGAAGCTGAAGCTCCAAAACTTTGGCCACCTGATGTAAGGAACTGACTTATTGGAAAAGACCCTGATGATGAGAATGATTGAAGGCAGGAACAGAAGGGGTTGACAGAGGATGAGATGGTTGGACGGCATCACTGACTCAATAGACCTGAGTTTGAGCAAACTCCCGGCCATGGTGAAGACAGGGAAGCCTGGTGTGCTGCAATCCATGGGGTCACAAGGAGTTAGACACAACCGATCAACCAAAAAATAATAACAATCACTGAGGTTTGCCTTCCCTGGTGGCTCAGACGGTAAAGAATCTGCCTGCAATGCAGGATACCCAGGTTCTACCCCTGGGTTGGGAAGATCCCCTGGAAAAGAGAATGGCTACCCACTCCAGTATCCTTGCCCGGAGAATTCCATGGACAGAGGAGCCTAGAGGGAGTCACAAAGAGTGGGACACAACTGAGTGATTAACAGTTTCACTTACCACTCAGGCTGGGAGCCCCTGAAATCCAGAAAAGCAGGGAAGAATCAAGACCTTGTAGTCTCCTTTGAGGGAAGACACGATCAAAAAGTCCCCGTAGTATGCCTGCTCCTCACCGCACTTGTGGCTTCCTATTCTAAGCAAGTGCTTTCTTAGGAGCTCAGCATGGGGGTGGGGCTGCTTCCAGGCCAGGGAGAGATTTGTTTGGTGTTGGCGCTGTTGGGCCTATTAAACCGAAGCTGCAAACTCGGGAAGCTGAAGTGTGAACACGCTCCCGCTCTTGGCGGTGCCACGGTTTCAGGAGGATGGCAGGCAGCCCCTGCTATTCTTGGCTGCGGGGAGTTTCTAGTACATGACATCTCCCGGGGAACATCGTGTTCTAGCACGTTGTAAATGAAGGCAAGAGCGTACTTAACAGCACCCAGAACTCAAATAACTTTGTCTTTTGTGCATAATCGGAGCCCTGGAGGAGCGAGAGGGAGAGAGCCAAGGCTCCCTCCCTCTCCCGGAGCACCTGCGAGGGAAGAATCTCCGAGTGGCGGTCATCTGCAAAGGCTGTTCAGTGCTCTCCCCACTTTGCATCTCCGGAGATCTCCCGGCGGCTGTGTCTCCCCAGCAGGTCCTGAGTCTCTCTTTCTCTGCCTCCTTCTGCGGCTCTCTTAGGCTCCATGTCTGTCTGGCGCTGTCTTTTGGTCTCTTTTCCTCCTGCCCACCTGTTTCTATGCACGTTCTTGTCTCTGTGTGCCTCTCTTTATCTCTCAGAGTCCCTGATTCTCCCGCTCTCTGGCTCCGTCTCCATCTCTCTGTTTCTCTCTGCCTCTCTGCAGCCCCCTCTCTGCCTCTCTTTCCCGGGTCATCCCCTCTCCTCGCCCTCATTCTTTTTCCTTCCCTCCCTCTCTCATTCATCCCTTTTCTCCCACCTTTTACTCTTTTCCTAATTACCCCAGATTCCTGGGAAAAAATTGCACAGCTGCTACCCAGGTCCTAAGACATTGAGAAGAAGCAATATTGCCCCACTAAACACTGTGGTGTTGGAGAAGACTCTTGAGAGTCCCTTGTACCGCAAGGAGATCCAACCAGTCCATTCTAAGGGAGATCAATCCTGGGTGTTCATTGGAAGGACTGATGCTAAAGCTGAAGCTGCAATACTTTGGCCACCTCATGCGACGAGTTGACTCACTGGAAAAGACTCTGATGCTGGGAAAGGTTGGGGGCGGGAGGAGAAGGGGACGACCGAGAGTGAGATGGCTGGATGGCATCACCGACTCTGCGGACATGAGTTTGAGTGAACTCCGGGATTTGGTGATGGACAGGGAGGCCTGGCGTGCTGTGATTCATGGGGTCACGGAGAGTCGGACATGACTAAGCGACTGAACTGAACTGAACTGAAACACTTGTAGTTCAGGATTGTGGACATCCCATGGGATTTCTTTCCTTGCCTCCTATCAGTTCAGTTCAGTTCAGTTGCTCAATCGTGTCCGACTCTCTGCGACCCCATGAATCACAGCACACCAGGCCTCCCTGTCCATCACCAACTCCCGGAGTTCACTCAAACTCATGTCCGCAGAGTCGGTGATGCCATCCAGCCATCTCATTCTCCGTCGTCCCCTTCTCCTCCCGCCCACTTCCATCATATCTGTGTGTTTGCACCACAGCATCCTAGGACAGCAGAGCTGAAAGGACCTTCTGATATGTACAACACTGATCTTCATTCCTCACATGGGGTAACTGAGGACCACAGAAGTAACTTATTCAGGAGAACACAGCTTATGTATCTCAGAGGCAAGATTGAAATCAATATTTCTCAACATCAGTTTGAAGTTCAAAGAAATATTTGATTTATTAAACTATCATCAGTTATCCAAACATATCTAATGAAACATACCATCTGTAGTTCTATTGTTGTTGTTTAGTCACTAAGTCATGTTCAACTCTTTACCACCCCATGGACTACAGCATGTCAGGTTTCCCTATCCTCCACTATCTCCCTGAGTTGGCTCAGATTCATGTCCATTTAGTCAGTGATTTTATCTAAACATCTCATCCTCTGCAACCCTCTTCTTCTCTTGCCCCCAATCTTTCCCACCATCAGAGTCTTTTCCAAAGAGTCAGCTCTTTGCATCAGGTGGCCAAAGTATTGGAGCTTCAGTGTCAACTATCTGAAATATATTAAATTTTATTTTATTTTTATTTTTTTAAATATTTTATATATTTTTTATTTTTTTCAAAAACAATTTTAGGAATCTTTACTTAAAAGCAACCTTATCTTAAAATGGAGTAACTTTGGTTTTATGAGCAGCAAGCAAAGTACAGAAGCAAAAATGCATTACAGGAGCATTAAGTTCTACATTAGGTCACAGCGTCTAATCTGAAATCACACCCATAATATCATTTTTCAGGATATCTGGGAAATAGTTATTTCCCAGGGTGTCTGAACCATAGCTACTCTATTTTGACTTTTAATTGTAAAAAAAAAAATTTTTTTTTTTAATAGCCAAAGCAGATTTCACCATTAATGACATCAGTGTTTTTCTAGGTATGAGAAGATGCAAGAATTGGAACTCATAAAACCTTTTTCTGAAAAGATCTAACTATCTGAAGGCCTGTTCTGCCAGTTTTTTTTTTTTTTTCAGAGCACAGAGTGCCTCATTCCTGATTTTCACCCTGAACTTCTTTCAGGGGGTGTTGAAGGTCAGCAGCTTGCAATGGTCATGATGTAATCTTTGTAGAGGCAGCTGGCAAGGACCAACTTCCAGTCAGCAGGGTCCCTTCATAGCCACACATCTGACCATGTGACACCATTTCATGGCCATTGTGTCCTGCGGTGCTAGGAAGGCTCATTCCCAGGTCTAGGGAAGTGATGGGCCACTCAGTGTGCTAAAATTGGACCAGGCCTTGCAAGTAGCAAAAGTCTCTGGACCACTGTCTTACTAGCCTCCTGGTCCAGGAAAATATTTCCTCTTGTTGCTTTTTCCCATACCCAGAGTCACAGTATTACAATTATTGATCTCATATGGAACTGTCAGTTCAACATTATATCACAGGCTCAGTGAAACAAGTGACATAGAAAATAATATAGCCACAGCTAGCAGTTATTCGGAGAAGGCAATGGCAAGCCACTCCAGTACTCTTGCCTAGAAAATCCCATGGATGGAGGAGCCTGGTAGGCTGCAGTCCATGGGGTTGCTAAGGGTCAGACACGACTGAGCGACTTCACTTTCACTTTTCACTTTTCACTTTCACACATTGGAGAAGGAAATGGCAGCCCACTCCAGTGTTCTTGCCTGGAGAATCCCAGGGACGGGGGACCCTGATGGACTTCTGTCTACGGGGTCACACAGAGTCGGACACGACTGAAGTGATGCAGCAGCAGCAGCAGCAGCAGTTATTAGTCAAATAAGAATTATAAGTCAAGAACTTTCATTAGATAAAGCCTGGTATACCCCAAGTCACCTGACTTCATTCGTTAAATGATTATAGTCTGGTGTTAATCTCCTGATTGTACATTATGGAGCATCTGACATTTATCTGAAGATTGGTTACAGAGATAAGCCTTAGAAACTAACCTAGAGTGTCCTTTTTAATAACTTAATTAAATCTTTTAGCAGTATCATGTAACAAGAAACTGTCTCAACAGTGAGTCTTAGTAAACACTAGACTAACACTAACAAAACTAGAAACTTAATTTAACAATTTACAAAACTTAATATTCCATGATTTTTCATTATGGAGACATTAACCCTGTATCTAGGAAGGCTTTAACCCGTCAAATAAAAAATGAGGTTTGTCAGGGAGCTGGGAAAAGCCAAGCAGCCATCTCGGATTTCCCATAGCCCTGACTCTGATTTCCAGCTATTGTTTTTAATTTTCCAATTTAGAAGCAGACTGTTGCCATGGTTTAAGGACATTAGGATGGCACAAGTCTAACAGAGTTTTTGTATAAGCAGAATGTGCTTTTACATGTCTACAAACCCGACAATTGGATTAATTTCTAAAACTAGCATAGGATCAGGCCTATGGTAGAAAAGCATTTGATTTATATGCAGAGGGCTAAGAAGTCAAGAAAACATTACAAATGATCATACAAATCAGGTCCAGCATCTTGGGCAAGCTGTCTACCTCTGATGGCGTCGTCTTCTCATCCTGGTGTAGTGTAGTTTCTTCTGAAAAAAGTCCTTCCATCCAGGTTGGAGACAGTCCTTTAAATTATGTCCTTTTTTTTTTTTTTTTTTTAGTCCCGGTTGCAGGTGAAATAAGCTTCAGAAACAAACTTAGGGTGTTCTTTAAGAATTCGATTAAATTTTACATTAATATCACAAAACAGCAAGGAACTATCCAAGAAATGAGTCTTACTACCTCCATTGGTAGACCGCCATTAACAAACTGGGATTTAACATTTACTGAAACATCCTTTTCTCCCTAAAATCACCCTCATTTCTACCAAATATAACCAAATTAAGACTTGTTTAAAAAATAAATCTGCTCTCAATAAACTTGACCTGATTATTTATATAACCATAGGACCCCCCCCCTTTTTTTTTGCTGAGACTTTTATGGAGTCTCAAACTTAACTTTATTTTTTATTTATTTTTTTTATTGGAGGCTAATTATTTTACAATATTATATTGGTTGGTTTTGCCATACATTGACATATTAAATTTTAGAATAGCAGATGGGATGTAGCTCATGATGTGTGCTCTTGAAAACCTACAACCAATATGAGGAAGTTATGTGTTGGAGTGTTAAGGAACATACAAATTGTATTTATGTTTTCCCCTCCTGAATTGATATCCTAGTAAGCAATGAGGCAATAAAGCATGGGAAAGATGGAGTTCACATGATTAGTTTTACTACTAGTGAGTGACTGGAGAATGTGGCTTTAGAACTGTGCCCAAATGAGCATGTTCATCTCCTGTAGACTCCAGTCTAGACTTTAGGACAGTTCCTTGAAAGAGAGTTTAGGTCCACTAGAATACTGTATCGGAGAAGGCAATGGCAAGCCACTCCAGTACTCTTGCCTAGAAAATCCCATGGATGGAGCAGCCTGGTAGGCTGCAGTCCGTGTGGTTGCTAAGGGTCGGACACGACTGAGCGACTTCACTTTCACTTTTCACTTTCACACATTGGAGAAGGAAATGGCAACCCACTCCAGTGTTCTTGCCTGGAGAATCCCAGGGACGGGGGAGCCTGGTGGGCTTCCATCTATGGGGTCACACAGAGTCGGACACGACTGAAGTGACTTAGCAGCAGCAGCAGCAGAATACTGTATAGCACAGGAAACTCTACTCAATACTCCATAGTGCCCCCACTAAGAATGCATATGTTAGGGAGCTGGCCAGGAAGATGATGGTAATGATTTTAAAAGGCTGATAAACACTGTCCTCATACTAATCTTGGCTAAGGTGTGTATACTCCAAGGACCACAGGTGTACAGTTTGGTTCTTACCCCAGAGAGCTGTGCCATCAGCAGCAAAGAGAAAGGAAGGAGCCCATATCCAGCAAAGAGTGTTTCTTAAGAGAAGAAAAAGGACCTGCCTAAGACGTGGGTTAAAATGCGGGGAGCTATGCTCCCAGTTTGTCAGACGCGCCCTTCCTGCACTGTGCCCACATATCCATTCTCTATATTTGCATCTCTATTCTTGCCCGCAAATAGTTTCATCTCTCCCATAGTTCTAGATTCCACATATACACTGCTGCTGCTGCTGCTAAGTCGCGTCAGTCGTGTCTGACTCTGTGCGACCCCACAGTTGGCAGCCCACCAGGCTGCCCCATCCCTGGGATTCTCCAGGCAAGAACACTGGAGTGGGTTGCCATTTCCTTCTCCAATTCATGAAAGTGAAAAGTGAAAGTAAAGGCGCTCAGTTGTGTCTGACTCCTAACCACCCCATGAACTGCAGCCTACCAGGCTCCTCTGTTGTGGGATTTTCCAGGCAAGAGTACTGGAGTGGGGTGCCATTGCCTTCTCCGCACATATACACTACCGTGTGTAAAATAGCTGGCGGGAAGCTGCTGTTTCGCACAGGGAGCTCAGCTCGGTGATCTGTGATGAGCTAGACAGTGGATAGGGGTGGTGGGTGGGAGAGAGGCTCTGTGTATACACAAAGCTGATGCACGTTGTTGTATGGCAGGAACTAACACAGCATCGTAAAGCAATGATAAGCCAATAATAAAATTTGAAAAAAAATGCTAGCCAAACCTTTTGGGAAGGAGGAGGGACATTGCAGAGGGAAATGGTGGCCTGGTGTCATGTCCCCACAAAGCTAGGGGTTTCACAGTAAGTATGACTCAAGGCTTGGAACTTTCAAAACCTGGAGAAAGATCAGGACTGAGAGCAGGGTGAGTGAGGTTCCCAGGGTACAAAACATAAGGACCTGACTCTTGTAGGACCTGACAGTAGGCACCTCCTTAAATGTTATCCCTAAGTTGTCTCACTTGCCTCAGTATAGTCCCAGCCTCGAGACAGACAGGAGCTTGAGTTGCCCATGGCAGAGTCTGTGGTCTTCATCAACCCCTCGGAGCTCAGAATCTGTCAGCTTTGCCAGGTACTTTGGTTCAGAAATGAGCAGAGGCTGAATGTCCAGCTGAGTAAACACGCAGAGAAAAAGGCAATTTCCCCACAGGAAAGGTGTTTTCATCGAGGCAATCCTGTAGCCAGGAGATAGGGTGTCTTCATTTATATTAGCTGTTAGTTTCTTCATTTGGAAAAATCTGCATCCTTCGGGTGTTATTGGGCTTCCCAGGTGCTCAGTGGTAAAGAATCTGCCTACCTGCGCAGGAACGAGCATTCAATCCCTGTATCAGAAGATCCCTGGAGGAGGAAATGACAACTCTCTCCAGTATTCTTGCCTGGAGAATCCCATGGGCAGATGAGCCTGGTGCGCTGCAGTCCGCGGGATCACAAGGAGTCGGACACAACTGAAGTGACTGAGCTCACACACAAGCATGAAGTATTATCATTGCAGGTGCATGTTGATGGAATTAAGCTTAGACAATTCTCTTTGATGTGGTTGGGACCGAAATCCACAGCTGCAATCTAAAGCATCAGGAATGATTTAACAATCACCATTGTTACCATGAAGGAACCATGAATGGGTCCCTAATAAAGGAACAGGTCAAGCCACCAGATGGTGGTGAGTGTGGGATGAAAAAAAAACAACAACAACAAAGGTGTGATTCTTTCTACAGAAAACTGATTATTTTTGTGTCGATGCTCTTCTGGTGTGAGTGGCCGTGAATACAGACACAGAAGAGGTTCTGTGTGTGCGTGCGTGCATATGCACACATGCTCAGCATACTTGTAAGTGGGTGAAGGTGATTTGACTTAATTATATGCCTCATTCACTCAGATAAAGGAAAATAGAAATTAACTTCTATTATTTGACTAATTCTACCCCTTCGCTCGAATCTTCACAATGATGCCTTTGAATATAGATCCTTCATCCACAGTGGCCATAATTGCAGGGGCTCCTCTCCTGACAATTCTGTTTAGAGCAGCATTCACAAAATGTCCCTTGGCCAATTACCATCTTTCAGAGAAACAATCTTCAGGGCTGCTGCCATCAATTTTCCTTTCCACAAATATGGATACACCCTCCCTAAAAGCTCCATGAGTAAACTTCCTTGGAAGTTAGCTTCAAGGTGACCTGTCTTCCTCCTTTTCCATTTTCTTCATAGGTTTCTCTTTTCAGATAACTTTAAACATGAGAGGAGTTGCAAGTTATTTTCAGGACATGGAAACATGGATCTTCCTAAGAAGCTCTGAAAATGTAGAGTTTGGATCTCATAACAGATGAGCTGGTGCACTGCAGTCCACGGGATCACAGGGAGTCGGACACAACTGAAGTGACTGAGCTCACAGCAAGCATGGCATATTATCATGTAGGTGCATGAGAGCAGTGCACCAGCTCTCATTTGAGAGCTGTGGGCTGAGCCCCTGCAAAGCACTGGGAAGGAGCGCGTGGTCCAAGGAGGGAGGTCCAGGTGGTTGGTACATCTTCACCCTCTTGTGAATCTGCTTTCTGCCTGCCTCTGGCCACACCCCCACTCATGGCCCCTCCCCTGCCTGCAACACCCTTCTCATTTCAGTCTGGATCTCCCTAACCCAGCTGCCCCTCACATCTCTAGGATTCCTTCTTCAGCACACTGGTTTGGTTGACCTTGTTGGAGTGTCTCGGTTGCTCTCTCTCAGTTTTATAATATGCAAAACTGTGATAATAATGGTTCTGACCTCTGGCTTATGCAAGGATTAAAAGAGTTAATACATACCAAGCTTCTAGAACAGTATCTGGCATACAGTGTCTCATAACTTAAATAGCTGCTGTTTGTGTTGTATTGCTTATTTGATGGGGGAGGGGATGGAAAGAACAGAAAAGGGAAGAAGTAGAGCACTCCAAAGAAAGCTAGAGTCAGCTGGGGCTATGAACTGAATTGTATGCCCCCCAATTCCTATGCCTTCTCAGGTGGCACAGTGGTAAAGAATCTGCCTGCCAATACAGGAGATGCAGGAAGCGTAAGTTTGATCCCTGGGTCAGGAAGACCCCTCACGGAGGAAATGGCAACCCACTCTCCAGTTTTCTTGCCTGGAAAACCTCATGGACAGAGGAGCACATACCCATCACGTCACATTCATATGCTAAAGCTCTCATGGGCATCTCTGGTAGCTCACATGGTAAAGAAGCTGCCTGCAATGTAGGAAACCCAGGTTAGATTCCTGGGTTGGGAAGATCCTCTGAAGGAGGTCATGGCAACCCACTCCAGTATTCTTGCCTGGAGAACCCCATAGACAGAGGAACCTTGTGGGCTACAGTCCATGGGGTCACAGAGAGTTGGACAAGACTGACTGACCAAGCTCTAATCCCTCAATATGATGCATTTGGAGGTAGGCCCTTAGGAGATGCTCAGGTTTAGATGAGATCATGAGGGTGGGGTCCACATGATGGGATTCAGTTCAGTTCAGTTCAGTTCAGTCATGACCGACTCTTTGTGACCCCATGAATCACAGCACGTCAGGCTTCCCTGTCCATCACCAACTCCCAGAGTTCACTCAAACTCGTGTCCATCGAGTCGGTGATGCCATCCAGCCATCTCATTCTCTGTCGTCCCCTTCTCTTCCCACCCCCAATTCTTCCCAGCATCAGAGTCTTTTCCAGTGAGTCAACTCGTCACATGAAGTGGCCAAAGTATTGCAGTTTCAGCTTTAGCATCAGTCCTTCCAATGAACACCCAGGATTGATCTCCTTTAGAATGGGCTGGTTGAATCTCCTTGCAGTCCAAGGGTTAGTGCCCTATAAAAACTCAGTCTCCAACTGTAAGTCATGCGGAGATTAAGCAAGAAGGGAACTGTCTGCAAGTCAAGAGAGCTCTCACCAGGGCCTGACCATGTTGGCACTCTGGTCTCAGAATTTCCAGCCTCTCAAACTGTGAGAAATGGGTATGTTTTTTAAGTCTCAGGTCTGTGGTATTTTGCTATAGCAGTTTCAGATATAGTAGCAGGATAGGGATCAGGTGGTTGGCATTTCAGACTCTTTCCAGGGGCTGCTCATAATTGAGAATGTGGGTTGTTTCTATTCTCCACGTCATCCCAATCTGACCCTTATTTTAGTATTAGCCTATACTGGTGAGAAAATAAGAAAAACATAATTAGTCCTTCTATATACAAGCCCCATCCACACACAGTTCAGAAGATGCAACTGAGCTGGGTGGGATGCAGGGCTTTTCAAAGTCCAATGTCAAATCTTTGTCCTCTTTTCCCTTAGGGTACTGGGTATTAAGCACAGCATCTAATCTCCTTAGAGTTTCCTTATCCCTGAGGCAGGTTGGGTGAGTGGATTGACCCAGACACCCTTGATTTATCTAGAAGGAGGAGGGAGTCTACTAGGATTCCATCCAGAAACCTTAGGATCTAGCACCACTATGATTTCAATGTGTCTGCCCTCCCAATGACTATGCCAAGGCCTTTGACTGTGTCAATCACAATAAACTGTGGAACATTCTGAAAGAGATGGGAATACCAGACCACCTGACCTGCCTCTTGAGAAATCTGTATGCAGGTCAGGAAGCAACAGTTAGAACTGGACATGGAACAACAGACTGGTTCCAAATAGGAAAAGGAGTATGTCAAGGTTATATATTGTCACCCTGCTTATTTAACTTATATGCAGAGTACATCATGAGGAACGCTGGGCTGGAAGAAGCACAAGCTGGAATCAAGATTGCCGGGAGAAATATCAATAACCTCAGATATGCAGATGACACCACCCTTATGGCAGAAAGTGAAGAGGAACTCAAAAGCCTCTTGATGAAAGTGAAAGAGGAGAGTGAAAAGGTTGGCTTGAAGCTCAACATTCAGAAAACAAAGATCATGGCATCTGGTCCCATCACTTCTTGGGAAATAGATGGAAAAACAGTGGAAACCGTGTCAGACTTTATTTTTTTGGGCTCCAAAATCACTGCAGATGCTGATTGCAGCCATGAAATTAAAAGACTCTTACTCCTTGGAAGGAAAGTTATAACCAGCCTAGATAGCATATTAAAAAGCAGAGACATTACTTTGCCAACCAAGGTCCGTCTAGTCAAGGCTATGGTTTTTCCCGTGGTCATGTATGGATGTGAGAGTTGGACTGTGAAGAAAGCTGATCGCCGAAGAATTGATGCTTTTGAACTGTGGTGCTGAGAAGACTCTTGAGAATCCCTTAGACTGCAAGGAGGTCCAACCAGTCCATTCTAAACGAGATCAATCCTGGGTGTTCATTGGAAGGACTTATGCTAAAGCTGAAACTGCAATACTTTGGCCACCTCATGCGACGAGTTGACTCACTGGAAAAGACTCTGATGCTTGGAGGGATTGGGGGTGGGAGGAGATGGGGACGACAGAGGATGAGATGGCTGGATGGCATCACCGACTTGATGGACATGAGTTTGAGTGAACTCCGGGAGTTGGTGATGGACAGGGAGGCCTGGCGTGCTGTGCTTCATGGGGTCGCAAAGAGTCGGACACGACTGAGCGACTGAACTGAACTGAACTGAACTGAGCACCAGTATTCTGAGAAACCCGGATGAGAGGAAAGTCCGGTTGGCGTCAGCATTGGGAGGTTGTAAAGCTGTGCGCACAGCAAAGCATCATTTGTCTTCCTTTCTGTATGTCTTCCTTCCTTTCTTTTCTTTCTTTCTGACAGTTGACTCTTGTGTGAATGCAGCATCCTTGATTGAGATCCCAGAATTCCTACCTGGTAAATGAGAAGACTAAGAGCTCCCTTACTTGTGTGCAGAGTTCTGGGTAAACCCACTTGGCTCTGGAGTCTTGAGCAAACCACTCACACTTCCTAGATGAGACACCCTTTTCCCTGGTCCCTGTGGCTGAGATGATTTGTCTGCTGCTTCTTTAGCTTTGTCTTGCTCATCTTTCAGCCTACATGTTGCTTCCTGTGGATTTTTTTTTTCCTTTCTGATCTTGAATGCTTTGGTTTTGAAACTCCAACTCCCCTGCCGAGTCTCCTGTGTTTTCTCTGCACCCGTGGCACATATCACTGTGAACTGTGCCTTCGTCTTTGCCTCTCATGTGCTTTGTGAGGTCCTGATCCCCTTGAATGCTGGGTCTGGTCCTACAAACTGCTGACCACTAGCACTGAATTAGAGCCTGGTACGTTGTAAGAGTCCGGAAGTTCAGTGATGACTGACAGAAGATCTAAGAGATGTAAAGGACCTAGTGTGGATAAAATACTAGAATGAGAAGTGTTAAGACAATGGAAGAGCAAGTGCAGAGGCTCTGAGGTAGATTTATCTTGAGAAAGGAGAATGAGGACCAATGTGGCTAGAACACAGAGAACCCCAAGGAAGATGGGAAGGACAAATCTAAAGAAGGGATAAGGACTAGGTCAGACAGGGCACCATGAGCCATAGCAAGGAGCTTGGATTGTTTTATAAATTCAATGGGAAGCCTTGAGAAATGTGTATCAGGGGAATGGTACAATCTAATTTTTAAAAGATCACTCTGGTTAATGAGTGAAATTGGAGGAGGACAGGCATGGATGCTGAGAGGACATTGTAAATCTCAGTTTTTATTTTGAGTCTCAGAACTGGTATGCTTTTATTAATTAAAAAATAACAACAATAAAATCCTTTTATTACAAGAGGTTAACTTTCAACAATATGTTTATCAGGTGTTTTTGGAAAACTGGAAAGCCTTTCAGTTGTTCTCTTTCAAATGGAAAATTATGGTTTTTCATTACAGATTTCTTCTCAGAGTAGAGCATAATTTTCTTTTATTACAAAACCAATATTAAAGAAGTAGAAAGGAAACAGAAGAAAGAAAAAAACAAAACAATTCACTTTTCCATCTTAGAAAATCAAGCACTATTTTAAGTTCTCTTCCAGCCCCCAACCATGAACGCAGAGTTTGGTTAAACTTATAACGGTAATGGATATATACTATATTGAGTTCTGTTTTTTTCACAGCCTTTCTCTGCATCCTATACATGTGCTTAGCTCTGTACCTGACATATAATCAGTAATAAATGTTAAATATTAGCTTTCTTTCCACTCCTCCTCCTGAATCTATTTCTATTGTTGTGTTAGAATATATCCTTCATAGTGATTACTTTTTAAAATGGCAAAGCATTTTTATCAAGTGAACAATCATTTAAAAAAATTTACACTCTGTTGGATATTTAGTCAACTTACATTTTTTTCAGTCTTATATAAGTTACTGCCTAATTGAAATTCATTGTGCTTATAACCTTTTTCTTTTGGATTATTGCCTTTGAACAACTCTTTCTAAAAGGGAAAAGAAAAAATTTTTTAAATAAAAATATCTTCTCCCAAACACTGCATACCTGCATTTCCTAATAATGGACAAAAATAAAGCTTATTTGCCACCACCCTACCTCTGAAGGGTAGTCCCAGAGTTCCTTAGGGAAGCTGAAATTTCTGTCTAGAATGAATAACCAGGGACAGATTTTTGGATAAAAGGTAGTAAATACTTCTTTGAATCTCTATTTCATGCTCATCTGTGTATTTTTTTTAAAGGACAAGATAGAAAATCCTGGCCTGCTGCAGTTCATGGGATTGCAGAGTTGGACCTAGGGACTGAACAACAATTGGCCATTTACTATGTTCTAGGCACTTGGTCGTGGCTGTAGAGCAAATTTTCATTTAATCTTCACCCTACCTTTCTTACAAAGATATTGCTGTTGATTCTGCTTTGTGGATGGGGAGACTGAGGCTGAGAGAAATTAAGTTACTCTGTGAGAATCAGTATGTGTGAGAGCAGAGTCAGACTCCAGATTTGGAGCCCTGCTCCCCTGGACCTCATTGCTAACTGTTTCCCTCTAGCAGGCATGCATATGCAATGCCTATTTATTTATTATGGACTTGATGTTTCGCTCACTAATTTGAATTTGCTCTTGTTAAATTGTAGGTATGTATTCATTTTCTTGGCATATTTAATGCAAATATTTTTCCCGAGGACTTTTAAGAGATCCATTTAGCAGGAAATATTTAAGCTGAGGGAGTCATAAGTTGAGCCAAGAGGAGGTCTAATTTTATTAGCGCTCTAGGTGCATGATTGCGAGAAGCAGAAGACATTTTTACAATGTTTACTTACAAAACTTCCTTGGGGTTTCAAAAAGTGAATGAAACAGAAAAGCCTCATAATAACTCCAAGGGTGGAGAGATCCCTTGCTGATTCCTTTAGGCTCTAATAAAACCCCCCACCACTCAAACATTCTTCATGTCCTTTTACTCTTATTTTCAAGGTGGGTATAATAAATAATATTTTTACAGATGAAGAAAATGAGGCAAACCTGTGAAACAACTTTCCTAACATCAGAGAGATTTTAAGCAGCGGAAAAGGATTAAACAGATGTCTGGAGGAGTTCAGAATACATGCTTTTCCTGTAATATCATATCAAAAGATGTCCAAAGGGATGATTGTATAGAACAAATTGTAGCACTGAGAAAGCTTCCATGGAAGGGCACCGACAAGCAATATGTGGGTCACTTCAGTAAGAGGAAACTGGTTGGGAACCTAGATCCGTCCACTGTGGTGGGAGGTGATAGTGGGAGGCGGGCGATTTGACAGATTTATCCTTCCTGCTCCCTTCCTTCCTTTTATCTATCCCTTCATCTGTCCATTAAAATGCATTAATGAGAACCTACATTATAGCCCAGGGAGCTCTACGCAGTACTCTGTGGTGACCTAAATAGGAAGGAAATCCAAAAATCAGGGGATATATGTATATGTATAGCTAATTCATTTTGCTGTACAGTAGAAACTAACATAACACTGTAAAGCAGCTATACTTTAATAGAAATTTTAAAAATGCATTGAATGCAATATACGTCCATACAGAGATGTTAGTTATTGACTGCATTCAGCATGGTGTTCATTTCACACCCGTTGCTCACTTATTTTGCAACTGGAAGTCTGTACCTCTTAATCTTCCTCACCCTTTTCTTTCCCTTACACTCTCCTCTCCTCTGGTAACCTCTTGGTTTTCTCTGTATCTTTAACTCTGTTTCTGTTTGTTTGTTCATTAATTTTGTTTTTTAAATTCTATACCTAAGTGAAATATAGTATTTGTCTTTCTCTGTCTGATTTATTTCATTTAGCATAATACCCTCAAGGCCCATTTAGCTTAATACCCTCAAGGTCCATTCACATTGTCACAGATGGCAAGATTTCATTCTTTTTATGGCTGAGTAATATCCCATTCTATATATAGAGTGGAATAATATATATATACCACATTTTCTTTATTCATTCATCTGTTCCTGGGCAGCGGGGTTGTTTCTGTATCTTGGTTATTGTAAGTCCTGTCATGATGCATGAACACAAGGGTTCATATATCTTTTCTAATTAATGTTTTTGTTTACTTTAGAAGTAATACTAGACTTACCATGGTGATTATTTTGAAATGTATAGAAAAGCATCACCATGTTGTGTAACAGGAACAGACATAGTATTGTAGGCCAATTAATCTTAAAAAAGAACAAGCAAATATACAAACAAACTTATAGAGAAAGAGATCAGATTTGTGGGCATGTAGGGGAGAGAGGATTGAATGAAAGCAGTCAAAATGTAAAAACCATCAGTTGTAAATAAAGTAAATAAGTACTAGACATGTAATGTACAACATAACAAATACAATTAACACTGCTGTATGCTATATATATAAGTCATTAAGAGAGTAAATCCTAAGAATTTTCATCGCAAAAGATTGTTTATTGTTTCTTTAATTCTGTATCCATATGAAGTGGTAAATGTTCACTAAATTTATTGTGATAATCATTTCATGATGTATATAAATCAAATCATTATGCTGTTCATCTTAAACTTACACAGAGCTGTATATTTATTAAATCTCAGTAAAACTTGAAGGAAAACATACATATATGGAATGCATTATACTAGACATTGAGGAAACTGGGATGAATGGAACTTGGCTCCTATCGTCAAGGAGTATTCCTTAATTAAAGGAATAAGGAAAGGCAGGGAAATAAATTTTTATAAAACAATGTGATCTTACTCGACAGTTAACATGCACAGAATACCATGAGAATATCAGGATTGCCAGTTGGTGGGTGATGAAGCCCAGAGATACTACATCAGAATCCGGATGGGAAGAGAGTGTCTAAGAAAACTATTTGGAGGAGAGGTTAGACTTGAGCTGAGTGTTTTTGGAAGGACAGCTGTTGTTCAAGTCAGTAAGTCATGTCCAACTCTTTGTGACCCCATGGACTGTAGTATACCAGGCTTCCCTGCCCTTCACTGTCTCCTGGAGTTTGCTCAAACTCATGTCCATTGAGTTGGTGATACCATCTAACCATCTCATCCTCTGTCTCCCCCTTCTCTTCTTGCCCTCAATCTTTCCCAGCATCAGGGTCTTTGGAAGGGTACATAGAACTTAATTAGCTGAAGGGAGTGGAGAAGTGTTCCATACCAAGGAATTATCACCTTCAAATATTTGGCGATGTGAAATAGAAGTAAATATATGAGGACCTGGAAGTAGTTTCAGAAGGTTGGTATGAAAGGGAGAGGTAGGGAATGGGGTTAGGAAGATTAAAAGGCTTAGATGAAGACTAGGCTAAGGTTTCTGGTACTGGGAAGAACTTCCACCCTCAAGGAGAATGTGGACTCTGGAGATCTTGTTTGTAGTTTTGTTGTTTTAAGCTAAATGCCTGTGTCATGCTTAAGAATTTCTTACTTGGGTGCACATTCCCCTCTAGGTCAGTATTTTCTGCTATGTGAGAGGTCATCTGACCTGGCCCTACACCAACTAGAATCAGTAACTTAGGCCGTGTCTTGGTTTGGAGAAAGAAAAGCAGCCTTCATGCTAAACAGAAAGTTATCAAAGCTGGAGTGGAGGGGCTTGATTAATAGCTCAGAAGGCATCTGCTAGGAGACGGAGTATCCCCTTCAGATCTTGGTGGCCTTCTACAGCTTTCACTAAACTGTCACCTGGAAAGTCACGGATCACCTTCTTCAACAGGACATTTCAGCATCTTCCATGGCAGCTGTGGTCTTCATATCCAACAGACAGGTTGTGAGGCTCAGCCAGGAAGTTGTCCGGCATGTATTCTGTGAAGACTGTTTATAGACATCGTGTTGCAATAGCTATAATTGAGTGGGTATTTCCCATGTGTAAACAGCTCAGTCCTGTCTGACTCTTTGCGACCCTATGAGCTATAGCCCGCCAGGCTCCTCTGTCCATGAGATTCTCCAGGCAAAAATACTGGAGTGGGTTGCCATGCCCTCCTCCAGGGGATCTTCCCAACCCAGAAATTGAAACTGCATCTCCTGCATTAGCAGGTGGGTTCTTTCCTACTGAGCCACCTGGAAAGCCCATAAATATCCCTAAACACATTTAATTATCACAATATCCTTATAAAGCAGGCACTGTTATCCTCATTTTACTGTTGGGGAGAGTGAATTTTAGAAAGATTGAGTGGCTAAACCTATAATGTACAGTCAACATTCAACGTGGAATGACTTGGGTTTGTCCCATGCTAGACTTCTTTATGTGGTACATGGCCAAAATTGTCCTTGGATGTTTTAGTCCTCAGCTTTGTACCATCTCTCTGTCTGGAGCATCCCTTTTGCTTATTCCTCTTGGTTAAATTCTAGGTCATTTTTTTAGACCAGCTTTTTCAATCTATGAGGACTTTCTTGACCCCATTCATTCATCTTAATTTCTTTTTTTTTAACATTTAAAACATTTTTGATTGTGTCTAGATATGCAAAAAAATTCTCCTTCGTTCTTCAGTGTACAATTCAGTGGGTTAGGTCCTCTTCTTTAAATCAGAATTATCCCTCATGTCTTGTTCTGTTTGTACTCTGTACAAATTTCTACTTTAGCTACTCATAACAGCTCAGGCTGCAAACTTTAGTGCTTTTTAAAATTTTTTTGTTTTTAAAAAAAATCTTTTGAAATGCAGGGTTCTGCAATGTAATGGGAATTCACATTGTTCAACTATCATTATTCATATCCAACACATTTTTAATCTTTCAGAAGTGAAGCTCTATACATTAAATAACATACATTAAATAACAACACCCCTTTCTTCCTCTCCCTCAGCCATTGGCAACCTTTCTTCTACCTTCTTCCTCTGTGATTTTTACTATGCCAGGTACCTCACAAAGTGGAATCATACAGTATTTGCCATTTGGTGACTGGTGGTTTCATTTAGCATAATACTCTCAAGGTTCATCCATGTTCTAGCATGTATCAGAATGTCCTTCTTTTATAAGGCTAATAATATTCCATTGTGTGCATGTGTATAAATCTATCTATCATTTTTTAATCACCTATCTAACTGGCTAGCTATCAGTTTCCTATTGGTTCTATATCCTTGGAATATCCTAACACTCTCAGGTTTTTTTTTTTTTTGATAGTTTCAAATTTGTGGTAAATTTACCTCCTCCTCTGAAAATAGTTGTAGCTCAATATTCTTCAAAACCTTTAAGATCAAGGTCTATAGCTCATTCACCTCTCCTCTAGAGAGAGTGATAGGAATGTGATACATAGATCTGAGCCTTAATCTGACCTACCTGACTACTAAGTGTGTAACTTTTCTAGCTTCTGCAATTTCCTCTAACACTTGTTAACATCTTACTCAAAAGGTTGTTGTCAAGTTTAAACTAGCTAATATACATAAAGAATTTCATAAACCACAGTAGCCTTCTATTGCCTTGTTAGAATATTGTAATATTTCTTTCTTTTCTCCCTTTTATTTTTTCAGTTCTTGAAGAACTGCCAATCCTTAGATGAATATGGAGGGCTTCCAGTTTCTGGGAAGAGTGAACTATCTTTGGACTAACTTCAATAATATCTTCATGGTCGGGTCAGTAGCTGTTTGCCTGATCTTGCTTCTTGCCTTCACTCTCAGTGGTTCAATTTCCTGGTTCTATTTTAGATGATAAAATGGAATAGTTTGATCCTAATTTCTGCTCAAAGCCAGTACGTTTACTTTCCTGGACCACAGTCTTTGAAGAGATTAAAGATTATCAAGAAGGAAAAATACCATTCACTGAAGAGCAACTTTGAAGATCTAGAGAAAAAACAAAACAGAACAAAACTGGGGAGTGAAGGAAGGCAATAGAATTGATATCTGGGAGCAAAAATCAGATGTTGTATTAATTCCAAACTCCTAATTTATCCCCTCTCTCCTTTCCCCTTTGATAACCATAAGTTTGCTTTTTCATAGGTACATTTCTTTGTTGTATATAACTTCATACATATCATTTGAAATATTTTTAGATTCCACACATAAGCAATGTCATATGATATTTTTGTCTGTACACCCGAAACTAACACAATATTGTAAATCTACTGTACTTCAATAAAAAATAAAAACAAAACTCCAAAAATCAGATGTTGTAATTATTTTTTCAGATTTCAATATCTTTTCTTGTCACAACTAAGGCTACTTATGATCCTAGATATATCACCTTCATTCATATAACTTCTCTTGTGTAAAGGAAACCTTCTGTTTGTCTTCTGTTCTCCATCAGTAAGTCTGGCCTTTGAAACGCTGTCTTGCAGATTTATGCACACTTCTTGGCTTGAGGAGATAGTTGAAGTTGAATGAGACAACACAATCACTACAAGATTCTTCAAGGGAAAAAACAAAGAATTAAAAACCCACAAAAACAGCCTGAGCGATGCTGGTGAACACAGAGAAGAGAGAGCAAGCTTCAGAGCCATTGCCTGGAGCGTTTCAGACAGTCCCATCCAGAGAATTGAAGAAAGGAAAGACAAATAATTCCCTCTAAACAGTCCATCATCAAAACCTGATGAAAAAGCAAAACTTCTAGCTCTCAATAGAGTAAGAAGTAGGAAGGTATATTTATGATGGATCTGTGATTTTTTTCCCCCCTTATCCCTTTTGTCTCAGCAAATGACATCATATGTATTCAGCTCAAGCCAAAAACTTGGGAGAAATTCTCAATTTTTCTTCCTTCATCATCCACAACCAATCCTCCTCCAACTCTACACAGAGAGTCTGACTGTCCAAATGAGAATCAAACAATCATTCTTGGTGGCCCTTAGGTTGAAGAAGGTTACACCCCAGAGAGGATTGGCCCAGCCTAAGAGAGCTTGTTCAACCTTCAATGTGAAAAGACACCTCCTAAGCTCTATAACGTATATCTTCATCAATCCTGTTGCATTTTTTAATGAAAACTTATTTAATAATAAGTAATAACCCATATTGTGGATTCACATAGATTTCAGGGTGGAATAATTGTTGGAGAAGTCTCAGTTCTCTTTACTTGAAGGTAGTCTTTGTACTTGAATTTGAAAAATAGCTGTGATGATGAGAATTACCCTCTTATCTCTCCATTGAAACACAGTAATCTTAATTTTGTCACTTGTACTCTGCAGTGATGAATCATGTGTTCGGAGCTTGACAGGAACCTCCTTAATCTCATTCAAAGATAGCATTGAATCTCATGTATAAAAACCCGTTTGATTTCTTTCAATTATGTCATCGTCATGTACTTTGTAACGTCTGACACCTATTTGTCCCTTCTCTGAAAAAACATAAAAATTCATTTCAGACAATGAAATTCAATTTGTCTTGAAAGTAATTCTGTAAAGAAAAATTAATAATCTAGGCAGCATTCTAATTTCCTTCTGCAATGTTGTGTTGAGTCTGGACAGTATTAACTGGCATTGTCCTAGTATTATAAGAGAATAAATGGGAAATTAATGCTTCTGGTAAGGCAACTATTAATGATAATGGAAAGTAATTAAAAGCCCAATGTAGAACCTAAAGGAAATTCACTCCCATCCAGAGCAAATCAAAAGATTTCTGGTTTAATTTGCTGTGATAGATGGTATTATTAGTTCACAATTATTCATTCTTTGTCCTTGTTCTGAGTTTTTAATCCTGGTTGCTGTATTTGCCCAATTATAATAAAACTAGACAGGGGGACCAGTGGATCACCCAATGTTTGTATTCCTTATTCATCTATGCAGCATAAAACCTACCTATTTAAGACGATGGGATCCATTACATTTGCCAGAATGGAAATTCCTCTGTTTTCTTTCCATTTACAGGCAGGAGGAGACCAAGGTAACAAAAGACTTTATGTTGGGGAGGATGTTTCCTGTGTGACCCCATGAAAATCTACCTCTTACCCCATGAAAATGTCCCTCCTACTAGGGACAAGAAACTCTACACTCATAGTGTCAAGATCCATGAGGAAATGTGTAAATTTCCTGACTGGGTCTTTGGGAATGCTGACCACCCTTTCCACACCTACATTCCTTGACCTCTGTACCCTACCTACTGGAGAACATAACATCCTATACTGTTTATATAAGGCACATGGCATCTTTTCAAAATATCATCTCTAATCTGGTGCATTAAATACATCATTCCATCAGGTTAGCATCTTCGGTGAAAGGACCAAAAGATTTCGTGCCCACAGCTACATCTCATTTAAAGGGGATTTCTTACTCAGCTATAAAAAAATAATGAAATGCATTGCTGCCATCTGCAGCAAAATGGATGAACCTAGAGACTATCACACTAAGTGAAGTAAATCAGACAGAAATAAAACAAATGTCACATGAGATCACTCATATGTGGAATATAATTTTTTTTTAAATGATGCATATGAATTTACTCACAAAACAGAAATGGATTTACAGATGTCAAAAACAGGCTTATGAGGGGAAGAGGGATAAATCAGGAGCTTGGGGTGAATATATGCACACTACTATATAAAAGATAGATAAGCTACAAAGATTTACTGAGTAGCAGAGGACACTGTACTCAATATTCTGTAATAACCTGTAGAAGAAAAGAATCTGAAAAGGAATGAATGCATGTGTAGGTTTAACTGAATCACTTTGCTATGTACCTGACACACAACATTGTAAATCAACTATTTTCCAATAGAGCCAAAATTTAAAAATAAAAAGGGGGTTTCTTGGTCCAAAAAGAGGTCACATGTCAGTATATCACTCACTCTGGGAATCTTCAGCTAATTGTGATAGTTTTATGTAAAAAATTACATAAAATGCTACCTGCAGAGAACAGATTTCTCTTAGTCACTTGTGCCCAACTCTTTGAGACCCCATGGACTGCAGCCCAGACTCCTCTGTCTGTGGGATTTTCCAGTCAAGAATACTGGAGTGGGTTGCCATTTCCTTCTCCAGGGGATCTTCCCAACCCATGGATCGAACCCAGGTCTCCTGCCCTGCAGGCAGATTCTTTACCATTTGAGCTAACATGTGGTTAAATCTGAAGGACAAGTGGTGATAACCTATCTCGCTTCTCAGTGGCAGAATAACACCTGCTTTCCAAGGAAAGCATGCGTGGCACCTGCTGGTGAAATGAAGTGTTTGGATGTGAACGCTCGGAGAGACGGCTAATTTGTCCTGCTCTCCAGTGGAGGTGGGAGAAGTCTTTATTGACGCTACTGCTGCCAGCCACTTGGTTTTTCAGTTGGCAGCATCCACAGGGAACATAGCAAATGATATGCTGCCTGTTCCTGCAACACCTTCAGGTTGTAGGCACTGAACAGCACAAGGTAGAACACATAGAGAGTAGTTCGATTTCCTTGCTACAGTGACTTTGACATTTGTTTGATAGCTTCGATCTCTGTGCGTGCTCAGCCACTTCAGTGATGTCCAATCCTTTGCGACCCTATGGACTGCAGCCAACCAGGCTCCTTTGTCCATGGAATTCTCTCGCAAGAAGACTGGAGTGGGTTGCCAGGCCCTCCTCTAGGGGATCTTCCAGACACAGCGATCGAAAGAGCGTCTGCTGCGGTTTTTGCATTGCTAGTGGATTCTTTACCATTGAGCCCTTGGGGAAGCCCCAGGGTCAATTTTTAACCTTATTTATTTTATTGTTTGATATTTTCTGTTTCTCAGTTTTGTGATGCACTTTTATTTTTGCCAGCAAAAAACAAAAGTGAATGTTTGATGTAATATTAAGCACTGGATTCAAATTCTTTAGAAAGCTAAGGACAACTGTGGAATTTGCCCAGCGTATTTGTTGATACTTAGCCATCCATCAAGAAGAACATGATGATATAACTGACTTCAGACTTTGCACAGAAATGACCCATTAAAACTTCCAGTCAGAGATGGTGTGAAACATGGCTTTTTATTTAGATCAATTGAGTATTGCTCTAAATTTATTTTCTTTGTTTTTTATTTTAATTTTTCTTGTATATGTACCAAAAAAGGAAAACATAGCTGCAAATATGTTGACTCCATTAGAAGAAAAACATTTTGGAAATAGTTAAAGGGCATAATCTGATTTTTCAAGTAAAACACAAGTTGGTTAATATCATCCCAATAGTTGGTCAACTGTTTACTTTTTTAATAAATTGGGGTAAAGCTTTGGGAATTTCATTCTGTCAAAGATGACATATATGACATTATTATAAACACTACATAAAATACAATCAAAAGACAAATTATATCCATGGTGATAATATGGATATAAATATTGATGGATCATATCACCATGAATATGTGATGTTCTTGGTGGATTAAGAAATCTATGGAGCAGCCATAAAAAATGAAATCTTCCCATTTGTGGCAATATGAATAGACCTAGAGGGTATAATGCTAAGTTAAATAAGACAGAGAAAGACAAGTACTATATGGTTTCAGTTATATGAGAAATTTAAAACAAAACAAATTGACAAACGTAGCAAAATCGAAGCAGAGTCATAGTTGCAGAGAACAGACAGGTGATTGCCAGAGGGGAAAGAGATAGGGAAGTAAGAGAAATAGGTAAGGGAGATAAGAGGTACAAACTTCCAGTTGGAAAATAAATGAACTACGGGTATGTAATGTACAGTGTGTGTGGGGTGTGGTGTATGGTCAGTAACTAGGTAATAACTTTGGACAGTGCCTTACCATAACTAGACTTATCATGGTGATAATTTTGAAATGTATAGAATGTTTGATTCATTATGTTGTGTAACAGGAACTCATGTAGTATTATTGGTCAATTGATCATCAAAAACAATCAAAATTCAAAGAAAAAGAGATCAGATCTCTGGTTACCAGAAGAGAGGGTAGGGGGATGGGAAATAAAATGAAGGCAGTCAAAATCAAAACAAACTTCCAGTCATAAAATAGATAAGCACTATAGATACAATGTTCATCATAAACGATACAATTAACACTGCTGTAATTATATGGGCTTGACATGAGTTTGCGTGAACTCTGGGAGTTGGTGATGGACAGGGAGGCCTGGCGTGCTGTGATTCACGGGGTCACAAAGAGTCGGACACGACTGAGCGACTGTACTGAACTGAACTGAACTGGCGGCACAGATGGTAAAGAATCTGGCCGCAATGCATTACACCCAGGTTTGACCTCTGGGTCAGGAAGATCCCCTGGAGAAGGGATTGGCTGCTCACTCCAGTATTCTTGCCTGGAGAATCCTATGGACAGAGGAGATTGGCAGGCTACAGTCCTTAGGATCACAAAGGGTTGAACAAAATGGAAAGTTGTTAAGAGAGTAAATTCTAAGAGTTCTCATCACAAGGAAAATAATTTCTTATTTCTTCAATTTTGTATCTATATGAAATGGTGGATGTTCACTAAATGATAATATTGATAATCGCATCATAATGTATATAAGTCAAATCATTATATTGCATACCTTAAAGTAATACAACATTGTAAGTCAGTTATATCTCAATAAACTGGAAGAAGAAAACAAAATCTATGGAATGACTAGAAGAACTGTCATTGGGCACATACCACCCTTCAGGCAGAAAGTGAAGAGGATCAAAAGAGCCTCTTGAAAGTGAAAGAGAAGAGTGAAAAAGCTGGCTTAAAACTCAACATTCAAAAAGCAAAAATCATGGCATGTGGTCCCATCGCTCGTGGAAATAGTGAAAGACTTTATTTTCTTGGACTCCAAAATCACTGCAGATGGTGACTGCAGCCAGGACAATAAAAGATGCTTGCTCCTTGAAAGAAAAGCTATGACCAACCTAAACAGTGTATTGAAAAGCAGAGACATTACTTTGCCAATAAAGGTCCATATAGTCAAAACTATGGTTTTTCCAGTAGTCATGTATGGGTTTGAGAGTTGGACCATAAAAAAAGCTGAGCACTGAAGAATGGGTGCTTTTGAACTGTGGTGTTGGAGAAGACTCTTGAGAGTCCCTTGGACTGCAAGGAGATCCAACCAGTCTATCCTAAGGGAAATCAATCCTGAATATTCATTGGAAGTACTGATGCTGAAGCTGAAACTCCAACACTTTGTCCACCTAATATAAAGAACTGACTCTTTGGAAAAGACCCTGATGCTGGGAAAGATTGAAGGTAGGAGGAGTAGGGGACAACAGAGGGTGAGATGGTTGGATGGTATAACTGACTTGATGTGCGTGAGTTTGAGCAAGCTTCGGGAGTTGGTGATGGACAGGGAAGCCTGGTGTGCTACAGTCCATGCGGTCCCAAAGAGTTGGACACGTTTGAATATCTGAACTGAACTGAAGTGAAATATCACTGCATCCAAACAAGCTTAAGTATTCAACGGCAATGGACTTCATGTTGCGTCCTCCCAAAATTCACAAGTTGCAATGTCCTAAATGTGATGTTTTTAGAGGGGGATGTCTTTGAGAGGTGATTAGGTCATCATAGTAGAGCCTTCATGAAAAGGATTAGTGCCTGTATAAAAGGGACCTCTAGAGAAGGAAATGGCAACACACTCCAGTATTCTTCCCTGGGAAAATCCCATGGACAGAGGGGCCGAGCCTGGTGGGCTACAGTCCATAGGGTCACAAAGAGTCAAATACAACTCAGTGACTGAACACAAAACGGACCTCAGAGAGCTCTCAATTTCTTTCCACTGTGTGAAGACACAGTGTGAAAATTGTCCTCTGTATCCCAGAAGAGGACCCTGACCAAACCTGACCATGCTGGCACTCTGATCTGGAACTTTCAGCCTCCAAACCTATTGTTTGTAAGCTACCCTGTTTATGGGATCGGCTAGCAGGAAAAGTTCACTTGGGTTTTTCTGTGAGATATCAGAGACGCTCATGGAAAAACTCAGACTAACTTTTTGGCCAACCCAATACTTTGCTATTTCAGCCAGAATGCCAGAATGACTAAGATGTCTACTAATGAAAATAAGAGCTCTGATTGTTAAAGTTTACATGAAAATAAATAGTACATGTAAAGTAAATAGGCTACAACCTTGTTTGGGGGACCGTGTAGATGTTGAGGACAAAAGACACTTTAGCATCAAAGGACCAAGACTGTTGCTGCTTAACTGAACTGTAGAAATATGTGGGCTTTTGAAGAACAATTGAAAAATCCACCTACGTGCCCTAAGGGAATTTGCTCATCCTTCAGTCCGTAGTTTCCCTCATTCCTCTTAGAGTGTGAATAATTTACTATCATAAGATTCTATGTAACTCTATAATATGATTCTAAGATAATCTTCTTCTTATCACTTTATAAAAGATATCCCCCTCAAGTTAGTCACTTACCTATCTTGTGCTTGGATGCTTGTACAGGGTCCTTGGGACCATCTTTGATTTTCCCCTTATTCAGTGATTTCGGCACATAATCCTTATAAAAATAAAAGTATTCTATGATAAATTAATAACTTCATAGTTCAGCTCAGTTCAGTTCAGTCGCTCAGTCGTGTCCGACTCTCCGCGACCCCATGAATCACAGCACGCCAGGCCTCCCTGTCCATCACCAACTCCCGGAGTTCACTCAAACTCATGTCCACAGAGTCGGTGATGCCATCCAGCCATCTCATTCTCTGTCGTCCCCTTCTCCCCCGGCCCCCAACCTTTCCTAGCATCAGAGTCTTTTCCAGTGAATCAACTCGTCGCATGAGGTGGCCAAAGTATTGCAGTTTCAGCTTTAGCATCAGTCCCTCCAATGAACATCCAGGATTGATCTCCTTTAGAATGGACTGGTTGGATCTCCTTGCAGTCCAAGGGACTCTCAAGAGTCTTCTCCAACACCACAGTTCAAAAGCATCAATTCTTCGGCGATCAGCTTTCTTCACAGTCCAACTCTCACATCCATACATGACCACGGGAAAAACCATAGCCTTGACTAGATGGATCTTGGTTGGCAAAGTAATGTCTCTGCTTTTTAATATACTATCTAGGTTGGTCATAACTTTCCTTCCAAGGAGTAAGCATCTTTTAATTTCATGGCTGCAATCAGCATCTGCAGTGATTTTGGAGCCCAAATAAATAAAGTCTGACACTGTTTCCACTGTTTTTCCATCTATTTCCCATGAAGTGATGGGACCAGATGCCATGATCTTTGTTTTCTGAATGTTGAGCTTCAAGCCAACCTTTTCACTCTCCTCTTTCACTTTCATCAAGAGGCTTTTGAGTTCCTCTTCACTTTCTGCCATAAGGGTAGTGTCATCTGCATATCTGAGGTTATTGATATTTCTCCCGGCAATCTTGATTCCAGCTTGTGCTTCTTCCAGCCCAGCATTCCTCATGATGTACCCTGCATATAAATTAAATAAGCAAGGTGACAATATACAACCTTGACGTACACCTTTTCCTATTTGGAACCAGTCTGTTGTTCCATGTACAGTTCTGACTGTTGCTTCCTGACCTGCATACAGGTTTCTCAAGAGACAGGTCAGGTGGTCTGGTATTCCCATCTCTTTCAGAATGTT
Source organism: Moschus berezovskii (assembly GCF_049115385.1). Taxonomy (NCBI): domain Eukaryota; kingdom Metazoa; phylum Chordata; class Mammalia; order Artiodactyla; family Moschidae; genus Moschus; species Moschus berezovskii. The sequence goes on from NC_142464.1 coordinate 118,660,433, forward strand.
CCACAGTTTATTGTGATCCACACAGTCAAAGGCTTTGGCATAGTCAATGAAGCAGAAATAGATGGTTTTCTGGAACTCTCTTGATTTCTCCATGATCCAGCGGATGTTGACAATTTGATATCTGGTGCCTCTGCCTTTTCTAAAACCTGCTTGAACATCTGGGAGTTCATGGTTCACAGATTGCTGAAGCCTGGCTTGGAGAATTTTGAGCATGACTTTACTAGTGTGTGAGATGAGTGCAATTGCGCAGTAGTTTGAGCATTCTTTGGCATTCCCTTTCTTTGGGATTGGAATGAAGACTGACCTTTTCCAGTCCAATAACTTCATAAGGCAGTGCTATAATATGGACAAGCATAATATCAGTGAGTGAAAGGCTTACTGAATGCAAACCTATCGTGAATAATCAGGCTTGTTGGGTGTTTGTGAGAATACTTGTCTGGGTTTGCGAATCACGCCATGAGAAGATGGGGGTCATTACTGAAGATGGACCAAGACATCAGTGGGACGTTCATGTTCAGATCAAAGGCCAGACCATCCATCTGACGGGAGTGCATTCTTCCTGAACAGTTGTGCTTGCCCTGGGTGTGATGATACATCTTGAACTAAGGCAATAGTTGCAACAAATGACGGTCCTTGCCAGAAAATATGACTCAAAAGAGGTTGGGACAACACTTCTTTGAAATGAAGATCCTGCCCCTTAGGAGATTTGATTCTCTGACAGTTAAAAAAAAACCCAAAAACTAAAACTCTAAGAAATAGCAATGATTAAAGGAAAGAATGTGAGGGGAGATAGAGTGTGGGGCTTGCCATTTAACAAGTATCCGTAAACCATCTACTGGTGGCTCAGTTGGTAAAGAGTCTCTCTGTGATGTAAGAGACCTAGGTTCAATCCCTGGGTCGGGAAGAGCCACTGGAGAAGGAAATGACAACCCACTCCAGTATTGTCGTCTGGAGAATACCATGGACAGAGAAGCCTGGCGGGCTGCAGTCCACGGGGTCACAAGAGTCGGACACAACTGAGTGACTAAACCTAACCTATATACCATCTACTGACTAAGTGGCTTGAAAATGAAAGCCAGACATATCCATGCTTTAATGGGGTGGAAGGAGCACAAATTTTGGTGGTAAGAAACATGGTGGGTTGAGTCTGGTTTACCATTTACCCACAGACTCTCTTTATTTATTATTTGCTGGAATAATTTTTCAACACATACACATATGCATCATAGTTATGCCATGCACACTTGTGCACCTTAGCTAATAAATATATCCCCAGCAGTCCATATAAACTTACTCCCTCTGATAGGAGTGTAGAACTCATTATATGAATAAATTTGACTCAGTCTTCAATGGATAGGATTGTTTCTGGCCTTATGCTGAAGCAGATACTTGGTACATTTCATCATATTTGCATGTATATATGTAAATTCCTAGAAATGGAATAATTGAGTAAACAGAAAAATGCATTTTATTTTTAGAAGATATGGCACAATTATCCTCTGCTTACGTGTTGGCCAAGGTGTGGACTGAAGACGCTAACATCCACTGATGGGGGGATGTGGATTAGCACGGAGCTGCAGGAGAGTCATTTTACTTTACGGACACAGTGTGATCCATCTATCTCTGCTTCACTGGCTCTGCCAAGGCCGCTGACTGTGCGGGTCACAACACACTGTGGAAGATTCTGAAAGAGACGGGGATCCCAGACCACCTGACCTGCCTCTTGAGAAACCTGTATGCAGGTCAGGAAGCAACGGTCAGAACTGGACATGGAACAACAGACTGGTTCCAAACAGGAAAAGGAGTACGTCAAGGCTGTATATTGTCACCCTGCTTATTTAACTTATATTCAGAGTACATCATGAGGAACGCTGGGCTGGAAGAAGCACAAGCTGGAATCAAGATTGCCGGGAGAAATATCAATAACCTCAGATATGCAGATGACACCACCCTTATGGCAGAAAGTGAAGAGGAACTCAAAAGCCTCTTGATGAAAGTGAAAGAGGAGAGTGAAAAGGTTGGCTTGAAGCTCAACATTCAGAAAACAAAGATCATGGCATCTGGTCCCATCACTTCATGGGAAATAGATGGAAAAACAGTGGAAACAGTGTCAGACTTTATTTTTTTGGGCTCCAAAATCACTGCAGATGCTGATTGCAGCCATGAAATTAAAAGATGCTTGCTGCTTGGAAGGAAAGTTATGACTAACCTTGATAATATATTAAAAAGCAGAGACATTACTTTGCCAACCAAGGTTCGTCTAGTCAAGGCAATGGTTTTTCCCGTGGTCATGTATGGATGTGAGAGTTGGACTGTGAAGAAGGCTGACCGCCGAAGAATTGATGCTTTTGAACTGTGGTGTTGGAGAAGACTCTTGAGAGTCCCTTATACTGCAAGGAGATCCAACCAGTCTATTCTAAAGGAGATCAATCCTGGGTGTTCATTGGAGGGACTGATGCTAAAGCTGAAACTGCAATACTTTGGCCACCTCCTGCGACGAGTTGACTCACTGGAAAAGACTCTGATGCTGGGAAAGGTTGGGGGCGGGAGGAGAAGGGGACGACGGAGAATGAGATGGCTGGATGGCATCACCGACTCTGTGGACATGAGTTTGAGTGAACTCCGGGAGTTGGTGATGGACAGGGAGGCCTAGCATGCTGTGATTCATGGGGTCGCAGAGAGTCGGACACGACTGAGCGACTGAACTGAACTGAATTGAACTGATACAGTGTAATTCCCTTCAACAAATTGCCTCATGGAATTGCTTGCTTATGTAACCCCTGAACAGTTTGTTTTGGGCAGCCCTTTAGAAAGTAGAATAACCCAAATTTATACACACGACTATATATGTGTGGGTGCTCAATCATTCCAACTCTTTGCAACCCTATGGACTATAGTCCACCAGGGTCCTCTGGCCATGGGGTTTCTCAGGCAAGACTACTGAAGTGGGTTGCCATTTTCTCCTCCAGGGGATCTTCTCCACTCAAGTATTGAATCCGCATCTCCTGCATTTCCTACATTGGCAAGCAGATTCTTTATCACTGAGCCACCAGGGAAGCCCGTGTACCTGACTGGCACTTTACTAAAGTATTTAAAATTTTTGTTTGTTTGAAAAATTTTTATTGATCAAAGCATCTTTGATCAAAATTTTTGATTGCCAAGACAGAAACAATCTACGTGTCTGTCAACAGATGAATGGTGTGAGATATATATATATATATATATATATATATATATATATATATATGTCTCCAATGGAATACTACTCAGCCATAAAAAAGAACAAAATTTTGCCATTTGCAGTAACATGGATGGACTCGGAGGCATTATGTTAAGCAGAATAAGTCAGAGACACAAAGATAAATGCGGCAAGACATTGCCTATAGGTAGAATCTAAGAAAAAAAGACAACAAATTAGTGAATATAACGTAAAAGGAGCCTACTCACAGATACAGAGAACAAACTAGCAATTTCCACTGGGAGGAGAGGGGCAATACAGGGGTGGGAGAATAGGAGGTATAAACCACTGGGTTTCAGATGGGCTCAAGGAGGTTTTGTACCACTTGGGAAATAAAACCAATATTTTGTAATAACAGTAAATGAAAAGTAAACTTTAAAAACTGTGTAAAATAGAATGTTAAAGTGTGTTTATTTTGTTTTTGTCCTAGGTGGTTATCTTCTGAGCCCCATCTTTTTTTTAACAATGAAGGATCTTACTTAGCTGGTCATGCGGTCTTCATGAGCAGACTAGAAATAGTCTTCTGTGTGAATCCTGCCCCCAGTTTAGTTCTTCCTCATCTCTCTTCTGGGTGGAAATGCAGCAGGCTTACATTCAGATACTTGGTCTAATCTGTGTCTTTAATTCTCATAAATGCTCATTTCCCTGCCTTTGACTTGCTGCTGTCTCAGGCACACAGTTCTGTATGCTACAGAAAAGTAGCAAGTTGAATTCAAGGCATCTCACAGGTAGAGTCTGTGCCAAGGTGAATGTTATTCCATGTTTGCAGAAAGATGAGCCAAGGGAGATGGTATCCAGGGAGGGTTGTTTGAGATACACCAGCCTGTCCTCTCTTTCAAATATCCTTAAATATACACCTGGATCACAGAGAATAGCTAAAGAGCTTTGTCCAAGACCTTGCCTAGAAGGATTTTTGCTTAAAAAAAACTGAATTTCATCTTGCTGCTGTATCTGTTCAGGCTATTTTGATATTATAAGAAATAGCCTTCTGAAATCTTGGTGGGATTTACAGCAAGGAAACTGTACAGGTCACTATAGTCATATTACAAGATTTCTTTTCCTTTCTTTCTTTCTTTTTTTAAATGAGAACCCCTAGGAGAAATTCCTATAGGAACATAGCATCAAGGAAAGTTGCAATTCTCCTGAGCCACTGGCTTATTTTTATTTCATGAACACTTCGAATCTTGTAACAGATATACTTTCTATTTTTGTTTTGCTTGTCGAAAAAGCTTCAAGCTAAATTTCTGATTTATCTACAGTAGGTTTTAGGAGCCTGATGGGCTGCCGTCTATGGGGTCGCACAGAGTCGGACACGACTGAAGCGACTTAGCAGCAGCAGCAGCAGGTTTTACTTACAGAGCAGATTCTTCCAAGGTTTTAGGGGTTCCATCTTTTCCTGTTCAACAAAGCTTATTCATTATAAAGCCCACCCTTGTGTGGGTATATACAATAACATGGTTTTTGATGTTCTAACCTACAAAGGGGCCATGAGAAAAGTAGGACAGTGCCACCAAAGATTTCAATTACTCATGCTAGAATAAGCATATTTTCCCCCAACCCCAAGCAGGTCTCTGTTGGTGGTGTTGTTGCTTCCTCTTGGCCTCCATTCAGCTTTCCACAGGATGGTTTATGCTGCCTTCATGGGGCTCCACAAAACTGCCTATTTCAACCTTTATTTATTTATTTTTTTAATTCCATGTCTTTTTTAAGATAGTTGCTATGGGGCTGTCAGTTAATCCTTACTCAGCATTGACTTTAATAGAATTTGATTTTCTTCCAAGTGTGGGTAAGTAATGTTATACTTGTGAGATAAAAGTTATGCAATCAGATGCTAGTTTTCTCTTATAGACACCGATTTTTTTCTTTGACTGCTTTTGCAGAAAGCCTGTTTTCCTCTGATCAGTCTACATTTTCCTGAAAAGTTATTCTAACTAACAATATGTTTTGTGGTTAGTTTTACCCCAATAGATATGTTGTTGGTATTGTTCAGTTGCTCAGTCGTGTCCAACACTTTGTGACCCCCATGGACTGCACCACACCAGGCTTCCCTGTCCTTCACCATCTCGTGGAGCTTACTCAAACTCACGTCCCTTGAGGCAATGATGCCATCCAATCATCTCATCCTCTGTTGTCCCCTTCTCCTGCCTTCAATCTTTCCCAGCATCAGGGTCTTTTCTAATGTGTTGGCTCTTTGCCTCAGGTGGCCAATGTATTGGAGCTTCAGCTTCAACATCAGTCTTTCCCATAAATATTCAAGACTGATTTCCTGTAGGACTGACTGGTTTAATCTCCTTGCAGGCCAAGGGACTCTGAGTCTTCTCCATCACCACAATTCAAAAACATCAGTTCTTTGGCACTCAGCCTTCTTTATGATCCAACTCTCACATCCATACATGGCTACTGGAAAAACCATATCTTTGACTATATGGACCTTTGTTGGCAAAGTAATGTCTCTGCTTTTTAATATGATGTCTAGGCTGTCATAGCTTTTCTTCCAAGGAGCAATTTCATGGCTGCAGTCACCATCTGCAGTGATTATGGAGCCCAAGAAAATAGTCTGTCTGTCTCTATTGTTTCCCCATCTATTTGCCATGAAGTAATCATGCAATGAGTTGACTCACTGGAAAAGAGTCTGATGCTAGGAGGGATTGGGGGTGGGAGGAGACAGGGATGACAGAGAATGAGATGGCTGGATGGCATCACCGACTCGATGGACATGAGTTTGAGTGAACTCCGGGAGTTGGTTATGGACAGGGGGGCCTGGCGTGCTGTGATTCATGGGGTCACAAAGAGTCGGACACGACTGAGCGACTGAACTGAACTGAACTGAACTGAATGGGACCAGACGCCAGGATCTTAGATTTTTGAATGTTGAGTTTTATGCCAACTTTTTCACTCTCTTCTTTCATCTTCATCAGGAGGCTCTTTAGATCCTCTTCACTTTCTGCCATAAGGGTGGTGTCATCTGCATATCTGAGGTTATTGATATTTCTCCCGGCAATCTTGATTTCAGCTTGTGCTTCTTCCAGCCCAGCGTTCCTCATGATGTACTCTGCATAGAAGTTAAATAAGCAAGGTGACAATATACAGCCTTGATGTACTCCTTTTCCTATTTGGAACCAGTCTGTTGTTCCATGTCCAGTTCTAACTGTTGCTTCCTGACCTGCATATAGGTTTCTCAGGAGGCAGGTCAGGTGGTCTGGTATTCCCATCTCTTTCAGAATTTTCCACAGTTTATTGTGATGCACACAGTCAAAGGCTTTGGCATAGTCAATGAAGCAGAAATAGATGTTTTTCTGGAACTCTCTTGCTGATGTTAGTTTCCCAGGTTTCAGCCCCCTCATCTGCAAGCTGTGTCACCTTTATCTGTCCTGCCTCTTCTCTGACAAGACAGTATCCTTGGATTTTCAGTCACCTCTTCCTCTGACACTTTGCCAAATTGCCCGTGGTCTGGCTTCTAACATCTGGAGTCACAGAGAATGAATGTTAGGTTTGCTTATAGCCACGTTCACCTTTCTAGTAAATAGCTTTCTAATTCATATATGAACTCAGGAAGTGATCTGTGTGCACATTTCTTACTTTACAAACTTGCAGCAGCCCTAGCTTTGTCAGATGGCTGTGGCAGAATTACAGGATTTTTGCTCCTTGCATTTTTCCTTTTGATTAGGATGGAACAAAACTTCCTATGCCTTAAGAATTGTTTCCCAAATGAAATATTCTCTTCTCTATTGCCTTTGACATCTGTGGCAGGCAGATCTCTATTTTTTGTGTGTGTATAAACTGCTTATTTGATTTGACCTGGTTCTGATTCAAGAAATTGATTCAGATGGGCCTCCGCCTTTGGAAATGGTATTGCATGAAATCATTATGGTAACATATGCTGAAACTTAACACTGCAAATGCAGAGGGAGAAAATGATCTTGCAGCTACTTCCCTTCTTTCGAGGACTGGAGATGTGAGACTGTATCCTAATAAAATGTGGTGCGTTTGCAGCTGAGGCTGGGGCAAAATCAAGACACATTAGGAGAAATTGACATTAAAAGTGCAATATAGCAGATGGGTGGAAAAATGAATTTTTATCAAGATGATCCATTAGTGTTTTGCAACCGGTCAGAGGAGAACAATGACCCGGGACAGATCAAGAAGCGTGGTGCTAACCTGTGTTTGCTTGTTTGAAAGGGTGACCTGTATTTATAATCTTTAATTAGAAATGCATTTGTTTCTGGTTGACTGGATACATTTTTGAACTACTGTTGTTTTCTTTCTGGGGGGAATTGGGAAGCTGGGTGTTGGAGGTGGTTTGGGGCAGAGGATTTGGGTTCATCAAACTAGATTAAATGCAAAGAGAGAAACAAGTCCAGTGGAGTGAAGCCCTGACTAAGTGGTAGGGTTCTTTGCAAAGAAGGAACATTAATCTCCGTGTTGGGGGTGGGGAACTGAGTAGCTGTGTAGTTAATCAACTATTAACCTTGAATAAGCTTGAGTAACTTTGACATCAATATTTAATAGCAGGTAGACTGCAGACCTTGTTTCTAACCTCACATTTTGTCTTTTCCTGACTATCAAGCTTTCCATCTGCTCTTTCAGTGACCTCTGGAATTAATAAGTACTTGGATTTTAATGGGAAGAAAGGAGAAAGAAAATGCAAACAGGATGCCCTTAGTTTTTCCTCACAAACTAGGCTGAAAATGCAAGCCAGTGAGGGCACTATGCCAACTCATTCGGGAAAACTTGGAGTTTTATTGTGGATGAATTGATAGGTTGCTTGCCTTGATGCCAAGGAATAAGTAGCTCGGGATAATTCATTTGCCATGTCTGCTGCTTGTACCTATCACTTCCTTGCCGCTGGCTAATGGCAATAATATGCCTGGGAGAGGGAGGAGGAGACAGAAGTTTCCTCCGGTGTCACTTAGAATTTTGTGCCTCTAGAGTCAGCACAATTGTAACCCAATTTCATATGCTTGGATTAAAACCCCAGCCTATCAATCTTGATCAGACTCCTCTAAGAATTCTTTTGGGAACAAAACATAGTCATTGAGCGAAAAGAAGGAAGAAGACAAGAAATAGCAAAGGACATTTTAATAAAATTTTAAACCTGGAAAGGAACCTTTATAGATGGTGTAATTCAAGCTAGCCTAGTATGGAAATAAGACAGGTGAAAAGCGGTTGAACTCAAATGGGACACTACACAGTGCCAGGTGATATGTTCAACTTTCTTTCTACCTCACGCTCTACGTCAGCATTTCAAGGAGGGATTATTATGTGTCCACCTCCCAGTTTTTCTAGGGAACGAAAGTGAGTCTCAAGTGTTATATAAAGGATTGCCCAGGTTTTCTCCAAAATCACTGCAGACAGTGAAATGAAAAGATGGTTGCTCCTCAGAAGGAAAGCTGTGACAAACCTAGAGGGCATATTAAAGAGCAGAGACTTCATTTTGACAACAAAGGTTCATATAGTCAAAGCAGTGGTTTTTCCCAGGTGGCACAGTGGTAAAGAATCCACCTGCCAATGCTGGAGATGCAAGAGACTCAGATTCGATCCCTGGGTAGGGAAGATAGCCTGGAGTAGGAAATGGCAACCCACTCCAGTATTCTTGCCTGGGAAATTCTATGGACAGAGGAGACTGGCAGGCTACAGTCCATGGAGTTGCAAAGAGTTTGACTCAACTGAGCACACACACGTGTCATTTTTCCAGTAGCCTTGTGGGGATGTGAGAGTTGGACCATGAAGAAGGCTGAGAGCTGAAGAATTGATGCTTTTGAATTGTGGTTCTAGAGAAGACTCTTGAGAGTCCCTTGGACTGCAAGGATATCCAACCAGTTCATCCTAAAGAAAATCAACCCTGAGCATTCATTGGAAGCTCTGATGCTGAAGTTGAAGCTCCAATATTTTGGTCACCTGATGTGAAGAGCCAACTAATTGAAAATGATCCTGATGCTGGCAAAGATTGAGGGCAGGAAGAGAAGGGGGCAACAGAGGATGAAATGGTTAAAAAGCACCACCAATTCAGTGGACATGAATTTGAACAAACTCCAGGAGATAGTGGAGGACAGAGGAGCTTGGCATGCTGCAGTCCATGGTGTTGTTATTGAAAACAAAAACAAGAAGTTTTCTCAGCTAGTCTGGGATACAGTCCTTATCAGAATCCATGAATGTTGGATTCCAAATCTGTGCAAGGATATGTGCAATGTGCAGGAACATAAGACCTTTCCCAAACAGCTGTGGCAGTGACATCAACATGTGATAATATTCCTAAAAATATACCTCCCTCCAAAAACTCTAAATTGAAAGATATTACTCCAGTATTAATTCTTCATATATGGAACAACCTTAAGTTGTGGAGTTAGAGTAACTGAATTTATTTCAACCACCCACAATGAGTAGGTATCCATCTAAGAACCAGATTCTCTGAACCTCAGTTTTCTTATCGCTGAAATGGAAACAATATTTTTGCATGTGTAATCTGGCGGTGTTGAAAAAGCACGATTACTGGCACAGGTGGTGGGGACGGGGTGGGCAGGTGGAGCGGTGAGTAGAAGGGAAGAGCAGGATGGATGTAGAGAAGTGGGCAGGAAGGAGCCAGCCACCCCAAAAACTAGATGTCTATGTGGCAAGGTGCGCCGTGTGACAAGGGTTCAAGGGTGCTCTTAAGGAGAGAGAGACTTTGTTTTCTGCAGCCAGGCAGGAACAGTACAGGACAGAGTGCGCAGTTCAGTTTAGTTCAGTTCAGTTGCTCAGTCGTGTCTGACTCTGTGACCCCATAGACTGCAGCACGCCAGGCCTCCCTGTCTATCACCAACTCCCGGAGTTCACTCAAACTCATGTCCATCGAGTCAGTGATGCCATCCAACCATCTCATCCTCTGCCGTCCCCTTCTCCTCCTGCCTTCAATCTTTCCCAGCATCAAGGTCTTTTCAAATGAGTCAGTTCTTTCCATAAGGTGGCAAAAGTATTGGAGTTTCAACTTCAGCATCAGTCCTTCCAATGAATATTCAGGATTGATTTCCTTTAGGATAGACTGGTTGGATCTCCTTGCAGTCCAAGGAACTCTCAAGAATCTTCTCCAACACCACAGTTCAAAAGCATCAATTCTTTGGCTCTCAGCTTTCTTCATACTCTAACTCTCACATCCATACATGACTACAGGAAACACCATAGCCTTGACTAGATGGACCTTTGATGGCAAAGTAATGTCTCTGCTTTTTAATATACTGTCTAGGCAGTACTCTTGCCTGGAAAATCCCATGGATGGAGGAGCCTGGTAGGCTGCAGTCCATGGGATCGCTAAGAGTCGGGCATGACTGAGCGACTTCACTTTCACTTTTCTCTTTCATGCATGGGAGAAGGAAATGGTAACCCACTCCAGTGTTCTTGCCTGGAGAACCCCAGGGACGGGGGAGCCTGGTGGGCTGCCTTCTATGGGGTCTCACAGAGTCGGACATGACTGAAACGACTTAGCAGCAGCAGCAGCAGCAGCAATGTCTCTGCTTTTAATATACTGTCTAGGCTGGTCATAACTTTCCTTCCAAGGAGTAGGTGTCTTTTAATTTCATGGCTGCAGTCAACATCCACGATTTTGGAGCTTTCCAAAATAAAGTCTGACACTGTTTCCCCATCTATTTCCCATGAAATGATGGGACCAGATGCCATGATCTTTGTTTTCTGAGTGTTGAGCTTCGAGCCAGCTTTTTCACTCTCCTCTTTCACTTTCATCAAAAGGCTCTTTAGTTCTTCTTCGCTTTCTGCCATAAGGTTGGTGTCATCTGCCTATCTGAGGTTATTGATATTTCTCCCAGCAATCCTGATTCCACTCTCTGCTTCTTCCAGCCAGCATTGTTCGTGATGGAAGTTAAATAAGCAGGGTGACAATATACAACCTTGACGTTCAGTGCATATGAGGTGCCAAATCAATGCGCCCGGCCTGAAAATAAGTGATGACTCTTGCTGGTCTGAGATAGATGGTCATTTCATATTAGGATTTAGTTAGCTTAAATGCAAGTGGGGACAACCTGGATGATGGATATATGATATCTTCTCTGGCACTGGAGAAGGGAATGGCAACCTGCTCCAGTATTCTTGCCTGGAGAATCCCATGGACAGAGGAGCCTGGCAGGCTACATTCCAGGGCGTTGCTAAGAGTTGGGCATGACTGAATGACTAACACACACTTTCTCTGGCATTAAGTTTATTATTGGCATCAGGGAGGAGGGGTAAAGAAACACCAAGGTCAGCAGCTGGGAGGAATTGGAGGGGATGAGGGAGGTCTCCTATTTGTCTTCAGTGCAGGAGACCTGGGTTTGATCCCTGGGTCAGGAAGATCCCCTGGTGAAGGGAATGGCAACCCACTCCAGTATTCTTGCCTGGAGAATTCCATGGACAGAGGAACCTGGTGAGCTACTATACATAGCGTTGCAAAGAGTCTGACACACTGAGAAATTAACACTTTTCAAAAGTGCTGCCTGTTCGCAGTCAGTTTAGATACAGGCAGTTGGGACTGGACATCTACTGCATCTCCCGAGCAGCTTTCAATCCAGCCTTGCTCATCGTGATGAAAACATCTCCAGTGACAGCAGAGACCTTATTATTATGCAGAGATGTTAGTAACCGAACTCTGAGACCTTTAGAGAAGGCTTATAATCCTCTTATTCAAGAAAGCAGGATTTTTTAATATTTGTAACTAAGCCTGCCTCTGAACACAGAGGAAAATATTAGATTCAGATGTGTGAGCAGTTTTCTTAAAAGTCTTGGAAGTAAAACATGTAGGAGAACATTGGTCATGAGGCCACCTGGACTCTGTTGGGAGACGTTTGAGTCTGTCTCCCTGGGCATGTGAGCTGTCCGGAGAACTGGTTTGGACATGTCAGGTTGTAAGTGACCTGAAGCTAAAGCCGTTCCTTGTTCATCTTTAACTGCCTCATAGAAACCAAAGAGGCTTACTGAGCGCCTGTTACAGAAAGATGCTGCCACAGACTGGCTGGTATTTACGTTTTAGTTGCAGAGAAAATGTAATGTTTCCAAACAGGGACTTGAAAGTGCAAGAAATAATTATTAAAGGGTTTCGAGTAGCCGCGTCTGTTCTATCTTTTTCTTCTCGGAATTAAAACTCTCTCCAGATGCCTGCGATTGAAGAGTGTTAAAAGAACTTTTCTTATCACATGGCATTTCAGACCTTTTGTTCCTCTCCGCATTCCCAGCTCTGTTTGATACAAAAGCTATGAACTCCTGAGGAGGGGAGCTGGGGGAACTCAAGCCTTGGAGCCGAAGGAGCACAGGCTGCAATTAAAAGCAAACATTTCCACTTCAGTCACAGTCTGTGGGTGTTTTAAGAAGGAAAAAAATATCTATTAAAAATATAAATGTCAAACTTCTTGGGTTTTGATCTATACGTTTCATGGAGAGAGTGTTCCTGGCAGAGCTTGGATCTTGAGAAGTTGATAAGGATGATTTGCTCCTAAAATTGTGAAATAGACAGAGAATATCCTACTGGGTGGTGAACAAAAGAAGCCAGGCTCTGGTAGGTGATGAGGCTGAGGAGCCAGGGTGGAGGCAGGAGGAGAAAGTGGATGGTCTTGCGGCATGTGAGTCCCAGCCAGGAACCAAAGAGCAGGCAGAGCAGGAGGGCAATACTTGCCCTGTTTTCTGTATCAATTTAGCCTCTTACTGCAGTAGAGAGATTTTCCAGTGTCTTTCTTCTTCCCCAGCCCACCTTTATCCCTCAAGTCTTCCTTCATAGGGGAAGTGTTGCTCATCAGATTGTTCAGAATTTGAGATTTATCCAAATTCCCTTTCTTAATGGGCAGGATGTTATCTTTAAAAAGGCATGTGATCTTGTTTAGCTTCCCATCTCTACTTCCTGGGCATATTTGTATTGGGCAAGAGCTTAGGTTCTGGCCTCCAGGTCAGGCATGATTTGTGCTGTGGGAGGAAGCAAGCATCCAGATTTCTCACTTCCAGCTCCTGTTCATTAGCTGTGGCTTATAGAAGAGGAATTAGAGTTTGATCCAAACATTGCAACATAGACATGGAGCTGCCAGGAGACCCACCTTGATGTCCAAGCTTAAGCCTGGGTTACAGGCTGAGTCCTGTCCTGCCAAATTTCTATGTGAAGTCTTGACCCCTAGTACCTAAGAATGTAACTGTATTAGATATCAGGCTATTAAAGAGGTAGCTAAAGTAGACCTGAAAATCACCATAAACTAATTCAACATAATTAAAATGTATACAATTCTCACACAACGGTAGGATACAAATTCTATTCAAAGGAGGCACTAGAACATATCCAGGGACATTAAAAAAAAATTCATGATCTAAAGGTATTGAAGGGCTTCCCAGGTGGCTCAGTGGTAAAGAATCTGCCTGCAATGCAGGAGACCTGGGTTTGATCCCTGGGTTGGAAAGATCCCCAGGAGGAGGAAATGGCAACCCACTCCAGTATCCTTGCCTAGAAAATCCCATGGACAGAGGAGCCTGGTGGGCAACAGTCCATGGGGTTGCAAAGACTATGGCATAACTGAGAGTGCGTGAGCACGCGCACACACACACACACAAAGGTATTGAAATCATACAGAGTCTGTTCTCTTATCACTGTGGAATTATGCTAGAAAACAATATTAAAAGGTATTTGAAAATAACTCACTTATTTTCAAGTGCAATGTGACATTTACCAAGAAAGATTTTTGGCTTACTTTTCTGTATATTCGTTCGATTAATTTTTGACAGTTTGATGTTGAAACTCCAACTAAAAATCTTAACTTATCCATTAAAAAATTGTAACATATAGTGTAACTGTATGTAACTTCATTCTGTATTTTCCAAGTCTCCTTTAAATGTGTTATTATACTTTCATAATTTAAAAAAAGAAAAAAAATTTAAAAATAGGTAATTAAAGTGTTGGGTTGGCTAGAAGTAGTTTGTTAGGGTTTTTGTAGTTAAGATACTACTGCAAAACTCAAAGAAACTTTTCAGCCAAGCCAATTGAATGAGATCCATGGGGTTGCAAAGAGTCGGGTGTGAATGGTGGCTGAACAGCAACAGACACCCTATGATAGTGTCCAGCACAGAGCAGATGCCCAAGTTATGAGAATTTCCCCCCCTTTTTTTTTTGCCACTGCAGTTTTACCTTTCTCACATATAAAGCTGCACAACTTTATCTGTTTTTCATCTTTCTGACAACCTGTTTTTTTTTTTTTTTTAAAGATCAGAGAGATTTTCTTTCTCTTCTGCTCTTTACTGAGGGGATGCTAGAGGCAAGAGAGTGGATAAAGTATATATTTGAGAAATTATTCTTGGGATCTCTGACACTTATCAGAAAGTTGATTCAGAGACTCTACTTGCCCATGGGCCACAAAGCTATTGGAAAACAATCTACTTTTCCTTCTCATTAGAAAAAATTTAAATTTATATTCATAAATCCTATAGGAAAAGCTGATCTGAAACTCAGCTGTTCTGCTTAGAATCTACTTTGGCTTCTGAGTGAAGTGAAAGTCACTCAGTTGTGTCTGATTCTTTGTGACCTCATGGACTAGACAGTCCGTGGAATTCTCCAGGCCAGAATACTGGAGTGGGTATCCTTTCCCTTCTCCAGGTGATCTTCCCAACCCAGGGATCGAACTCAGGTCTCCTGCATTGCAGGTGGATTCTTTACCAGCTGAGCCACCAGGGAAGACCAAGAATACTGGAGTGGGTAGCCTATCCCTTCTTCAACAGATCTTCCTGACCCAGGAATCCAGCCGGGGTCTCCTGCATTTCAGGCAGATTCTTTACTAACTGAGATACCAGGGATGCCCCTTGGCTTGTAACAGAATGGAGTAAATTATTATCTGGTGACATTTCTTCTTTATAATGTTTATTGTCCCAAAAGTTATTCAGTCCTATTTAAGCCCAGTCACTAGGAAATAGAGTTGTTTTACATTAAAATTTTGAAGCATACTTTTTTAAAAGCAATGATGATATTGCTTTCTTACAAATTAAACTTATTTTGTATTGGGGGTATAGCTGTTAACAATGTTGTGATTGTTTCAGAGGGACAGCAAAGGAACTCAGCCATACATATGCGTGTTAACCATTCTCTCCACACCCCTCCCACTCAGACTGCCATATAACACTGAGCAGTGTTCCCTTTGCTCTACAGTATGTCCTTGCTGTTTTATTAAAACTGACTTTTACACATGATGCAACATTTTCTTGGAAGTTCAAGAAGTGTTTATTTGTGAAGCTTTCCTGGAAATTTCACTGGAACGAACAACGAATAGATTGCCTATTTGTTCTCTGAGTGTTGAAGAATTGCAAAATCTCTTATTGCATTATTCTGAATACTGTTTTTCAAAGACTCTCTGTCAACTCCTAATGGTGATAATGAAACTAATATGTGCAAGCATGCTCAGTGGTGTCCAGCTCTTCAAAACCCCATGGACTCCTCTGTTCAAGGGATTCTCCAGGCGAGAATACTGGGGAGGGTTGCCATTTCCTCCTCCAGGGGATCTTCCTAACACAGGGAAGATCAAACCCACGTCTCCTGCATCTCCTGTATTAGCAGAGTCTTTACCACTGCAACACCTAGAAAGCCAATGAAACTAGTGAATAATGCCTAAAAATGACATATAATAAATGGAAAGCCTGCCTTGAATTGTTACGTTAGAGTCTTCACTTAAGGTGGGTGCATCCTTGGGGGCGTAACTAGAGTAATGCTATATACTCATCTCTTCTCCCCTTCCGTTACCTTTCCCTCCCCTCCCTTTCACTCCCCTTTTCCTCTCTTTGAAAAACTGTAGTGAGGGTTATGTGGGGGTAATGTTATAAGCCCACCCCAGACAACTGTGCTCTATTTGCAAAGTTGAGAGAGGAAGAATCTAGCAAACTCTTTGACTCTATCATGGACTGTAGCCAGTCAGGCTCCTCTGTCCATGGGAATCTCCTGGCAAGAATACTGGAATGGGTTGCCATTCCCCCCTCTAGGGGATCTTCTCAACCCAGGGATCAAATCCAGGTCCCCTCCATTGCAGGCAGACTCTCTACTATCTGATCCACCAGGAAAGCCCACATCAAAAAAGTTGGCCATGGCTTAATGGTTTCACTTCGCATCTTACGGTGGTTCAGTCACTAAGTCGCGTCCGACTCTTGTGACCCCATGGACTGTAGCCTGCCAGGTTCCTCTGTCCATGGGATTTTCCAGGCAAGAATACTGGAGTGGGTTGTCATTTCCTTCTCCAGAGGATCTTCCTGATCCAGGGATCGAACCTGGATCTCCTGCTTGCAAGCAGAATCTCTACCTATTGAGTTACCAGGGAAGCCTTGCATCTTATGGAACAAGTCTCACAACAAACCCCCTGTAGGATCACAGACGTGAAAATTGGGGGAAACACAGCTCCAGTAGCTCACCATTGAGGCAAGTTCCCACCTCGTGGAAATCACAGGGGCCCAGACTCAAGTAGGACCAGTATACGCACCTAGAAGTCGGCTAAGAGCTTAACGATACACATGCGGCTCCCACAGCAGAGAATGGTGCTGGGGGTGTTCATTTCTGTTGTGAGTATTCTGTTGTTTATGGTACAAAACAGTCCTCTCAGAGCACTGCCCTTCATGGCACAAGAATACTTTTTACTTTTTAGACCTTCTGATCTCAATTCCTGTGTTTCAGACCAATTTTTTTTTTTTAAATCAGGAACTTGAACTTAGGCCATCTTTACTCCACCTTGCTCTCTGGGGAGCCATCAAGTTTAATCATCTCACATGTCAGTAACTTTTGCTGCCTGGAAACAAATAATTCTGGGCAGAGGGTTCTCTCTCTTAAAAGTTGACTGGGCTAAAATAAGTGAGAGTTACTGATAACTAAAATATTTGGCTAATGAGAATGATGAAACATGGGTCACTAAATTATGCCTGATGGCAAAGGTTATTTCACATTTAGCATTCAGATTTTTCTAATACTTCCATTTACACAGGCGTAACTGGATATGAAACTGAAAAAAAAGCACATGTGAGTGAAAATAAGTTGGAATCTCCCTACAGCTTGATAGTTCCAAATAAAAATAATAAGCTGTTTAGAAAATCAAAATAATCTGTTAGCATGCTTCTCTCTCCTGACCTGAGAGCTATCTAAAGTCAAGGACTCTGTCTTATTATCATTGTTTTTTCTGTGACCCATGATATGATAGGAGATATCATATCAGGTTCTCATGAAATAGATGTCCTTTTGGAAGTGCCCATCATCCACTTTGGGCCATTTTATGATGGAAATTATTGGATAAATGTTGTATGTCTGTAGTGTTCTCATACATATGGGATTTTCCAGGCAAGAATACTGGAGTGGGTAGCCATCTTCTCCAGGGGATCTCCTCGACCCGGGGATTGAGTCTGGGTCTCCTGCATTGCAGGCAAATTCTTAACCATCTTAACTACCAGATTACTCCTACATTCCTCTCACTGCGATTTTTCAAAGAGAAGAAAGAGGGAAGCCCCATATATGAGCGTACACACCCCCACACACAAGCACACACACACACACGTGTATATGCTGTAGCTCACATGTATATTTAACTATGAGTGTGATGTGTATAAATGCTGAGGTTTAACTCCTTCAGCAATCTTTTAAATGTACAGTACAATGATATTAACTATTGGTCAGTGTTGTACAGTCCCTAGAATGTACTCATCTTGCTGCACTGAAATTTTAGGACTGCTGATTTAATAGCTCCTTATTTTCCCCTCTGAAACTGTAATACTTTGGCCACCTCATGCGACGAGTTGACTCACTGGAAAAGACTCTGATGCTGGGAAAGGTTGGGGGCGGGAGGAGAAGGGGACGACGGAGAATGAGATGGCTGATGGCATCACCGACTCTGTGGACATGAGTTTGAGTGAACTCCGGGAGTTGGTGATGGACAGGGAGGCCTGGCGTGCTGTGATTCATGGGGTCGCGGAGAGTCGGACACGACTGAGCGATTGAACTGAACCGAACTGAACTATTTTCCCCTCTCCCCAGTCCCTTGGCAAGCATTCTGTTCTTTGCCTTTATGAAGGTGGCCCGCTCTGTCCAAGGGGAAACTTATAATAGGGAGGTTAGTGGGGTGAATAGCAGAACTATTTTTTTAATTGAATATAATTGGCCATTTGATGCAAAAAGTCAACTCATTAGAAAAGACCCTGATGCTGGGAAAGATTTAAGGTAGGAGGAAAAGGGAATGGCGGCAGTTCAGATGGTTGGATGGCATCACTGACTCCATGGACATGAGTTTGAACCAACTCTGGGAGATGCTGAAGGACAGTGAAGCCTGGTGTACTGCAGTCCACGGAGTCCCAGAGAGTAGGACACGACTGAGAGACTGAAGTAGCAGTATAATTGCTTTACAAGGATGTGTTCATTTCTGTTGTACAACAAGGTGAATCAGCTATATGTGTGCACATATCCCCTGGCTTTTGAGCTTCCCTGCCATCCCCCACCCGCATCCCACCCTCCAGGTCATTACAGAGCACTGAGCCGAGCTCCGGGTGCTCAGCTATTTATTTTACACAGCAGGTTTCCACTAGCTGTTTATTTTACACATGATGGTGTATGGATGTCAAATCCTGATCTCCTGATTCGCCCTATTGCCCTTCCCTGCTGTGTCCATTCTCTACACCTGCTTCTCTATTCCTACCCAGGAAATAGGTTCACCCATACCATTTTTCTAGACTCCACATGTAAGCATTAGTATACAATATTTGTTTTCCTCTTTCTGACTTACTGAAGTAAGTATTAAAGATCCTAGATCCATCATGTCTCCACAAATGACCACTGCTGTAGTTGGTTGCGGAACCAGAGCTGGTGTTCCTTCCACTAACCATTCTAAATCTCTCAACCTCATTAATCACCTCCACTGGTCTTAGTGGGTTATCTGTGTACAACCCAAAACTTAATTCTTCATGGGCCTCAGATCTTGATCACCATTCTCTTCTTGTGCCAAGTTTGCTCCACTTTTCCAATCACAGTTGCCATTTGGGAAGTGAGTACCAGGAAGTGCCCACCTGGATTACTCAAGATTGACGCACATTCGTCCTTTCTTCCATCCTGTAATAGGAGTCCTGCTGATCAGGGTCAGTCACCTGTGACAAGATGATGGCTCATTTTTGCCTGATGAGCCCTGGATGCAAGAAACTCGAAGTGCACAAGAGCCAGTGGTAGTTTGAAGCTCTCTGTGGTCCTAGCAGTCCTTTGGAGGGTAGGATTTCTAATGCTGCAGATCCCAGAGCTGGGGACCAAGGAAATACCCACCATGGGTCACTGGTGATGGTGATAAAAGGGACCACTCCTGCTTCCACCTTCTGTTGTCTGGACTCATGTATTCTTCTGTTGGGGACACAGGGACATATTAAAATTCTCTGATTTAATGAATGTACTAAAAGCAGGGGTGTGGCATCCTATCCTCACAGGTTTTGTTTCCAAGTTAGTGCATCAATTGTGCATTTAACACACTATTTCAACACTCTACTAGGCCATCAATACCAGGTGATTTAACCAGTAGATCCCGTGATCCTGGACTCAATCTTATGTTTCTTTCATCGTAAGGAGATCCAATATCCCAGTTAGATGCTATGTTACAAGGGGTTATGTGTTTATGACTCAGGCATTCCATGTTTTAAGTAGAACTGAAAAATAAAAGCAATTCAATATAATGATCTTACTTTGTCATTTTTATCATTTTAATATTAGATAAAATTTATTGAATGTGTACTAAAAGCCATGTCCTGGAAACAGAACATAATTTATCATCTTTACTATGGAGGTATTATACAAGGAAGACATTAAAAACAAGAATATTAGGATTAGAAAAACAAATTTCAACCAAAATTCTCCTGTAACAGTTTAACTTTGGGCAAATTACTTAACAATTCTGAGCCTCAGTTTCCTTATTTTTCTTATCTCAGCCTGGGCTGGGAAGGTGGACACTTGGGGTCTACTCCCAGCTTTGACCCTCATGAGCTTTGTTTGATTTAGATCTTTGGTCTTGGGAAAAACCACCTTAATCTTACTGTACCAACATTGAGCTCATTAATTTCTAAGATCCCTTTCAGCTTCAAGATTTTATGACTTTCTTTGATAGACAATTTTAAAAAATCTTTCCCTTAGGATGAAAGACTTCACTGTTAAAACTGTGTGTTTGGTTTGTCAGAATCACCTTCCTGATTTTCAACTTGGATCCCAAAAGTGTCAGAAGCTCATCTCTGGTCAGGATGCCTACTGAAATGCCTGTTCCCAGCAGATAACCAGGAAGCTTGCATTTTTTGTACCAGTCTTAAATTTCTCTTTCATTCCAAGAAGCAGACTGTTTAAGACTCTGATTTCAGTAGGACAAGGTCAAATTATATAGTAACACCTGAGGTTGGAGTCGTCAGTCAGGAGATGGACTTTCCCCTAAAATCACTGAGACTCTAATTCAGACTAATGGTGTGCCCAAATTACCCATCTCAGTAGGTTTGCTTGATTCCCTGCAGATGTTTCTCGTTTCAGTTTCCAGAAACATCGCTGCTGGGTGATTTATTTGCTGAAATGCATGATCACTCGCTTGCTTTTCTGCTGATGAATGATTTATTACCATCCATTATGCACAGGAAGACAGAGTTGCTTTGCTCATATTATTTTTTGTTTTTATTTGCTGTTATCAAGTACACAGTAGACAAGTGAGGAAACAACCTAAGTGGTGATAGATGTGTGGTTGTATGTCTGGGTTGGTGCAAAGTCAAAGGACTCATTTTTTCCCACTGATAACATTGTAGCTTGTCGGGCCTCTCTTGGGTCTTCTTGAAGGCACTGGACATGGAGGTTGAACACAGAGATCATGGGTCCTAATTCCTGGGATCATAATTGACAATCTTTGCTTTTCCGCTATGGATTCACAATAGCAAATATTTGTGCCAGTCCTGATTGTAAGCACTTAACCTATATTAGCTCATTTAATGGACTTGTCAACCCTATGGGGCAGGTACTAACTACTATCATTCTCATTTTATGGGGGAGAAAACTGAGCCATAGAGTTTAAGTAGTTGTCCTTGAGTCACATAGCAGGAAAAAAAAAAAAAATCTGAAACCTGGTTTTTTGACACCAAATCCAGATGCTTAATCATTGCTCATCAGGTGGGAAGGGAAGGTTGGGATGAATTGAGAGGGTAACATTGGCATATATATATATATATATAATATATACATATATATACTGCCATGTGCAAAATTAATGCAAGCTCCTGAACAGCACAAGGAGCTCAGCTCAGTGATCTGTGATGACCTAGAGGGTGGGATGGGAGGGTGGAAGGGAGGCTCAAGAAGGAAGGGATGTATGTATACTTATAGCTGATTCATGTTTTTGTACAGCAGAAACTAACACAACATTTTAAAGCAATAATGTTCCAATTTTTTAAAGAAAAGAGTTCGTTTCCTTCAGGCTAAGTGACTGAAAGTCTCACTTCTTACTTGCTGGAGGCTGGAGCCCACTCTCAGCTTCTAAAAGCTGCTCAGTTCTCTGCCATGTGCCCTTCTCAGGGCTAGCTGACAACATGGCTGCTGCTAATCCAAGGCCAGCTGGGAAATCTTTCTGTGTTCAGTCTGCTAGGGCAGAATCTTAGATAATGAAGCCGAATCACAAGAGTGGCACCATCATCTTTTCCAAGTTGGTGGTAATAATCCAGCTACAGGTATTGATTCTAAGCGTAACTCAAGGGTAGGCAATAGACAAGAGCATGACTCATTGGTGCTGCCTTCGGGTGTGTCTGCTACTTTCACTTTTACTAAGCAGACAGACATTTCCCTACTGGCTAGTCTACAGGGGGATCCAAATGATACTCAACCTGTTACTTGCTCAGTAATCATGGACTCCTAGAAATGGAAGAGAGATGATGATAATGGCCAGTGTCTTCAAGCTATGAAGTTTCAAGAATTCTTCTTCATATGCATGTCACAGATACCTTATTTCCAAATGCTCTCATTCAGAGGTCCTTTCCTCCAAATGACCCAGGATAGGTGACGGATCAGTGTCAAGTCTTCTCATCTCTCTATTTCTCATCTTTGTACTGAACATCCCTTCTCACATGTTGGTTCATTTTTTAATTCAAAACCAGCTTTTTCACCTGGTGAAGTTGAATTTTTCTCAGGGACAATCATGTTGCCGTCATGCTTCAAGTCTCCATCTGACATTCTCTAAGCCTCTTCGCAAACCTGGCTGTCAATAGTGACTTACCTCAATGGCTTCATCCATTTCAGTTTCCTGAATTTAATCCTCAAAGAGTGACCTAAACAACTGGAA
The DNA here is from genome assembly GCF_049115385.1 of Moschus berezovskii. NCBI lineage: Eukaryota > Metazoa > Chordata > Mammalia > Artiodactyla > Moschidae > Moschus > Moschus berezovskii. Next base: position 118,682,942 of record NC_142464.1, read on the forward strand.
GGTGTTGTAACTGTCCCCCCTTGTGCAGGGTAAGCTAGTTCTGATTGTCCCTGTGTTTGTGTGCCTAATATACTTTGCAAATAGTTGCTACTGAACTCATCACGCATTCATGAAAAGGCAGACCTAAACAAAGGTACTTGTTCTATGCTTCTCTTGCTTGAAGAGATTTAATTATTTTTTTTCCAGCTTCCCTTAAGTGATACTTGGGAGCATAACACTTACTGAACTATTCTGGGGCCAGTTCATGCTTGACGTATACAGTGATCAGGGCCTGTGTTTTCTTCCTATTAGTCCATGACTTGTGTCAGAATAGATGATGCAATTCCAGAGGATCTGCTGTTAAAATATTATTGTGTGTGAAGCATTTTTAGTTCATCCCTGAATAATTTTTATCAGGACAGACCTTATCAAAAAGGACTGTGGAGGCTGTGGAAACAAGTTTGGGACCCTTTAAGGATGGAATTTTAGGTTCCCAGAACCTAGAATATTGTCCAGAAGGGAACATGCTGGCAGGAAACCTACTTTCCTGGGATAGAAACACTGATTTCCTTAAGATCATTTATTCGCAATGTTCCATTTCTTGATATTTCTTCTCCTGAGAAGTGTATAGTTGGGTCAAAGCAGGGACCCAGGCAACTTGCCAACATTATTTTGCTGAATAATATACTAATAGTCTGACCCAAGTCTGGTAGGGTTCCTCTGAGCCACATACTTCCCTTAGGTTGAAGACTGTGCTTCCCTGGAATTTAGTCTTCCATCATTTGAATGAAACATTCATCTCTCCTCCTTGATTTGTGCATCATAAGTCTTGGCTTGGAATGTCTTATTGTAGCCTGCTGACCCCTGATTCAATTGTTTACTCTTCCAAACTCTGTCCCTGTACTAAATGAGTATCATCCAGAATAATAATTTTCCCAGAGTTTGCAACAACATCAAATAATGTTTGTTGTCCACTGGTAATTGTTTCAAGGAGCTACACTTTCCAACTCAAGTGGAGTCCTTTCTTTTGAGCTCTATTTGAGTTGGAATGTTTTCTATTTAAAACAAAACAAAATTTGTGGGGGTGGGACTAGACGGGGATGACAGAAAATGAGATGGCTGGATGGTATCACCGACTCGATGGACATGAGTTTGAGTGAACTCCGGGAGTTGGTGATGGACAGGGAGACCTAGCGTGCTATGATTCATGGGGTCGCAAAGAGTCGGACATGACTGAGCGACTGAACTGAACTGAATTGCTTTGTATATTCTCCACTGCTTCCCTAAACATGTCTTTGAATTGTAAAACCATCTTCTCTTCTAGCAACAGGTCTATTTTTTTTTCTTTCTCCCAGGAATGCTTAAAATAACCCCTTTTCACAGCACATTCATCAAGTTGTGTCCTCCCTAAAGGTTACGATTGACTGCATAATTCATTTCTGAGAAGTTCATTTCAGGTTCTCTAGATTGGTCAACTCTATGATAATAGTCTTTAACTGGATAGAAACACCACATACTCTCACACCTACTCCCAGTCCAGCTGGTTATGTCTTCCCTGAGGCCCTGAACTCTGTCTCAGCTCTGAACTTGAAACACATGCTATGCCCTTGTCTTAAACATCTTTGCTTTGATCCATCCTACCTCCACCACTTGGTTAACTCCCTGCATTGTTGGTCCAGTTTATACTCTGATTCATCCATCACCTCCCCTACTGAGTCTAGGAGGGAATCCAATATTCCTCCCACCCCGTACATGGGTTCCAGGAGTAGGACTTAGTGAAATAGAACTGACAGCTCTGCCTTGTAATTTTCTGGCCTCTTGCCTTGTTTTCTCAAACAAACTGTGAATACCTCGAGGCAGAGACTGACTTGTTCATCAAGTTACCTCCACATTCTCGATAGAATTTTATTAAATGAGTGAATGAATCCCTATCATATAGACAAGGAGACTGAGAATCATAAAATATAAGTGATATCCTCATGTTCAAATGGTTATAAAAAAGTAAAAATAGGGTACAAATCCATATTAAAGTTTCTAGAGTTAGATTTTCAACTGCAGTCTACTACATGGTTTGCTTATTTATTTGCTATAGACCAAATATGTCTCATTCAAGCTTATTTGCTGAAGCCTAATCTCCAGTGTGATGGTATTTGGAGGTGAGATCTCTAGGAGATGATTTGTATCCTTATAAATGAGACCCTAGGAAGCTGTCTCACCCCTTCTTCCATGTGAGTAACAGCAAGAACACGGCCATCTATGAATTAGGAAGGAAGGGGCCATCAATGAACCAAATACATCACCACTTTGATCTTGGACTTCTGACCTCCAGAACTGTGGGGAATAAATTTCTGTTTCTTATATGCCACCCAATTTATGGTATTCTGTTAGAGCAGCCTGAACGAACTAAGACAGTAGTGTTGCTTGTTAGACAATCACATAATTTAGTGACTTAGGATGACCATGGTGCCTTAATTCTCCTTGGAGCCTTTCTCTCTGTATGTCTTCTCACACTCAGGGAGTCTCCTCATGACTTGGGTTTAACAATGTATGGTAGCATCTCTTCCACTATTGCAGCTAGCTCTCAAGGAGTAATACCAGGCCAATTAAGAGCTATGCTCATATCTGTGACAATGTCACTTCTCTTGTTTTCTGCTGGTCAAAGCAATCATAGGGTTCATTCAGGTTAAAGCAATTGGAGAAGGTGAAAATCGCTCAGTCATGTCCAACTCTTTGCAACCCCATTGGTATAGTCCATGGCATTCTCTAGGCCAGAATACTGGAGTGGGAAGACTTTCCCTCCTCCAGGGGATTTACCCAAGCCAGGGATTGTACCCAGGTCTCCTGCATTGCAGGCGGATTCTTTATCAGCTGAACCACAAGGGAAGCCCAAGAATACTGGAGTGGGTAGTCTATCAATAAACTCTATCTTTTATTGGAAGAAGACAAACTCATCTTGCAGAAGAACATGTGAAATGGGAATTACTGCTATAGCTAATTTGGAAAATATTATCTGTCACAAAACACACTGACCAGCTGAAGGTATGAAAAGAAAGATTCCTTCTGCCCATCATTCAATAAATTTTCTGCACAGAGTTTTATCATAATGCACACATTATATAAGTGATCCAGTCATGTTCCCTAGTTTCAAGTGACAACCTTCTAGAAGAAGTGAGAAAAACAGTTTATCAGTCAGGTTGTGCTATGAAACAAAACATCTCAAAATCTGATAGCTTGAAAACAACAATTGTTTCTTTGGTTCATGATTCTGTGAGTTGGTGATTTAGGCTGGGCTCTGGTGGGATATTCACCCAGGTTCAATCATGCTCACTTGTGAGTCAGGGGATGACTTGGTGATCTTGGTTGGCTGGGCTTTTAAACTTGTTTGGGGTTGCTGCTGCTGTTGCTAATGTTAAGTAGCTTCAGTTGTGTCCAACTCTGCGTGACCACGTAGACGGCAGCCCACCAGGCTCCCCTGTCCTCAGTAACTCCAGGCAAGAACACTGGAGTGGGTGGCCATTTCCTTCTCCAATGCATGAAAATGAAAAGTCAAAGTGAAGTCGCTTAGTTGTGTCCGACTCTTCATGACCCCATGGACTGCAGCCTACCAGGCTCCTCCGTTCATGGGGTTTTCTAGGCAAGAGTACTGGAGTGAGTTGCCATTGCCTTCTTCTTAGGGTTGGCTAGCTATGCTGCTGCTGCTAAGTCACTTCAGTCGTGTCCAACTCTGTGCAACCCCATAGACGGAAGCCCACCAGGCTCCTCCATCCCTGGGATTCTCCAGGCAAGAACACTGGAGTGGGTTACCATTTCCTTCTCCAATGCATGAGAGTGAAAAGTGAAAGTGAGGTCCCTCAGTCGTGTCCGACTGAGTGACCCCATGGACTGCAGCCTACCAGGCTTCCCCGTCCATGGGATTCTCCAGGCAAGAGTACTGGAGTGGGTTGCCATTGCCTTCTCCTCGGGGTTGGCTAGCTATAGGCAAGTCTAAATAACCTTGGCTAGGACATCATGGCTCTCCACCATGTGATCTCTTATTCACCAGCAGGATATCCTTCACCTGTTTTCACGGAAGAACTATCAGTCTAAGAGAGCAAGAGAGAGAGTGTGAGTTCTTTCAGGCATAGACTTGGAACTGACACAAAGTCATTTCTGTCGCATTCTTTTGGGTTAATGCAAGTCAGGCCAGTCAAGATTTAAGAAGTCAGGAAGTGCAAAGGTTAGGGATGCAAAATGACCGTTATTTTCGGCCACTGTGAAATCCATATATGTTGATGCAGAGAGGGAAGTGTGGTAAGCTATGGAGTGCAGAGAAAGGATTTTTTATGAATCTGGGTCACTCAGAGGGCATGGAGGATGGGAAGTAGCATAAAAAATGATCAGGATAAATTTCTCTTAGAAGTGGATTCTGAAGACGGATGGGTTTCTGAACCTGCATGGAGAACAAAAGGGAATGACTGTCCCTTTCTTTATCAAAGCAGTCCTGCCAAAAAGAGTATAAAACAATTTTTTTAATCACAGTAAAAATATATTTAGGTACATGTTTGTTTGAGTCCCTTTGATGTTCACCTGAAACTACCACAACACTATTAATTGGCTGTACTCCAATACTCATTGGAAAAGACCCTGATGATGGGCAAGATTGAAGGCAGAAGAAGGGGACAGCAGAAGATGAAATGGTTGCATGGCATCACTGACTCCATGGACATGAATTTGAGCAAGCTCCGGGAGATGATGATGGACAGGGAAGCCTGGTGTTTTGCAATCCATGGGGTCACAGAGCTGGACACAACTGAGTGACTGAACTGAACTGATACTCCAATACAAAATAAAAAGTTTGAAAAAATATATATAACTAGGTTATAAAGAACCAAAGTTTGCATATATATCCACGTAGCTTGTTTGAGAACCTCAGTGCTAAAAAAATATTCAGGATCTTTGTCTCTTATTCTTGGTTAGGTGTCAGGAGACAATCAGGCAAGCCACATGGCCATGCTGATAAACCAGCTGAGAAAATCAGAACCAGCAGGGATCCTGGATTTGAATTCCCTCAGTTCATTTCATAGATTTGAAGGTTAGGGATGAAATAGACTTGCTCCAGTGTATTAGTCAGCCAGGGCTGCCAAAACAAAATACCATAGACAGGGGGGTCTTAAAACAGAAATGTATTTCCTCACAGCTCTGAAGGCAAAGGCCCAAGATCAAAGTCTCAGCAGGTTTACTTTCTTCTGCGGTCTCTCTCCTTGGCTTGTAGATGTCTGCCTTCTTTGCTTTGTTTATTCTGATTTTTTTTATTATTATTGGAGTATAATTGCTTTACAAGGCTGTGTTCGTTTCTACTGTACAGTGAAGTGGATCAGTTATACACACATCCTCTCCCCCTTTCAGTTCCCTCCCCCCGACCCCTCATCTCACCCACCAAGGTCATCACAGAGCCCTGAGTGAGGGCCCTGAGCTGTGCCGCAGAGTCCCGCCAGCTTGCTGTTTTACACATGTGTTCTAGGAGAAACCCGGCCGCCCAGTCCATCCCACACTCCCCTTTTCCCCCGTCCACACATCTGTCCTCTATTCCGGTCCTGCAGTTAGGTTCATCTGCACCGCTTTTCTAGACCCCGCATAATGCTTTAATACTGTTTTTCTCTTTCTGACTTACCTCATTCTGGATGACAGACTCTAGGTCTTGCTATGTGCCCGCACAGTATTTCCTCTATGCTTATCTGTGTCCTAACCTTTTCTCTTTAAGGACACCAGTCAGATTGGATTGAAAGTGAAAGTCTCTCAGTCATGTCCGACTCTTTGCAACCTCACGGACTATACAGTCCATGGAATTCTCCAGGCTAGAATAAAGTGGGTAGCCTCTTCCTTCTGCAGGGAATCTTTCCAACCCAGGGATAGAACCCAGGTTTCCCACACTGCAGGCAGATTCTTTACCCGCTGAGCCACAAGGAAAGCCCAAGATTACTGGAGTGGATAGACTATCCCTTCTCCGGTGGATTTTCCTAACCCAGGAATCGAACTGGGGTCTCCTGCATTGCAGGCGGATTCTTTACCAACTGAGCTACTGGTAGGGCCACCTTAAATGCCTCATTTAAAAGGAATCAGCTTCCTAAAGGCCCTATCTTCAAATACAGTCACTTCTGAGGTAATGGGGGCTTAGGTCTTCATTTTGTGGGGGAAGTGATCACAATTCACCCCACAATACCATGGCCACATAGTCAGAGTTGAATCTGGAAGCTCAGGTTTTTCTCTGTGAAACATGTAGCCTCTTGACTTTTAGTTGAAAATTGCTTCTCTTCTGCTTCCCAGATGACTGTTATTCCTAAAAAGAATGCTTGAATATAATCGTGTCCCTCACCATGTATTCTGCTGTCTCCTTCCTTGGGGAATCCACCAAAGTCAATAAAAAGACATAGGAAACTCAGACAGAGCCCAGAGGTAACAGATGACCCAGTGTGCAAACAAACTTGTTAGCCGTTGGCACATGTGAGGGATATTATCTTTAAATTAGTTGAGAAAATTAATATTGCTTGCTTGCTATGCTCACCCTTATTGTCTGCTCTGAGTATCAGCAGGGCCAGAGCCACCATAGATAATATTTTTTAATTAGAAGGAAAAATAACTTCTTGTGATTAATCGGTTTTGGGGACTTGATCCGGGATCTCATAAATCTAAAGTGGAAGTATCTGCTGGATCTGTGACAGATTCCCTCCCCTTCAGTCAGCTCAGGAGTAGGGTAGGAGAGAGCCCTGTGAAAGCAAGACAGACCCCAGACCAGGCAGATACAGCCATGAGATCAGAGGTCCAGCTCCAAGAAGACACGGGTCACAGCAGAGGCAGACTTTCTGGTAAGGACATCTCCCATCATGTTCAAGAGAGCAGGTGTTGGTAGTAGAAGGTCTTAGGTAAGGTCATGGGCCTGCAACTTATTGGAGACCCTAAAAGAATGTCTGAGACTCAGTTTTTTTTTATCTTTAAAATGGGTAGATAAACATCTATGTCAAAGAGAGCTTTTCTGTGAAAGACTCTCCGAGCTCTGGAGCCAGGTTTCTTGGTTTTGAATTTGTAAAACTTCATTTTCTTGTGACATCAAGTCAGTCATTTAAATTTTCTGTGCTTCTGCTCCCTTCTGTGAAATAGGACTGATAAAGAGGGCCTGTTGTGTGGACTAAATAAGTTTAAGCACATCAAGTGCTGGGGCAGGTATGGTAAACACTCAACAAACATCTGTTCTTACAAGGCCAATGTGTTAACACACACAATGTCCCCTGTGGTTGTTACAATTAAAGGGATCTTAGTGGTGGAATTGGGGGTTTCCCAGGAGGCGCAGTGGTAAAGAATCCACCTACCAGTGCAGGAGATGTAGGAGATGTGGGGACAGTCCCTGAGTTGGGAAGATCTCCTGAAGTAGGAAATGGCAACCTACTCCAGTATACTTCGCCTGGAAAATTCCATGAACAGAGAAGCCTGGTAGGCTACGGCCCTTAGGGTAGCAAACAGTTGGACACGACTGAGCATGTGTGCAGTGGTGGAATGGTTCAGGTTCCATTCTGAAGATGGAAAAATGGAGGTTTAGGAAGAGGGTGAGACTTACCCAAATCATAGAGTGAGCTTTTGGGCAAAGCTGGATTCAGGATGCCAGTTTTGAACCCAGAGCCAGAAGTTTGTAAAAAAAAAAAATGTGTGGTTTTAGAATTTCTGTGTGATTTTAGTTGGCTTCCCTCATAGCTCAATTGGTAAAGAATCCACCTGCAATGTGGGAGACCTGGGTTTGATCCCTGGGTTGGGAAGATCCCCTGCAGAAGGGAAAGGCAACTCATTCCAGTATTCTGGTCTGGAGAATTTCATGGACTGTATATAGAATTCCATGGACTGTATAGTCCCTGGGGTTGCAAAGAGTCAGACACGACTGAGCAACTTTCATTTTCATCTTCTAACCATCTGGAAATAAGTCATCTTAGACCAGCACAGTTAGTGCTAGAGGACTGAGAGTTGATATCAGGTCTAAACACCCTTTAAGGAGACAAGGAAAGGCATTGGTTATGGGGAAAATAATAGTTTCACCCACACTTAGATGTGATTTTTTCAGGCAGACCTAGGATCTAGCTTTAATCCTCTGCCAGATGTACCCAACTTTGACCCACAAGGAACTTTTTCTATGTGACATTATTATGACTGGAAAAAGTCTCTAGACCCCTAAAAATGTTACCTATCTTTCCAGCCTCAATCCAAGCTGCCAAGGAGCCACAAGAGCAGTCAGGAACATCCTTAAATAATGATAAATCAAATCAAGTTGTGTCCTTTGCACAAAACCCTTCAAAACATTGGTGCTTTCATTTGGAATATTCTAAACAGATTCTAAGACAAGGGCTTGAATTCAAATAGTTTATTTGAGAGGAATGTGAGACAGGGGAGGGAGAAATCCAAGAAAGAGTGTCTGGATGAACAGATTATCACTATGGGCAACTGGGCCTTAATCACTCAGGCACTCTGAAGTAGCTTGTATAATATGCCTCAGAAATGTCCCACACAGGGAGAGTGAAGCTGGGCATTTGTTGACCCATGTCCATTCATTGGTGGTGGATGGTTGCCCCTGGGGGCATGAAGCCTCTGGAACATGAAAGCTGCCCTAGATGTGGATTAAGCATGTCCAGTGAGGCTTTCCTGGTGGCTCAGATGGTAAAGAATCTGCCTGCATTGCAGGAGACTTGGCTTTGATCCCTTGGCCAGGAAGATCCCTTGGAGAAGGGCATGGCAACCCACTCCAGTATTCTTGCCTGGAGAATCCCATGGATAGAGCAGTCTGGTGGGCTATAGTTCTATGGGGTCGCAAAGAGTTGGATATGACTGAGCGACTAACAGTCACTTTTTCATGGTGCAAGACAAAGCCCTCAGGTAGCCCAGTGAAAAGAACCAGGCTTTTAGGATGAGACAAAAAGCAGAAGAATTGATGCTTTTGAACTGCGATGTTGGAAAAGACTCTTGAGAGTCCCTTGGACTGCACGGAGATTCAACCAGTCGATCCTAAAGGAGATCAGTCCTGGGTGTTCATTGGAAGGAGTGATGTTGAAGCTGAAACTCCAATTCTCTGGCCACCTGATGCAAAGTCAGTGGAAAAGACCCTGATGCTGGGAAAGACGGAAGGCAGGAGAAGAAGGGGATGACAGAGGATGAGATGGTTGGATGGCATCACCGACTCAATGGACATGAGTTTGGGTAAACTCTGGGAGTTACTGATGGACAGGGAGGCCTGGCATGCTGCAGTTCATGGGGTCACAAAGAGTCGGACACGACTGAGAGATTGAACTGAACTGAACTGAAACCAGCATGGTGGTGACTTCCCCTGTAGCTACAGGTTAACACGACAGGGGCAAAATCATATGAGGCAGGGAAGCCCCAGTGTCCTCCCAGCCCGTGAAGACTCCACTCCACCCTCACTGCCTTCTACTCACACCCCCTGCCCACTAACTCACTCTGCTCTGGCAGTCAGGCCTGTCTTTGTTTGCCTGGGTTGCCATAACGAAGTACTGCAGACTGGGGGAAAGAGAGTTCAAACAGAAGATGGATCTTTTCACAGTTCTGGAGACTAAGAGCCTGAGATCAAGGTGTCAGCAAGGTTGGTGTCTTCTGAGACTACTCTCTTTGGATTGTAGGTAGAGTCTTCTCCCTGTGTCTTCACACAATCTTCCCTTTGTATGTGTCCATGTCGTAACCTCCTCTTCTTATAATGACACCAGTTCTATTGGATTAGATTGTGTGCGTGAATGCTAGGTTGCTTCAGTCGTGTTTGACTCTTTGTGACCCCATGGATTGTAGCCCACCAGGCTCCTCTGTCCATGGGATTCTCCAGCCAAGAATACTGGAGTGGGATGTCACGCCTTCCTCCAGGGGATCTTCCCAACCCAGGGATCGAACCTGGGTCTCCTGCATTGCAGATGGATTCTTTACTGATGGGAAGCCGTGCTATTGGATTAGGGGTTACTTTAATGACTAACTTCATCGTCTCTTTAGAGATCTTATTTATAAATGCAGTCACATTCTTACATACTCGGACTTAGGACTTCAGTGTGAAAAATCTGGGGGGGACACAACTGAACCCATAGCAAGGTTTTTGTAATTTCTGATTTTTAACCCGGAATATTCATTCCTTAGATGTTTATATGCCTTGCCCCTCATTTCATTTGCACCTCTGCTCAAGCATGCCTCCTCAGAGGGAACTGGCTGATCATTGTTAAAATCACTGTTTTGGTCTCTCTTCCCATTTCTTTTTCTCTCCCTTTTGCTTTGCTTTCTTCCTTATTGTTTTCATCACTGACCTTATAGACACACACATACACACTGTAACTGTTTTCTTTCTGTCTCCCTTACTGCAAGGTAAGTTCCTGAGAGCCAGGATTTTGTCCATCTTGTTTCCTGACATATCCTAAGGGCTTCAAGCAATGCTTGACTCACTCTGGGAGGTCAACATCTATCCTGTGAGTGAGTGAATGAGTGACATGCACCGTCTTCTGTGGGATCTTCCTCAAGTTTGCTCCTCTGCACTTATTGTTCTAGAATTGATCAGTTTACAATCATGCTCATTCATGAATCCCTCAGAAATTTGAAACCCTTTGTTTTCACTTTGAATCCTTAGGAACCAGCAACTCACCAAGCACTCAATATACATATACACATATACTTATATAACTGTCACTATTACATATGTATATGTGTCACATATACATATTACATATTACATATGTATATGTGTCACATATACATATACACATATACACATACACATATACACATATAACTGTCACTATTCAAACAATTGAGGACACACTTGAGAGATCTCTTTCAGAATTTAGTAACAAGATTTAAAAATGTAAGTTTCTCCTAAGAGGAATTTGTCTATTTCTATCTTTCCTATACAGAAGAGTATGTTTGATTTTGTTTTGTGTCCTGGACACAGGGAATTGCTAAGCCAAATCTGACATATAATTAAGGCAATGCTATTAACACTTGTAGTTCAAAGGTTTCCCTTCTCCATCTTTTTTGAATCCTAAGTTTGTCTTTCTACATTTGGAATAGGTTTAGGATTTTCTCAATGTTTAAAGTCATTCCCAATATAATTCAGAAAGATGTAAGAAATAAGTAAAATGTATAAATTAAAAAGACTACATATGCTTAGCAGATACTGAGTAGTAATGATGATGGGGAAATGGAAAATGCATGAGGGTGAGGTCTGGAGAACTTTCAGGAAGAAAAGGGGAAGTCTGCTTGGGGCCCCCCTGTGACATACAGAGCTGAAGAAAATGCATAACATTAGGGTGAGCTACAGAGAACGACAGGCAGACACTGGGGAGATTTCTATCCATCAAATCACTTGGAATTTATACTCTGAAACCTACTTGAAAACTGAATGCAAATTAAGGCCCAATCATCCTGCTTAGAAATCAGAGCCTTTGGAAAAAATAGGATTGCATTTCAAGCTTCCCACGGTTTTGTTATTATTGCCTAATACTGCAATCATTTTACCCTTTGAGTCATAGAATTCTACTGCCAGATGGGACTCTATCCTGGAGATTTTGTACCTGGATTCTACGAGTAGCCATGGGATTGAAATATGGGCTTTACGAAATCTGTTCTCCAGGAATATTACATGCAAAATGTGAACTTTTCTTGAGTCTAGAGTCTTCTCTAGATTCTCAAACAGGTCTGTGATGCTGCACTTTCCCCTACCTCAACCTCCGTTTGATAAGAATGCTGACTGGCTTTGAGTATTGAGAGGTGTGAAAGATGAAGCTCAAAGGGAGAAAGTGGCTTCCCCGAGGTCACCCCCAAAGCTGATGCCATAGCTGTGCCCCAAAAGCAGACCTAGTTCCTGGCTACCAGACTAGGACTGTTAGAGTGCAATACTGCCTGTAAGTCAGACAGCTGGCCCCTTCTGTGGCAAGGTGGCTTTGCTCATCTACCGGTATCAGGTGTCAGGTCTTTCCCTCACCCCCTTGCCAGCTCAGAGGAGTACCCAGAACAACCTTAGTCATCTTGTGCTGCTATGACAAAAAAAAAAATTGCCTAGATTGGGTGACTTATAAATGACAGATATTTATTTCTTTGCTGAAGAAGGCTCTTGAGATTCTCTTGTACTGCAAGAAGATCAACCAGTCAATCCTAAGAAAATCAACCCTGAATATTCACTGGAAGGATTGATGCTGAAGCTGAAGCTCCAATACTTTGGTCACCTGATACAAAGAACTGACTCACTGGAAAAGACCTGGATGCCAGAAAAGATTGAGGGCAGGAGAAGGGGGCGACAGAGGATGAGATGGCTGGATGGCATCACCGACTCGATGGACACGGGTTTGAGTAAACTCTGGGAGTTGGTGATGGACAGGGAGGCCTGGCGTGCTGCAGTCCATGGTGTGACAGACTCTGACATGACTTAGAGGCTGAACAACAACAATTTGTTTCTTATAGTTCTGGAGACTGGAAGTCTGAGGTCAGGGTGTCAACACGTTTAGGCTCTGGAGAGGACACGTTTCTGTGTTGCAGTTTATCGACCTCTTATCCTCACATGGTAGAAAGCAGAGAGAGGTCTTGGGGTCTCTTTTATAAGGACATTAACCCCTTTCTCGCAGAAGGCAATGGCAACCCACTCCAGTACTCTTGCCTGGAAAATCCCACGGATGGAGGAGGCTGGTAGGCTGCCGTCCATGGGATCGCTCAGTCAGTCAGACACGACTGAGCGACTTCACTTTCACTTTTCGCTTTCATTCTTTGGAGAAGAAAATGGCAACCCACTCCAGTGTTCTTGCCTGGAGGATCCCAGGGACGGGGGAGTCTGGTGGGCTGCTGTCTATGGGGTCGCACAGAGTCGGACACGACTGAAGTGACTTAGCAACAACAACCCCTTTCTTGAGGGCTTTGCTCTCATGAGCTAAATGCCTACCAAAGTCCCCATCTCCCAACACCATCATATTGTGGGTTAGGGTTTCCATGTATGAATTTTGAATGGCACAGACACTCAAAATACTCAGATACTTAGATCTGGATACACAAATGCTCAGACTAGAAAGAACCTTCTTTGGAAATTGTTGCAGGTATTTGGGGACTTTTCTGGCTTCCAGGGAAGCAAACCTCATTTGCACGGATGCTTAAGAAGCAAAATGTTTCCCCTTTTCAGTTTCAGAGCCCATATTTCCTGCATAAGAACATAGCCTTCCCAAGGAGACAAGGAAAACTTGCCTCTCAGGACCGAGGCAGCAGGGTTACACTGGATGTTAAAGGGATGCATTGTGCATTTACAGTCATGTTATGGGCACTTTCAGCTGAGGCAAGTTTTCACAGTAAATTTCTGTCTAAAGAGAAACTTCTTACACTTCATGGTTTCACAAAGAGGAAGAGAACAAGGTCTCTGTCCAAGCTGCATCTGGGTGACAGATTTCCACCTTGTTTCCCAGGTAAAGAGAAGCCAAGGATCATGAAATAAGGATGATACACACTGAGACACAGAGCTTCCCTAGAATCCATATTAGCTGTCAGTGAGGCAAAATGCAGGCAGAGAGAGAGTTATGTGTCCCCTTCTGTCTTTTTAACATAATTCCATGGTTGGCAAAAAATCCAGACATAGTATTTGCGTTTAATTTATATGCTTGCCTTGGGGAATGATAAACTACCTTGAGTTGTTCTTGAGATTTGATTTGTATTTGTGTCTCTGAGCCAACAGATATGACAGATGAAGAAGGATTTGGGACAAGTTCCTTGTGAATCTTGGTTTGAAGCCACTATCCCTGTATTTTGGGGCTAATGGGTTATGAACTTGGGAATTATGAGCTCATTGCAGCATTCGCTGTGGTTCTACTTTGTTTCAGGGACTCTCCTGAGTACAAGGGCTCTAAGGATGACTCATACTACTTCTGTTGTGGAGAAAAGTGAAAGTGTTAGTTACACAGTCGTGTTCAACTCTTTGCGACCCCATGTACTGTACCCTGCCAGGCTCCTCTGTCCATGGGAGTGTCCAGGCAAGAATACTGGAGTGGGTTGCCATTTCCCCAGGGATCTTCCCAATCCAGGGATAGAACCCGGATCCCCTGCCTTCTGCCTTGTAGGAAGATTCTTTACCATCTGAGCCAACAGGGAAATCCTCTGTTGTGGAGAAGTTCATGGTCTTCTGGGGATGATGAAGAGACAGCAGAGAAATGCCATGCAATCTAGTGGTTGTCATGATAGAGACCTGAATAGGGGATTATGGCCATAGAGGAGATCTAACCCAGTATGGGCGGGACCAGGGGAGTCATCCCTAATAAATAATCCCAGACTGTCTCAGTTCAGTTCAGTTCAGTCGCTCAGTTGTGTCCGACTCTTTGCAACCCCATGAATCACAGCACACCAGGCCTCCCTGTCCATCACCAACTCCCAGAGTTCACTCAAACTCATGTCCATCGAGTCGGTGATGCTATCCAGCCTCTCATTCTCTGTCGTTCCCTTCTCCTTCTGCCCCCAATCCCTCCCAGCATCAGAGTTTTTCCAGTGAGTCAACTCATCGCATTAGGTGGCCAAAGTATTGGAGTTTCAGCTTCACCATCAGTCCTTCCAGTGAACACCCAGGATTGATCTCCTTTAGAATGGACTGGTTGGATCTCCTTGCTGTCCAAGGGACTCTCAAGAGTCTTCTCCAGCACCACAGTTCAAAAGCATCAATTCTTCAGTGATCAGCTTTCTTCCATACATCCATACATGACCACTGGAAAAACCATAGCCTTGCCTAGACGGACCTTTGTTGGCAAAGTAATGTCTCTGATTTTTAATATGCTATCTAGGTTGGTCATAACTTTCTTTCCAAGGAGTAAGCGTCTTTTAATTTCATGGCTGCAATCAGCATCCACAGTGATTTTGGAGCCCCCCAAAATAAAGTCTGACACTGTTTCCACTGTTTCTCCATCTATTTCCCATGAAGTGATGGGACCAGATGCCATGATCTTTGTTTTCTGAATGCTGAACTTCAAGCCAACATTTTCACTCTCCTCTTTCACTTTCATCAAGAGGCTTTTTAGTTTCCTCTTCACTTTCTGCCATAAGGGTGGTGTCATCTGCATATCTGAGCTTATTGATATTTCTCCCAGCAATCTTGATTCCAGCTTGTGCTTCTTCCAGCCCAGCATTCCTCATGATGTAGTCTGCATAGAAGTTAAATAAGCAGGGTGACAATATACAACCTTGACGTACTCCTTTTCCTATTTGGAACCAGTCTGTTGTTCCATGTCCAGTTCTAACTGTTGCTTCCTGACCTCCATACAGGTTTCTCAAGAGGCAGGTCAGGTGGTCTGGGATTCCCATCTCTTTCAGAATTTTCCACAGTTTCTTGTGATCCACACAGTCAAAGGCTTAGGCATAGTCAATGAAGCAGAAATAGATGTTTTTCTGGAACTCTCTTGCTTTCTCCATGATCCAGCGGATGTTGGCAATTTGATCTCTGGTGCCTCTGCCTTTTTTAAAGCCCAGACTGTCTAGAGAATGATAAAGAGAAGGTAAAAGCCTTATCGGCTGAGGGGGCAAGCGAAGTGCAAACACAGAGGTGAAGGGTGGGGGCAATGACTCCAGGAGTTTCACGCTATAGGGGGACAGGGATGTGAGGCGGGAGAGCTGGAAGCTGAACACACAGGGAGGAGTCGTAATTCTTACCTCATCTGGGAATGTGGGGGGAAGAGCACCATTCAGCTCGGGAACGATGTGAAGAGATTTGATTTAGAGATTCTGCTTGATGGGTTGGGAGAGGAGAGATTGCAGATAAGGAGATGAGCTGAACGTCACTTCACTGAGAGCTGAAGGCTTTGTCCAGAGTCAGAGGTCACAAGGAAGGAGAAGGAAGAAACACACTGACAGATACTTCTAGAGAAATATCAGCTGATCTTGAGCTAAAGGAGAATTGGAGGAGCTTTTCTTCTGCTCCAAGATCTAGGAAAAGGGAACTAGGAAAAAAGATAAGAAGCCTGATTCTCTAATGCAACTCTAAAACCCTCTGTGTGAGTTACTTCTTGTTGTTTAGTTGATAAATTACGTCCGACCCTTTGTGATCCCGTGGACTGCAGCGCTCCAGGCACTTCTGTCCTTCACCCTCTCCTAGAGTTTGCTCAAACTCATGTTCATGGAGCTGGTGATGCCATCCAACCAACCTGTCCTCTGTCGCCCTTTCTCCCCTTGCCCTCAATCTTTTCCAGCGTCAGGGTCTTTTCCTACGAGTCAACACTTCACACCAGGTGGCCAAAGTATTGGAGCTTCAGCTTCAGCTTCAGTCCTTCCAGTGAATACCCAGGGTCGGCTTCCTTTAGGATTGACTGGTTTGGTCCCCTTGCAGTCCCAGGTTCTCTCAAGAGTCTTCTCCACACCACAATTTGAAAGCATCAATTCTTCAGTGATTGGCTTTCTTTATGGTTCAACTCTCGCATCTGTACCCGATTACTGACTTGCTTCAAAGGTCCTAAAGTACTGTTCTCTTGGTGTGATGTTGATGAGATAATGAGATGAACTGGCTGGTTCTGGTCCCAAGAACAGATTTCATTGTCCAGAAGGAGAATATAACCACAGAACAGAGATACATACAAGACCCTTCTACTGTACAATGCTCTGAGAGGTTAGGTCTGCAAGAACTTTTACACAGAGGTTGAGGAACAGCAGGAGGGGATCTGTGGCTTCTTCTAGGGGAAAAACACAAAGGACTATTCAGAGATGGTGCAGAACACCAAGGGTGGAGGGGTATAATCCACTGTTGCCACAGCCACTGACAGGGCCAATGTGTTGCCCAGCCCAGCACAGATCATTGAATATCTTTTGCATTCAGTGCTACATCAATTCCTTCATCCAAAAACCATATCCTGAAAATTTCTTGGTGCTTGGTTGGCCATAGGATAAGAAACAAAAGGCTGAAACAAAATACACAGACTTGGACCTTAAGGAGCTGAGAATCTTCCCTGAATTTTAACCTGGATCTCAAATCCAGTAATAAATGTGTTAGTTAAGGTAATACTAACTGCTGTAACAGCAACAGCAGCATCAAAACAGGTTATAGGAGTTGACCACAGTTAAGTTCACTTCTGAGCCACAGATCAGTCTAGTACAGGGATCCTCAGCCAATGTGGGGTGACTGGGAGCCCTGAGGTTCTCCCATCTTGGGTTTCATCCTCCTCTTAGCCACCGAGACTTCCATGTAATTGAAAGATAGAGAACAGTGTGGAAGGCATAGCACGTCTCCAGATCCTCGTCCTGGAAGTGACACATATCACTCCTATTCATATTTCATTGGTGAGAATGAATCCAAGGGCTCAAGATGCAAGGGGAAAGGGTTGCAGGTAAAAAGAGTTGTACTAAGCAGCCACTTTTCGGCAACAGCAGATATTCATGGCCACATAATCTAGCTGTAAACAGATAAGTTCTCCAACCACTGATCTAATGGAAGGTAGATCACTGTGGGACAGCCTGGAATGCTATCCCCAATTTTTCATTTCCATTCACTGCAATCTCACTCAGCTGTTTTCCTCACGTCCACCACCACTGCTCTTAAGCAACCTTCTTAAAAGTTCCCCTTCCTACAGATTTAGGTTTCATAGATCCACAAACATGTGTTTCATAATACAGATCACAGGTTATATATTATTCATTTTCTTGGTGATTGTTTCATCAGGGTCTGTCTTCCCCACAAATGTAGTCCTGATTACATGCCTGGTACTATTCTAAGCACTTACACATATAAAATCATTTAATTCTCTTAATAACGCCAGTGCATGCATGCTGGTCAGTTGCTTCAATTGTATCTATCCTTGCAACCCTATGGACTGTAGCCCACCAGGCTCCTCTGTCCGGGATTCTCTAGGCAAGAATACTGCAGTGAGTTACCATGCCCTCCTCTAGGGGATCTTCCTGACCCAGGCATTGAACCTGCATCTGCTGTGTCTTCTGCATTGCAGGCAGATTCTTTACCCACTGAACCACCTGGGAAGCCCCAGTAACCCCAGTAGGTAGGTACTATTATTATCTGTTTTACTGATAACGTCCTGACATTCAGAAAGGTAAAACAGCCTGCCCAAGGTCATAGGAAATATCACAAGCACAGTCAGGAAATAAATGATGAAGCCCAGATTTGGGTCTGAACAGTCTGGCTCTAAGACCAGCTTCTAGAGTACTTGTGGCACATTGTTGTCGCTGTTTTAGTCACTAAGCTGTGTCGGACTCTTGCAACCCCATGAACTGTAGCCCGCCAGGCTTCTCTGCCCATGGAATTCTCCAGGCAAGAATACTGAAGTGGGTTGCCATTTCCTTCTCCAGGGGATCTTCCTGACCCAGGAATCAGACCCACGTCTCCCGCACTGCAGGCAGATTCTTTACTACTGAGCCACCGGGGAAGACTTCATGGCGCATGGTGTATCTTAAACATATGTTTGTTGAGGGGATGGATAATACCGCATTATAAGTCAATGCTGTTCTAGAGAAATCAGCATGGTGCAGGCAGAAATGATGTGCACAGTTACAGCTTTTTCTGGAGTGGATCAAAGGAAACTACACATATAACCTTCATATTTTTAATTATACTCGCGTCCTTAGAATAAAAAATGAGAGCAGACACCTTTGATTTCCCACTCTCACTTGCTGCTATTAAGGACCGGGGCTCCTGTCACTCCCCCCACCCCCTGCTATGTGCCAACCGTGAGCCAAGGTCCGGCCTCCCCACCTGTCCTTCTTGGGTTTCTGACCTGTGCATTTGCAATCGGCTGCTCAAAGCAATTCCCCTTTTACAAACCTCTTTTCCTCCCCCTAGACTCAATTAAGCTTCTGGAAGCATGAGAGCAGCTAAGCCATTACCCGATCTGAACTTGAACTCTAAGCCTCAGGAGATTCACCGATCACTGAGCTGCAAGCCTCCCCTGGCTTCTAGCTGCAGCAGTTTTGTGAAGTCAGCACAGCTTTGCCCACAGTTTGGGAGTCGGGGGGGCACCATATTTTATTTTTCAGTCAAGCATGGTGCCGTCAAGCATGGTACGTATTGCTTAAGTGGCTCAATATCAGCACTTTTTTCCCCCTCAAATAACTTATCAACTTTATGTGCATGAAGTTTCCCTGTGCGAAAATTTGTCAGCTATCAGGATTTTCCAAAGTCCTGGTTTTCTTGTTCCGAGTGGCAGCAGGAGTTTCCTCTAACTGTGATTCCCTTGGGACCTGTTCTGCTGGAAGACTTCCAGTTTCTATCTTTTAGCCATAAATACACTCTTATGACTCAAGATCAAAGCAGCCGGAGTTGATCTCGGGGACACAGGACAAAGGTCAGGGTTGTAGGGGGTGCTCCCATCGTCTCAGGTGCTTGGTTCATAGAATTCAGGGCTTCTCGCTGGCAAGCTGACATGCAATTCTGTGCTGCTTTCAGACCGAGCAGCCTGTGAAGTGTTGATGCTTGGTGTCAGGTAATATTTCCCTTCAGGTTGCCATTTTCCTGGCTTTTCAAAGGGGCACTGCTTCTGGCAGATTTTGTGGCAGACTTCTGGCCGAAATCCATGGATGGAGGATGCTGGCAGGGTACAGTCTGTGGAGTCACAAATTTTCTTATTTTCACCATGAGCCCTTCAGCTGAAAAGGAATCTGATTTTGACAGTGAGAATTTCCCATCTTCCAGGACCCTAACGTTCACGAGACAGCAACAGCCCGGACTCGGATTCTGACAGTTCATCTCCCTGGAGAGAAGCTTCTGAGTCCCATGCACCTGCAGGAGCCAGATCTCCACCATCATCCATCACAGCCGGGGAACCCTGAGCTCTGAGGTGCTCCTGCACGTCCTGCGAACTTGATTTTTGGCAGGGAAATAGGATATGTGACATCCCCAAATCATAGTATACAAAGAAGAAAGGGGACTTAGGCTTCCCCTGTCTATTTTTCAGAAGCACCTAAGCCAGGCTGGGGGGACCACACTGGGTAGCATCAGGGTCAGTTAGGAAGCAGAGGGACTCAGGGGAAACATGGCAATAACTTTTCTTGAGGTTTCTGTGGGAAGGATCAGGCAAGGCAGGACAAGCAGGTTTTGGATTAGCTAATTTGAATAATTTCAGGATGCTCTGGGGCTCAGAGCTGCTCTTTGCTGTCTGGGGTTATTAAAGCAGGGAAATAGTGGTCTGGAATGTGAGATCTTGATACAGGAGGTGGTTGGGGGATGTGAACTCTGGACTGATTGGTTTGCATATGAAGGGAACGCTCCTAAACAAGCTTTTCTGTCTTTAGGAATTGACTGTCCTGGGAGGGGTGATCCCTCCCGGGTCAGCAAAGCCCCCAAATATCAACGCATCAAAAATAAAGAACAGGATTCGTACAGGGAGGTGTCTATTCATAGAGTTCCATCAAGGAAAATATGGCTTCTAGAAGTTAACTGGCTTGATGAGGTTTAAGTAGTGAGAAAGAGGGAGGGAAAGTGGAATTCAGACTGGTGGACTTCCCAGTCTTCCATCAGCAACTGTTGTCCTCTTTGTATCAAGAACCCTTCTCACCCATGAGCTCTTTAGAGAAAGAGAGAGGACCCAAATTTGAATGAGATGAAACCAGTAGGGTGGTTTACTGACCTCTGAAGCGGGAAGGGCAGAATTGTGGGTGTAGGAGGCTATAATGAGAGTTTTCTCTCTGGCTATGGTTTTTCCTGTGGTCATGTATGGATGTGAGAGTTGGACTGTGAAGAAAGCTGATCGCCGAAGAATTAATGCTTTTGAACTGTGGTGTTGGAGAAGACTCTTGAGAGTCCCTTGTACTGCAAGGAGATCCAACCAGTCCATTCTAAAGGAGATCAATCCTGGGTGTTCTTTGGAAGGACTGATGCTAAAGCTGAAACTACAATACTTTGGCCACCTCATGTGTCGAGTTGACTCACTGGAAAAGAGTCTGATGCTAGGAAGAATTGGGGGTGGGAGGAGACGGGGACGATGGAGAAGGAGATGGCTGGATGGCATCACCGACTCGATGGACATGAGTTTGAGTGAACTCCGGGAGTTGGTGATGGACAGGGAGGCCTGGCGAGCTGTGGTTCATGGGGTCGCGGAGAGTCGGACACGACTGAGCGACTGAACTGAACCTTTGCTTATCTCTGCATTTGCTTCGGTCTTTCTACGTGTAGATTGCCTTTGTCCATAAGGCAGGATGCCTAAGGAAGAACTTCCCCGATCGCTCTGACTTGTGGTCACTCCGTGGACGAACTCTTATTACTCAGAAATGAGGTACTATCATGACCCCGTCTTGGGGCATGTGGTCACTTAGACGTGGTGGGAGGAAGTGAAGGAAGATCAGAATAAGTATAGAGGCTGGTGGTTAGACTAAAATATTACATTTGGAATTTAATATTTGGAAGGTTTGGTACAATTCAAAGTGTGATACTCAGTTTCTCACTGTCACCAAAATCCTGGATGGTCATATTTATCGAAACAAATCCTAAGAATATTCCAGCAGCCATAAAATAGATGGGAAGAAAAAAGAATAATCTTTTTCATCACACATTAGAAAAGGAAGTTTAAAAAGTCTGCAGCCCTAAGGAACACATTTCTATGAAGGATACAGACCTGAAAGTCTGGATTTTGGGAAGCCAAGCTGAACCTCGCAGAGTCATAAAGTGTCTTAAACAAGGAGAATCAGGGTCGTGTGACTGTCTTCAGAAGCTGGTCAGTACAGGACAAGGGGAAACAAGTTTCCTCTGCCAATTGTAGACTCCTCAATATTGGTGTTTCCTGGGAGCTAAATCAACTTTCTGCATCTGTGAACAATAAGAACAAATGCAATCTTTGCCTGATTTGGTACAAAAGAGTTACCCACTTAACGTGGTAAAACCTACCGTGAATGTTGTGTCATTCTCTGTCTCTCTCAAAGGTAAGTGATTGCTTCATATCATACACCCTTCCAACCTTCTCCAAAACATACCTGCAATTTGCCTTAGTGGCTTAAACCTTAGTCTTTCTAAGACAAGGTTGTTGTCAGTTTGGAACTCAACAAGGGCCATGGTGGGCTTTGACTAGAAACTGCCCGCATAGGGTCCTTATTCTCCTGAGCATCAATAGGGGGGTCCATGAAGTTTCAGTAATCACTGCCGCTGCTGCTGCTGCTGCTAACTTGCTCCAGTCCTGTCCGACTCTGTGCAACCCCATAGATGGCAGCCCACCAGGCTCCCCCGTCCCCGGGATTCTCCAGGCAAGAACACTGGAGTGGGTTGCCATTTCCTTCTCCAATGCATGAAATGAAAAGTGAAAGTGAAGTCGCTCAGTCGTGTCCGACTCTTCGTGACCCCATGGACTGTAGCCCACCAGGCTCCTCCGTCCATGGGATTTTCCAGGCAAGAGTACTGGAGTAGGGTGCCATTGCCTTCTCCATCAGTAATCACTAAATGCATCAAAAAAAAGTCCTACAGAAATTATATATTAGCCAATACCTAGGTCAAAATGGTCAATGGGTATAAGGATTGCTCAGCCTATAGCTGGAATTGCAGCAGTTTCCAGGTGTGGGTAGCCTTCCAAAAATCCAAGTCAGGCTAAGCTTCAGAAATTTTTCACATTCAACTCACTTGTTTTTCAGAGGAGAGATATGAAGTTTGGGGGGGTGGGGCTGAGGATCTACTGTGATCAAGTGCTTGTAGCAAAACTGAGAAGAAAGTAAACTAAGAATAAACCTTTAACTTCTGGGTGATACCTTCATGATCTTTACCATCACACATTCAGGGAGATTTATTTTTCTCTGATCACTGTAAAGGTTTGTGTGAATTTGTTCTATTTGACTCTAAATGACAAAGAGGGTCAGATAATGGAAGTTATAAAAGAGAAAATTCAGCTGAATGTATGAAAAAAATTCTAAGCATTAGAACTGTACAAAGATGGAATGGATCAGTGGGTCACTGATTAAAATTTAGTGAGCATAGTTTGCGGAAGAGTTAAGTCCTCTCTGTGAGGATTCAAGGAAAGCAACACCACTTGTAAAAGAACAAGGAAAGTTTCCCCAGAATCATCTTAGTAGGTAGCTGGGAGGAATTTATTAAAACAATATAGAATCTTAGTGCTTCTGAGGAGAGGTATGGAATAGCAGCCAACTCATGGTACAGGGACTAGAACTTTCTCTGCCTTCCTGTCCCTCTAGGCAGCTTCCTTTCATGATCCTACTCATCCTCAGGGTTCACAGAATCTTGTGACATTTCTCAATTGTCACACTTACCCACCTGGGTTAGTGTAAAATACTGAGGAAGGATGTGCTTCTGAAGACCTCAAACAGTTCAAATCCAACTTCATTCAAGACTTTTCTTAACCAAGGATGGCAAATGTTAAGAAGTCAGTGAATATTCATTATTGAATACTGGTGTTATCAGCTGGTCTTTCTTTGGCCATCAAGTGATGGAACATAACTACTTCATACAGAGGTGCTGTAATATAATGAAAAACATAAGCTTTGGAATCAGTCAAAATGCATTCAAGTCTTCACTCAAACACGTACAGGCACACCCAAGAGATATTGTGGGTTCAGTTCCAAACCCCTACAATAAAGTGAATATTTCAATAAAGCAAGTTGCACATTTTTTGGGGGGGGGGCTTTCCCAGTGCATATAAAATTCATGTTTATGCTGTACTGTATTCTATTGAATCTGCAATAGTATTATGTCTGAAAACAAAACAATGTACCTACTTTAATTTAAAATACTTCAGTGGTAAAAATAATCAGAACAATTATCATAGCAATGACAAAGACCACTGATCACAGATCACCATAAACAAATATATTAATAAAGAAACAGTTTGAATTACTGCCAAAATTATCAAAATAGACACAAAGTGAAGAAGTGAGCAAATGCTGTTTTAAAAATGGTGCTGATAGACTTGCTTGATGCAAGGTTGAGACGACCTTTATATTAATGTTATTAAGTATTATTTTTGGCTGTGCTGGTCCTCTTTGCTGTACACTGGCTTTCTCCAGTTGCAGAGGCCGGAGGCCACTATTCATTGCAGTGCACAGACCTCTCACTTCAGTGGCTTCTCCTGTGGCAGATCACGGTGCCTGGGCTTCAGTAGCTGTGGCACAGAGTCTCAGCAGTTGTGGCTAATGGGCTTAGTTGCCTGTGGTATGTGGAATCCTCCTGGGCCAGGGATCGCACCCAGTTCAGTTCAGTTCAGTTCAGTCGCTCAGTCATGTCCGACTCTCCGCGACCCCATGAATCACAGCATGCCAGGCCTCCCTGTCCATCACCAACTCCAGGAGTTCACTCAAACTCATGTCCATAGAGTCGGTGATGCCATCCAGCCATCTCATTCTCTGTCATCCCCTTCTTCTCCCGCCCCCAACCTTTCCCAGCATCAGAGTCTTTTCCAGTGAGTCAACTCGTCACATGAGGTGGCCAAAGTATTGCAGTTTCAGCTTTAGCATCAGTCCTTCCAATGAACACCCAGGATCGATCTCCCTTAGAATGGACTGGTTGGATCTCCTTGCAGTCCAAGGGACTCTCAAGAGTCTTCTCCAACACCACAGTTCAAAAGCATCAATCCTTCGGCGATCAACTTTCTTCACAGTCCAACTCTCACATCCATACATGACTACCGGAAAAACCATAGCCTTGACTAGATGGACCTTGGTTGGCAAAGTAATGTCTCTGCTTTTTAAAATATTATCAAGGTTGATCATAACTTTCCTTCCAAGGAGTAAGCGCCTTTTAATTTCATGGCTGCAATCAGCATTTGCAGTGATTTTGGAGCCCCAAAAAATAAAGTCTGACACTGTTTCCACTGTTTTTCCATCTATTTCCCATGAAGTGATGGGACCAGATGCCATGATCTTTGTTTTCTGAATGTTGAGCTTCAAGCCAACCTTTTCACTCTCCTCTTTCACTTTCATCAAGAGGCTTTTGAGTTCCTCTTCACTTTCTGCCATAAGGGTAGTGTCATCTGCATATCTGAGATTATTGATATTTCTCCCAGCAATCTTGATTCCAGCTTGTGCTTCTTCCAGCCCAGCGTTCCTCATGATGTACTCTGCATATAACTTAAATAACACCCATGTCACCTCAATTTGCAGGCAGGTGCTTTACCACTGTACTACCAGGGATGTCTTGCCACATACCTTTAACTTGTAAAAGAAAAAAAAAAGGAACATCTGCAATAAGTTCAGTCGCTCAGTCGTGCCTGATTCTTTGTGACCCCATGGACTGCAGCATGTCAGGCCTCCCTGTCCATCACCAACTCCCAGAGTTTACTCAAAGTCATGTCCATTGAGTTGGCGATGCCATCCAACCATTTCATCCTCTGTTATCCCCTGCTCTTCCCACCTTCAATCTTTCCCAGCATCAGAGTCTTTCCAAATGACTCAGTTCTTCACATCAGGTGGTCAAAGTATGGGAGTTTCAGCTTAAACATCAGTCCTTCTAAAGAATATTCAGGACTGATTTCCTTTAGAATGGACTGTTTGGATCTCCTTGCTTTCCAAGAGACTCTCAAGAGTCTTCTCTAACACCACAGTTCAAAAGCGTAAATTCTAAGGCACTCAGTTTTCTTTATAGTCCAACTCTCATATCCATACATGACTATTGGAAAACCATAGCCTTGACTAGATGGACATTTGTTGACGAAGTAATGTCTCTGTTTTTTAACATGCTTTCTAGGTTGGTCATAGCTTTTCTTCCAAGGAGCAAGTGTCTTTTAATTTCATGGCTGCAGTCACCATCTGCAGTGATTTTGGAGCCCCAAAAAATAAAGTCTGATACTGTTTCCACTGTTTCCCCATCTATTTGCCATGAAGTGATGGGACTGAATGCCATGATCTTAGTTTTCTAAATGTTGAGCTTTAAGCCAACTTTTTCACTCTCCTCTTTTACTTCCATCAAGAGGTTTTCTAGTTCCTCTTCTGTTTCTTCCATAAGGGTGGTGTCATCTGCTTATCTGAGGTTATTGATATTTCTCCCACAATCTTGATTCCAGCTTGTGATTCAGCCAGCCCAGCCTTTCTCATGATGCACTCTACATAAAAGTTAAATAAACAGGGTGGCAATATATAGCCTTGACATACTCCTTTCCCTATTTAGAAACAGTCTGTTGTTCCATGTCCAGTTCTAACTGTTGCTTCCTGACCCACATACAGATTTCTCAAGAGGCAGGTCAGGTGGTGTGGTATTTCTATCTCTTGAAGAACTGTCCACAGTTTATTGTGATCTACACAGTCAAAGGCTTTGGCATAGTCAATAAAGCAGAAATAGATGTTTTTCTGGAATTCTCTTGCTTTTTCGATGATCCAGCAGATTTTGGCAATTTGATCTCTGGTTCCTCTGTCTTTTCTAAAACCAGCTTGAACATCTGGAAGTTCATGGTTCACGTATTGCTGAAGCCTGGCTTAGAGAATTTTGAGCATGACTTTACTAGGGTGTGAGATGAGTGCAACTGTGTGGTAGTTTGAACATTTTTGACATTGCCTTTCTTTGGGATTGAAATGAAAACTTACCATTTCCAGTCCCTTGGCCACTGCTGAGTTTTCCAAATTTGCTGGCATATTGAGTGCAGCACTTTCACAGCATCATCTTTTAGGATTTGAAGTAGTTCAACTGGAATTCCATCACCTCCACTAGCTTTGTTCCTAGTGATCCTTCCTAAGACCTTCTTGACTTCACATTCCAAGATGTCTGGCTCTAGGCGAGTGATCATACCATCGTGATTATCTTGGTCATGAAGATTTCTTTTGTACAGTTCTTCTGTGTATTCTTGCCATCTATTCTTAATATTTTCTGCTTCTGTCAGATCCATACCATTTCTCTCCTTTATTGAGCCCATCTTTGCATGAAATTTTCCTTTGGTATCTCTAATTTTCTTGAATAGATCTCCAGTCTTTCCCATTCTCTTGTTTTCCTCTATTTCTTTGCACTGATCGCTGAGGAAGGCTTTCTTATCTCTCCTTGTTATTCTTTGGAACTCTTCTTTCAAATAGGTATATGTTTCCTTTTCTCCTCTGCTTTTCGCTTCTCTTCTTTCCACAGCTATTTGTAAGGCCTCCTCAGACAGCCATTTTGCTCCCTGTCTCCTGTACCATGTCATGAACCTCCATCCAGATGACCATTTTATCTATCACTGTGGGCAAGAATCACTTAGAAGAAATGAAGTAGCCATCATAGTCAACAAAAAAAGTCTGAAATGCAGTACTTGGATGCAATCTCAAAAGCGACAGAATGATCTCTGTTCCTTTCCAAGGCAAACCATTCAGTATCATGGTAATCAAAGTCTATACCCTGACCAGTAATGCTGAAGAAGCTGAAGTTTCATTGTAGGGTACTGGAATGCAAAAGTAGGAATTAAAGAAACGCCTGACGTAACAGGCAAATTTGGCCTTGGAGTACAGGAAAAAGCAGGGCAAAGGCTAATAGAGTTTTCCAAGAGAGCACACTGGTCATAGCAAACACCCTCTTCCAACAACACAAGAGAAGACCTTGCATGGACATCACCAGAGGGTCAACACTGAAATCAGATTGATTATATTCTTTGTAGCCAAAATGGAGAAGCTCTATACAGTCAGCAAAAACAAGACTGGGAGCTGACTGTGGCTCCGATCATGAACTCCTTATTGCCAAATTCAGACTTAAATTGAAGAAAGTAGGGAAAACCACTAGACCATTCAGGCATGACCTAAATCAAAATCCCATACAGTGGAAGTGATAAATAGATTCAAGGGATTAGATCTGATAGTCAGAATGCCTGAAGAACTACGGACGGAGGTTCCTGACAGCTGCAGTAAAGCGAGGCTCAATAAAACAAGGTAAGTCTGCACTATCTCAATGGCCCAAGAAGAAGAGGCTACTTTTATCAAGCCTCTGCCTTTTCTTCTGTGTGATGGAGGAAAATAAGATATGTCTCAGAAGGATGCTCTGAGGATTGAACAACATAGTATACAACACCCTTATCCCAGAACCAGACTTCTGGAGTTACTACCCCTTTTACCGACCCAATTGTTGAACAGCTCTGGTTCTTATAATTATTATTTTTTTTTGTCCTGTTGAATAGTACGTGTTTACTTAACTTCCACTTCTACCAACAGATCCTGGATACAACTTACTTTCCCCCACAATTCACTGGAGCTGATATTTCTACCTGAAGTTCCCACCCAGATCCTTTAGGTCAGAGGGGTGTAACAACTAATATTTGATGATACCCAAGAATTATCAGCGAAGCACTTTTACTTTGCATTTCTAGTGGTGGCAGATACTTAATAAATACAAAGGAGTTTTACATTATATTATGGAGATGAATACTGGTTCATGGTACAAATGAGTGTTTCTATATTGATTTCTCCAGTTTGAGAATAGCAATGCAATGCACTGTAAAAAGATCAATCATTTTGTCATTATGGTCTTCTTTGGCTCACAACCAGTCTATTGGAGTCCTTCAGTCTCAAGTATCAATAAAATAAATTGTCTCATATTGAAAAGGAAAATATCATATTTGAGACAGGATTGAGATTTTATGGCTGATATAAAAATGAACCCATTGAAAATTCAAGTTTCTTATCAATGGATTGATGAATTATATGTGAACAAGATCTATTCTTTCTCTTTATATTGAGGCCTAATACAATGCCATTTGGGGTTTGATCTTTGCGAATAAAAGTTCAGTATTTTAATTTCTTGCATTTTAGTGTGATATAGAATGAAAAAAGATCACCTATTCTAATATCATTGATTTACAGATAGAGAAACTGAAGTCCAAATTTACCCCTTGAAATAACTTCTACATACCGATCATCAAGCCTTAAGGTTTCTCCTCTAACTTGATCCAACAATCACAGTTATAGAGCATGAAATTTTAAGGCTAGTTTGCAGCTTGATGGTTATCTGGTCATACTTATTTTACAGCTGAAAAGACAGAGAAATAAATGGTTCTTCAAGGTCACATGGACAATTACCTGCAGCTTTGGGGGCAAGAATCTCCTTGTTTAGACTTTTCTAGATTATCTCAATCCCTCCCACTGTGTGCTACGCACAGGGCTGCGGAATGTTGAGAAATTCAGCAGAGAAATAAAATATTCTCATTCTCCTGGAAGAAGTTCCAATCTTAAGAGACAAGCTGTTTTAGGAGATAAGATTGTCTCCACCCACAGGAAAAAATGAGACAGTGATGTCCTGTGCTCTTTCCTCCCCCTCTTCCCCATTCGGACCTCATCGCCAGTGCCTCCCAGCCCCTCCTCTCACTTCCAGTTCAGTTCAGTTCAGTCGCTCAGTCGTGTCCAACTCTCCGCGACCCCATGAATCACAGCACGCCAGGCCTCCCTGTCCATCACCAACTCCCGGAGTTCACTCAAACTCATGTCCACAGGGTCGGTGATGCCATCCAGCCATCTCATTCTCTGTTGTCCCCGTCTCCTCCCACCCCCAATCCCTCCCAGCATCAGAGTCTTTTCCAGTGAGTCACTCGTCGCATGAGGTGGCCAAAGCATTGGAGTTTCAGCTTTAGCCTCTCACTGTTGCTCCAGTCTTTATCTCATGCAACTGCTGTTATTCAGTCAACATTTTACCATTTGTTTCACATCCTAGCCACTCGAAGTCAGGGCTTCACTCATCAACTTCAGGGTTTTTCAACACATATGCTTCAGAATTTAAAGCTCCTAATAATTCAGAAATATCAGAAACTCCATACACATTGAGTATAGAGAAAGGGAAAAGCAGCCCACACAACCTGAAAGGTTCTAACACCCCCCCACACCCCCCCGCCCCTTACCCTGGCCTATCCCCTGGTCTTCCCTTCTCTCTTATATTTGTTATGACATTTTACTTAAAGAATCTATAAAAATCAAACATACATAATAAGCCTGGGTACCTTTAAATTTTGTAAAATAGAGGCTGTAGTTTTACTCAGATGGAACATCCCAGCTTGCATGATTCATTTGTGGGAGTCATTTGCGAGAGCTGCTCGAGAAGAGGATCGTACAATAAAAGGATGAGTGAAGTCATCCTTTCCAGAGAATAAGAAGACTCATGACAGAGCTTGGAGAGAGCCTGCCCTTTCACTTCCCTTTTGAGTGACTGCAGAGGGACAAGGTCATTGTCAGCGACATTGGTGGGAACTGTGCCTTCCCTGGGGGTAACAGGAACAGTTAGGTCAAATCTCAGCACCAGCTTGACCTTGCTTGGATGAACCATCAGTGTCATTCTTGTGCACTTGTTAGCAATGTACTAGGCTGCAGGGACAGAAATGGCAGGAGAAAACTGACAATTGGGACCATCAGGAAGGGATGGACCTTGGCATTGAGGGCTGTAGCAGGAAGCCAATAAGACCAGGAAAAAGAGCACCCAGATCTAATAGAGGAAGGCAGGGAGCAGGTGGGAAGGGGCAGTAGCACCAGTCTCTGATTTTGCTGCTTGGGGTTGAGGAAGAACTCAGAGTGGAGTGTCTGTTAGTCTTGTAACTATCATCCATTATGCTGACCATCTCCCCAGGCTTATGTGTGCAGGAAACTCAAGAGTTATGGAGGAGAGGAAAGGAGATAGGCAAAAAGAGGAGACAAAAGGAAGAGCAGATCATTACATGGACTTTCTATCTACAGAACACTATGATTGGTTGAAATAAAAGCAGCAACAACAAAATGTGTCACTCGTGTCTGTTCTAGGCAAAAGCCTCTTAGAGGTCAAGACTCAGGGACACAAAGATGTGTGAATCTGAGAGCACCTTTTTCTTAGCTCA
This sequence comes from Moschus berezovskii, assembly GCF_049115385.1. Taxonomy (NCBI): domain Eukaryota; kingdom Metazoa; phylum Chordata; class Mammalia; order Artiodactyla; family Moschidae; genus Moschus; species Moschus berezovskii. The sequence continues at coordinate 118,713,589 of NC_142464.1, forward strand.
GAAGTCATATTAGGATTGCCTATTGTGGATTTTTCAAATGAAACTGAATTCCTCTAAGGCATGATCCTGACCTTTGCAGTTTTGTGTCTGCAATGCCTAGTTCAGTCCTGCATGCAGTAAAATGACTCCATTAACTTTCTGTGCCAATGGAGACACCTTGAGAGTGAAATGGGTGCTATTAATAATTACACCTGGCCAATAGGTCTAAACTGGGGCTGAAAAATGAAGAAGCATTGACAAGTCACTCTATTTTCAGAGAATGAATGCACCTTGAATGGCTTCAGTTCTCTGAGCTCAAGGCAGAACTTAAAACAGTCACGGAGCTTGCTGGCTCTCACAGTTGACAGCTGAAGGCACTGTGACTCTAATTTTGTGCCAGTTCGGATACCTTGTTACTGCATTATTGGGTTGTGACTGCGCAGAAATGCAAAAGAAGACAGATGAGTGTGTGAGACAAGCCGTTTCATAGCCATCCAGAGAGTGACTAAATCTCCTCTCCATCTCAGGAGGAGCTTGATAAAAGGATTTGTTGGCAGGGATTTTTCTTGGCATCCCAGTGACTTCAGGGGTAGATGTGTATATTGAGCTCACATCGGAACAACTGCAGAAAAAAAATAAAAGAAGAAAAGGAAACCAGACAAGGAAAATGAGATGGAGTGAATATCCCTGCTGGAGACAATGACTAATTTAAGCGGGGTAGGAGAAAAACTTTTGTGTTTTTTTTTGCCAGGTTCTTTTGCATGACTTCAGAACATTCTATGACAGCCCAGCAGGCAACTTGGCACTGTTAGAAGAGGCCTGGGAGAGAAAGGGAGTGCAGCAAGAAGTGGCACCAAATATCACGGCTAAGAGCCTGGAGGCGCATTCTGGAATTTTCTACCCCAGAGGTAAATAGGGAGATAAAACACGTTAAAGGATGGTAATTATGGCTCAGTGGGTAAAGGATCCACCTGCAATGCAGGAGACACTAGAGACGTGGGTTCGATCCCTGGGTCGGGAAGATCCCCTGGAGCAGGAAATGGCAAGCCTCTCCAGTATTCTTGCCTGGGAAATCCTGTGGACAGAGGAGCCTGGTGAGCTACAGTCCAAAGAGTCACAAAGAGTGTGATACAACTGAGCATGTACGCACACACACACACAAATATCAGTTATTTATCATTGGTTATCAAAGATGCAAAAATTGAGAAAACTGAAATAAGAAGTTTTGCTATATTCCCTAAATTTGTGTAGGCATTTGAAACACAGTTAGATTTAGATTCAAATCTTCTCTGGTGGCTCAAATGGTAAAGAATAATCCACCTGCAACGCTGGGGACCCGAGTTTGATCTCTGGGTCAGAAGATCTCCTGGAGAGGGCATGGCAACCCACTCCAGTATTCTTGCCTGGAGAACTCCATGGCCAGAGGAGCCTGGAGGGCCACAGTCCATGGATTTGCAGAGGCTGAAACACACAGTACACACAACTTTATGCCCCTTCTTCAACCATTTTCACTAGAGCCAAAAAAGGAGAAAGGAGTGAAGATTCACCCTTGACTGGGATTCTTCTTATGTAAAAGAATCAGTCAGAGAATTGAGAAACAGCTTTTCAGAGTCAGGTCAAGGGGGATCGTGTCAGTGTAAAACGAAGGTGCCACTGATGACAGGAAACCTCACTCTTTCTGGTTCAGGTTTGGCCCTCTCTGCAAACCTTTCTTTTCCATCAATAGAACTGAGAGCCCTCAGTCACTGCAATCGCCTGTCTGTGCCCTCAGTGCTTCAAATGGCAACTGGGAAGCAGACCTGTGAGAATTTCAAAGACAGGTCTCTCATTTATCACCAGTCAAAAGAAATTTGGGGGTGGGGGTGCTCCCCTTGAAGCAGGCTTGTGGGCTCTGATTTGGGGCTGGACATCCAGGGGTGAGGTTGGAGGATCACAGCTTTGTCTCCTGCAGGACCCTGTTGCTTCACAGCTGCAGAGTGGAAGTGGTTTCATCCTGTTCTCCAGGCTTTCTCCCTTGGTTGCCTTCTCTTCTCTCTACTTGGCTAAACATTTGATCTTGCAGCCTTTTGAGGACTAGCACTCCCGCTTCTCTTTCCTCCCTTCCAGGCTATTCGCAGGGTGCCTGGTATATACAAATGTGGGTTGCTAGGCAACGTTACTGTGAGGTGTGTGTGTGTTATGTGAGTGTGTGATCCATGTGGTATGTGTGCATGTGCATGGCTATGCATATGTGAGTGTGTGAGTGAGTGTGTGAGTGTGTGTGTGTGTGTGTGTGTTTAGTTGCTCAGTCATGTCAGACCCTTGCGACCCCATGGATTGTAGCCCACCAGGCTCTTCTGTCCATGGGATTCTCCAGGCAAGAATATTGGAGTGGGTTGTCATGTCCTTCTCTAGGGGATCTTCCCAATCCAGGAATAACACTTGTATCTCCTGCATTGGCAGCCAGATTCTTTACCACTGGACCACCAGGGAAGCTTAGTATTGTCTAGCCATGGCATATGCATAAAACATTCACTGCATATATGCACATGTGTGTGACTTGTGTACATATTTGTGTGAGTGATTAAGCATGCTGTGCACGTGTGTTGTGTGATTTAAGTATGTTTCGCTTATGAGGTATGTGATATGCATGCGGGTATTTTGTATATGTACTTCATGTGTTGTGTTGACTTGTTTGTATATGGTTTGTATATGTTTTGTGTGTGGCATATGCACGCACTTATGTGTGTCATGTGTGTTATCTGCAGTGTGTGGCTAGTGTTAGATACATATTATAAATTTCATTCATGTCATGTATTTTATACCCGTTGTGTGTATGGTCTCCATGTTATGCGGGTTGAATATGTGTTTTGTGCGTGTGTGAGTCTTATGTGCATTGCAGTGTGTGCCCTGTGTGTCCATGTGTATCCTCAGGATTGTGGAATTCCTTTCTCATGGTGATTGTCTATGCAGGGCATGCTCTATAATTTGTCTGTTTCTCTTCAACTTTGGGCACCCGATGGGACCACTTCTCTCAAGATATCTCTAAGCAGTGTTGAAGAAAGCATGACTCCTGAGTTAATGAAGGAACCACTGTTCCTCGGTAAATGATGGCAGATTTCTGTTGGTTTATCAGATACTCTACAACCTGAACCTCTCCCTGGAGCCACAATCGTCTCCCAGTTCTCATTCATCAATCTTGACTTTCACATGGAAGTGTCATCTCTTACTCTATCTGCATCCTCCTCAAGCCCTTTAACTATCCAGACATGTCCCCCCACCCTACTCCATCATGAAGCCGTGAAAATGGCCTCCTTGTGGTTAACAAAGAGTTAACTGCCACGTTTATTGGACACGTATCAGTCCTTGTATCACAAAAATTAAACAATCACAAGCATTGTCCAGCATTTCATCCTACTTATGAAATTCTCTCCTCCTCTGAATTCTGCAGCAGCTTATCATCTTGCTATTCTCCCTTCTTTTCAAGGCACTCCTAATCTTCTCCTTCGCACCCACTCTTTAGCCCATTTTTTAAAAATTTTGCAGTTTGTTTCTTTTTAAAAATAATCTTATTTATTTATTTTTGGTTGTGCTGGGTCTTTGTTGCTACACAGGCTTTTCTCTAGTTGTGCCAAGCAGGGGATACTCTCTAGCTGCCGCCCGTGGGCTTCTCATTGGGGTGCCTTCTTGTGGAGCAGGGGCTCTAGGCCACGTGGGCTCAGTAGCAGTGGCTCCTGTGCTGTAAAGCACAAGCTCAGTAGTTGGGGTGCATGGGAATAGCTGCTCCACGGAATGTGGGATCTTCCCAGGTCAGGGATTGAACCTGCGTCTCCTGGCTTGGCAGGCATCTTCTTTACTCCTGAGCCACCAGGGAAGCTCCCAGCCCACTTTTGAAATGTTAGTCCCCAATATGAACTGTGGTGTTGGAGAAGACTCTTGAGAGTCCCTTGGACTGCAAGGAGATCCAACCAGTCCATCCTAAAGGAAATCAGTCCTGGGTGTTCACTGGAAGGACTGATGCTGAAGCTGAAACTCCAATATTTTGGTGACCTGATGCGAAGAGCTGACTCATTGGTAAAGACCCTGATGCTGGGAAAGATTGAGGGCAGGAGGAGAAGGGGATGACAGAGGATGAGACGGTTGAATGGCATCACTGTCTCAATGGACATGAGTTTGAGTGAACTCCGGGAGTTGGTGATGGACAGGGAGGCCTGGCGTGCTGCGATTCATGGGGTCGCAAAGAGTCGGACATGACTGAGCAACTGAACGGTACTGAATATGTTATCATGATCTCTAAATCCGAGTTTAGTCATTATTCTTGGATGATTACATTTACATCGTCAGCCTCGATTCTCCTCTCATGAATGGGCCACAAGTGTTCTGGCACAGTCAAGACCCCTTCTGTGTGCAGACCAGAAGCTCTGCCTCCTGCCTGGACAGGGTCCCCCACATGTATCAGCGGGTACTTCCAAGGACTTGCCCGGAGCCTGTATCTCCTCTCTCTGTTATGTCTGTCACTGGCACCATTGTACATACCACCACTGGGCTAGAAACCGAGAGAATTCTTTACCTTCTCTTAGGGGAGAGTGATATTCTCCTAGGAGGGTTGTTGGAGGAATAAAATGAGATAAGCAATAAAAATAAACTTAATACATCATCAGGCTTTCATTAGGTATCCAGAAAATATTTCCTTATTTCACTTGTCTTAAAAAAGTACCATGGAAACCCATGGAGTTAGAGATAATTTTCAGATGAGTTTTCAGATATGACTTTGATTAATTTTTTAAAATTATAGTATTTAAATAAAAAATAGCAAGGACTATCTGACCACCATTATCTGGGTAATAAAACACTTTTATAATTTCTCCTCTCTTGGACGTTCAGAAATCTATGAGGTTGGAGGATAAGGATTGTTTTCCTAACTTTGTAAACAAGGAAACTTTGCTTCCAGTGGATTTAACGACTTCCCCCAGCTAAATCACACAGCTTGTTAGTGGCAGAGCTTGGACTTCAAGTTTATCCTCCCAGCTCTGTGTTCTGTCTGCTACCTGTGGCCCAACAAGGACAAAATAAGTGGTGTTACATCGTCCAACTGGCCAGACTGACAGCTGACCCATCAGTCATGAACCCAGAGCACGGGTCAGTGACTGAAGTGGGACAGGCTTCCCTGGTGGCTCAGTAGTAAAGAATCTGCCTGCCAAAGCAGGAGATGCAGGAGAGGAGGGTTTGATCCCTTGGATTAGGAAATGGCAACGCGCTCCAGTATTCTTGCCTGGAAAATTCCATGAACGGAGGATCCTGGCAGGCTACAGTCTATGGGGTCACAAAGAGTCAGACAAGACTGAGAGACTGAGCAGGCACACACACATGGGCATACACCATCACCAGAAGCGTCCTTGGTGAGGTTGAGGTTGATGACAGCTTTTAAGAAAGGGGCATGCCTTTGGGAAGAAGAGTGCAGGGGGTTGTGAGCAGGTGGTGTAAAAGAAAAGGAAAGATGAAGAAAGAACTTCAGGGATATGTCTGCCAGATTGTGCTGATTATTTCGTCCATCTTTGAGTGTTCATAGAAGAGGGGCTAGAATATGATCCGGTGCCTAAACTGCTCAATACAACCCTCTACCACACATTTTAGAGTGTGTAAGGTAACTCGACGGACATGAGTTTGAGTGAACTCCGGGAGTTGGTGATGGACAGGGAGGCCTGGCGTGCTGTGATTCACGGGGTCTCAAAGAGTCAGACACGACTGAGCGACTGAACTGAACTGAACTGAAGGTAAAATCATATACAAGATCTGATGCGGGCCTTGCAAACCACTCTCTGATATTTAAATCATTACAGTATTATTATTCCCATTTTACAGGTCAAGAAACTAATGTCAGAGTGGAGAATTTGTTATTGCTCATGTTTCAAGGTCAATAGCAGAAAGACGATAGACAGAAATCGAGGACAGCAGGCCTGGAGTCTGTTCAATTTGTTTGCCACGTCGCAGCTGGTGCTTGTCCTTGCTCTCTCATCTTGGGACACCTGAACCTCTTTCACAAACGTAGATAATGACCATCATACTAACTGTGACATTGTTTGTGAAATCCATATCAATTATGTACATGGAAGGGTTGAAAAATCCATCATACAGAACTAGAGAGAGTATTGACGTGAGTTTTCATTTCTGCTGCCTTTCTGCTCCATGACTTTCAGCCGTATCGGAAATGAAAGTGAAAGTTAGTTGCACAGTCTTTGCCATACCATGGACTGCGGCCTGTCCTGCTCCTCTGTCCATGGAATTCTCCAGGCAAGAGGACGGGAGTGGGTTGCCATTTCCTTCTCTATGGGATCTTCCTGACTGGGGGATCGAACCCAGGTCTCCCAAACTGCAGGCGGATTCTTTACCAGTTGAGCCACAAGGGAAGCCCTTATCTCAAATGGAGGCACCATTTTCCTTCAGCCATCAGTACTTTGTGTCCTCAATTCTTGCGTGGGAGGCTCTGGCTAATTCCTAGGCTGTTGCCAGATCAGAAATGACAGAATGTCAGTGTGGGAAGTCAGATCTCGTGGGCCAGCCTCTTCTTTGTGCAGAGGAGGGCACACAGATTTGCAATGGTGAAATGCAACTGGCCCAAGGTCACATAGATGGTTAATGGAAAAGCCATTTCTAATAAACCATCTGGTTTCTTTTCTAGATCTTTACCCTGTCTTTAGGACTTTTCTGTCCACATCACTGTATTTAAACAGAGGGAAGAGAAAAAAAAAAAGGATACTCAGACCTCTTGTTTTAAACTCTGAACTTTCGAGTCCAAGTCCTGGTAGGGAGTGGCAGGGAGAAAATACTGGTTAATCACATCACCTCTTGAGAGAGTATGTTAGCTAAGAGTTTTTTTCTTTTCCTTTTTTAGTTTTGTTATTATTAGAACTTTGCAAAGTTAACAGGCTTCTGACTGTTTTTGAACTGTGGTGCTGGAGAAGACTCTTGAGAGTTCCTTGGACTGCAAGGAGATCAAACCAGTCAATCCTAAATGAAATCAACCCTGAATGTTCATTGGAAGGACTGATGCTTAGGCTGAAGCTCTAGTATTTGGTCACCCGATGCGAAGAGCCAACTCACCGGAAAAGATTCTTATGCTGGGAAAGATGAAAGCAAATGAAGAAGGGGGTGGCAGAGGATGAAATGGTTAGATAGCATCACCAACTCAATGGACATGAATTTGAGCAAACTCTAGGAGATAGAGAAGGACAGAGGAACCTGGCGTGCTGCAGTCAGTGGGATCACAAAGAACTGGACATGACTGAGTGACTGATCATACAAAGCAATATAACCTTATCTTGAGGGTATGTGTCTGGTAGAGCTTCCAGGGTGGCTCAGTGGAAAAGAAACCACCTGCCATTTCAGGAGATGTAGATTCAATCCCTGGGTCAGGAAGATACTCTGGAGAAGGAAATGGCAACCCACTCCATTATGCTTGCCTGGGAAATCCCATGGGCAGAGGAGCCTATCAGACTACAGTCCATAGTGTTGCAGAGTCAAACATGACTTGGCTGGGAACTAAGCAGGCACGCATGTATCTATTAGATATTGAAACCCCTCAAAGTATTGTAAATCTCATCCTCCTGGGCACATGTTAAGATTGCACTTTTCTTTCCCCTTGCAGTTAGACATGACTATGTGACTTGCTTTGGCCAATGAAATATTGGTGTATCACTTCAGGGAAAACCCTTCAGAGCCAGTTCACAATTGTTGTGTGGCCTTTAACTTTGCCACCACAATCTGCAATGGTTTAGAGAAGACTGCTCTGACAGCCTGAGCTCTGGAGTGAGAATAACCCAGAGCAGCCTCCAGCTAATCCTTGGTAAGCAGTTAGTATGAACCTGACATATATTTCTGCTGTTTCATCTTATAGGGGTTTGGGAATTGTTTTTTACTGCTTCATAATCTAGATCATCCTGACAAATGGAACACACAGGTAAATAGCATCAGGCTCCCCATTATTAAGACATTCCAAGGTGATTGAAGGACACCCAACAAGAGCAGGGGACCATTAAAAGAACAGCAACAAAAGCAGGGGTGTAACAACAAGAATAGCAGCAGCAGTCACAGTGGAAGCAAAAACAACAGGAGCTCTGCCCCTGGCTCCCTGGGTATCCACGGCAGTTATAGTTGCTGTGAGGGTTGCACTGGCTTTCCCAAGAACTCTCTGTCCTTTAAAAGCAGGGACTGTCTGTCCACATTCACCATATCATTTCTCTACAGATTGTCCTGAGGGTGGAAGAACATTCCATTGACTGGGTTTTTGATGTTCTGCTTCACTCCCTCTGGCCAGAAGTAAAGTTGAGTTATAAAATAGGGCCAGCCTTATCTTGGGCAGCCATGCAACAATGGTATCTGGAGGTGAGCACTGAAATATGTCTTGGGGCTTTGGGAAATGTTTTCAATTCAACACTCTGAGATCATCATCCAAACATTCTTGATGGTGTCCTTTAGGAGTCACTGAACACAAACAGAAGAGAGAGAAAGAAACAACCCTGCGTTCAGAAGTCTCAAACTAACAAGTAAACCAGCAGATGTCTAGAAAAGGATTTGTGGATTTAGTAAGGATAATGATTATATCTTTGTGTATATATCGTGTGTGTGCGCTATTCGCTCAGTCATGTCTGACTATATGTGACGCCATGGACTGTAGCCTACCAGGCTCCTCTCTCCATGGGATTCTCTAGGCAAGAATACTGGAGTTGATAACCATTCCCTTCTCCAGAGGATTTTCCTGACCCAGGAATTGAACCCAGGTCTCCTGCATAGCAGGCAGATCTTTACTGTCTATGCCACTAGAGAAGCCCAAGTAAAAGTGTAAGTCACTCAGCTGTGTCTGGATCTTTCAACTTTATGGACCCAGAGGTAGCCCACCGGGTTCCTCTGTCCCTGGAATTTTCCAGGCAAGAATATTGGAGTGGGTAGCCATTCCCTTCTCCAGGGGATCTTCCTGACCCAGGGATTCAACCCAGGTCTCCTGCATAGCAGGCAGATTCTTTACCATCTGAGCCACCGGGGAAGCCCCTGTATATATCATATATAACATTATTCACTTGTCCAATCATGTGATTTTTAGAGAAAGTCACATATATGAGGGCTCAGGGTCATTTAGTAAAAACTATGTGGGTATCAGAAGACCTGGATTTAGTTTCAGTTCATCGCTAATCAGCCAGGAAATCTTGGGCAAATTGCTTAGCTTCTGAATATTTCTTGAACCCAGAGAAGCTTGTATTCTAGAGATCTGAAATCTGAGTGTTAACACTTACAATGGAACACCCCTCTCCCATCCTCACTCCTTTAAAGATTGCTCATTTTTTAGAAAAAAAACAACATTGGATATTTAGCTGCACCGGGTCTTAGCTGTGGCATGTGGCACCTGGCTCCCTGACCAGGGATTGAACTCCAGTCTCCTACACTGGGGGCATGGCGTTTTAGACGTTGGACCACCAGGGCAGTCCCTAATGGTTATTCTTCTTAAGGATGTTCCATAGACATTTCCACCAAGTGCTACTAAAGGCAGAGGCAAACGAGGGGATCCTTCAATGTGTATCTCTGGCCACAACTTCAAGTGATCCCTTTTCTATTAGTTACCCATTGCATTATAACAAATCACACCAGAAACAAACCTGTATTGTCTCATTGTTCCAGTGGGCCTGGGATCCAGAAAGAGTTCAGCTGGGGTTATCCAGTGTCTCACAAACAGTGGATCAACTATGGTTTCACTCAAGTCAAGGCTCAAATGTGGAAGATTATACTTCTAAGCCCTCCTGCGCAGTTATCAGCAGGGTGTTGCTCCTCAAGGGTTGTATGGTTGAGACTTTAGATCCTTGCTGGCCCATTCTTGCCATGCGGGCTTCTCAGTAGGGCAGCTGACAACACAGCGCCTGGCTTCATCGGAGTGATTAAGTGAGGAGAGAGAGATAGGAAGACAGAAGGAAACTCACAATCTCTTATAAATAACTTAATGTCAGATATGTTATCCCATCACATTTCTATACTCTAGAGAAAAGTCTGTATTCTAGTCTCTAGAGAAAAGTCACTAGGTCTGGCAATTCTTCAAGGGGAGGAGATTACACATGGACCCAGATACCAGGAGGTGGAGATCACTGAGATCATCTTCGAAATCTGCCTATCACATTTTTTTAAGCCAGATATGTCCTTGAAGCTTTGTGTTTTATCTTTAAAATGTGTGCATATTTGCACTTTATGCTAAAGTATATCTATGTTCATTTTGTAGGAGGATAATGCTTTGAATTACTTATCAGAAAAAAGTAAGTTTTCTAGAAAATTGCGCCCTGCTTATCCCGTAACTTTCAGTGTGCCAGCTTGCAGGTGTAAACTGTGTTTGGAGGAGCATGGCCTTGGGTCATTTCCTTATATCTTCATTTCCAATTTTATTTTTATATAGAGGGGGAAACTAGTCCAGAAAAGGTCAGTGACTTGCTCCAGGCCACTAACCCTCAAGGCAATGACCAAGTTGGGACTTTATCCTGGGAATTCGGGTTTTGGGTCAAGTGTAGTTTTTTTCCAGACCTTTTCTTACTTGGGTCTCTTCCTTCTGTTCCAGCATCTAGCAGCTCCTGGACCTTCCCTGATGGCTCACAGTAAAGCATTGCCTGCCAGTGCAGAAGACACAAGAGACTTGGGCTCAGTCCCTCAGTCAGGAAGATTCCCGGAGAAGGAAATGGCAATCCACTCCAGCATTCTTGCCTGGGAAATCCCATAGACAGAGGAGCCTGGCAGGCTAAAATCTGTGGGGTCACAAAGAGTTGGACACAACTGAGCAACTAAGCATGCATGCACACATTGGCATGCTCCAGTTGTGTCCAGTACATATGGCTTTTTCTCCTAGAGATACTGTGTTGTCTTACACTCAGAAACCTTGGTTCCTTGGTTCCTGGCACGTCACATAAGATGTGCTCAAAGAATCTATTGCTGCTGCTGCTTAGTCACTTCAGTTGTGTCCGACTCTGTGTGACACCATAGACGGAAGCCCACCAGGCTCCCCTGGTCCCTGGGACTCTCCAGGCAAGAACACTGGAGTGGGTTGCCATTTCCTTCTCCAATGTGTGAAAGAGAAAAGTGAAAGTGAAGTCGCTCAGTCGTGTCCGACCCTTAGCGACCCCACGGACTGCAGCCTACCAGGCTTCTCCATCCATGGGATTTTCTAGGCAAGAGTGCTGGAGTGGCTTGCCATTGCCTTCTCCGAAGGCAGTCTTTACATATATTCTTTAAATCTATTACATATATTCTTTTTTCTTAATGTGGAAAGTCTTGATCATGAAGTTTCTGTTATCTACTGAGACATTATTTTCCACTACAATCTCTTAAAACATTCTCTCACTTTCCTCCCATGACCTCACCCAAGCCCTCATCTTTGCTATTTGGTTCATTCTGTGCCGTGCTGTGCTAAGTCACTTCAGTAGTGTCTGACTCTGCAACCTTATGGACTGTAGGCCTCCAGGCTCCTTGTCCATGGGATTCTCCAAGCAAGAGTATGAGAGTGATTTATTCTAGTAAGTTCCTAACACATCCATGAATTTCGTGGCTCTTTTCCATTTCAGTAAGTTTTACTCCCTTTAGCCTGCTCTATTTTTTGAAGTATAGTTGATTTACAATGTTGTGTCAATCTTTGGGACTCAGTCATACACATATGGACATTCTTTTCTATATTCTTTTCCATTATTGTTTATCACAGGATATTGAATACAGTTCCCTGTGTTATACAGTAGGACCTGTTGTTTATCCATTCTAAGTGTAATAGTTTGCATCCATCAACCCCAAACTCTCAGTCCATCTCTCTCCCGTCATTGTCTTCCCCTTGGCAACTGCAAGCCTGTTCTCTGAGTCTGTCTCTGTTTTATAGATAGGTTCATTTGTGCCATATTTTAGATTCCACACATAAGTGATAACTATGATATTTTGCCATTCTCTTTATAATTTCATTTAGTACAATAATCTCTGGTTACTTCCATGTTGCTACAAATGACATTACTTCATTCTTTTTGTGGCTGAGTAGTATTCCATTGCACATGTACCATGCATTTTTTATACATTCATCTATTGGTGGACTTTTAGGTTGTTTCCGTGTTTTGGATCTTACGAACAGTGTTGTTATGGAAATAGGGGTGCATGTATCTTTCTGAATCATAGTTTTGTCCAGGTACATTTCCAGGAGTGGGATTGCTGGATCATATGGTAATTCTGTTTTTAGTTTTCTGAAAAACATCCAAACTGTTTTCCATAGCTACACCCGTTTACATTCTCCTAGCCCGAGTAGGGTTTCTAAAGCAGGTTTCATTGCTCTGCTGAAAGAAAACTCATCAATGTACTCCCCCATTTCTTCAAATTCCTCTGATGCCTTGGTTCAGCCAAGTAAAATCTTCATGACAAGGCCCCTGGCCTAGATTTCAGACTCGTCTCGGCCTCTTCTGGCACGAACCCTGCTCGCCCGTGGAGTTGCACCTCATGAACAATCCCGAGAAGGCAGAACAGTCTTCGGCCTTTGTACCTGTCTTCACGTGGCACCCTACGCTCTGAGCCACCCTCTAACATGCCTCTTCTGCCTCTTCACTCGTCCGCTGAGGTGCAGCTCAAGGATCACGTCCTTGGAAGTCTTTTCCATGGCCCTTCGCTCCTGGCCTGTATTTCTTACCAATTTTCTGTCCTCTTCCTTCATCTAGCATCATATCCCTTGTAGCTTCAGCATGACACCCAGAGCAGGCTCCATCAACCACAATACTCTCAACAAAAACCACACCATGATGAGCAATTCGGTTATTATTCATTGCATTATTATAACCCCTCAAGCACTGCACTAGGTATAATATATATATCCTTCTTTTTTTTAAACAGCAACTTGAAGAGTTCAGCATGCACGAGCTTTAAGAGGAAAGTGATGTTCAGAGCTGTTAAGATATGCCAGGTCTCACAGCTAGTTCAAGGCAGAGCTGGCCTGCCAGTCCGCCTCATATTCTCATACCATAATGAATGTCTGAGCTTTAGAATCTCGAGGCAAATTATCAGGTAGTTGAATTAGCATGACCTTTAGGACATTGTCTCTGCAATGCTCTTGTGAATACCCTTGTGGTTGATCAAATTTTGTGCTACATTTGCCCAAACCCAGCAACCTTCACTTTTCCTAATTAAATTTGAGGATTCATTTGAAATGGTTCCAGGAGGGTGGCTACTAGCAACATGATGTGGGGATCACCCAGAGCTATTCTCCTGCTTATCTCCCTAAAGTCTTTATAATTGCCTTTGAAATCCTCAATAATCTGTTCCTTGCATCTGGATTTGGGGTCTCAGCTGTTTACAGCAGCGGTTCCCAAACAGTAGCTCACTAGGATACAGACGACTAAACCCTGAAGGTTTTTAATTCGGTCGTCTGAGAAGTGGTTTGAGAATTTGCATATCTAACATGTTCCCAGGTGATGCTGCTGCTGTGCTGGTCCATGGACTGTCTATTGAAAGCCACTGGTTTACATAATTTGCCTGGAAGTGTTGGGGAAGTGATCCCATGGTCCCATTGCACAGGAATTAGCTTGGGTACTGCTTCTCCCACTTGGAGACGGTAGCAACCACTCTCCAGTCCCTTGTTCCAGCTAACCTGTTTTCTTGGCAACTAAGGGTGAGATTTTAGGATCATCTTTCAGATAATTCTAGTAATTATTTCACATGACTATTGTCTAAGTCTGGACTTTTTTTACCTTTGAAATGAGATAATATCTTTACTTTTTACCGAGTCCAAGCTCACTCTACTTACCACACAACAGGCCAAAAAATTGGGTGATGAGGTGTTGAGACAAGGAATAGCAACTTTATTTGTAAAGCCAGCAGACTGATAAGATGCCAGACTAGGGTACCAAAAAAAAAAAAAAGCCCACATCTTATGGGGTCTAGATGCCAATTTCTTTTATAGAACAAAGCAGGGAGGAGGTGAGGAAGTGAAGTAAAAGGGCCGGTAGTTTCGCCTGGCTTGGCCAGCACTGCGGGGAGGGGATGTGTTCACTTCTTTTCTGTAGCCATTCAGAGGTGGGCAGGGTGGAATTGTCTGGGAACTGAACAAAGGCACTTTAGTTTAACAGCCAGACAGAGGGGTGGGGTTCCCAGAGGCAGGCCATTAGGTATGATTATAATAACAAAAGCAGTGAAAAGCAAAAGTTAAAGGAGCAGATCCAACATGGCAGCTGAATTTGCTCTTCTCTGTTACATATTGTTGAACTGAAATTTTCTTGGGAAGCTGTTAAAGCATCCTAAGCAAGATAGGTCTCTAGATGAGCTTCTGCTAAGTCTCACCTCCACATCCCCCACTCACCATAGCCATAACTATAATTTTCTTCTTTCCTCCTCTGAAATGAGAAAGGGTCTCTCCTTCTGTCTAAAAGAGGGATATTTTGGATCCCTTCCCTCCAGCCTTGTTGAAGTTCTTATTCCAATAGTTAACCACTTTAACTCCCATTCTGTCAGCCTCTTGACCTTGCCTGCTTCAGCATATACACAAGCTCAAGTCTCCTTCATCCTTAAAATAATATTCTGAGGATGCTCTTCTGTGCTACTTCAACTGCAAGCTGAAGACAAACATTGACAATCAGATTCTCCACAGCCCAGAAGCTTGTTGACATTTCTGAGGTTGTGCACGGCCACTGGGAGAAGCCCTAATGGCTTCAGACACGACAATGTTGATCTCTTTCTCCTGGAAAGAAACAGAAAACATGCCAGATTGGAAAATGGTGGGGGAAATAGAAAAAAAAATGCGATTGTTTACGTGACCTCTAGTTACATCCAGAACATGCCTAAAGATATTGACAGGAACGTCAAGAAGAGGGTAAGGTATACATACATTCATTCTCCCTTTGTAGAACAGATTTAAGCAAAAGTGTCTCTTATTTAAATCTGAAACGTCTTTATTTGAAAAATAAAAATGCATCTGCAGCTTTGCTTGAAGTCAGCCATTGCTCTGCATTTTACACACATGGAAAGGTAAAGATTTAACTCATATTCTTAAAGAAACAGGTGGGTTCCTTACCACTAGCACCACCTGGGAAGCCCCCTTAAGATATCTGGTTTTCCTTAACTAGCAATAATCTTTGATGTTCAGACTGCCTGCCTTGCTTTGTTACAGAACATGTCACATTCTTAAAGAAACACGAAAGAATATGAGTTAAAACGCCCAGTGGTTTGATCCAGCAAGTCATAGCTATTGTCATCCCCTATCCCACTCCACTCTCTTTTAGGCTTTCAGAAAGAGTTGATCACAAACTCTCTCCAGTCCTTAATGTCCAATTTCAAATGAGCTACAATGTATTCTCTACCCACAAAAGCAGTGCTGACAGTCTCTGGGCATTCAGAAATGACCTCTTAAATTTCAGATTCAGTGGAATTACAACAGTCCCTCATTTTACCTGATTGACCTTATCCGTTTGATACTGTTAACTACTCTCTTTAGAAAACTGTATTTCCTTCTCCTTGGAACTTGGTCCTGGTCCTTTATATGTCTCTTCCTAGCCCTTGCAGGCTGCTATTCACCTTTTCTTATCCATTGGATTTTGTATTTCTCTGGGTTTTGTTTCTGGTCCCTTATTACTCTGTATAAACTCCCTGGGCAAATGCTTGTGGCTTTCATTCCTCCCAGTCCTGATCAATCCTTACCAGGTCAATGCTTTACCTTATGAGGCATTTTGAAAATTTGTGGTGATTTTTTTTTTTTTTAATTATCATGATGAATGGAGGAAGAGAGCTCCTGGTATTTACAAGGCAGGGCCCAGGAAGTATCCTGCAATGTATTGGATGGTCCTTCCCACACAATACTGAATTGTTCGGTGCTTTGCATGACTTTGCCATCATTCATGTAAGTATAAAACCTGATTATAATTGTACAGACCCAGAAAGTATGTCTATTTTTCATAAAATCCCAAAGAAGATTTTGTTCATTTTTTAATCATACTCTGAATCTCCTAGAATGCAATGAATGTGCAAATCAATAAGCAATTGTACTTTTCTTTATTCAGAACCTTTCTCTGAGAAATAGAACTGATCACAAATTTTGAAAAATCACATAATGATGGTGATATTGTTCATATGATTTGAGTCTACAATTTAACACACTTGTGCCAGTTTGCATTCAAAAGCATTCTACTTATTCATACCAATGTACCTAATTATCCCTTATTTCAAAATGCCACACTAAAAAAAAATCAACAATATTCAGCTGGAAGTTATGTTAATATTTCATTCTTTCTTTTTAATTTTTATTTTAAATCTCAGCTTGTTATTCTTGCCTTCCTCCACATGGCTAGCCCTAGACAATAGAGGATGAGAAGATACATAATGAATATCAATAAGTATTCAGTTCAGTTGAGTTCAGTCGCTCAGTCGTGTCCAACTCTCTGCGACCCCATGAATCACAGCATGCCAGGCCTCCCTGTCCATCACCAACTCCTGGAGTTCACTCAAACTCATGTCCACAGAGTCGGTGATGCCATCCAGCCATCTCATACTCGATCGTCCCCTTCTCCTCCCGCCCCCAACCTTTCCCAGCATCAGAGTCTTTTCCAGCGAGTCAACTCGTCGCGTGAGGTGGCCAAAGTATTGGAGTTTCAGCTTTAGCATCAGTCCTTCCAATGAACACCCAGGACTGATCTCCTTTAGAATGGACTGTTTGGATCTCCTTGCAGTCCAAGGGACTCTCAAGAGTCTTCTCCAACACCACAGTTCAAAAGCATCGATTCTTCGGCGATCAGCTTTCTTCACAGTCCAACTCTCACATCCATACATGACCACGGGAAAAACCATTGCCTTGACTAGACGGACCTTGGTTGGCAAAGTAATGTCTCTGCTTTTTAATATACTATCTAGGTTGGTCATAACTTTCCTTCCAAGGAGTAAGCGTCTTTTAATTTCATGGCTGCAATCAGCATCTGCAGTGATTTTGGAGCCCCAAAAAATAAAGTCTGACACTGTTTCCACTGTTTTTCCATCTATTTCCCATGAAGTGATGGGACCAGATGCCATGATCTTTGTTTTCTGAATATTGAGCTTCAAGTCAACCTTTTCACTCTCCTCTTTCACTTTCATCAAGAGGCTTTTGAGTTCCTCTTCACTTTCTGCCATAAGGGTAGTGTCATCTGCATATCTGAGGTTATTGATATTTCTCCCAGCAATCTTGATTCCATCTTGTGCTTCTTCCAGCCCAGGGTTCCTCATGATGTACTCTGCATATGAGTTAAATAAGCAGGGTGACAATATACAGCCTTGACGTACTCCTTTTCCTATTTGGAACCAGTCTGTTGTTCCATGTACAGTTCTGACTGTTGCTTCCTGACCTGCATACAGGTTTCTCAAGAGGCAGGTCAGGTGGTCTGGGATTCCCATCTCTTTCAGAATGTTCCACAGTTTGTTGTGATCCACACAGTCAAAGGCTTTGGCATAGTCAATGAAGCAGAAATAGATGTTTTTCTGGAACTCTCTTGCTTTCTCCATGATCCAGCAGATGTTGGCAATTTAATCTCTGGTGCCTCTGCCTTTTCTAAAACCTGCTTGAACATCTGGGAGTTCACGGTTCACATATTGCTGAAGCCTGGCTTGGAGAATTTTGAGCATGACTTTACTAGTGTGTGAGATGAGTGCAATTGTGCGGTAGTTTGAGCATTCTTTGGCATTGCCTTTCTTTAGGATTGGAATGAAGACTTATCTTTTCCAGTCCTGTGGCCACTGCTGAGTTTTCCAAATTTGCTGGCATATTGAGTGCAGCACTTTCACAGCATCCTCTTTCAGGATTTGAAATAGCTCAACTGGAATTCCATCACCTCCACTAGCTTTGTTCCTAGTGATGCTTTCTAAGGCCCACTTGACTTCACATTCCAAGATGTCTGGCTCTAGGTCAGTGATCATGATCTCGTGACTATCTTGGTCATGCAGATCTTTTTTGTACAGTTCTTCTGTGTATTCTTGCCACCTCTTCTTAATATCTTCTGCTTCTGTTAGGTCCATACCATTTCTGTCCTTTATCGAGCCCATCTTTGCATGAAATGTTCCCTTGGAATCTCTAATTTTCTTGAAGAGATCTCTTGTTTTTCCTATTCTGTTGTTTTCTTCCATTTCTTTGCATTGATCACTGAGGAAGGCTTTCTTATCTCTCCTTGCTATTCTTTGGAACTCTGCATTCAGATGCTTATATCTTTCCTTTTCTCCTTTGCTTTTCACTTCTCTTCTTTTCACAGCTATTTGTAAGGCCTCCTCAGACAGCCATTTTGCTTTTTTGCATTTCTTTTCCATGGGGTTGGTCTTGGTCCCTGTATCCTGTACAGTGTCACAAACCTCCGTCCAGAGTTCATCAGGCACTCTGTCTATCAGATCTAGTCCCTTAAATCTATTTCTCACTTCCACTGTATAATCATAAGGGATTTGATTTAGGTCATATCTGAATGGTCTAGTGGTTTTCCCTACTTTCTTCAATTTCAGTCTGAATTTGGCAATAAGGAGTTCATGATCTGAGCCACAGTCAGCTCCTGGTCTTGTTTTTGCTAACTGTATAGAGCTTCTCCATCTTTGGCTGCAAAGACTATAATCAATCTGATGTCGGTGTTGACCATCTGGTGATGTCCATGTGTAGAGTCTTCTCTTGTGTTGTTGGAAGAGGGTGTTTAGAGACACCTAAATAGCTTTCATTAATTTTCACACACTGTTTTAAGAGCCTGGTATATTTTAACTCAATCCTCACACTGACTCTGAAGATAGTTATTATCAGCATTCCCATCTTATAAGTGCATAGGACACAGAGGTTAAGTAAGTCTCCCAAGGGAAAATAGCCAGTAGGTGTCGGTCTGTGATTTGAACCAAGAATCTCTGTCCTTAAATCATCATGCTCCGCTGATCCTCAGAAAGGCAGGAGCTGAGAGTGTGGGCAGTTAGTAAAAATGTAGAGGAGAAGAGATATCAGCATTCCAGAAAGTCCTAGAGAGAGAAATCACGTCAAATCAGTTTATTCCAACTGCAGGTGGACAGGTGTACTGAGAGCCAGGGTGTTATTAACAAATTTTTGTGAAAAGACCAAGTCCACATTGGCAGAACTTCCTGCCACCTTGGTCTAGTACAAAATGTGTCAAGTGGAGTGTTTCAGCTACTCAAGTAGTCTCTGCAGTGTCTTCTGCCTATTCTTCCTGCTGCATGCTTTTGTTCTGGTGCATTATTCCCCATCTGTCCATGACTTGAATTCTTCTTTCTAGGTCCTAAGGATTGAGAACTTGGTTATGTATTTGTCAAAGCTGATTTTTTTCTCTTGGATTCTGCTTTCTATAATCCAAGGAACTGTCCTTCCCATTCCAGGCTTCCATGACTTTGGCTGAGATGCAAACCTCCTCACTTCTTCCAGCTAGGGTGAATACCACTAGAATTTCTTCTATATCCAACAGAGTAAGAGTTCCTGGAGTGGATGTCTCTTAAGTTTCTTTCTTGCTCTAATGATGAACACATTATTATTATTCTCAGTTTGCCAATGGTCCCATTATTTAAAATAATATGTGTTTATGATATATAATAAATACCATTAAAAGCATAAGTCGTTCTAGGTGTGTTAGCTCATTAAAATGAATGCTTGCTAGATTTTTTAGCAAGTTTTGGAAGCTTGGTGCTAACTCATGTAAATTGCCGTGACAAATGTGCTTTAGGACCAATAAAGTGTGTCCTGATTCATTAATAGTCACATCCAACATCTCCCTGTTGGTTCCCCAGAAAAGGTGAGGGAGATGAGTGGAAGAAAAATTGCTCCCTGAACTCTGCCAGCCTTCAGGCTTTCTCCTCTGCGTGTGTCATTTTGGCAGCGGTCTGTTGTGATGCTGTACACCTGCGATATAGCCCTGGCATTTTTGATCCTGCAAGCTATGGAAAGACCTCAGCGCTTGGTACACTCTTCCTGCCAATGCTTGATGTGGCATCTTTGGATTTATCCAGACTCCTCAGCCTCTTCCTGGCTCAAAAAAAAAAAAAAAAGCTTTACTATGCTCAGAAGGTGGTTGCCAGATTAAGCTCAGCACAGGTGAGTGGCAATGGAAATGGAGTCAGTCCAAACAGTAAACAAGCATATCTCCTGTCTCAGAAGCACTGTGGAGCCAGAGGCATAAATATGCAATAAAGCTGCTCAGAGGGGAGGCAGGCTCATGTTTTATAATGTAATTATGTCCTACACAACATCTGAGATTCTAGGCACAGTCCAGATTGTGGCTGGTGGGGTTTTTCCAGGAAAAAACCACCTCCCCCATTACTTAGTAAAAATATGATTTGGAATTGTGATTTGCAAGAGTTTAGGCCCATGGCGACCCACTCCAGTGTTCTTGCCTGGAGAATCCCAGGGACAGGGGAGCCTGGTGGGCTTCCGTCTATGGGGTCACACAGAGTCGGACACGACTGAAGTGCCTTAGCAGCAGCAGCAGTAGCAGCAGGTATGTTGCATATACCTTTATTATTCTTTTTGCTCCTAAACTTTGCTGGTTAATAGTATTTGATACAAACTGCTTCCCTAATGGCTCAGTGGTAAATAATCTGCCTGCAATGCAGGAGACATGAAAGACGTGGGTTCCATTCCTGGATCAGGAAGATAACCTGGAGGAGGAAATGGCAAACCATTCCAGTTCGTGCCTGGAAGTTTGCATGGATAGAGGAGCCTGGCGGGCTACAGTTCATAGTGTTGCAAAGAGTCAGATGTAACTGAGCACAAACACATACATACAAACTGCTTCCAGAACAAAAGATTGAAAAATGTATTTAACAGAATCCTAAAGTCCTTGGAAGTCGCATGTTTCTAGACCTCAGTGACCTGTAGCCGGTCTCTCACCTTTTATACTTTTTCAATTTAAAAGTTGACCTTCCCTATTGCATCTGATAAGGATGTTGACTAAACCTATGGCACTCAGTTTAACATACAATCTCATGAGCATTCTTATTGAATTCTTTAAGAAGACATATTTCGCAGTTTACATTTGAGAAAAAATGATACTCAAGAGAGCTTAGGAAACAGCCCAGTATCGTACAGCAAGCAGGTGATATTCGAGGATGCTAACTTGTGTGTCCTCATTTTAAACCTCATAGCTGTCTCACTCCATTTAAGTGCTTTTTGATGGGGGAAGTATTGTCCACTTTGCTTTGCTCCTTCTATGTCCTGCATTTTCACCTCTTTCTGGGATGAGAAAATCTTGATGAGCAGTCTCTATTCTCCCTGATACTGGCTCCCATGACACTGCCTTTATAGAAGATAGATAAATGCCAGGTGGAAGTCAATAAGCAGCCAACTTTGAGGCCCTTTTGCTACTGAATTTACCATACATCTGGGAAACTAGGTACCTATTAAGATTGAGTTAGGCAAGGTATTGTGACATGGAATGTTTCCTACCATATCTATAAACAAGAAAGTCACAGCCATCTGTGATTCCAACCCTCCAAATATGAATTTCAGAGCCTAGTGGACTCCCCAAAAGGGAGAACTATGTCTTAGATACAGCAGCTGCCAGCTGCCACTCCCTACAGTGACTAAGGATATGAAAAACAAAGCAAAACAGGATACTGGCCCCAGATAGCTGAGATGCGTATGAAAGGAATGAGTCCAGTGAGCTCAGGTGCTTTCATCTTCTCATACGTAGAAGAATGCTGAATTATTTGAGATATTTGCTGATCCATGTGCTCAGTTGTGTCTGACTATTTGCGACCCTTTGAACTGTAGCCCACAAGTCTCCTCTGTCTGTGGGATTCTCCAGGCAAGAATACTGGAGTGGGTTGCCACCTCCTCCTCCAGGAGATCTTCCCGACACAGGGATTGAAGCTGCATCTTTTAAGTCTCCTGCATTGGCAGGTAGGTTCTTTACCAACAGCACCACCTGGGAAGCCCCCTTGAGATATCTGATTTTCCTTAACTGACAATAATCTTTGATGTTCAGACTTCCTGCCCTTCTTTGTTTTTTTTCTTTTCCCTGCCCTTCTTTGTTACAGACTTCTGATATCTTCTGACTCCTTCTCCTACTTCCTCGGACAGTTTCTCAGGGCTACCTGAGATGCTGTCTTCAGGACTAGACGTCTTAAAAATTTCCCATCTGATAAAACACTCTCTGCCTTCAGGTTGTGACTGTTTATTTAGCCAAAAATATTTTGAGTGCCTTCTATGTTTCAGACATCTGGTAATTGTCTATTAGAATGTTTGGAGAAACCTAACTTTTATGAATATATCTATGCGTCCTTCCATCTACTTCCCATTCTATCATAACCATCCATCCTGCTGTTCATATTACGATCCACACTACTATCCAACTCATTCTTCTAATTAATCAGGTTGAATCAGTTAAGTGCTAAATCACATGTAATAGTGTCCCTTCCAAAGAAAGAAAGTAAAGGAAGAAAAAAAATTAAGATACTTATTTTCTTAAAAGTTTATTTCCCCATTTACATTTTCTGCATATTAATAGGGACCAACTACTCACTCAATAAGCTGATTCATTCAGCCTTTAGGACCTTCACTGAGTTCCAAGAAGCAGGTTCAAACAGATGCTAATTAGGGAAGGGAGGAGTTGAGGAGACAGTTCAGTTCAGTTTAGTCGCTCAGTCGTGTCTGACTCTGACCCCATGAACCGCAGCATGCCAGGCCTCCCTGTCCATCACCAACTCCGAATTCACTCAAACTCATGTCCATCGAGTCAGTGATGTATCCAACCATCCCATCCTCTGTCATCCCCTTCTCCTCCTGCCTTCAATCTTTCCCAGCATCAGGGTCTTTTCAAAGGAGTCAGTTCTTCGCATCAGGTGGACAAAGCATTATATGATATAAAAATCCACCTAAGAGTGGGTTCTCTCTACATGCTTCTGGAGTGTTAGCCTTCCTGGAGAATTATTTTCCAACAGTGTCACTTGACAGATGCACTAGTTTCCCAGGGCTGAAATAAGAATGCCACAAACCTGGTGGCTTAAAACAACAGGAACTTATTGTCTCACAATTCTGGAAGCTAGTAGAAAAAAAAAAAAAAATCAAGGTGTTGGCAAAGCTGGTTCCTTTTGGCAATTCTGAGGAATAGGCTGCTCTGTGCTCCTGTCCTGGCCTCTACTGGCCATGGACAACCCTTGGTGTTACTTGGCTTATAGTTGTGGGTAAAGTGCCTCCATCCTTTATGTGGTTGTCTTATACCTGTGTGTCTTTGCGTCTTCACATGGTGTTCTTCCTGTTCACAAGAAGAAACTACAGAAACAAGGAGGGGGCCCTGAAGGAAGGCATTTGCAGATGGTGTCTGGCTTGGCTTCCCCAACGCACCTTTGAAGCTCAAAAGAGTGGGTCTCAAAGCTTCATAACGTATGTCATGTGCCAAAGTCATGTCCAGGAATTCCAGTTCTAATAGCTAGTTCTTCCCTACTCATTATATCCTGGAGGGATAAACAGGATGAAGGCAAGTCATTTACCTTGAGGATGCTACAAAATATTCTTGATACCTACTGACCAAGAACATGCAAGCTTACCTTCTCAGGAGGAATCAGAGATTTTGGGGGGTGAACAATAACACGCTGAGCCCAGTTATTACTGGGGAATCCGTGTTAGCAGAGAATAATGTGAAAGGAATGTCAAGCCACGTAACGGCACTGGTGGACTCAGTTTCTATTTACTGAAACTTTGGAAGTACGAACTCTGAGTTTTATGTCTAGTTCACTGAAGGTTTTAATGAAGGAAGTGATTAAGATGAAAATTTCTGCATGCATAGGTCTATTTATTTGGAAAAAGTTGAAACAATTTCATTTAATATAGATCGGTAACTGAATCAAGGGAAAAAATCTGAAGGGGGTTTATTGATCTGCTCTTTCAAATTAAGGAGTTTTGAGAATCAGATTACTTTGGACAACTCAAATGTTCAAACTCTTAACTGCATTTTTACACTGCTGTGGCAGAGATATGGATTCACCAGGCTCGATGCTGTCAAAGGAGAATATATATTTGATTCTGCTGATATGTTTGAGGAAGTGAGAGATACAAACTGGACTTGTGGATTGAGCAGGTGGGGATTTGAGGCAGCACCTAACACCCATTGCTAAATACCCCTGAAGTCAATGAAATCACAGCTGTCCAAGAATTACAGAGCAATTTAATGGAAATAAAAACCTAATTTCAGAAACAATTCATAGATTTGATGGACACAGATCATGTTTCATGATTCTGTGTTTGCCTTTAGACTTCAGCGCTGAGGATGGATCCCAGTCATTTAACATCTGTCTCATCTTTGAGGTTGAGCTTCCAGAAAATCTCACTGGACCCAAGCAAAATATGTTTGCCAAGAAGATGGCATAGAACAAACTTTTGGAGATAATGTATAAAAAATTTCAGGGATATCTAGCAATTTGTAATTGTATGTACAGATTTTGGAATGGTGGGCCTATTAAACTATGTATTCCCTTTCATAAAATGACTGAAACTCGGGCATTGAGTGTCACTTTCAATAGGATATAGGCTTTGCAGTTGCCTCAGAAAATATTCCACTTTCAACAATTGCATCTTGATTGATTAAAGTTAATCATTGACTATCACTAGACCTACAGGTGGAGAAGGCAATGGCAAGCCACTCCAGTACTCTTGCCTAGAAAATTCCACAGACGGAGGAGCCTGATTGGCTGCAGTCCATGGGGTCGCTATGAGTCAGACATGACTGAGCGACTTCACTTTTCACTTTCACACATTGGAGGGGAAATGGCAAACCACTCCAGTGTTCTTGCCTGGAGAATCCCAGGGACGGGGAAGCCTGGTGGGCTGCCGTCTATGGGGTCACACAGAGTCGGACACGACTGAAGTGACTTAGCAGCAGCAGCAGCAGACCTACAGGAGTGCACCCTTTTAACAATAAAATGGATTGGGTTTATTTAGACTGTTTTTGTATTGCTGTTACAAATCCATTCATTTATAAAGATAATAGCTTAATACTTTCCCTTGCAAATGATCAAAATTCCATAAGGATCTTCAATTAAGAGAGCCATAACTAAGAAAAGAATGTAGATTTTTTGGTAAATCCCTATGACTGTTGAACTGCCATGACTTTGGACCATCACCTATGAGAAACTTACAATGCTTACTGCTCTGTATCTAAATTTTCTCTTGAGAGATTTCAGGGTATATAGATCTTGCAACAGAGCTGTGTTCTGGGCCTTAACATTTCCTTCTGAACTCTGAGCACTGAGTTCATTTTTTCCCCCATGTGGTTGCTTGCTTTCAATCTAAGGAAGATCTTTCTCCCCTATCTTAGTTTCACTTTCTTAATCATTGACCTGACACAGTTTACTTGGTTTCCTAATAACCTGAGAAAGTTCAAAATGAAAACCATTCAGAGGCTTGAGTAGTCTTGATCAGAATCTTGAGTAGTCACTGTGAGATACAGCTAAACGTTACCTTGGAAATGTGACATCCCTAAGTGGAAGAACAACTTGAGGTTCACAGTCTGCTTCATTCTTTTATCAGGAGCATCATTTTAACAGCGGTGCCAACAGGGTGAGCTATAACATCTTATCAAATCTAACATCTTTCTTCCTTGCCTTCTGACTTGTGGAAGCCAATGATCTTATTTAATCTCTGCCCCCCAGTGAGGTTTAAATTACACAAGCAAGATATATTTATTAGTTCAATTAATGCTAAAGATTGTTGGGGGTAAGGAGCTATCATTCAGAACCAACACTAATGACAGTCTGAAATTAGACAAAGGGAGATGAAATTCTAAACCTCTGATGTGTTCTGAAAAGTTAAATAACTGCCTTACATCAGTTAGTGCCTTTTTAAGAAACCTGATTGCCGAAGAATTGATGTTTTTGAACTGTGGTGTTGGAGAAGACTCTTGAGAGTCCCTTGTACCGCAAGGAGATCCAACCAGTCCATTCTAAGGGAGATCGATCCTGGGTGTTCATTGGAGAGATTGATGCTGAAGCTGAAACTGCAATACTTTGGCCACCTCATGCGACGAGTTGACTCACTGGAAAAGTCTCTGATGCTGGGAAAGGTTGGGGGCGGGAGGAGAAGGGGACGACAGAGAATGAGATGGCTGGATGCATCACCAACTCTGTGGACATGAGTTTGAGTGTACTCCGGGAGTTGGTGATGGACAGGGAGGCCTGGCGTTCTGTGATTCACGGGGTCGCGGAGAGTCGGACACGACTGAGCGACTGAACTGAACTGAAGAGGGTCCGGGTGGATGACTGAGGAATGAATAGAAGAAAATTCCTTTCTCAGTTAACATAAGACAAGACTGGAAAAGGAAGAAAAGAGAAGCACGAACATTCTGATAAACATTGCAAACACACCATAAGGTGGATTCTATATTTATTTTAGGGTTTTGAAGTGTGTTGTGTCAAAATTGTCCCAGACTTTTGTACATACAAAAGATTTTTTTTTTAATGGGGGAGGTGCATGGGACAGGTGTATTTGTAGAAAAAGTCACATGAAACTCAAGAGCACAGAGCTTGAAAACAAACAACAGTGTTCTACCTCTCTGTGAATGGGATCAAACTGGGTTGAAACAGCACCTTATTGGAAGAATGCAGACTCGCTTCACAGAGTTAACTGTCGAGCCAGGGACATAGTATTGGGCACATCTGGAACAAGGCTGGACTCTTGTCTCTCAGTAACTTTTCCCTCTTTACTGCTGATCCAGAACCGTGGCTGCTGACAATTCTTGAGTTTCATCTATTTTAAAAGATTACCTGTATTTCCTGTATCAAAAAACTAAAAATATTGAGTCAAGACTCTGATTGACCTGGTCTGGGGTAGATACCTAGTGCTGGATGAATCATTGGAGTCAAAAGTTAGCTATCCTAATAAAGATGAGTTTCAGTGATAACCTTGTAGTAAACAGTAGCTTCTCCCAGGTGTACAGGAGAGCGATTCAGTTATACAAATGCGTATATCTATTCTTTATCAATTTCTTTTCCTATTTAAGTTATCATAGAATATTGAGCAAAGTTTCCTGTGCTATAGTAGGTCCTTGGTTATCTGTTTTAAATATAGTAGTGTGTATTATGGGATTCTCTGGCGGCTCCGTGGTAAATAATCTTCCTGTAATGCAAGAGATATGAGTTCAATCTATGGATTGGGAAGATCCGCTGGAGAAGAAAATATTCCACTCCAATATTCTTTCCTGGACAAAGAAGCCTTAGGGCTATAGTCCATGGACTCTCAAGATAGCTGGACATGACTTAATGGTTAAACAGCAACAGCAAAATATGCATCAATCCCAAACAATCTTTTGGGTTAGTAAACTCCTATTCATCTTGTAATCGAAGATGACATTGCCTTTTCTTTTAAAAATAAAATCAAGGCACACTTTGCCCCCTACCTCTGGAGAAAAATGTTAAGACTGTGTGACATGAAGCTTGCATGCATGCTCTGCAGGGTTGATGAAGCAGGAATCTGTCTACCTTGTTCATTGTTATACACCCCCATCTAGAACAGAGCCTGGCACTGTGGATTCTCGCAAACATATGTTGAATGAATAAATAGAAAATAAAAATCTGACTTGATTCTGCTTTTCTGTTTCCCGACTTACTAGTGTTTAATCTTATTGTTCTGTAAGATATTTTGAAATCCACCTTAAAAGGACAAGGAAGAAAACTTGGGATTTCAATGACCATAAACAATATTCCCTTTCCCCTCCTGAGTTTAGAACTATTGAGAGTAAGATGCAGGAGACACTCTGGGGAAGGATATGACCTTGGGTTTTTGGCCAAATACCCTTGCTTCTTTATAACAGGCTTGTCAACCTAGCTGTTGCCCTAGGTGGGCAACTGCAGGCACCCACTGGAAAGGGTTGAGCAGAGCCTTCTCAATTTCTTCTCACATGTTCATCATTCAGATGAGTCACTCCTTGTCTCCTGGGAAGAGAGGGAGGCAAAAGAGAAATCAACGGTCTGTCTAGTACAAGTCCCTTCATATGAAAACTCAGGTTCACAGAGAGATGGGAATTCTTCTCTAACAGGTATATAAAGAAAGAAAAGGAGGAAGAGGGAAGGAAACAGAAAACCTGCCAGAAAAGAAAAAAAAAGACAAAACTAAGTTCTGATCTGATTACCCCTTTAATATAAGCATCAGTAACTAGTCTCTAACTCCTCCCCAACTCTACCCCAACCCACTCTATTCCAATCTTGCCCTTAGATTTCTGTCCAGTGTTTCAACATCTTTGTTTTCTTCCTGAAACAAGTGAGATTTAAAAATTATAACAAAAACTGGGAAAGATATCAAGTTCATCTATCATTTTGAAATTAAATATCCATTGCCCTACCATTCATGGAGGAAGCACAAGCTAGAATCAAGATTGCCAGGAGAAATATCAATAACCTCAGATAGGCAGATGACACCACAGTTATGGCAGACAGTAAAGAAGAACTAAAGAGCCTCTTGATGAAAGTGAAAGAGGAGAGTGAAAATGTTGGCTTAAAACTCAACATGCAGAAAACTAATATCGTGGCATCCGGTCCCATCACTTCGTGGCAAATAGATGGGGAAGCAATGGAAACAGAGACTTCATTTTTTTGGCCTCCAAAATCACTGCAGATGGTGACTGCAGCCATGAAATGAAAAGATTCTTGCTCCTTGGAAGAAAAGTTATGACCAACCTAGACAGCATATTTAAAAGCAGAGACATTACTTTGCCAACATAAGTCTGTCTAGTCAAAGCTATGGTTTTTCCAGTGGTCATGTATGGATGTGAGAGCTGGACTGTAAAGAAATCTGAGTGCTGAAGAATTGATGCTTATGAACTGTGGTGTTGGAGAAGACTCTTGAGAGTCCCTTGGACTGCAAGGAGATACAACCAATCTATCCTAAAGGAAATTAGTCCTTAATATTCATTTTAAGGACTGACACTCAAGTTGAAACTCCAATACTTTGGCCACCTGATGTGAAGAACTGACTCATTGAAAAAGACCCTGATGCTGGGAAAGACTGAAGGTGGGAGAAGAAGGGGACCACAGAAGATGAGATGGTTGGATGGCATCACCGTCTCAGTGGACATGAGTTTGAGTTAAACTCCGGGAGTTGGTGATGGACAGGGAGGCCTGGCGTGCTGCAGTCCATGGGGGTCACAGTGAGTTGGACACAGCTGAATGACTGAACTGAACTGAACGGCACTAATGTAGCTATTATGATTACGTAGTTTCAAGACCTTTGGGATGAGAAGGAGGCTTTGGTCATACTGGGAATCCATCTCATGGATATGAGAATCACCAAAACCCTGTTCTCTTTTCTCACGTTTACAGTGAGGAAAGTGGTTAGGAAACTAGAATTATGCCAACTCAGTCAGCAGCTGCTCATTGGCTTCCTACCATATATGAAGCATTTGACTTCAAACAGAATAAAATTAAGTTTGATTGATACATATATTTTTGAAAAGGTATTTAAGAGCACAAGATAACAACCATTGAAAGACAGCCCAGCATCAACTTCCCAAAGGCTTATATGACCAATACTTAAGTGTAGAGGAAGAGACTAAAACAATAGAAGCAAACAAAAAAGCTTCCTCCTCATCAAAATTTTTGCCTATGCAAAATAAGCATGAATAGGAGCACTGCAATGTATGGTGTGTCAAAAAGACCCATAAAATTCCCATTGTTTTTAAACTCTAAGTAGTTAAAGATTTTTCATGAAAAGTGAAAGAAAATTTATATATGAGTAAATCAAGTACATGAACAAATATCTAACATATAGTGTTGTCTCATAGACGTCAAAATCTATGAAAATATATTTCTAAGAAATTAAAGAATAAAATAAAGAGTCAAGGAAAGAACAAAAACAACTGCAAGTTAAGGATAAAAGTGCTCAAGGTCATAAGAGTTGTACTTTTAATTCTACTTCAATTTTTTTTCTGAAAATATAAATGAAAATTTTATAAATTAAGTTTAAAAATTCACAATTTTAATAATTTCTTAAAACTGAATATTGACCACTATGCTGTCTGAGATTCAGCAGTCCACATCTGCATATTACATATCAGCTAAGGAAATGGCAACCCACTCCAGTGTTCTTGCCTGGAGAATCCCAGGGACGGCGGAGCCTGGTGGGCTGCTGTCTATGGGGTCGCACAGAGTCAGACGTGACTGAAGCGACTTAGCAGCAGCAGCAAAGTGAGATCTAAAGACTCCTAGTAAATGCAGGCAATAATGTCAGCTGACCTCTAGAGGGCTTCCTATAAACTAGATCTTGTTCACAAAGAGGAAAGCATTTTACTTTAAAAGCGCTTTACACAGAGTGAAGGGTTTCCCTAGTGGCTCAGACGGTAAAGAGAGTTAGGTTCAATCTCTGGGTTGGGAAGATCCCCTGGAGAAGAGGATGACTACCCACTCCAATATTTTTGCCGGGAGAATTCCATGGACACAGAAGCTGGCAGGCTACGGTCCATGGGGTTGCAAATAGTCTGGCACAACAGAGTGACTAACACACACACAGATTTAAATGTTTTTTTTATTTGAAGAGATTCATGCCTAACTTGCTTTTCCAAATGACAAAAGAATCTTCACCAGCATTTAGGTATGGTTTGATATATTCCAAGTCTTAATTTAGGTTATTTGCCATCTCTTCCGTGTTGAAAAAACTGTATACTCCAGGTCTGTACATTTGCCTTTGTACCCAACACCAAATACATGGAACTGGGTGACCAAGAAATGTGTGTTTATTTGAATCTGTTCTTGTAGTTCAAATAGTGTCTGGAAAATGTTATCAACACAGAATGAAGCAGACACTAATGAAAACACATTGACATTTTTGTAACTTGTAATACTTAACACACATTTTCATGTATACTATATTACTGAAGGCTTAAAATATTAATGAATCAGCCTTTATTATCATTTACATTGGTGAGATGACTTCATCTAGGGGACTCGATGTAATAAAATGGAGATTCAAATTTAGTTCTTTTGATTTCAATCTCAGTGACCTTTTGCTTGACTCATTGCTGCTTCTGGTTATCCAGGTAATGAAGTGACAAATTGGTAACCTTTCTAAAAGGTGTCCCTTAGTAGACAGACTTGTGGAACCTGTGTGAGGGAGAAGGCATTAGGCATGATCTTGCCTAATTAGTCATAATGTGGGAAAGCTGATTGACTCATGAAGAGAATCAGGAAGTGTGGCCTCCATGTATCAGCTCCTGGAGAGACTCAAGCAAAATTGCTCAACTTGACAGGTGCCACAAGCAGAGATCAGAGCCAGAAAGGAGAGCTAGGATCATCCCACTGATCTCCAGTAGCATACTGGGCACCTACCGAACTGGGGAATTCCTCATTCCTCTGTTTCATTGACTATGCCAAAGCCTTTGACTGTGTGGATCACAATCAACTATGGAAAATTCTGAAAGAGATGGGAATACCAGACCACCTGACCTACCTCTTGAGAAACCTATATGCAGGTCAGGAAGCAATAGTTAGAACTGGACATGGAACAACAGACTGGTTCCAAATAGGAAAAGGAGTACGTCAGGGTTGTATATTGTCACCCTGCTTATTTAACTTCTATGCAGAGTACATCATGAGGAACGCTGGGCTGGAAGAAGCACAAGCTGGAATCAAGATTGCCGGGAGAAATATCAATAACCTCAGATATGCAGATGACACCACCCTTATGGCAGAAAGTGAAGAGGAACTCAAAAGCCTCTTGATGAAAGTGAAAGAGGAGAGTGAAAAGGTTGGCTTGAAGCTCAACATTCAGAAAACAAAGATCATGGCATCTGGCCCCATTACTTCCTGGGAAATAGATGGGGAAACAGTGGAAACAGTGTCAGACTTTATATTTTTGGGCTCCAAAATCACTGCGGATGCTGATTGCAGTCATGAAATTAAAAGACACTTACTTCTTGGAAGGAAAGTTATGACCAACCTAGATAGCATATTATAAAGCAGAGACATTTACTTTGCCAAACAAGTCCGTCTAGTCAAGCCTATGGTTTTTCCAGTGGTCATGTATGGATGTGAGAGTTGTGAGAGTTGGACTGTGAAGAAGGCTGATCACTGAAGAACTGATGCTTTTGAACTGTGGTGTTGGAGAAGACTCTTGAGAGTCCCTTGGACTGCAAGGAGATCCAACCAGTCCATTCTAAAGGAGATCAGTTCTGGCTGTTCATTGGAAGCTGAAACTGCAATACTTTGGCCACCTCATGCGACAAGTTGACTCACTGGAAAAACTCTGATGCTGGGAGGAATTGGGGGCGGGAGGAGAAGGGGACGACAGAGAATAAGATGGCTGGATGGCATCACCGACTCGATGGACATGAGTTTGAGTGAACTCCGGGAGTTGGTAATGGACAGGGAGGCCTGGTGTGCTGTGACTCATGGGATCTCAAAGAGTCGGACACGACTGAGCGACTGAACTGAATTGAACTGAGGATCATCCCTTGAAGAAGGCGATGGCACCCCGCTCCAGTACTCATGCCTGGAAAATCCCATGGACAGAGGAGCCTGGTAGGCTGCAGTCCATGGGGTTGAGAAGAGTTGGACACGACTGAACGGCTTCACTTTCACTTTTCACTTTCATGCATTGGAGAAGGAAATGGCAACCCACTCCAGTACTCTTGCCTAGAGAGTCCCAGGGACGGGGAAGCCTGGTGGGCTGCTGTCTATGGGGTCGCCCAGAGTCGGACACGATTGAAACGACTTTGCAGCAGTAGCAGCAGCAGGATCATCCCTAAGTCACAGGATGAACCAGGCCAGAACTGAGTAGCAAGTCTGTGTGAGACACAGCCTGGCGGAGCACAAGAAGAAGTGATCAGCATGGAACCCGGTGGACATGAGCTTAGCTCGGGTGGCTGGGTCTAACTGCAGTCCTAGTTTAGTCCACCCATGCTGCTTCTCTCTTGGTGATGTAGTGCTCAGGACAAGAGGAGGAAGAGGGAATAGACATTTTTAATTTAAGAAACATCCATTTTCTTCCTACTCACCATCTGATACCTGGCAGTAAACCCGGAGAATCATGACCCAGAGAAATGATGCTTTGATAAAAGAAATATCACTCAATTTCTAAATAAGAGTAGATTGGTGAGGCTGCTTCTAGACAATGCCCTAAGTGTGATAAAGGAAGAAAACGGCAGAAATTAACGAAAGGCAAGCAAGAAGAGAGGATGAGTTCCTGAAGGTTAGAGATGACAGCCTTGTAATTTTGCTATGGGCTTGTCTTCCCTACCTTTGAAAAGGCAATAAAACACAGTGATTAAGAGTACAGACTGCCTGGGTTTGTACTTTTTGTGTCTACCATTTACTAGCAATATATTTTGAAGTGAAAGTGAAAGTCGCTCAGTTGTATCCTACTCTTGGATATGTGTGACCCCATGGACTATACAGTCCATGGAATTTTCCAGGCAAGAATATTGGAGTGGGTAGCCTTTCCCTTCTCCAGGGGATCTTCCCAACCCAGGAATCGAACCCTGGTCTCCCACATTGCTGTCAGGTTCTTTATCAACTGAGCCACCAGGGACGCCTAAGAATACTTAGTGAAATTTCTTGAACCAGGAATCGAACCAGGGTCTCCTGCACTGCAGGCAGATTCTTTACCAACTGAGCTAAACATTTTGTAACAAAATTTCTAAATTATTTTCTGTAAAACTGAGATGATATAGAACCTAGTTCATGGATTACTGTATAATATTTAAACTGGGACTTTTAAAATTTTACTAAAGTCTTAATTTAAATGTTAAAATAATTATATAATGTATGTGATTCATTTGGACTATCAAACCCCCAACAAATTTCAGTTATTTTAGTGGGAGAGGACTTTGACAGATGAGGCGTATTGGGAAAGTACAGTAATTTGCACCAGCAGAAAATCAGATTAGATGTCACAATTTTAGGATAAAGTGTAAAGGAAAAATCTGGACTTTTTAGCATGATGTTAAGACTTGAACGTATGTTAATGAATTTCCTACCCATATCCCTGGTTGACCTTTCCATCTTCCTGTCCCAAACTAAGTAAAGTATCTATTATACAATAATTTGTCCATTAATTCAACAAATAGTTACTGAGTGTCTATCCTTTGATGCAGTCTGTTCCAAGCATCAGGATACGGTAGATAGAAAGTCCTGCCCTCAGAGAACTTCTGTTCTACTGGAACTCACTTGCGTAGTTGCTAATGTTTATCTGTGTTTCCTGGCTATTGTGGGTTGGAGAATGAGTTTCATTTTTACTCTTCCTAAGTGGTGAGAAACGTAAACCTTTACACATTTATTTCCTTTGTATATTCTTCAAAAAAAAAAACCCCAAAACTGAGTTTCATCCTGGTCCCTGCTATCCAACCGGCTACCAGCAGGGGTCCTTGAGGGAGAGTTCGGATTCCTATGTCTACTGGTGAGCTGAGCACAGGACCCTACCTTCTCCCATCTGGGGACCACTTACACTAACAGTGAGTCCTACTATTGGTTTCATGCTTAATTTTTGTTTTCTTTTAATTATGCATGTATGTATTTTTTCACTGCCCTGGGACTTTGTTGCTGCCTGTGTGTTTTCTCTAGTTGTCAAGAGTTGGAGGCTACTTTCTAGTGGCAGTGCATGGGCTTCTTGGTCCTGCATCTTCTCTTGTTGCAGAGCACTGGCTCTAGGGCATGCAGCTTTTAGTGGTTGCCTCTCAAGGGCTCTAGAGCACAGGCTCAGGAGTTGTGGTGGTGCATGAGCTCAGCTGCCCTGCAGCACATGGGTCCTGGTTCCCAGAATAGGGATTGAAGCCACATTCCCTGCATTGTAAGGCGGATTCTCAATAACTGGAAAGTTCTCTGCTATTGATTTCTGATGCACTGTCCTGAAAGTCCCCAACCACTCATAAAACAAACTGGGATAACATTTACTCAGTCTCCATCCCTGTCTGCCCCTGACCCAGCTGTACTCTTCCAGACTGACTCTCTCCTTGGGCTTCTTGTAAGACTTTGACAGAGTCTTCTGTTCTTCAAAAGTCACTTCTTTCTCCAAAGATTATTGCCTTTATGAATGCCCTGCTATGTACCACGCCTGGCACTCCAGCAAAGACCTAGTAAATATTTGTCAAATGAATTCAGGTAGTCTGCAAGATGATCTTAGCGGGTATGTGGAGCAATAATTTGTATTTTGATCCATTCATGTTTAATGTTCTAGGAAAAAACGTCACAAATGCATAGATGAATAATTTTTTTAAGTTTAAACATCACCGGTTTTAACAGGAGCCCAAACTGATCAACATTTCGGTACCACTGACCCAGTAGCTGATAATACAAGCTTTATAGTTTAACAGGTTGGGTTTTCATCCTGGTTCAGACACAAACCAGTTGAGTGACTGTGGAGAAGGGCTTTCTGAGCCTCAGTTTCCTTATTTAAACATGACCTAATAATGGTACTGACGTTATGTGTTGCTGGGAGGCATAAATGAAATAACAAGTGTGTAATTCATGTGAAATGCTAAATAAACCCTGTAGTAGACACATGTGACTGTTCGGTAAATGATGACTATTATCTATCATTGCTATAATGGCGTAGCTCCCACCTTGTAACTCTTGCTTCCTATTCTGAGCACTATTAAATGGAGAACTCAGGATGCCATCTTGTTCCCAAGAGCTTGCATGGGAATTGGAGAAGGTCTGAGGGTGTGCAGGTGGATCCCATCGGTAGGTAGGCTGAGAGGAGCCAGCGGAAATAGAGAACTGCATAGGCCTAAGGAGAAACTGAGCCCTGGACAGAGGTCCTGTGGCTTAGCTTGTGAGGATATCTCCCAGGCAGTAGAGTGAGAAGACCGAAATCTCTTCTAAAGATCCTAAGACTGCTTTGCCTGGCCATATTATTTTCAATGATGCACTTTAGGTCTTTAAAAAATGACCTGACTTCTCTCAATCTTCGATGAGTGCTCAGTCCGTATACAATGCCACGAAGCAGAAATTCTGCACAGCAATAAGAAAAACACAAACATAAATAAGAAGATTTGTTTAACCATAAAACTTGAAGTTGGTTAGTCATTACATCGTAGTCTAACCTGATCTAAGCAAGGCAATGCACATATGCTATATAAGCTTTTTCTCTTCTGAAAATATCTCATTACCATCCATAGGAACAGTTAAATATAGATATTTTGTTTTTATGGCCTTTATTTCTGAAACATAAAAGGTTTTATGCTTCTAATCCCTAGACAATGTTTCCATGGTGTTTCTGTTTATCTTGCATTCTACTTCAAGCCATGTTTCGGGGGAAAATGTAATGGTTTCAGGAAAGGCTGAAGTGATTTTCAATTATCGTGAGTGAATGTGGGACTGGAGAAGTCATTTATCTCCCCCGATCTTAGACAATTGCTCCGCATGACAGGACTTACTTTGGTTGGGTTCCTACCCTCTTGGCTTTTTAAAAATTCTCTGCAGTTGCTCCCACTTCCTTTTGTGTTTCTTCTTTGTCTGCTGCGGCGAGTTTCAACGGGGCTTACCTTGACTGGTTTTGTAGCAGAAAAGAGTTGCTTAGTTGAAAGTTTTCCAATATCAGAGTTTCATTATGCAAAAAAGTAAAAACCTTGGAGTCATTTCCAATGACCTTAGGGTGGATTTGAAGAAGAACTCTGAGGAGGTGAAAGCAGTATTGAAAAATTTTGTATACATTCCTCCACAGGCAGGGCAATTTTGGGAGTGTCCTGCATCTTCAATCAGAAAAGGACTCCACACTTAGCAGGCCTTGACCTCGGCTTACTGCTCTGCTGTCACCATTTGGTATTCTTAACAGTTTTTGAACAATTCCTTAGGAAGTCATGGGCTGCTCCAACTCCAAATTAGATGTCACAAGATGCTTCAACTGCTATGAGCACCACCTCCTACTTCTTATCCTCCTGGATAAAGTCACAGTTCAAGGGGCATTCTCTCTGCATAATTTTCTCTCCCTTCTCCAAGCAGATTTAGTCACTCAGTGTCTTCATGTTTCCATGGCAACTCATGGGCACCTTTGGATTTGCACTTTTTATCCTGTACTACATGTGTAGGTGTGATTTTCTATCTATCTCAACCATGAACTCCAGGGAAGGGATGAGTCTGAGTTGGGCTTCCCTGGTGGCTCAGAGGGTAAAGCCTCTGCCTGCAATGTGGGAGATGCAGGTTCGATCCCTGGGTTGAGAAGATCCTCTGGAGAAGGAAATGGCAACCCATTCCAGTATTCTTGCCTGAAGAATCCCATGGATGGAGCAGCCTGGTAGGCTACAGTCTATGGGGTTGCAAAGAGTCGGATACGACTGAGCAACTTCACTTTTTCCTTTTGTTCATCTTTGACTGTGTGAATCACAACAAGCTGTGGAAAATTCTTAAAGAAATGGGAAACAGACCAGCTTACCTTTCTCCTGAGAAACCTTTTTGCAGGTCAGTCAGCCAGTTCGGTCCCTCAGTCATGTCCAACTCTTTGCAACTCCATGGACTGAAGCACACCAGGCTTCCCTGTTCATCACCAGCTCCTGAAGTGTGCTCAAACTGATGTTCATCACGTCAGTGATGCTATCCAACCATCTCATCCTCTGTTGTTTCCTTCTCCTCCTGCCTTCAATCGTTCCCAGAATCAGGGCCTTTTCTAATAAATCAGTTCTTCACATCAAGTGGCCAAAGAATTGGAGTTTCAGCTTCACCATCAGTCCTTCCAATGAATATTCAGGACTTATTTCCTTTAGGATTGATTAGTTGGATCCCTTTGCAGTCCAAGGGACTATCAAGAAGCAATGATTAGAACCAGACATAGAACAGCTGACTGTTTGAAAATTGGGAAAGGGCTATGACAAGGCTTTATATTGTCATCCTGCTTATTTAACTCATATGCGGAGTACATCATGCGAAATGCCAAGCTGGATGAATCACAAGTTGGAAACAAAATTGCCAGAAGAAATATCAACAACCTCAGATATGCAGATGATGTCACTCTAATCGTAGAAAGTAAAGAAGAACTAAAGAGCCCTTGATGAGGGTGAAAGAAGAAAGTGAAAAAGCTGGCTTGAAACTCAACATTCATGAAATGAATATCATGGCATCCAGTTCCATCATTTCATGGCAAATAAATGGGAAAAATGGAAGCAGTGACAGATTTTATTTTCTTGAGCTCCAAAGTCACTGTGGACCCCGACTGCAGCCTTGAAATTAAAAGATGCTTGCTCTTTGGAAGGGAAGCTATGACAAACAGTGACATCACTTTGCTGACAAATGTCTGTATAGTCAAAGCTATGGTTTTTCTAGTAGTCATGTATGGATGTGAGAGATACACCATAAAGAAGCCTGAGCACCAAAGAACGGATACTTTCAAATTGTGGTGCTGAAGAAGACATTTTAGAGTCCCTTGGACTGCAAGGAGATCAAACCAGTCAATCCTAAAGGAAATCAATTCTGACTATTCATTAGAATGACTGACACTATACCTGAAGCTCCAATCTTTTGGCTATCTGATGCAAAGAGCTGATTCACTGGTAAAGACCCTGATGCTGGGAAAGATTGAAAGCAAAAGAATAAGGGCAGTAGAGGTTGAGATGGTTACATAGCATCACCAACTCAGTGGACACGAGTTCAAGCACACTCCGGGAGATGGTGAAGTGCAGGGGAGCCTGGCATGCTGCAGTTCATGGGGTCACAAAGAGTTGGACACAACTTAGCAAATGAACAGCAATGACAATGAGAAAAGTTTCAGTAAGTATTAACATCTTGCATTCAGCAGCATGACACATTCATTTCTCTTGTGCAAGACTCTTTGTACAAGATACCATTATCCATTCCTATACATAAGGGTGTAGAACCCTTATTCATTTTGGAAGGCCCAGTTGAAGGTCACTTCTGGGAAGACTTCCCCTGAAGGCAAAATAAAAAGGTTCACTTTCTACTCTGTGCTCTTGTAGCACTAATTCTATAGAATTGTGGGTGTTTGAAATATATATATCCTCAACCTGACTGAGAGCACCTTGAAGTTCATACATTAGTCAGCTTTATATCCCAAACCCTGGCTTGGCACCTGGAACAAAAAAAGAAAGAAGGGAATGAAGGATGAAAAACTGAAGCAAGCAAGCAATAAGAAAAAAGGAAAAGGAAAATCAAAGAAGCAAATTACACAGTGGCATGATGCCAAAATGATGACTCGATAGATGAAAACTCCAATTGAGTAGTTCAGTTGTGTTATCTCACATGCCATGAGTTGATCAAGTACCTTTTTCTTTATATCCTAGTGTGTGGAAGAAGAACAGGGGACTCTCTAATGTAACTGATTTTTCAGCACAAAGTTTAATTGTCTAGTTGTATGCATTTTATGGATCCAATTAAACCAGAGCCCATATTATTCACTGGATAAGAAAGAGAAGTCTTAAACTTTAGGATAAAAAAGTAGCTCCCTTAAAGTATGATCGATGTACTAATTTATATATTTTATAAAGTAAATCACATATTGTGTTTAATGCACTGTATATTCTTGAGACCCTTGTTGAATATCAGTTGACTACAGATGTGTGGGTTTATTTCTGGGGTCTCCATTCTGTGCTTTTGTTGTATGTGTTCAGTTTATGATATTACCATACTGTTTGGATTACTGTAGCCTTGTTATACCTTTCAAACCATGATTTCTTCCACTTTGTTCTTGTTCAAAATTCCTTTGACTGCTTAGGGTCTTTTGTGGTTCCATATGAAGCTTCAAGTTTTTTTCTGTTTCTGTAAAAAAAAAAATACACTTAGAGTAGTTAAAAAAAAAGAAAACAACAAAAAAATCACTTAACTTTCTCCCTGCAAACCCTGTTAAATAAGCACCACTATTACACTTTTCCTGGTAAGAAAACCAAACTTAGGAAAGCCGAATATCTTCTTCAATGTTATTTGCCTGATAAGCAGCCTAAGAACCAAACAAATTTCATTTTTCCCCAAACATATACTTTGGGATTGTGGCTGAAGGGTGGAGTGGATGTTATCTAGGCTAATAGGTTAAATTCACTTCATTTTAAAGATTCAGAATGCAAAAGCCCATTCTAGTTACTGGGTGCCAACTAATTCTGATAATAATCCATTGTAAATCTGTGTTGGCTGCAGAGTGCTAACTGTTTAGTAGCAGTCATTTTTAACAAGCCCATAACATTGCCATTACATGAATTATACATGGTTGATAAAATGATTATTTAGTCAGTGGAAAATTAAATCCGTCAGTGTTTTCCAAATCTGAGCTAGGACATTCGTCAGAGAAACTGTTAAGTTTTTAATCAACTGTACAGCAGTTGGTGTAGCTATCAGCCTAAATTGCTCTTTCTCTGTCATTTCCCTTGTTGCAGAATATAGTGTGGAATTACCAGCGCTACAACGCTAATTGATTTTTTTCTTGCAGAGATTTAAGACAGAGTGACATGCCATCCAACACTGACATAAAGAAGTTGCATGAGCATCAAAGACACATCTCACATACACTGAGTGTAATTTAACAATTTAGGTTATTTTTATTAACTTTATTCCCAGAACCTCAAACTGTAGTCCACTGTGGTCCAAGTTTGCACTGTAAATATTCAGATGGAAACAATACTGTACTAAAAAAGAATATAGTGTGTTAAAAGCTGATCAGAATCATGAAAAACATAGTATAAGGAAAAGGAACTTCTGTTGGTATAGCAGTAATACAACATCATAAAAGAGCAGATTCCTCAAATGCACAAAAGCATGACAAAAACTCCATACAGGTAGGTAACTAATGGACGTTTCTTACAGCCATCAAGTGATTTAGGCAGTTTCTCTCTTAAAAAATAACAATAAAGCTCTCCTTTGTTTCAGTGCACAAGTTCTTCTGATGGCAGTCAAGGGACGTTTTTGTGTTTTCCTTTCAGAAAATTCATTTGTTTATTCCTTCCAATTTGTTTTTGTGTCCATTTAAAGTAATGCCTTCACAGGTAGACATAGGCAGGGAAGGACCCTGAGAACACTTCTCTGCCAGAAGCACAGCTGGAAGTAGGAGTCAGAAGATCCGGTGCCCACCTGTGCACTTGACATGGCACTGCCCTCCCCAGGCCCCAACTGCTGTCACTCCATGGGTTTCTGCCCAGTTCTACAACCTCTCTGACTTTCTTAGGCCTGATGTATT
The DNA here is from genome assembly GCF_049115385.1 of Moschus berezovskii. Lineage (NCBI taxonomy): Eukaryota > Metazoa > Chordata > Mammalia > Artiodactyla > Moschidae > Moschus > Moschus berezovskii. Next base: position 118,754,594 of record NC_142464.1, read on the forward strand.
ATGAACAATAACATGTTTATCTAAAGCAGAATTTCTCAGACTCAGATGTTCCTGCAATTCACCTGAGAGTCTTGCTGCAATGCAGATTCTGGTTTTGCTCATTTGCATGGTGAGGGGCTCTATCTGAGATAAGGATGCACTTGCTCAAAGCCCTCCTGGTCTGTTTCCAACATTTGTGATCAAACCATTGTCTGGAGATAAACATTCATGGTTTCCCTAATACATGCTGTACATTTGCAATTTGTTTCTTCTAACTGAAACATCCTTTCTCCTTTCTCTGCCTGAAAAGAGCTTGTTTCTCTTTCCAGATAGAATTCAAAACAGAATCGTGCTCTATCCCCCTGCCTGGGCAGTCCCCACTCAGGCAAAAGTTGTTGCTCCTTCCACTGACCTAGTGTTTCTGTTGTAACAAAGAAGAACAAACCTGACTCCATACTGAAGCTATTCCTTTAGATTTATCTTTACACTCTGTTGCCTGTTCTTGGTTATGCTGTCTCTGCATCTACTATGAAAGAATGTTACCTATAACCTGAAATATACAGGATAGCTCATTCTCCAGGCTCTGACCTTTAAATGTATGACACTTTTCTGTTCCTATAGAGACAAACATAGGATAATATTTGTTGAAAATTTATAGGAACATCATGTTCTGACCTCCATGGGCACCTGCAAGAACAAAGGATTCCAGCATCAAGAAGTCTGCAGCAAGCAGTCACACTCCCTCCCTTTTTCTAAAAATAATCTTAAATTTTAACTCAGGTAAGATCTTCTTTGGGGCACTAGTCCACCATCTTCTTGGTCTTCTGACTTCCCAAATAAAATCACTATTTCTTGCCCAAACAACTAATCTCTCAATCTATTGGCCTGTCTTGTGGTGAGCAGTACAAGCCTGGACTCAGTAACATTGTGTTAGTATCTTAATGGCTCTTCTTGCTTCTGTTCTCATCAACACTACCACACCTTAAAATCCATTCCAAATTCTGAAAATGCAAATCAGATGATAAAAATCCTCCACATCAGATGATAAAAACCCTCCACATCATTTATTAACACCTTACTAAATTCAAGTCTCCCTACCCTGATCCACAAGTATATTCATGACATGTCCCTACCTGCCTCTGAACTTCCTTTCCTTGCTGAACTCCTTCCCACATAGGAGTTCCATTTCTACTATGCTTCCATCTGAATCTTTAAGAGGATGACTTTTTCCCCTCTGTCTGAAACGTTCTTCCTCAGGAGTTTCATTTGCCTTGCCTTCTCATCCTGGTCTCAGTTCACTCCATCAAACCTGAACTTGAAGTGACCATAGCACTGTCTCTGAATATTGTTCAGTATCGCTTCTATGGCAGACTTTGTGATTTCCTGCTGCTTTCCTCTGTTTATTGTCAGTCTCTTCTTTCAGAATCATCAGTCCCATGAGAAAGGGGGCTCTGTCTTCTCTATGGAATACAGTATCCCCAGAGTCTAAAGAAATATTTGGCGCTTGGAAGACTTTCATTAAATATTGGTTGAATCAATGAATGTTGAAAATATTCAACAAAAAGAAATCCCCTTTAGACAGGCAGATCTAGGCTTGAAACCATTCCTGTTCTTTTTTCTGTTTCTTTCATTTGGGAGATGAGTGGTTCCAGATGGGGAGGAGGTTGGCGGGGGCCTGAGGCGGAGCTGAGATAACTTCTCTAAGAGGTGCATTTTCACCCCCAGGTCCTGGCAGGACCTGAAGTCACACTGGGGACAGGAGGCTTCTGCCTGAGCCCACTCTCTCTCAAAGTCAAGGGACTTTTTAAAGAGCTGTTCACTCCCTCTGAGCCTCAGCTTTCTCATCTGTATGGTCGCCTGACGCAAAGAGCCTTCTCACTGGAAAAGACCCTGATGCGGGGAAAGGTTGTAGGCAGGAGGAGAAGGGGCGACAGAGGACGAGATGGTTGGATGGCATCACCGACTCAATGGACGTGAGTCTGAGCAAGCTCTGGGAGATAGTGAAGGACAGGGAAGCCTGGAATGCTGCAGTCCATGGGGTTGCAAAGAGTCAGGCATGGGTTAGTGACTGAAAAACAATGTGGGAGTGTTAAGAGTCCCACTCCAGAAAGCTGTAGTGACAAGTAAAACCAGATGACGCATATACCGTGTGCAGCGCAGCATGGCATAAGGACCAAGCTCAGTCAACACAGTTACGACTTTCGTTACTATCAACAACTGCTTTATTTACACAAGAGGAGCAGTAGGGATTGCGGGGAGCCAGGGGGAGTGAGAAGGCACATGCCTTAGAAATAACATGGGAACCATGGCCTTCTCTCCTAGCTCCAGGAGGTATCTCAAGATGGGGAATGTTTATTTAGAGAATCAGCTTGAAAGTTAGTAATTATCTGATTAATGACCATCTCACAAAGGGCTTCTTCTCCAGGATGATGAGTGTAAGTGTATCTGGACTCAAGGGGAAGATTCTAACCTGCTGCTACATGAATAGTGAAATATTTAAAATTGGATGTAAGGAGTGGGAAGGTAATTATGTGTGCAGCAAACATATGGCAGAGGCTATATTTCTCCCGCTGAAAGAAACAAGTCCAAATATGTAACGTACACACATTCTCCTTCCTATAAATACACAGATTGGACGATGCTGTGGCAACATTTTGTTAAGTACCAGAATCCCGGAGAAATCACTCGAAGCACGTTTTCCAAAGAACAGATGGTCGGTGTCCCTCCTGATCTGAAGGTATTTCTGGCTGTCATGTGGTTATTCTATAAATAAGCCCCACTGAGAGGCAGTGGAAGGTAAGTAATCAGTTGTACTCTCCAACTTTACAAAAGAAAACGCTGGAAAAAGAAAATTAAAGGCTGGTTATGTTAAAGATGATTCTATCACAGAGCCTGAGGGCTAGAAGGGTCCTAAAAAAACATAAAGACCATCTGCTGTTTCTGGGTGGAAGCTCACTGGATTAGAGTCAGCTTGACTTTGAAGACCTTCAGAGGACAATTCCAGAATTCAATCATAACATCTGTGGCTTTGTCCAAAAATGCTGCCTTGTAGACTCTGCCCATCCAGATCCTAATACCTCAGCTTCTTCCATTCATAGTCCTCTCCCCTGGGGACTTGTTCTAGGTCAGCCAGCCCACAACCAAGTCAGTGTTTCTGCTGGTTCTGCTTTGACCTTGAGTCAGGACCCATGAAGGGAGGTTCAGTTCAGTTCAGTCGCTCAGTCGTGTCCGACTCTCTGAGACCTCATGAATCACAGCACGCCAGGCCTCCCTGTCCATCGCCAACTCCCGGAGTTCACTCAAACTCATATCCACAGAGTCGGTGATGCCATCCAGCCATCTCATTCTCTGTCGTCCCCGTCTCCTCCCACCCCCAATCCCTCCCAGCATCAGAGTCTTTTCCAGTGAGTCAACTCGTTGCATGAGGTGGCCAAAGTATTGCAGTTTCAGCTTTAGTAACCAAATGGTAACTGTACCCCAGATAATTTGTATTCAATGTGTTTTTTTCTTTTTTCTCTCTCACATCCCAAAGTATTGCAAAACCAGTTTCATTATTTTTATTTTACAGATGAGCCTTTGATGGCCAAGATGTTAGCTTTTTGCCCAAAGCCACAGAGGTAGGAATTAGAAATGAGCTAGAGACTGTCCTTAGGCTGTCTTCCTCCTTGCCACTTCATCAGATTGATGCAACAATCTTATCTTTTCTCATTTCTTATGCTTAATGCGGAGAAGGCAATGGCAAGCCACTCCAGTACTCTTGCCTAGAAAATCCCATGGATGGAGGAGCCTGGTGGGCTGCAGTCCATGGGGTCGCTAAGGGTCGGACCCAACTGAGCGACTTCACTTTCACTTTTCACTTTCACACACTGGAGAAGGAAATGGCAACCCACTCCAGTGTTCTTGCCTGGAGAATCCCAGGGATGGGGGAGCCTGGTGGGCTTCCGTCTATGGGGTCACACAGAGTCGGACACGACTGAAGTGACTTAGCAGCAGCAGCTCTGCTTCTATATAATTCTGTTTAGTCACTTGAGGTTCTGAACCATAGTTTCCAGGTCTATAAAACAGAGCAAGTACTTGCCATAGAGAAGGGTCATGGCTATGAGTAAGTGCTATTTTTGAAGCATTTGGGTTGTTAGCCAGTGTAAGTACCCTTTCCCTCCATGTGCAGAATAAACTAGAGTGAAGACTATTCACATTAACCATAACCACTCCTTCAATATAGAAGAAACATATGTTTGTTTTCTAAATTCCTGGGGCTGGATCTATAAGAATTTCTTCCATTTTAAACTCAGTGATGTGTGCTCAGAACCACAATGAGAGTGGGGTCAGTCCAAAGCAGGTGCTTAGTGGGTCTTTGTTGAATGCACATATTGATAAACGGAACCTGAAAGCAAAATACGTTGTTCAGAAAATTCTGAACTCATTTTAGTTTTTGATAAAATGGATTTTCTTTACACATTAATAATTGCTATCTTTAAATGACACTTTTGTACTGGATTTTTATCCTATAATGGTAATAGTCTCAACTATTTCTAAAGAAAAGCTGGAGTTTTCAAGCTGCTAGAAGACGTTATTTTATTCCCCAAAGTCTTTGTTCTTAAATTCTAAGAATAACCAAGATCTCCAGCTTGAAGAACTCAATGAAAGAATAGCCTATTTAATTTTAGAAATTGATTTTAAAGATCATCTTAGAACTTTAGTTTTAGGGAAGAAAAAGCAGTTCTGTGTAAATAAATATATACTGGAGATTTTTAAAAGTCTTTTGTGTTTTGTGTTATTTGCAATTACTATGTGATGAATGTGGAAAGAATATCCATCAACAGAGAAATGGCATTCTGAACAATACTGCTGGAATTTCATTGGCAGAGATAGCCTGTTTGCACAGTCTGGTTGTCAACTTTATTTTTCCCGCAACAACCAACTTTCTTTCTGAAATATTAACTGTATCTCTGTTTTCCAGAACTGCTAACTTGCATCACTAGGAGAAATGAAATTGCTAATTAAATTGCAGCTTTTGTGTACAATTTTTATAATTTTTCACTGTACTAAGTATTTCATCCAAATTCTACTTTTTCTAAGTTTTTTAGGCTGGTTCTTTGCTTTCCAAGCCCCTTCAGTGTTTGTTTGTTTTTTCCTTTTTCTATTTGTTCTAATGTAATTGAGTTTATTTCATATTATTTGTGAAAAATAATATGATTTCACTTTGGATTGCCTTGCATTCTGGTTGATATTTTAATTATTTGATGTGGAGTTTTGCAGCATATTCCTGTGATTCTAAGAGTTAGAGCTACACAAAGAGGTGTTCCTCTCTGCTCAACCCTGTTACCTGATCCTGTGCCAGGCTACTCTCCAGGCCTTTCCTGTCTAGCTTCTGCATGTAACCAATCACTTTAGCTTTGGATTTATCCTTCCTGTATATCTTTTGCAAAATTGTGTATATGTGTGCAATTTCTTACGTCCTCATCTTTGCTACATGAAGCATAGTTTACTATAGGTAAACTTTTGCATTTTTCATTTTTCAGCAAACAGTATGTCTGAAAATCATGTTAGTTAAAAAGATGTTCCTCTGTTTTTTGGTCTATCTATTATCCCATTGTGTAGCTATATCACAATTTTTTTCAATAGTTCTTTTTTTGTAGTAGTATCTAAATCATTTCTAATATTTTTTCATAACAAACAATTTTTCAATGAATAACTTTGTACATATGTGTATTTCATGCTTTTAATTCCTAAGAGTGGACATGCTGAAAAGTGAATTCGTGGGTAATATTGTTGGGTCTTGCTAAATTCCATTCCAGAAGGGTTTGAAGAGAATGTGTTATCTGACAGGTTAGCTCACAGGATGTGTTAACCTTCTTTTTTAAATTTTTTTCTATTTTTTGTAAATAGATTTATTTAAAGCAGTCTTAGGTTCACATAAAAATTGGTTGGCAAGTAGGTAATTCCCTTATATTTGCCCCTCCCTGGATGCGTGGTCTGCCTTACCATCAGCATGCCCCATCACTGCAGGACACTTGGTATAACTGGCGACCGGACAATGACACATCATAATCAAGCAAAGCCCATAGTTTTCACTGGGGTTCACCTTTGGTGCTGTGCATTGGATAGGTTCTGACAAATATATGATAACGTATATCCACCACTGCAGTATTACATAGACTAGTTTCACAGCCCTGTGTATTCTCCTTCTTCTGCTTATTCATTTCTCCTTCTTCCCTAAACCCTGACGACCGGTGAGTTTTTTCACTGCCTCCATAGTTTTGCCTTTTCCAGAATATTTTACAGTTGAAATCATATAATATGCAGCATTTTAGGCTAGTTTGTTTCACTTATAATATGTATTTAATGTTACTCCATATATTTTCATGACTTAATAGTTCACTTCTTTTTAAAAAATTTTATTGAAATATAGTTGATTTACAATGTTGTGTTAGTTTCTGCTGTACAGCAAAGTGGTTCAGTTATACACATACATACATTATCTTTGTAGTCTTTTTCATTATGATTTATCACAGGATATTGAATATATTCTGTGCTATACAGCAGGAACTTGTTTTTATCCCTCTTATAAATAATAGTTTGTATCTACTAATTCCAAGCTCCCAGTACTTCTCTCCCTCACTCCCCTCTCCTTGGAACCACAAGTGTGTTCTCTATGGCTGTGAGTCTGGTTTTGTTTCACAGCTATGTTAATTGTGTCATATTTTAGTTTTCACATATAAGTGATATATGGCATTTGTCTTCCCCTTTCTGATTTACTTCACTTGGTATGATAATCTCTAGGTCCATCCTCGTTGCTGTAAATGACATCATTTCCACCTTTTTAATGGCTGAGTAATATTCCGTTATATATATATATCAACTCTTCTCTATTCATTAATCTGTCAATGAACATTTAGGTTGTTTTCGTGTCTTGACTATTGTAAATAGTGCTTCTATGAGCACAGAGGTACATGTATGTTTTCTAATTTTAGTTTTTTCTGGGGATGTATTAATACTTAGGAGCAGGATTGCTGGATCACATGGTAATTTTATTTCAATAGTTCACTTCATTTTAAGCACCAATAGCATTACATTGTCTGGACATACTACAGTTTATTTATTCATTCACTTACCAAAGGATATCTTGGTTGTTTCCAAGTTTTGGTGATTATGAATGAAACTACTACAAACGTCTGTGTTTAGGTTTCTGTGTGGATTTAAGTTTTCAGTTCCTTTGTCAAAATATCAAGGAGTATGATTGTTGGATTATATGATAAGAGTGTGTTTTGTTTTGTAGAAAACTGCCAAACTGCCTTTCAAAGTGGTTATACTGTTAAGCATCCCGCTGACAATAAGTAGGGATTCTCATTGCTCAGCATCCTCCTTGGCAAGCATTTTATGTTATCAGAGTTTTGGATTTTGACCATTTTAACAGATATATAGTGGTATTTCATTGTTCTAATTTGCACTTCCTAATCTGGCGTGCTGCAGTCCATGAGGTTACAAACAGATGGACATGATTTGGAGACAAAACAACAAAAAAAATAATATATACCATTAAACATATTTTCATACGCTTATTTGCCAGCTATTTACTTTTTTGAGTTCTTTGAGCATTTCTTATATAATAGTCTTTTATCAGTGAAGTCTTTTGCAAATATTTCCTCCCATTTTGTGTTTTGTCTTTTCATTCTCTTTACAGTACCTTTCACAGAGCAGATATTTTTAACTTAATAAAGTTCAGCTTATCAATTTTTTCTTTCATGGATCATGCCTTTGATGTTGTATCTAAAATGTTATCATATCCAGGGGAATGTAGATTTTCTCCTGCTATTTTCTAGGAGCTTCACACTTTTGCATTTTACATTTATGTTTATAATTCATTTTGAGTTGATTTTTGTAAAAGCCATAATGCTTGCGTCTAGGTCCATTTTTCACATATAGACATCCAGTTGTTCCAGCACCTTTGTTTTTCTACTCTCTAGCCTTTGCCATTCTGAGATGTGAAAAATATTCCCTCAGTGTTATTATAATTTGTGTTTCTTTAATTATGTGTTAATTTGAACATTTTTGTATGTTCAAGGGAAATTTACATATGTATATTTGAATTGTCTATCCATATTTTTTGTATTTTTCCATCTTTTTTTGTCTTTTGTCTTTGAATATTTAAGAATTTCTTGTATTAGGAACCTTGAACTTTTGTAGATACATGTTACAAATATTTTTTCACTGTTTTTCAGTTTTTCTTTTAATTTTTGTGGCATGAACTTTTACAAATTTTTCTGTAGTTAGTTTCATCAATCTTATTTTTATTATCTCTGGATTTTAAGTCATAATTAAAATAACTATCCTACTCTGAGGTCTTCCCAGGTGGCTCAGCGGTAAAGAATCTGCCTGCCATGCAGGAGATCCAGGTTCAATCCCTAGGTAAGGAAGAGCCCCCAGCTGAAGAAATGGCAACCTGCTCCAATATTCTTGCCTGGGAAATCCCATGGACAGAGGAGCCTGGTGGGTTACACAGTCTATGGGGTTGGAAAGAGTCAGACATGACTGAGCACACACACACATCCTACTCTGAAGTTAAATGGGAATTCATCCATATAGTACGTGCCAGTTTCATTTCTTATATTTAGATTTACAACCCATTTTGAGTCTATTCTTGTGTATGGTGTGAGATATGAATCTAACCTTATTTTATTTTTCCAAATGGCTACCCAATTCTCCTGGCATCATTTATTTAAAAATCCATCTTTACCTGGAGTTTATCTTGACCGTTATGTTCTGGGCCATCTGTTTTCTGCTGGAGAGTCTTTATTATTAATAAAAGTAAGATCTTAGACTTTCTGGCAAGCCACTCCAGTACTCTTGCCTAGAAAATCCCATGGATGGAGGAGCCTGGTAGGCTGCAGTCCGTGGGGTCGCTATGGGTCGGACACGACTGAGTGACTTCACTTTCATTTTTCACTTTCACACATTGGAGAAGGAAATGGCAACCCACTCCAATGTTCTTGCTTGGAGAATCCCAGGGATGGGGGAGACTGGTGGGCTTCTGTCTATGGGGTCACACAGAGTTGGACACGACTGAAATGACTTAGCAGCAGCAGCAAAGGATACTATTTAAATATGGGGTTTTTAAATTTGATTTCCAGTAAATTCTAAGTTCTCCTTAACATGTCATTTAACTACTGAGCTTGTCAGAAGGGAGTGTTATAAGACACTGCAGCGCTCTCTCTGTATCACAACTTAGTACCCTGTGACTGCAAGCTGAAGTGGTGGGGATGGGTATCTTAGACATCCTTTTGCAGAGCATTCTTTAGGTCTATCAGTTCAGTTCCATCACTCAGTCATGTCCGACTCTTTGTGACCCCATGAACCGCAGCACGCCAGGCCTCCCTCTCCCTCACCAACTCCCAGAGTTCACCCAAACTCATGTCCATTGAGTCAGTGATGCCATCCAACCATCTCATCCTCTGTCATCCCCTTTTCTTCCTGCCCTCAATCTTTCCCAACATCAGGGTCTTTCCAAATGAGTCAACTCTTCGCATCAGGTGGCCGAAGTATTGAAGTTTCAGCTTCAACATCAGTCCTTCCAATGAACACCCAGGACTGATCTCCTTTAAGATGGACTGGTTGGATCTCCTTGCAGTCCAAGGGACTCTCAAGAGTCTTCTCCAGCACTGCAGTTCAAAAGCATCAATTCTTCGGCGATCAGCTTTCTTCATAGTCCAACTATCACATCCATACATGACCACGGGAAAAACCATAGCCTTGACTAAATGGATCTTTATTGACAAAGTCATGTCTCTGTTTCTTAATATGCTGTCTAGATTGGTCATAACTTTCCTTCCAAGGAGTAAGCGTCTTTTAATTTCATGGCTACAATCACCATCTGTAGTGATTTTGGAGCCCCCCAAAATAAAGTAAGCTACTGTTTCCACTGTTTCTCCATCTATTTTCTGTGAAGTGATGGGACCAGATGCCATGATCTTAGTTTTCTGAATGTTGAGCTTCAAGCCAACTTTTTCATTCTCCTCTTTTGCTTTCATCAAGAGGCTCTTTAGTTCTTCACTTTCTGCCATAAGGGTGGTGTCATCTGCATATCTGAGATTATTGATATTTCTCCTGGCAATATTGATTCCAGCTTGTGCTTCTTCCAGCCCAGCGTTCCTCATGATGTACTCTGCATATAAGTTAAAATAGCAGGGTGACAATATACAGCCTTGACGTACTCCTTTTCCTATTTGGAACCAGTCTGTTATTCCATGCCCAGTTCTAACTGTTGCTTCCTGACCTGCATACAGGTTTCTCAAGAGACAGGTCAGGTGGTCTGGTAGCCCCATCTCTTTCAGAATGTTCCACAGTTTATTGTGATCCACACAGTCAGAGACTTTGGCATAGTCAATAAAGCAGAAATAGATGTTTTTGTGGAACTCTCTTGCTTTTTCCATGATCCAGCAGATGTTGGCAATTTGATCTCTGGTTCTTCTGCCTTTTCTAAAACCAGCTTGAACATCTGGAAGTTCACGGTTCACATACTGCTGAAGCCTGCCTTGGAGAATTTTGAGCATGACTTTATTAGCATGTGCTGCTGCTGCTGCATCACTTCACTCGTGTCCGACTCTGTGTGACCCCATAGACTGCAGCCAACTAGGCTCCCCCGTCCCATCCCTGGGATTCTCCAGGCAAGAACACTGGAGTGGGACACCATTTCCTTCTCCAATGCATAAAAGTGAAAAGTGAAAGTGAAGTCACTCAGTCGTGTCTGACTCTTAGTGACCCCATGGATTGAAGCCCACCAGGCTCCTCCATCCATGGGATTTTCCAGGCAAGAGTACTGAGATGAGTGCAATTGTGCGGTATTCTTGGAGAAAGAAATGGAAACCCACTCCAGTATTCCTGCCTGGAGAATCCCATGGACAGAGGAGCCTGGTGGGCTACAGTCCATGGGGTCGCAAAGAGTAGGACACGACTGAGCGACTTCACCTCACCTGTCCACAGTGGAATTAAATAAATGACTTTCGTATTATGAAGCCAAGGCATTTCTTGTCTAATAGTACTTAGCACCTCCACCCTCATCCTCACACAATAGCTTATAGGTTGCAGACTATGGGGGAGTAGATTTATTGTCTGCTTTGTGAACTAGGATAAGTTCAGGGTCTAGTAAAATGCCTTACACACAGTATGTAGTAAACTAAATCTTTCTTCAATGACTATGAAAGTGAAAGAGTAAATGAATGATGTATTACTATTGAATCATTTCAAGTCCAGTGTTGAAGTAGCTAGAATATGAGGTGGTTAGACATTAAACATCTATTTCTCAATCATATTTAAATAAGGAAAATGATATTGATGAATGTATATTTTAACTAGGGATCAATTATCTCATGAGTATCTAGATGTGTGGGCATTTCTGCGGTGGATTAGGTATTATACCTGGACAATTCACTTCTATTAGCTCACTTAATTCTCATTGCAACCTTATGAAATAGATACTAGTCTGCTTGACAATGCTAAGGGACACTCAGAATGTTTCAGTGATTTGCAAAAGATTTTGCTAGAATTTGGGTCTTTAAATCCACTTTCTCAACAGCATGTTGAGAAGTATTAAGATTTTTCCCCCAAATACAGGATCTAAGAAAACCATAAGAGCCTATGACCCTCCATTTACAATGTCTGATGTGTTTAATGTGTTAATTTACTGATATTTGCAAACTATTTCTTGAGACAGTATCAAAACTTTCCTACTTCTAAAATGTTATTCAGTTCAGTTCAGTTCAGTTGCTCAGTCGTGTCCGACTCTTTGTGACCCCATGTATCACAGCACGCCAGGCCTCCCTGTCTGTCCATCACCAACTCCCAGAGTTCACTCAAACTCATGTCCGTTGAGTTGGTGATGCCATCCAGCCATCTCATTCTCTGTCGTCCCCTTCTCCTCCCTCCCCCGATCCTTCCCAGCATCAGAGTCGTTTCAGGTGAGTCAACTCGTCGCATGAGGTGGCCAAAGTATTGGAGTTTCAGCTTTAGCATCAGTCCTTCCAATGAACACCCAGGATTGATCTCCTTTAGAATGGACTGGTTGGATCTCCTTGCAGTCCAAGGGACTCTCAAGAGTCTTCTCCAGCACACAGTTCAAAAGCATCAATTCTTCGGCGATCAGCTTTCTTCACAGTCCAACTCACATCCATACACAACCACGGGAAAAACCATAGCCTTGACTAGATGGATCTTTGTTGGCAAAGTAATGTCTCTGCTTTTTAATATACTATCTAGGTTGGTCATAACTTTCCTTCCAAGGAGTAAGTGTCCTTTAATTTCATGGCTGTAATCAGCATCCGCAGTGATTTTGGAGCCCCCAAAAATAAAGTCTGACACTGTTTCCACTGTTTTCCCATCTATTTCCCTGTATTAAATACAACTATTAAACAATCAGAAAACTCAGGGTGGTTTTAAATAAAGATTTTCACTTTCCAGTTGTACCATGACAGTTCGTCTTCCAGAATAAAATGACTTCTTTGGAAGGAGGGGAGAATCGACTTCTTAAATCTGATGCAAGCGTCTGATTGGTGTGCTTTATTGTGAGTCTAGATGAATGTTTTCTTAGCAGGATCTCCTGTTACTAAAGTAAGCAGATTTAAAACAATGGGGGAAAATAGGCCAGAACACACAGCGGGCTTAGAAAACAGCATAAATGTATTTTTGTTCAGTAACCTATTAAAAAGGGAAAATAATTTCCTTTTAAGCCAACAGAAAGTGGGAAAGGACAAATGTTTGCTCCAGCCAAATTCAGTCTAAATTATTTATTACCTGCTAAAGATTGGGGTATGCTAATGATGCTTTTGAACTGTGGTGTTGGAGAAGACTCTTGAGAGTCCCTTGGACTGCAAGGAGATCCAACCAGTCCATTCTAAAGGAGATCAATCCTGGGTGTTCATTGGAAGGACTGATGCTGAAGCTGAAACTGCAATACTTTGGCCACCTCATGCGACGAGTTGACTCACTGGAAAAGACTCTGATGCTGGGAAGGATTGGGGGAGGCAGGAGAAGGGGACGACAGAGAATGAGATGGCTGGATGGCATCACCAACTCAACGGACATGAGTTTGAGTGAACTCCGGAGTTGGTGATGGACAGACAGGGAGGCCTGGCGTGCTGTGATACATGGGGTCAAAAAGAGTCGGAGACGACTGAGCGACTGAACTGAACTGAACTGAACTGAAAGATAGGCCAAAACTAGTTTCAAATAATAATGAGATTTTCTTACTCTGGGCTTACGGCCCCCTCCTGATAACAACATGATGGAAATACCATGCTTTTAGTTATTTTATTGTCAGCACCGGGTGACCCTGCGTCTGGATGCAGCTGTGATGCGGTGAAGGAGGAAACAGACAACATCTTGGGCCAGACTGTGGACTTTGAGCTCTATGCCCTGTATCTATGGAAATGACATACCAACTGAAAAACCAGACCCCTGGATGGAAGAGCCCCATGGCTTGTACCTAGACTCTCCCTCGCCTAAAAGAATACCCTAATTATCTGTGTAACTGAATAGAATCATAAATACTATTATGCTTATTGGGGTATGACCACAGGCCTTCTGATAATTGTCCACTGTTAACTACCTAGGCTTAAGGCATGAATCACGAATCATGGGTTTAAGGGTTAAGGCAGACATCATGGGTTAGCTTTGATTGTATCTTTCTTTTCCTTTGTTCAGACTAGTTTCAGAGAATTTGGGGAGATGGGTTTGGGCATGTACACTTAGGGTATATAAGGTTTTCACAAAAACTGGTTAGGGTCCTTGGCTAAGAGAAGACTCTGCCTTAGGCCCACCGGTGTAATAAACTGCACTCCACTATCTGCACTGTCCTTCTGAGTGAGTTTGTTTCCCAGAATGCATGACTACAACAGCAGCAGCAAGAAGATGGAAAATGAGTTGAAGTCAGACACCTTAGGTTTAATTTCCAGCTGAATGAGATTTGTGACTTGACTGAATCAAGTATTTTACCCTTTTTGAGTTGATGAAATGTGTAGATTTAAGTGAGATTTGCATATGAAAGCTGCTGAGATAATCTAAGACACTATGCAAATGTAACCTTTTTATTCCTATCATTTTTCTTGTATTTTTTTTTTCCATTGACTTAGTGAGCTAGGTAAAGATAGTAACAATGATGACAGAGAACTAGATGGTTGGATGGCATCACCAACTCAATGGACATGAGTTTGAGCAGGCTCTGGGAGATGGTGAAGGACAAGAAAGCTTGGCGTGCTATAGTCCATGAGGTCGCAAAGAGTTGGACGCAACTGAGTGACTGAAAAGCAACAGCAAAAGATAATATAACACCTACGGAGACTGACTTGAGACATGCACAAAAAAGCTTTCTGGTTACCTTCATTTCGTAAGGAGGATGATCCCATTGGAAAGGGAGGAAGCTCAGGACTTTCTGCTCAGTTTTAATTTTTTTTTTTTATGTATAAGACTGTGCTGAGTCTTCCTCAGATGCTGGAAAGAAGTTGAAGATTACACTCACCCTACTTACCACAATTATGCTGCTGCTTACCAGAATCTACCATAAAAGAGTAAATCCTGATTACTCTTCTCAAAGTGCTCATTTTGGGATGGAAAGGCTGACACACAGCTAGATAATTGTGACCAATTTGACCCTGTGAAATGAAAATATCTGCTGCCATATTAATAAACAGGAAATGCCGCAGCCATCAGTGATTTTTGGCCTCCAAATGTAAATAAGGGCTCCCAAAACTGTGATCCAGTGAATGCTGCCACCCCCCACGGTGATTGCTGAGGAGCTGGGGAAATGCAAGAAGCAAGGTGAACAAGGAAACAGGATTGGCCCCAGATAGCTGAGGAGCATGAAAGGAATGGATTCAGTAAGCCCAGAGGCTTGCATCTGCCAACACACAGAATGCTGAGTTTCTTAACTTGATCCCTGATCTCTGATGCTCAGACCGCCTGCTCCCTTTGCAAACTTGGACTTAGCCTGACCTCCCCTCCAGCCTCCTTGGAGGAGCTTTCTCAGAGCTACTAAGATGTTGTCTGCAAGGCTCGCAGTCCTAAACATTTCCACCAAATAAAATAGCTCTCCACTTTCAGGTTGTGACTATATTTTCTAGTTGACAATCCACTTCATAGGCTTCCAGAACAAAGGACATGGTATTTCTCTTGTTCTTCAGATTCTTGGCTGAAGTCCTTTGCTTTAATTTGCTGTAAGATCAAATTTTCTTTTGAGTTCTTCTTCCCCCTACACCAACTAGTCAAGAACTATGGGGTTAACTCATTTTCCAATCAGCAGACTGAGACTATAGCAAAATTACCAGTGCACCCGTGATACCCTGCATGGTGCTGTGGCTCTTCACTGCTGTCTGGTGTCGTTGTGACTATCTTTTATGCTCCTGAGCTAGGGCCAGCAGCGTTTCATGGTTACAGCTCTCTGGCTGGTACTCTGTTTCTAAAGCACAGTAGCATTGTAAGAGCAGAGGCTCAGAGGGCATGTCTTACCTTCCTCTTCTGAACTGTCCAATGTGATGGCCACTCAAGGACGAGAACATTTGGAATGTAGCTAGTCCAGATACAGGTGAGTTTACAGAAAATACATTCTTTGTGGGGAAAATGGAGCCCTCCTACACTGCTGAGGGGAATTTAATTCCCCTCAACAGGCATTGTGAAAACAGCACGGAAGTTGCTTAAAATACAAGGAATAGAGTTGGCGTGTGATCCAGCAATCCCACTTCTGGGCGTACATCCTGAAAAGAGGAAAAATCTAGCTCAAAAAGACACATGCACCCCAATGTTCACAGCAGCACTGTTCACAGTAGATAAGACATGGAAATGACCCAAGTGCCCATCAACAGAAGACTGATCTAGGAAAATGAGATACAGAGGTACATGCAACGGAGTATCACTCAGCCGTAAAAGGATGAACTAGTGCCATTTGTATCAATATGGATAGAGCTGGAGAGCATCATCCTTTTGAAGTAAGTCAGAGAGAGAAAGACAAATATTATGTGATAGAACTTTTATGTGGAATTTAAGAAATAATACACGTGCATCTGTATACAAAACAGAAACGGACTCACAGACACAGAAACAAATTTATGGTTACCAAAGGGGAAAGAGAGGGGGCTGGGATAAATTAGGAGCATGGGATTGCCAGATATAAACTGCTATGTATAAAACAAATAAGCAATAAGGAATTATTTTTAGCACAGGCAACTATATTCAATCTCTTGTAGTAATGCATAATGGAAAACAATCTGAAAAAAATTGTTTGTGCATATACTTATATATGTACATAAATACATACATACATATGGGCTTCATTAGTGGCTCAGACAGTAAAGAATCTGCCTGCAGTGTGTGAGACCAAGGTTCAGTTCCCAGGTTGGGAAGACCCCCTGGAGAAGGAAATGTCAACCCACTCCAGTATTCTTGCCTGGAGAATTCCATAGACAGAGGAGCCTGGCGGGCTACAGTCCACAGAGTTACAAACAGTGCAACACAACTGAGTGACTTACATACACACACACACACACTCACACACACACACTCACACACACATACATACATACATACATATGCAATTATATAACTGAATAACTTTGCTATACACCTGAAACTAACACAATACTGCAAATCAACTATATTTCAATAAAAAGGAAAATACAATTTTGATTTAAAATATTCAACAAACATAAAATGATACAAAATATTTCAATAATTTTTACATTCAATTTTTCAGGTGACAATACTTTGGTTGTATTAAATAAAATGTACTCAATTTAAGCACCTGTTTCTTTTTACTTTTTTTAAAAAAATATGGAAACTAGAAGATTAAAATTACATTTGTGATTTGCAGTAGATTTCTACTGGGTATTACTAGTTTCGTTTGTGATGTTTGCAGATTACTGGTTAAACCGCTTCTCTCCATGATGGGCTCCTCTTTGAGCCTTGGACACTGTTTATCCCATAGCAACTTTCACTTCTGACCATCCTCATCCATTAGGGACACTCTCAGACAGTGGCCCTTAAAAGAGAAAAGAGTCAGAATCTAGACCTTTTTCTTCCCGGGAGGTCTCTTCTCTCATTTGCAGATTTACTAATCCCTGCCTCAGTGCCACCTGCACAGCTCAAGTGGAATTTGGAGGGATTACCTTGTCAAGACCTTCCCTTACGATGAGCATCTACCTTAAGACATTAGAATTGCTCTAGTGATTTCTTTCAGAACAGAGAAAAATTCTCCACTCCTATGGGTACGAAACTGGTGATACTTAAAGTGGTATCATTTGTAATGCAACACAACGAACCCCTTATTCAGTTTCATTCTTACCATCTATAAAATGGGTACAACGTGCCTTGCCTACTTGCTTAGAAAGTCTTTAAAGTAGTTGGGATATCATATAACACTAGGACCCAAAACGAAAAGCCAAGAGATGAAATGTGTTTTTAAATGGAATCTTCTGTACACCAGTTCATCTCAGAGAAAAATGCAAAGAATCAGCGGATGGGGTTAAATCAGCTAGAGTGAAGGCACCTCCAGAAGCACAGGGAATGTGCGAGAGCTTCCAGCGTAACTGTGCACGGCAGAGTCAAAACTCTGACAACTTTACAACCATCCTCGCCCAGAACAAATTCTCTAGTGATCCCATGTCCAGGTCATCTTCCTCAAATAAAGCACCCTCCATGCTAGCAAGGGCTTCCCCAGTGGCACTAGTGGTAAAGAACCTGCTTGCCAGTGCAGGAGACATAAGACACCCAGGTTCAATCCCTGGGTTGGGAAGAGCTCCAGCAAAAGGGCAGGGCAACCCACTCCAGTATTCTGCCCTGGAGAATACCCTGGACAGAGGAACCTGGTGAGCCACTACCCATAGCTTTGCAAAGAGTGAAGCGACTTAGCAGGCACGCACCACTGTAGCAAAGTCCTTAAATCTTTAGAAAGGTCTTTGTGTAAATTATGGTGAGCATTTCAGTACATCCCAGCAAGGATCTTGAAGCAACACTGGGGTGAATTTTAAATATGGTCTTATTAATGCAACCCTTTCCACAGCTCAGGAAATGCAAGGAGGCATTCAGAATCCTCCTAGATTATGCAAAGTTAAAAGTAGATTCCTTCTTACTGTGAATGGAAAAGTATAGGCAAATTGGTAACCTGTAGAAGTAAAAGCCATTTACCGAGGGGGACTTTGGGATGATCAGATGTTTCTGAAGCAATTACCTCAGAGATATTATAGGTTTGGCTCCAGACCACCAAAATAAAGCAAATATCAAACTGTGCATTATTTTTCTTTCTAGTGCATATAAAAGTTATTCTTATACTATACAAGTCTATTAAATATGCAATAACATTATCTCTAAAAAATTTACATACATGAATAAAAAGAAATTTATTGCTAAAAAATGCTATCCATCATCTGAGCCTTCAACAAATCAAAGACTTTGCTGATGGAAGGCTTTGCTTCAAGCTGATGGCTGCTGACTGATCAGGATGGTGGTTGCTGAAGGCTTTTCCTACGCATTTACAGCTTGGCTGTTTGCTGCGGAGGCTTAGCTTTTGGCTCAGCTCTCCACATTTCTTCTTTACCAAACTTAAACATTTCTAGTTTTAATTTAAAGCGAAAGACATGTGACTATTTTCTATTGTAAACACTTAAAAGCAACTAGAGGGCTATTAATCAGCCTAATTTTAATATTGTTGTGTCTCAGGGCATAGGGAGGCCTAAAGAGAGGGTGAGCCAGAGGAATGACTGATTGGTGAGGTCAGAACACATGCGGGATTTGGAGATTAAGTTCGTTTTCTTGCATAGGACTGGTTTGTCGAACCCCAGAGCAACTATAACATCAAAGAGCACTGATCACAATCCACCTTAGCAAATACAATGGCAATGAAAACAGTTTGAAATATTGTAAGTCTTACCAAATTGTGAAACGGATGTATGAAGTGAGCAAATGTTATTAGACTCTTACCGCAAACTTTCAGTTTGTGAAAAAATTGCATTATCTGCAAAGCACAATAAAGCAAAGCATAATGAATTGAGGTATGCCTGTATGCTGAAAATGCCAGGCTGCTTTTCAATCTAAAAAGAGACATTTGGTCTAAAAAGGAGTTACAGTGTACCCCCTCACTAGCTACAAAGTGTTGAAGTGATAAAAGGAAGACTTAATTATTTAAGTGAGGGGGGATGAAGGGCTGTGATATCCCAGGAGAAATGGAGTAGGAGGTATGCCTTCCAGGAACTGAAGGTTGCGGATGGCTCCTGTGGGCTGGGTGGGGAGGGGTAGAATGACCTGGGCTGAGGTGACCAGAGGAACACAGATGAATAAAAGGCCTTCTGTTCAAGAATATCTGGTCTCCCACTGCAACCTCTTCTAAAAAGAGCCATCATGTTAAATCTGTGACTAGCAATCCTTGAATTAAAATTAAAATACATGTTACAAACAAATATATAAAAGCACAATTATGAAACGTCTATTCACAGTAACAAAAAATTAAATATTCACCAACAGTTTAATGGATACAAAAGCGAAGCATCTTCATTCAGTAGAATGTTGCTGTTGTTTGGTCGCTAAATTATGTTCGACTCTCTGTGACCCCATGGACTGTAGCCCACCAGGCTCCTCTGTCTGTGGAATTCTCCAGGCGCTGAGCCACCTGGAAAATCAAAGAGTTTAGTGGATACAAAAGTATAGCAACTTCATTCAGTGGAATGCTCAACCACAAAAAGTAACAAACTACAGATAGGTATCGTAGCAATAGTGAATCTCAAAGAATTTATATTTTGTCAAAAAGAAAGGCAGAAAATAAGATTATATATTTTTTAAAATTTTGGAGTGAGGCACAGTTTATGAAAATTTAGCTCTTCCACCAGGGATTGAACCTGGACCTCACTAGTGGAAGCACACAGTCCTAACCACTGGACCACCAGGGAATTCCCAAATTATGTATGATATTATTTTATTTATATGAAGCTCTAGAATAAGAAAACTAACTTACAGTGACAGATGTCAGAGCAGTAGTTATCTCCAGGGGATGAGAACTGAAAGAAATACAGTACTAAGAGGGAACTTTCTGGGATAATAAAAATATTCTGTATCATCATTGCAGTGCTGTTTGCACAAACATCTATATTTGTCAGAACTCATCAAAGTGTACACAAAGTCTGTACTTAATTTATATAAACTGTGCTTCTATTTTTTAAAAGGTAGGGGAAAAAACACATTTTCCGAGTTTAAATGCAATTTCCTTATATCACAGCCAACGTGAATCCGTGGCTTCAATCTGACTTCAAGATTCATCCATACAGGCAGTCTTCCTTTATCCACAGCTTATTACACAATGGGCTTTTCTCATCAGAGAAAGGGTTAGTTCAAGTATCTGCCTTTAAAAGTTCAGAGAACAATCCCCCTCTCCATCAGATATCCAGGTTCAAAGATGATTTTAATTGTCCTATAATGGTTTCCTTTGCAACTGGCAACTACCATCTGAAACAGAACTTGGAATCTGAGAAAAAAAAAGTCTTGGTATATTCTGGTTACTCTTTTACTCTCCCAAAGGGACTGCCATCTGGAAAAAGCATCTTCCATTTCAAATAGAACAGCAGTTAAGATAATATAGGATTTGAGACAGAGAGAGAAACTGACTTTATCACATACTTTTCTGCTTCCTTGATATTGGTCAGCAAAGTTTATTCTAGCCTCAGTCGTGTGAATTTGTCACATTCAAATAAGGCATATGATGACTAAGTGTATCTGGATGTGGCTCACGAAAAGTGAATTCTCTATCACATACTTGATGATTTTTCAAATCCTGAGAAAGTAAGTTATCTTATCTCACTGGTATAAAATGATGCCAAATGAATACCAAAAGGGCATAGATGATAATAATAATACAAATAAACTCAGTTTCCTGAGTTTGATGGGTTTTTTCCTCGACCTTCAAGCATCAAATGATGATAGTGATGATGATGGTGGTGGTGGTGATGGTGGGGGCGGTGGTGGTGATGAAACAGCTTCTGGAAATGCTGGCCACCAAGGAGACTGTGGGTTACAAACTTATCACCTAGAATTTAACACTAGAATCATCTTGTGGCTGGATCTCTCTACATTCTTTTCTTCATGCTATGCTATAACATCAAGACTATGATCTCTGCCTAATTTACAAACCCATTCAACCTTATCTTCTATAGCTCCTGGAAATACATTTTTCCCACCAGTGAAACTTTATTCCTTACCATCACATGATTGATCTATGCTGACTCTTATAATAGGAGAGTTCTAAAGGGCTTCCCCAGTGGCTCAGATGGTAAACAATCTGCCTGCAATGTGGGGGACCTGGGTTTGATCCCTGGGTTGGGAAGATTCCCTGGAGGAAGGCATGGCAACCCACTCCAGTATTCTTGCCTGGAGAATCCCAATGGACAGAGGGGCCAGATGGGCTACCGTCCACGGAGTCACATAGATGTCCCACGAGTCGGACATGACTGAGCAGCTAAGCACAGTAAAGCACCTGGCATAAAAATAAGCCCCTAATTATAAAAGAACAATTCATTATCTGTATATATTATCATTTCCTTTTTCTTTTCCAGCATTAACTCAGTGCCTGTGAAGCGTAAGACATTGCATTTGGCAGATATAAAAGCACACACTCATTAAATAATTCTGGTGAAATTGTATATATGAAACAGACATGTAGACATAGATAAGAAAAACTATGAAATCATGAGCAACTGAATTTGCTAAAATGGCTGTATTATTGAACATGGGTTTGTAAAAGTTCAAAAGACTGCAGCAAAATTTTTTATTTTAAGAGCGATCATTGAAAAAATCAACTGACCTTGCTCTTCTCTCACTCAAGTCAGAAAGTAAACAGAAAGTTTATCTTAGTGGTTTGCAAGTGATTCAGAGCAGGATGCTCAGCTATTAGAAAGCCATCGATTGGGCTGGAGGAAATGAGTTGGCTGCAGCCTGAAATATAAGCCCATGCCCAGGATTGTGAGGTCAGGGAAGGATGCCAAGGTGCCCTGCATTACTTGGCAGGAGTTCAAACTCATTGCTAAAGTGCTGTTCTTATTCAGAATCCAGGTTTTCTAGGCTTTGCAAAATTCTTACCTTGAAGTTCAATATATTTCACTCAATCTTTCCATCTTTTGAGATTTTTGATATTGGTATAAAATGTTCCTTTGATTACAGTCCCCAAACCCACATTTTTAGGTGAAAATTCATTCACTACTTCTAGACTGACTGGCCTTTTAGATTGATAATCAACTTTGTTCACTGATTCTATTTTCAGAAATATTGCTCATTCTGGAAAATAAGCAAGTTTGCCAAGAGTATTACTCAGAAAAAAAAATATATTACTGGTTCAAGAATATCAAATCCATTAGCCACTCACCAGTCTGCTTCAAATAAGGTGTACTGGGAAGGGTCATGGCTAAACGGGAAGACAGCAGCCCTCAGTTCTATTCTGGGTCTGGCTTCTGGGTGACCTTGAGCAATTCACTCAATTTTTCTGCAGCTCAGTTTGCTCAGGTTTCAAAAAGTTGAAATGATAATGCCAGGATGTTGCGGAGAGTCATCAGATTAGCATGATGCTTTGAACTCATGAGACACATGCTAATACAGAAATAGAAGATAGCCAAGATGTGATTTACAGTAATACATCTTGCATTCTATATACTATATTCGTCTATTTTCTTTCCTTACTGCTTTAAAGCCCCATGAATTATTCCTCCCAGGTTGTGTATTCTTCTATTTGAGCTGTTGCTGGGTTACAAATGATGGGATGAAGGTATACTCTCCTGAAATCAGTTCATTTCAATTCAGCACAATAAAGAATGATGAAGTACTTATAGAACGTAGGTTGTTAGTTTGATGACAATCCATAATCCCCTAGTATTAAAAGAAACTCCTGGTTTCTGTCTCTTTTTCTGAACCGTAAAGAATCCAAAGTTGTTTTACTAACACCACCTCATATTTACCAAGTGATCGCCAGCTGCTAAACACTTTCCTCACATTATTTCATTTCATTTTCACAACCCCATGAGGTGTTTTATTAATATCCTCGTTTTTACATACCAGAAAACTGAGTGAGAATTAACAGAGTCAGAATCACTCAGATTGTCTGGAGTGTCACTGCCTTTTGACTTAGGGTCTCTTAACTTCTAGCCACTAACTTACTTTCTTAACTTCTAGCCACTGACTTCCCTCAAACTAGTGATTATCAGACATAAGTATGACATGCTTTTGAATATTTCACATGCTTTTTAAAGATGCATGAAACCCACATGCTCAGGGGTCTTGCCGCGATGGCTTATTCATTGTACATTAGAGACACATCCAAGGGTTGAAAGTGAGTGGCTTTGCTGTGGCCTCATTTAGGACTGAGAGTCAAAACAAAGACTATACAGGAAGCCAAAAGGGGATCCTCCTGTTGCTAGGTTGGATGAGCTGATGGATAGAGCAAACCTTATGACCTTCAGTCACTCAGTGGTTAAAATTTCTATGTGAGCAGAAATTGGTAAAAGGCAACTGTGTGCGTCCATCTCAACGGCAAGTGTTTCTTTAAACACTACCAATCAGGACTCAGTTTTTATTCTCAACAGCCTATGAACTGCTGTGAGAAATTGCAATTAGATAGACACTATGCATGCTAAGTCACTTCAGTCATGTCCCACTCTTTGTGACCCTGTGGACTGTAGCCCGCCAGGCTCTTCTGTCCATAGAATTATCCAGGTAAGAATACTAGAGTATGTTGCCGTTCCCTCCTCTGTGACTCACCCCAAGCCACACATCGAGCCTGCCTCTCTTATGTCTCCTGCATTGGCAGACAGTTTCTTCACCATAAAGGAAACTGCAAGTCAAAGTTTTTCAACCTCTGTACTATTGACATTTTGAGCCAGGTAATTCTCTTTTGTGGAGGTTTTTCTGTACACTGTGGGGCATCTAGCACCATCCATGGCTAACCACCTCTAACCACCAGTAGCTGGTAGCGTACCTTTCCTAGTTGTAAAAATAATAATAATAAAAAAAGTCTTAGACACTGTGCAAAGTTCCCTGAAGGACAAATCACCTTTGCTTGAGAGTCACTGTTTTCTGTTATATTGGCAAATTCAGGGCATTGGAAAGTTCCAGCAGTGGAAGTCCATCTGCTTCATACAATTTATTACATGAGGAGGATCTGTAAAGAATCCAGAGTTCAATAATGAGCACTCTTTACAATTAAGGCATCTATATTCTACTAGGGCAAACATCATATTTGCATAAATAGCAGTAATATAAAGTATTGATGGTTATAAGAAATGTTCCAAAGGCTGTGTGGATCCAATGGCAGGTTTCCCCCTGCCCCAGACTACTAGAGAAGCTATGAATTTGGGGGTTGGAGTAGGAAAACCATACAAGCAAGAAGGGAGAGAAGACTCTTCAGAAATCAAGGCTATGATGGGACTTCCCTGCAGTCCAGTGGTTAAGACTCCAAGCTTCTACTGTATGGGGTGCGGGTTTGATTCCACTGGGGAGCTAAGACCCCCACATGCTGCAGGCAAAAATTTAAACATTAATGAAAACAAATAATTTTAAAAATAAAAAATAAAGATGGAGAACCACAATTTGGAAAGGCTGTGGCAGACAAGGGGGGGCATACTCTACAGAAAAAGGGACAGATTCAGGTATGTGGCAATAAGGAATCTGGGGGACAGGAACCTCTGATGACAGGAACTAGAGCATTTGAGCTGAGGGGGCAGCAGGCGTGGCCGAGAGTGAATAAGTGATGGAAGATAAGAACGTGGAGGCAAGAGAGAAAAAGGCTTTGGGGAAGCTTTGTTTGGAAAGGAATGAAAGTTACAGCCTGAGGGTAAAGAGACAAAGTGAGTGGAAGTCACTCAGTCATGTTTAACACTTAACGACCCCATGGACTGTTGCCCGCCAGGCTCCTCTGTCCATGAGATTTTCCAGGCAAGAGTACTGGAGTGGGTTGCCATTTCCTACTCCAAAAGCAGAGAAGAGACTCATTTAAGCTGATGCATTCATAGAATGGTTTCAGAATTAGAATAGGCTTGGTTCTAACACAATGAAGGTGTAAAAATTTACGTGAGTTAAGTCACTGAGGAGTTTGAAGATGACACAAAGAGTGGGCAGGAGGTAATTGGTCAGAAGTCTGGTTTAGCTTGTTCTAAAGCAGGGAAAGAAAAACAGTCCCAGTGACGGATTTCCCTTTCTTGCTGGTATTTCCTTGAGAAATCTCAGAAAGAACAATCTTTTCTCTTAAAGCCTTAAAAAAAAAAGCCAGAGATCTCTTTCAGTGACCTTTCTCAAGCCTGCAGTTGATTCTGTGCTAGGAAATCTTTGTTGACTGCCTCTCTGGGACAAAGCAATACGAAACACAATGGAACATTCAGATTCATAGCATTTGCAGATTTCCTTCATGGAAATACCCAGCTCTTCTGCCATAACTGATTTCATTTATTTCAACATTATATATTCATTTGACTGTGCCTGGTGTTCGTTGAGGCATACTTGCTTTTAGCTATGGCATGTGAGATCTAGTTCCCTGACCAGGGGTTGAACCTGGACCCCCTGCACTGGGAGTACACAGTCTTGACCACTGGACTACAAGGTTAAGTCCCCCATCAGTTCAGTTCCATTCCGTCACTCAGTCATGTCTGACTCTTTTCAACCCATGGACAGCAGCACACCAGGCTTCCCTGTCCATCACCAATTCCCAGAGCTTGCTCAAACTTACGTCCATAGAGTTAGTGATGCCATCCAACCATCTCATCCTCTGTCATACCCTTCTCCGGGCCTTCAGTCTTTCCCAGCATCAGGGTCTTTTCAAATGAGTCAGTTTTTCCCATCAGGTGACCAAATTACAGGAGTTCCAGCTTCCCCATCAGTCCTTCCAATGAATATTCAGGACTTATTTCCTTTAGGATGGACTGGTTGGATCTCCTTACAGTCCAAGGGACTCTCAAGAGTCTTCTCCAAAACTACAGTTCAAAATCATCAATTCTTTGGCACTCAGCTTTCTTTATAGTCCAACTCTCACATCCATACATGACTACTGGAAAAACCATAGCTTTGATTAGATGGACCTTTGTTGGCAAAGTAATGTCTCTGATTTTTAATATACTATCTAGGTTGGTCATAAGTCTTCTTCCAAGGAGAAAGTGTCTTTTAATTTCATGGTTGCAGCCACCATCTGCAGTGATTTTTGGAGCCCCAAAATTAAAGTCTGTCACTGTTTCCACTGTTTCCCCATCTATTTGCAATGAAGTGATGGGACCAGATGCCGTGGTCTTAGTTTTCCAAATGTTGAGTTTTAAGCCAACTTTTCACTCTCCTCTTTCACTTTCATCAAGAGGCTTTTTAGTTCTTCAGTTTCTGCCATAAGGGTGGTGTCATCTGCGTATCTAAGGTTATTGATATTTCTCCTGGCAATCTTGATTCCAGCTTGTGCTTCCTCCAGCCCAGCGTTCCTCATGATGTACTCTGCATAGAAGTTAAATAAGCAGGGTGACAATGTATAGCCTTGACGTACTCCTTTTCCTATTTAGAACCAATTTGTTGTTCCATGCCCAATTCTAACTGTTGCTTCCTGACCTGCATACAGATTTCTCAGGAGGGTGGTCCAGTGGTCTGGTATTCTCATCTCTTTAAAAATTAGAATTTAAGTCCCCCAGAGCTGATTTAAACTGTCATCAAGTAGCCATTGGCAAGGGCATTGGGAAGAGATGCTCTCAGTTGTAGACTCCTGCTACCTGGTGTGAGCTGCTTGGTGAGCCAGAGTGAACTGACTACAGCTCACAGCATGGCTTAGTCCCTGCTAAGTCATGCTTTCAGAAAGCCATCTTATCAGTGTGCATGCCTTGACTAAATGTTTTGGGCAGAGGTAAGACTTTCAAGTGAAGGACTTTTATAGTAAAGAATCTACTAGTGACATAGGAGACTTAGATTCGATCCCTGGGTCAAGAAGATCCCTTGGAGGAGGGTGTGGCAACCGTCTCCAGTATTCTTGCCTGGAGAAGTCCATGGACAGAGGAGCCTGGGGGGCTAATTTCCATGAGGTTGTAAAGAGTCAGACATTACTAAGTAACTACCCCTCTGAAGTAATAGTTTCATTTTTGTAGGTTTCCATCCATAGCTCCAACTTACACTGTGCAGGAACGGTATGCTGAAGTGGCGAAAAGCCATCTTGAATCGTGCAGGATAAGAAGGGTCCACAAAAGATTTAGAAGAACAGAATCAATAAATGAGAGGAAAGAGACCAAAATAAATGGCTCACGTGTGTAGAATTTAAATCAGTAGCTTCTGCTGTTTGGTTATTTGGAAGAGACTTTGATTTCATGCAGTTGGACAGAGCAGCAGCTCTGGTTATCTGCGGTGTACTCATGGAGTAGCCGGGTAATAGAGGACTCCAGCCCTGTTAGCCTTCAGCAGTCCTGACAAGCAGAAGCTGGGATAGAAGCTTCTACTCCCTGGGATAGAAGCTTGAGAGTGAGAAAGGCAGAACATGTGGCTGGATTCACTTTATCTACAAGTTTTCACATTTAATTCTACTAAAGCTATATCGTGAGACTGGGGCCTTATAAAAACTCCCAATTTAAGGGAAATTATGTTGGATAAAAACCTTTATGTCCTTGTCATTTGTTTCGTGTTCATTTCAGGGATGCCAGAATTAATTCTGGCATACATCAGTGTAATCA
Source organism: Moschus berezovskii (assembly GCF_049115385.1). Classification (NCBI taxonomy): domain Eukaryota; kingdom Metazoa; phylum Chordata; class Mammalia; order Artiodactyla; family Moschidae; genus Moschus; species Moschus berezovskii. Next base: position 118,782,259 of record NC_142464.1, read on the forward strand.
GTGTAGGATCCAGATATGAATTTGCCTGCCAAGCAGGAGATGTGGATTTGATCTCTGGGTTGGGAAGATCCCCTGGAGAAGGAAATGACAACCCAATCCAGTATTCTTCCCTGGGAAATTCCATGGATGGAGGAGACTGGCAGGCTAGAGTCCCTGAGGTTGTAAAGAGTCAGATACAACTTAGGGAATGAGTATGCAGTATATGTATGGTTTGGCTGACCAGTGAACATTTGGGGGGGTATATTTTAAAGACCATTTATTTCCATGTTATCAAAATATGTAGGATAAAAGTGAATGATGGAGGAAAACAATATACTCTGAGATGCACCCATGCACTTTTATCTTTTTCTTTCTTGTCTTTTTTCCCTATTCTCTTTCCACTATATCCCTTATCTCCAAGGTATTTAGAACAATGAGATGTGTTTCTAGTTTTCTAGTTCATATCCTTATTTAGAAGTGTTAGTGGGTAGATGCTAATGACAGAAATAAACTCATTAACGTGCACCCGTCTTGCCTTTTATGTCCCTGACTCTGTAAATTAATGGTATGAATATAGGCTGCTGCAGAAAGTCAGAATATTTAATTCCTTAATTTGAACTCAGGGAAGGTGTGTGGGTTGGAGAGCTCTCTGGGAAATAAGAGTAAACGTTTTGTTTGTTTAATAACTGGATGATGTTGAGTTACCTCATTAAGCCCATGCAGGTTTAATGATGCTTTACTGAGGGCACATTGGATGGTCCCTGCAGAGGGCAAAATTGCTTTCCCTCGAAGGTTTCTAATGCATTTGTAATCTCTTCTCTATAATCGCCCCTCTGGTTTTGACTTTCATTTGATAGCTTAGGCCTTTTCCTAACCACTTTTATTTTCAGTCTGCCACCATTCTTCTCACACGACTCTCGGTGGATTTTTCTTGCCCATAATCAGCTCTCCCTGGCTCTGAGATTTTTCATCTGTTTACCCCTTAAAGCACCTGTCCTAGCGGCTAACTATAGTGAGAGTCTCTGCCAGCTTCAGGACTTTCCAACTACATGATCCTTTCACAAACGTTTTCTCAGTCCATCATTGAATTCCCTAGGAAACAAGTAGGAGAGGGTTCTATTGGGAAGGCTGGTACAAGCAGAGATCCAAGCGTTTGGAAAAATGCTAAGTTTAGTGGAAAAAATGTGAGACTGACACATACGCAATGCTATATTCAAAAGATAATCAACTTTCACAAAAGGCTTCCCTGGTGGCTCAGACAGTAAAGAATCTGTCTGTCTTTCAGGAGACGTAGATTTGATCCCTGGGTTGGGAAGATTCCCTGGAGAAGGGAATGGCAGCCCACTCCAGTATTCGTGCCTGGAGGATTCCATGGACAGAGGAGCCGGACGGGCTACAGTCCATGAGGTCGCAAAGGGTCAGACATGACTGCGTGACTAATACTGCCACGTGTCACCCCGATGTTCACTGCAGCACTATTTACAGTAGCCAGGACATGGGAGCAGCCTGAGAGCCCCTTGACAGATGAATGGATAAAGAGGATGGAGTATTAGTCATGAAAAGAAATGAAATCGGGTCATTCGTAAAGCTGTGAGTGGTACAGTCAAAGCTATGTGCAGGGTAGCAATAGAGAGACAGACTCAGGGAGCAGATGAGTGGACGTGGAGATGTGAGACGAATTAGGAGATTGGGGTTAACGTATACACACGACCTTGTGTATAAAGGTAGCTAGTGGGAGCCTGCTGAAGGCACTGGGAGTCGGGTTGGTGCTCTGGGGTGACCTATATGGGTGAGGTGGGAGGGAAAGGAGAAGGTGGGCATATGTATACATATAGCTGATTCACTTTGTTGTACAGCAGAAGCTAACACAACACTGTAAAACACTATACTCCAATTTAAAACAACGGATAGCCATCAAGGACCTACTGTATAACACAGGGAACTCTGCTCAATATTAAATACAACCTAAGTGGGAAACAAATTTGTATGTGTATATATATATAACTGAATCTGTTTGCTGTATGCCTGAAATTAACACAACACTCTTAATAACCTAAAGCCCAATAAAAACTGAAAAGTTAAAACAAATCCATTAGCATACCTCTTAGACTTTTCTCATCTTTGATTTCTTTCTGCTCCCCTTTTGTTTGTTAGAAAGGATCCATTATCTAGTTAGACAATACTCTTTTCTCACAGAAAAATTTAAAGTTGCCTTTTGCAGCTGTGTGTTGGCAAGAAAAAGCTGGAACCCATTCCTGTGTGCCATCTGTGTAATCTTACTACACCTTACTTATTGATGCGGAATGGGTCAGGGCTTCATGCCCAGCGTATCACCCCTGGTGCCTTGATGCTCAGGGGGCCTAATCCGGAAGGAGGGAGGCTTCCCAAGACTGTACCATCCAAAACTCCAAACCAAAAGGTGAGGTCATCAGATCAGTCCTTTGGGAACAAATGCCTCTGAGTTTAAGTTATAAGTCACCTTTCTGGACCTACTCTTCTCCATGATGGCAGAAAGCAAAGGTGCTGTTAGGGAATTAGGACTGGAATGGTGAGAATAGAATTGCATTGGTAAAGATAGCTTAAAGGGCATTGAACCTGGTAAGTTTTTATAAAATAAAACAGATAATTTCATGCTTTGGCTTGAGCTGGAGACACTGCAACTTCTGTTGCCATGACATCCATGCACCAAGATGCTGACTTTTTGATGTTGTTGTGGTTAATATTCTGTAAAACGTGCTGTCTTATCCCTGAAAAATCCAGGCAGGAAGCCTTACTGAAAGTTGTGTGTGTCAGAGAGGTGGGGAAGAGGTGTCGAGCGCTTCTGTATTATAATTGTAGTGATGTATTATTCCAACTCAAATGAGCCCGGCAGTGATTTTCCCAAAGTTCATAATTGGTCAAGAGTAACGATGAAATTCAAATCCATTTCTTCTAATATGAAGCTTTCTAACTCTGAATCCAATTTTCTGTCCTTGCTAGCCTCATTGCCACCTGCATATAGAGTGTTCAATAAAGGTTTGTTGAACTGGATTGAATGGAATTTCAGGCTGAAGGGAGCTTTAGATCTGCCTTCCCAATAAACACAATTTCCTCTGGAGCGGATTCTCAGCTTTCTGTTCTGTCTCTGAGTTCATTTGATAAGAGACTTGATTTGGGCTTGTTTTAGCAGATAAGTTCAGTTAATATTTACTTTAGGAAAGTGGGATTAGTGGAGATAGGTGGAGGATGAATTATGCATTCTCTGAGCAACTGAAGGTCATTAGAAAACATGCAGCTGCCAGAGATGTCTAAGTGAGACTTGCACAGATAGGGCTGCAGGCGATTTCCAAATGTTCTGGTTTCTATTTACTGGAATCACTTTGGAATTGGTGAACTGGGACAATTAGGCTGTTAAACCAAACAAAAGGGAACTTTTTAATAGAGAAAGTGACATGTGCCTGTGGACATGGAGAAGACCTCTCCAAAAAGCTGGGTGGCAGCGCAGGCAGTGGAGGTGGGAGAATCACAGTAGAGGAGCACTTTGTTGAGTCAATACATTAACAAGCCAAGAAGAGGAGTGTGAGGTAGAAATAACTCAACCAGCAAAACAGACCCTGGCAAGGGCAGTCATTCAAATGCAGAGTCTAACCCAGGAATTCTATTTCTGGACATATACCTGGAGAAAATCATAATTCAAAAGGACAGGCACCCCCAATGTTCATTGCAGCAGTATGTATAACAGCCACGACTTCACTTTCACTTTCCACTTTCATGCATTGGAGAAGGAAATGGCAGCCCACTCCAGTGTTCGTGCCTGGCGAATCCCAGGGACAGCGGAGCCAGATGGGCTGCCGTCTATGGGATCACACAGAGTCGGACACGACTGATGTGACTTAGCTGCAGCAGCAAGACATGGAAGCAACCTAAGTGTCCATCAACAGATGATTAGATAAAGAAAGTACAGCACACATATATATTATTACTCAACAATAAAAAGGAACAAAATTGAATCATTTGAAGAGATGTGGATGAATCTGGAGTCTGTTGTACAGAGCGAAGTACTTCAGAAGGAGAAAAATACCATGTATTGACAAATGCCAGTGAAATCTAGAAAAATGCTAGAGAAAAACCTATTTACCGGGCAGGAATAGAGATTCAGGTGCAGAGAACGGACAGACGGACATGGTGAGGGGGTGTGAATTGGGAGACTGGGACTGATGTGTGTGCACTGCCATGAGCTTCCCAGGTGACTCTAGTGGCAAAGGGCCTGCCTGCCAATGCAGGAGGTGCAGGAGACGTGGGTTCAGTCCCCTGAAGGAGGGCATGTCAACCCATTCCAGTATGCTTGCCTGGGGAATCCCGTGGACAGAGGGGCTGGGTGGGCATGTCCATGGGTGGCAAAGAATTGGACACGACTGAAGTGACTGAGCAACAGCTAGTGGGAAGCTGCTATATAGCATGGGGAACTCAGTTCAGGGCTCTGTGAAGACCTAGATGTGTAGGATTGGGGGGGGGGAGGTCAGGAAGGAAAGGAGATATACATATATATATATAAGATTGCTGGGAGACGTATCAATAAGCTCAGATATGCAGATGATACCACCCTTATGGTAGAAAGTGAAGAGGAACTAAAGAGCCTATTGATGAAGGTGAAAGAGGAGAGTGAAAAACTCAACATTGAAAAATGTAGATCATGGCATCCAGTCCCATCACGTCATGACAAATAGATGGGGGAACAATGGAAACAGGGAGAGACTTTATTTTCTTGGGTTCCTCAGTCGCTGCAGATGGTGACTGCCGCCGTGAAATTAAAAGATGCTTGCTCCTTGGAAGAAAAGCTATGGCCAACCTAAACAGTGTATTAAAAAGCAGACATCACTTTGCCAACAAACGTCCGTATAGTCAAAGCCATGGTTTCTCCAGTAGTCATGTATGGATGTGAGAGTTGGACCATAAAGATGGTTGAATGCCTAAGAATTGATGCTTTTGAACTGTGGTGTTGGAGAAGACTCATGAGAGTCCCTTGGACTGCAAGGAGATCAAACCTATCAATCCTAAAGGAAATCAATTCTGAATATTCATCAGAAGGACTGATGCTGAAGCTGGAGCTCCAATACTTTGGCCATCTGATTCGAAGAGCCAACTCATTAGGAAAGACCCTGATGCTGGGAAAGATTGAAGGCAGAAGAAAGGGATGACAGAGGATAGTTTGATGGCATCACTGACTCAATGGACATGAGTTTGAGCAAGCTCCAGGAGATGGTGTAGGACAATGAAGCCTGGAGTGCTGTAGTACATGGGGTTGCAAAGCATTGGACATGATTGAATAATTGAACAACAAAGCATATACATATCTTCTGTGTGTGTATATGTATGTATGACACAGTGTTTGGTATATAGCACAGAAGATATACACACACACACACACACACACACAGAAATATATTTATGGCTTCATTGTATAGCAGAAACTAACACAACATTGTAAGCATCTGTGGTGGGGGTTTAGTTACTAAGTTGTGTCCAACACTTTTTGACCCCATGGACTATAGCCCTCCAGACTCCTCTGTCTATGGGATTTCTCAGACAAGAATACTGGAGTGGGTTGCCATTTCCTTCTCCAGGGGATCTTCCTGACCCAGGGATTGAAACTGCATCTCCTGCGCTGCACCCAGATTCTTTACCACTGAGTCAGCAGGGAACCCCATGAGAATCTATAACCCAATTTTTCAAAAAAGTATATGCACTTCAGGTAGCTTTTTGAATAAGATTAACACTGGAAATTTCTCTCTAGAGGAACAAAACCCCTCCTGTAGAGTGATGCTGGAGGTTGCGACTGGGAAATAGCAGTAGCTAGTAAGCCATTGTTGTTTGTCCTGGCCTGTATACCAGGCACTGTTTTAAGCATTTTGCATGGAGGACATTAGATCCCCAAAATAGGCTTAAGAGCCAGGGACAAACTTGCAAAGTTTACCAGTAGGAGAAGACTCTAAATGTTTAATTTTGGGCTCCGAGTCATAAGCCCTAAGTGGAGGATCAGAAATGCAAACATAGGTCTGGCTGCTGTTGATTTTTCATTGTGTATCACATATCAGAGTACCTAAAAATGTATGGTATGCTCCTTTGGGAATGAAAACCGGAAAGCAACCATGAATATTGTTTCTTGTGTCCTATAGGAAGATGGATTTGACACACCAAAACATAGGGGTTTTATGGGTTTCCAGAAGCCATTTCTATCAGGAAAAACTCAGTCTTTTAGAGGAGAAATATCCAGATACCATGAGCTCATGGGGCTGGCATTATGGATCACCTTATTTCTCTATTTAGAATTGATTGACTCAGGAACAGGGCAAACATGGATTGGTGGTATGGTTGATGAGGTTCCTGTGAGACAGAACTAGTGAAAACAAAGGCAGAAGTAAAAAGATTATCTGGGTTTCACTCTCTATTCATTCAACAAATATTTGTGAGTGACCACAATTTGCCATGTGATGTCCCAGGTGTCAGGACACAGTGTGTGCTGCCAGGAACAAACCTATAATTTAAAAGGAGCAGAAGTCTGTGCTGTGCTTAGTCTCTCAGTCATGTCTGTCTCTTTGCAACACCATTGGAGCCCACTAGGCTCCTCTGTCCATGGGGATTCTCCAGGCAAGAATACTGGAGTGGGTTGCCATGCCCCTCTCCAGGGGATCTTCCCAAACCAGGGATCAAACCTAGGTCTTCCGCATTGCAGGCAGATTCTTTACCATCTGAACCACCAGGGAAGTCCAGGAAAATTCCAGAACTGTCACTAACTAGCTAAGTAACCATGAATATGTTACTCATTTCCTCTAAGTCTCTGCCTCTTCCTCAATATAAACCAAATGGAACTCATCTCTGAAAGTTACAAGAACAGAAGAGGTTACATGTAAGAGGTATGGGTCGTGGTGGACATATACTAAATAGTGATGATGCTTCTATTTATCACTGATGATTTAAGTCTTCTAGGAAAATCCTAGTTGTTTTTTTTTTTTCCCCCATAATGCAGTCATCTTCCACTGTGCCTCCTTCAAGTATTCTATAGAATCTAAATGTTTTGTCTTATCTTCAAGGGGATGCTAAAATATCCATGGATTTCTTGGGCTTTAAGTTCTACATTTCTGGGCTCTACTCATCCTTCATGGCCTTTTTTTCTTCCACGTAGTATGACTGATGCAATGGTTAATTTTATGTGTCAACTTGACTGAACCCAGTGACTCCTGGACATTTGGTCAAATGTTATTCTGGATGCGTCTGTGAGAGTGTTCCTGGATGAGATTAACATTTGAATAAGTAATCTGAGGAAAGCAGATTGCCCTCCCTAATGTAAGTGGGCCTTATCCAAGCAGTTGAAAGCCTCAATGGAACAGAAAGGGTGACTTCTCCCAGAATAAGAGGGCATGCCTTCTACCTGACTGCCTTGAATTGGGACAACTTTTTTTTTCTTTCTTCCTTCCTTTGGACTTTAACTGAAACATGAGTTCTTTTTGGTTCTTGAAACTACGTGCTTTGAACTGAGACTTATACCACTGGTTCTCCTGGTTCTCAGGTCTTCAGACTAGGACTGAAACATTGCCACTCATGGGTCACCAATTGCCAGCTTGCTGACTGCAGATCTTGGGACTTCTCAGCATCCAATATCACATGAGCTGATTCCTTACTTTAAATAGATATATACATAGATGGATAGATATAAATAAATATGAATATGAGTTAGTATGTACATATCTGGACTCCCCAGGAGGTGTTAGTGGTAAAGAACCCACCTACTAATGCAGGAGATTCAGGAGATGCAATTTGATCCCTGGGTTGGGAAGTTCCCGCAGAGGTGGGCATGGCAACACATTCCAGTATTCTTTCCTGAAGAATCCCATGGCTAGAGGAGCTTGGAGGACTACAGTCCATAGGGTCACAAAGAGTCAGACATAGCTGAAGCAACTTAGCACACACACACATGGACATATCTACCTGTCTCTATCTATATGTCTAATCTGTTTATCTGTCTATCTCCTACTGGTTCTGTTTCTATCCTAACACAGTTTAGTATACTGAAGCATAGAAATAGGGTCTTCCCAAAGTCATGATAGTACCCAGGGAAGAAGATATAGCAATTTCCTGCTTTCTTGGCTTCCAGTTCAGGGCTCCTTCTGTGTAATTCTTCCTTTCATGCTTTCATGCTTCCTCCCAATAATAAGTGTTACTTCATAAGTAAAGAAGAAAGGGATGCAGATCCAAGTTCTTCTTCTCAAGGTTAGATGAGATCTAGACTTGGCAGCTGGGATGCTGCCTAGACTGAGAGAGAAATTGGGCCCTGTCCACATCCAAGGGAAGGGGAGTGGCTGACGGCTTGCTCAATACATGCTGTATATGCAACATATTCACACTTATTATCTTTGGATTTTCACAGAAATCTACCTTGTCCCCATTCTTAGATGAAGTTACTTCTGAATCCAGAGCTCACATTCTCACCGTGATAACAAATTCACTCCCTAAAGCTGAGCCGAGGACCAGGCGTAAGGTACTGGGGATCTCTTTCTAAAACTCTGAGTGGGAGAGGTGCTGGGGGAGCCTGAGGATGCGTGAGAAATCTGGGTTCTGCTTATTACTCAGATTCTAGTCTTGCATCTCCCTTCCTTCCCTCTTTATCGCCAGCCCCACATGCCTGTGTGGTCCACACGAGTCTAGGAAGGTGCCAGGGCCTGGCAGACAATGCTTGTTTTACAGCCAAGCACACCTGCTTCCCGCAGCCTGTCAAACACTTTAGCTGCTGGCTCTGGGGCTGGATGCTTATCTCACTTCAGACCTCATGCCTGCATTCGTTCTCTTTCCGCGGAAGAAAGAATCCCTTCTCTCTCTCTCTCTCTGACTCCTTTCCTCCCCTCCCCTCCCCTTCCAATCTCTCTTTCTCTCTCCCTTTCTGCTTCCCCTCCATCTTTCTTTTCAGTTGGAATTTGTTCTCATTTTATAAAGGCAATGCTGATTTAAAAATATTCCCCAACTAAAAGCTGGAGTTGTGTTTTATTTGATGGGAATTTCTAGGATTTAAACCTGGAGGCAGCATCTCATGTAACCCTGAGAAAACTGCTCCAAGGAAGCAAGGAGAGGAGCCAGGTTATACAGATGTTTTGCAACAAAGGACAGGTAGTTGAGACATTAAAAGACAATCATTAACTAAAGAAAACCAGATATCTCAAGTTATTAAATTTAGCACGTTTTCAATGTATGGAAAGATTTTAGAATCTGGTCTCACTGAAATCCTTCCTTTGACTTGCACCTCAGTGATCTGGGACCAGTATCCTGTTTTCACATCATGTGCTCCCCTTCTTCACGGTTCACATGGGGAGCGACTGCAGTCTGATGGCTGCTAGATGGTATTCTTTCCTTCCTGAATTCCCTGAGGGCTCATTGACTCACCCATCGGTGGTGGCTGTAATCACTGATGACCATGACATCTTTTGTTTGCCAATATGACAGGAAATATTAAATTTCTCAATAAAAAGCAAAACAAAACCTCTTTATAATGTTGTTGTTTTTTGGCTGAAACTTGTAGACAGGACTCATTCTATGCAAAAGCTCTATGCCCCCTGCCTCCCATTTTTCATCCTTAATTTGGTACCCATTTCCCCTTGCTGCTTTTTTAATTTTTTCCTGCAGAATTTCTACCAGGTCCTAAACACTGGTGTTTGTTCTGACTGATGTTCTGCTGTTTGTCATGCAAATAGGATTTTGCTTCAAACATGATTTTAATTTAATGAAGGTTCTGGTTGTTTGTCATGGAAGCAGGATCTTGTTGGCACAATATTTTTTTAGCCAATTCTGGTAACTCAAGTTTCCACAGTTACTCCAGTCATTTAGTCTTGTTCTGTAAGGTCCAAAATTTTAAGAAATTAAAACCACTTTGATTATATACATTAAATTAATAATCCTTAACATTTTCACATACCCATACAAATGCATCTTCATCATGAATTCTTCAGTTCAGTTCAGTTCAGTAGCTCAGTCGTGTCCGACTCTCCGCGACCCCATGAATCACAGCACGCCAGGCCTCCCTGTCCATCACCAACTCCCGGAGTTCACTCAAACTCATGTCCACAGAGTCGGTGATGCCATCCAGCCATCTCATTCTCTGTCGTCCCCTTCTCCTTCCGCCCCCAACCTTTCCCAGCATCAGAGTCTTTTCCAGTGAGTCAACTCGTCGCATGAGGTGGCCAAAGTATTGCAGTTTCAGCTTTAGCATCAGTCCTTCCAATGAACACCCAGGATCGATCTCCCTTAGAATGGACTGGTTGGATCTCCTTGCGGTACAAGGGACTCTCAAGAGTCTTCTCCAACACCACGGTTCAAAAGCATCAATTCTTCGGCGATCAGCTTTCTTCACAGAATAGCAAAATCTTTTTAATGCTTAATATATACATTTGTATATATATGTACATGGGGCTTCCCAGTTGGCACTGGTGGTAAAGAATCTGCCTGCCAATGCAGGAGATGCAGATTTGATCCCTGGGTCAGGAAGATCCCCTGGAGAAGGAAATGGCACCTCATTCCAGTATACTTGCTTGAAAAAATTCCATGATCAGAGGAGACTGGTGAGCTAAGTCCTTGGGGCCCCAAAGAGTCAGACACAATCGAGCAACTAAGCACATATATGTATGTAGGTATGTGCACATAGGCATATTTGCATATAGGCAAATGTGTACTTACCTGTATATGTATATATATTTTAGTGCTATGCATCTGCAATTACTTTGTATTCACACTCATGAAAATAATGATGTCTTCTATTTTTTTTTTTTTTTAAAGAAAAGAGATCCAGATCCTGGTGCTCAGTTTCAGATGCAGAGAGGAGTATCAGCAATTAAGGTCTGGGTTGTTGGGATGCCATGTGCTTGGATGGAAAGGTGTTTGTGCAATGAATCCGTAAATGATGTAATGTAGAGTTAGCCTATCATATCTGTGGACTCTACATCATTGGTTCAACTGATAGATGGAAGGTATTCAGAAAAAAGAATCCAGAGATGATTTAAAGTGTATGGGAGAATGTGCTTAGGTATTTGCAAGTATGTGCCATTTTACATGGGGAACTTGACAATCCATGGATTTTAGTATTGGGGAATGAATACTCTACGGATACCAAAGGATAACTCCAGGGGTGAGAGATGTACTAGAACAAGAAATAAGCAAAGGAGGTCAGGGATCAGCCCCAAGAGAAGAGAGCCTCGCGTTATCTCAGTTTAGTCGGACACGACTGAGAGACTGAACTGAACTGAACTGAGCTGAGACAAAGCCACTCAAAGTTTCTCTAGAAAAACAGGGACACGGATTTTGGAGAAAATAAAATCAAGTTTGATTGAGATAGTGTTCAATAAATTAAACTAACAACTATGAAAATAACTTCATCCTATATTTAGAAATGCAAATTGCAAATGCAATCTTGATCTCATTCTTAGAATGAATAAGGAAAGGATCAAATGGCTTTCACTGTTTTGGAGCTGATGCGTGACTTTTACCACAGGATATGAGATCAAGATAAAACAATCTTCACTTGCCAAATGCCTTTCATATTATGATGTTAAAGAGAATACTTTTCATTTTATTTCTTTTTAATATTTAGTACTTTACTCATCGTACCAAGATCACTTTTTAGTCTTTGGTAATAAAATCATTTTCTCTTGAAATGCTTCAAGATTGTCTTTGTAGTTTGCCCTTTATTTAATTGTTAATTGATTTAATTTTGCCACCTCCTCATCTATCAGTGGTTTTATAGGAGAAATGGGACCTTCTCCAAGATCACTTGTTTAGATCATTTCAGTTCAGTTCAGTTGCTCAGTTGTGTCTGACTCTTTGCGACCCCATGAATCACAGCACGCCAGGGCTCCCTGTCCATCACCAACTCCCAGAGTTCACTCAAACTCATGTCCATCGAGTCGGTGATGCCATCCAGCCATCTCATTCTCTGTCGTCCCCTTCTCCTCCTGCCCCCAATCCCTCCCAGCATCAGAGTCTTTTCCAGTGAGTCAACTCGTCACATGAGGTAGCCAAAGTATTGGAGTTTCAGCTTTAGCATCAGTCCTTCCAATGAACGGAAGGACTGGTTGGATCTCCTTGCAGTCCAAGGGACTCTCAAGAGTCTTCTCCAGCACCACAGTTCAAAAGCATCAATTCTTCGGCAATCAGCTTTCTTCACAGTCCAACTCTCACATCCATACATGACCATTGAAAAAACCATAGCCTTGACTAGATGGACCTTTGTTGGCAGAGTAATGTCTCTGCATTTTAATGTGATATCTAGGTTGGTCATAACTTTCCTTCCAAGGAGAAAGTGTCTTTTAATTTCATGGCTGCAATCAGCATCTGCAGTGATTTTGGAGCCTGTTACTTTCATCAATTTAATGAGATTGTTTGCAAATTTTGCATTTCCTTTGCAATTACTTCATATTGTATCCCTCAAGCTAGGAATGCCATATCAAAAGAACAAATGCATTTATAACACTTGACAATCTTTGAAAGTCTAACTCAAAAGACATTGATACAGTAGATTAGGATGAATGTCAATGTTAAAAGGAAAATATGTGAGACTAGTGACTCACTTTCTTTATGACTATTTCACTCATGAACATTTTTTCTATTATTTTAAATTTTGCTTTCTTATAAACTGTGTACTTTTGGGAACCTGAAGAGAAAGAATTGAATAAAATATAATATTTTTGGTCATGAATTGTGTCTTATGTGCTCTGCTGTAGTTTGAAAGCAAGAGAGAATGTTTAATATCCAGAGTCATGGGAAATAGACCAGTGGGCTTCCCTGATAGCTCAGTTGGTAAAGAATCTGCCTGAAATACAGGATATCCAGGTTTGATCCCTGGATGGGGAAGATCCCCTGGAGAAGGAAATGGCAACCCACTTCAATATTCTTGCCATGAAAATCCCATGGACAGAAGATCCTGGCAGGCTACAGTCCACGGAGTCGTCAAGAGTCTGATACGACTTAGCGACTAAACCATATAAGAAATAGACCAGAAATCGCAAAGTCAGGATAAATGACTTATTCCCTATGCCTTGGATGAGGCTTACGTCTTCTGAACTTGGTTTCTGCTGGGGGCTTATGTAGAGTTGATGGGCACCATAGAGTTATAATAATTCTGTAGATTGGGTTCCCTCGGAAACATACTGAAGGGTGGACTAGCAGGCAGGAAGTTTTATCAGCTATTAAGGTCTACCCCTGTGGCAGGGATGGGGAGGGAGCAGGGCTTTGCAGAGGGAGAAGTTACCTTGCAACACAGTCATGTCAGACGCCTCAGTTAAACTTCCGAGGCTTTGCTGACTCTTCAGTGATCCTGTGTCATCAGGGACCCAGACTAGTCTCTACTCTCACATTGAGTGTTCCTGGGTGTGTGCAGTCCCAGGAAGGCCATGTGAGTCTGATCAGGAAACTGTTTCAGCAGAGGCAGTTCCTATTGGGTACTAATGGGTGAGGCTGTCTTCCGGGATAGGCCATGAAGCTAGGGATGATGATAAAAAACACTCATACTTATTGAAAACTTACTATATGAATGGTAGTGGTATTCAGGTTTGTTGTTTAGTCGTTAAGTCATGTCTGACTCTTTTGCAACTCCAAAGACTACAGACCATCAGGCTCTCCTGTCCATGGGATTTTCCAGGCAAGAATAATACAGTAGGTTGCCATTTCTTTGTCCAGGGGATTTTCCTCACTCAGGTATCAAACCAGCGTCTTCTGCATCAGCAGGTGGGTTCTTCACCACTGAGCCACCAGGGAAGCCCATTGATTCATATTGCAGGGGTGGGGAGAAATGAGATTCACTGAGTCATTGATTTATGACATTAGCCAGTAGCTAATCAGCAATATTATATAACAGGAAAGGTGTGAGGTTAAGGGGAGTCCATAACAAACAAGTTAGACAAAGCCACTTTCCTTAACAAGGTCATACTTAACTCTGCCCAGAGGTTAGGTGACTTTTTCAAAGCCAAAGCCATGGCGATGGGCAAAATCAGAACCGACACTGGGAACCCCTCACTCCAGAATCTTTGTGCTTGCCCCATGCTGCCTGAGTCGGGTGTTTCTTATCATCTCCTCTCACCCGGACACAATGGAGAAGGTTCTCTAGGGAAATTTGCTTCGGGCCTTCCAGTCCCAACATTGATATCCTATGTGGCAAGGTCACCCAGTCATCGGTTTCCTGACCTAGTGCTTGCGTCATCTCATCTTAATTTAGTGCTTTTCATTTCTGTGGCTCTTTAGCCACCAAGTCATATCCAACTCTTTGCATCCTCACAGACTGGAGCCCACCAGGCTCTTCTGTCCATGAGATTTCCCAGGCAGGAATACCAGTGTGGGGTGCCCTTTTGTTTGCCAGTGGGTCTTCCTGACCCAGGGACTGAACCCACACCTCTTGTGTCTTCTGCATTGGCAGGTGAATTCTTTACCCCTCTGCCATGTGGGAAACCCTCTTCATTGTCAACCGATAAAATCAACAGACACTGAAGTATCGCTAACTGGAAATAAATAGCCTCGTTTATAATCATCCTAGAGAGTTGGAATTTTGAATAGGAGGTTTCAATGCAATAACCACCCACAGGCAGAAGCATGAACTGAAAAATGTTAACACGTCTTTCCCATGCTGTGTGGCCGCTTTAAAAGGGAGAGGACTCAACGAAGTGGGAAAAACCCAAGGACAAATGTAGGTGATAAAGATTTTTAGAAAGATCGGAAATGGTTTAATACAGAATTTCTCTGTACAGAATGGATTTCCACAGGAATAGATCCATTACTGTGTATAATCATTACTATATAAAGTGGACTACCCAAAGTGAGGCTTTTACTCCTTCCTGTTTTAGGTTTTCTTGGTTGATGGAAGTCAGGTGGCTTTAGAGGTAGTTTCCTTAATGTCTATGAATACATTTTAGTTATGACGATTACATAACTCTTTCCTTCTCAACCACCTGAGCTAAATATATAAAACTATCAATACTTACACAGCAAATGCAAAAATATAGGTATCCTGGGTCAGGAAGATGGGAAACAGCTACTAATTCTAATACATTGTGTAATTTCAGCTCTGTCATCATTTATGAAAGCCTTGTTTTAATGCCTTATACTTATCCCTTTCATATATATTGAACAAGTACAAATAATGCGATAAAGTAGAAGTTCTACCATTACTGAGGTCCTACTATGCACCAGAGGCTGTGCAAAGCATTTTTACATCCCATTTTATTGACCACTCTACACCTAAAATCAGTTTCAAGTTACTTAAGAACTCTTAGACTTCAGGGACTTCTCAGCGGTCCAGTGGTTAAGACTCCGTGCTCCCATGCAGGGGTTGCAGGTTCCATTCCTGCTTGGGGAACTGAGATCCCACACGCTGCATGGTGCCATCAAACAAACAAAACAAAATAAGAAAAGAACTCTTAGATTTTAGAGGCAGAACAAGAATTTGAGCACTAGCTGATCACTCCAGCTCTCTATAATACCGGTAAGTGTGCAGACGATAAAAAAAGTTACATGTGCCTTCATCTCAGAGCTCTTCTTAACCATAAGAAAGGACTATCAGAGGCTGGATGGTCACAACCATTTCATGAACTCCTCCCATTGCCAGGCATTGGACTTGACATTGCAAAAGTGAAAGTGAAAGTGAAAATCGCTCAGTTGTGTCCGACTCTTTGCGACCCCGTGGACTTTACAGTCCATGGAATTCTCCAGGCCAGAATACTGGAGTGGGTAGCCTTTCCCTTCTCCAGGGGATCTTCCCAACATTGCAAAGGAAAACATAAAACAGACATAAAATAGATCCTGCCGGCAAGCAGTTTTATTTTTAATTTGTAAGGAAATGATAACTTACTGTTTAGGAGTCCAATGGCAGAAAATATATGCAAAAAATAAGACAAAATACAGCTTATTTTTTTGGATTTTGTCATCCCAGCCACTTTGTGAGATAGACAAGAAAAGGCATTGAGAGCAGGTATTGGAGTCCCCATTTGGCTCATTTGTGAAATGTAGTCCCATTTGATATAGTATCTGACACAGGATTGGAAATGTTATCATAAGTAGCAGACATTACTCTGTTCCAATGCAACCTCATGAATACATGTGCAAAATTGCGATCATAAAATTAAAAATAAAATAAAAATTACAGCTAAAGTGCTAGAGAGCTGGAGGAAAGTTAAGGGAGGAAGGGATGAAGGAACAATATAAAATTTTAGAGCAGATTTTCTATTTATGAAGCATTTTATTTATTCCAATTTTGCAGAGAGAAGGAAAAAGTACAGAGAAATAAGCCATTTTGCTCAAGATTTCATAGCTAGTAAGTGATACATCCAGCAATGAAATTCAAGCCCCTTGAACACTCAAAGCTGGCTTCATCCTGCCTCATCACATGACCAGCCGTGGAGAAGGGCATTCAGAGGAAGCGGAGGTTTTTCTGGGGCTCAGGGAGTACCACAGTATCAGCTCTTAGGACAAAGATTAAATTCCTCTTTTCTTCCTAAATGCATGTCATTGTTCAGATTGATAGCAGGCAGCAGTGAGAATCAAGGGATTAGCTTCATATCATTAAGAAAGCTTTGACTACTTTTTTTTTTTTTTTTTGCTTCTGCTAATATCGCTGATAATTGGATCAGACTCTGGCTAGAATAGAAAATAAAGACAAGTGTCCTAGAAAAGATGTCTTATATTCTGTGGCTAAATATAAATATTAACAAAGGAATAACACTTTTTTTTCATTTGGAGAATCAGTGCTTGCTGCACAAAAGCTTGAATACAAATCAAAGGAAGGTTTATTTATAGGCAAAAAATGAATTTGTCCTCAGAAGAGAAGCAAGCAAGCGGTGAGTCTCTGTTTTGCTTTGGGGGTGTTTCTGCCTGACCTCTTTGTGGGCACGTGGAAGGGCAAAACAGTGCAGTGCTTTTGAAGTGGGGTGGGGCAATACGAGTATTTCTGCCCGTGAAATACGAGCAGAGGTGATAAAAGACAAATATTCAGTTACTAATGTGAGACTCTGAACTTTCATTCTGTCAGGTATATTGGCTGGCAATGATTGAGATGGTGACCTGGCTTTATTAGGCCAGGTTTCTGAATGATTTTAATGAGAAGAGTCATCACTCACACCCTCTTTCTACTAACCCACAGTGACCACGTAGACTGAGTAAGAAAGAAGTAAATGTTTATTATTTTTAATATCAAGATTTGGGAGTCACTTCTGCTTGGTACATACCTTAGTCTAGCCAGACTGATATAGGAATAGCCATTGGATACACTCAGTAAAAATGTCGGCATTTTCCCCCCAACAGTCCTCTGTATTATCAACCTTTCTATTGCAATCTTTTAACAAAAAATATTTATTTATTTTCTTGGCTGTGTTGAGTCTTAGTTCTGGCATGCCGGATCTTTCATTCAGTTCAGTTCAGTAGCTCAGTCATGTCTGACTCTCCACGACCCCATGAATCACAGCATGCCAGGCCTCCCTGTCCATCACCAACTCCCGGAGTTCACTCAAACTCATGTCCACAGAGTCGGTGATGCCATCCAGCCATCTCATTCTCGGTCGTCCCCTTCTCCTCCTTCCCCTAAACTTTCCCAGCATCAGAGTCTTTTCCGGTGAGTCAACTCATTGCGTGAGGTGGCCAAAGTATTGCAATTTCAGCTTTAGCATCAGTCCTTCCAATGAACACCCAGGATTGATCTCCTTTAGAATGGACTGGTTGGATCTCCTTGCAGTCCAAGGGACTCTCAAGAGTCTTCTCCAACACCACAGTTCAAAAGCATCAATTCTTCGGCGATCAGCTTTCTTCACAGTCCAACTCTAGCATCCATACATGACCACGGGAAAAACCATAGCCTTGACTAGATGGATCTTTGTTGGCAAAGTAATGTCTCTGTTTTTTAATATACTATCAAGGTTGGTCATAACTTTCCTTCCAAGGAGTAAGCATCTTTTAATTTCATGGCTGCAATCAGCATCTGCAGTGATTTTGGAGCCCCCAAAAATAAAGTCTGACACTGTTTCCACTGTTTCCCCATCTATTCCCCATGAAGTGATGGGACCAGATAACATGATCTTCGTTTTCTGAATGTTGAGCTTCAAGCCAACCTTTTCACTCTCCTCTTTCACTTTCATCAAGAGGCTTTTGAGTTCCTCTTCACTTTCTGCCATAAGGGTAGTGTCATCTGCATATCTGAGGTTATTGATATTTCTCCCAGCAATCTTGATTCCAGCTTGTGCTTCTTCCAGCCCAGTGTTTCTCATGATGTACTCTGAATATAAGTTAAGTAAGCAAGGTGACAATATACAGCCTTGCTGCTGCTGCTGCTGCTGAGTCACTTCAGTCGTGTCCGACTCTGTGTGACCCCATAGACGGAAGCCCACCAGGCTCCCCTGTCCCTGGGATTCTCCAGGCAAGAACACTGTAGTGGGTTGCCATTTCCTTCTCCAATGTGTGAAAGGGAAAAGTGAAAGTAAAGTCGCTCAGTCATGTCCGACCCCTAGCGACCCCATGGACTGCAGCCTTCCAGGCTCCTCCATCCATGGGATTTTCTAGGCAAGAGTACTGGAGTGGCTTGCCATTGCCTTCCCCGATACAGCCTTGATGTACTCCTTTTCCTATTTGGAACCAGTCTGTTGTCCATGTACAGTTCTGACTGTTGCTTCCTGACCTGCATACAGGTTTCTCAAGAGGCAGGTCAGGTGGTCTGGTATTCCCATCTCTTTCAGAATGTTCCACAGTTTATTGTGATCCACACAGTCAAAGGCTTTGGCATAGTCAATGAAGCAGAAATAGATGTTTTTCTGGAACTCTCTTGCTTTCTCCATGATCCAGCAGATGTTGGCAATTTGATCTCTGGTGCCTCTGCCTTTTCTAAAACCTGCTTGAACATCTGGAAATTCACGGTTCACATATTGCTGAAGCCTGGCTTGGAGAATTTTGAGCATGACTTTACTAGCGTGTGAGATGAGTGCAATTGTGCGGTAGTTTGAGCATTCTTTGGCATTGCCTTTCTTTGGGATTGGAATGAAGACTGACCTTTTCCAGTCCTGTGGCCATTGCTGAGTTTTCCAAATTTGCTGGCATATTGAGTGCAGCACTTTCACAGCATCTTCTTTCAGGATTTGAAATAGCTCACCTGGAATTCTATCACCTCCACTAGCTTTGTTCGTAGTGATGCTTTCTAAGGCACACTTGACTTCACATTCCAAGATGTCTGGCTCTAGGTCAGTGATCACGTTATCGTGACTATCTTGGTCATGAAGATCTTTTTTGTACAGTTCTTCTGTGTATTCTTGCCACCTCTTCTTAATATCTTCTGCTTCTGTTAGGTCCATACCATTTCTGTCCTTTATCGAGCCCATCTTTGCATGAAATGTTCCCTTGGAATCTCTAATTTTCTTGAAGAGATCTCTTGTTTTTCCTATTCTGTTGTTTTCTTCCATTTCTTTGCATTGATCACTGAGGAAGGCTTTCTTATCTCTCCTTGCTCTTCTTTGGAACTCTGCATTCAGATGCTTATATCTTTCCTTTTCTCCTTTGCTTTTCGCTTCTCTTCTTTTCACAGCTATTTGTAAGGCCTCCTCAGACAGCCATTTTGCTTTTTTGTATTTCTTTTCCATGGGGATGGTCTTGGTCCCTGTCTCCTGTACAATGTCACGAACCTCCGTCCAGAGTTCATCAGGCACTCTATCAGATCTAGTCCCTTAAATCTATTTCTCATTTCCACTGTATAATCATAAGGGATTTGATTTAGGTCATTTCTGAATGGTCTAGTGGTTTTCCCTACTTTCTTCAATTTAAGTCTGAATTTGGCAATAAGGAATTCATGATCTGAGCCACAGTCAGCTCCTGGTCTTGTTTTTGCTAACTGTATACAGCTTCTCCATCTTTGGCTGCAAAGACTATAATCAATCTGATTTCGGTGTTGACCATCTGGTGATGTCCATGTGTAGTGTTTTCTCTTGTTTTGTTGGAAGAGGGTGTTTGCTATGACCAGTGCGTTCTCTTGGCAAAACTCTATTAGCCTTTGTCCTGCTTCATTTCGTGCTCCAAGGCCAAATTTGCCTGTTACTCCATGTGTTTCTTGACTTCCTACTTTTGCATTCCAGTCCCCTAGAATGAAAAAACATCTTTTTTGGGTGTTAGTTCTAAAAGGTCTTGTAGGTCTTCATAGAACCGTGCAACTTCAGCTTCTTCAGCGTTCCTGGTTGGGGCATAGGCCTGGATTACTGTAATATTGAATGGTTTGCCTTGGAAACATACAGAAATCATTCTTTTGTTTTTAAGATTGCATCCAAGTACTGCATTTCGGACTCTTTTGTTGATCATGATGGCTACTCCATTTCTTCTAAGGGATTCCTGCCCACAGTAGTAGATATAATGGCCATCTGAGTTAAATTCACCCATTCCAGTCCATTTTAATTCACTGATTCCTAGAATGTCTATGTTCACTCTTGCCATCTCTTGTTTGACCACTTCCAATTTGCCTTGATTCATGGACCTAACATTCCAGGTTCCTATGCAATATTGCTCTTTACAGCACCAGACCTTGCTTCTATCACCGGTCACATCCACAACTAAAGCGATGGAGCAAAAGCAAAACCAATACCCAGTTGTGGATCTTTCATTACAGTGCATGAATTTTCTAGCTGTGGTGCTTGGGCTCATTAGTTGCACTACACCGGTTGATTTGCATTATGATATGTAGGATCTTAATTCCCTGAACAAGAATTGACCCTGAACCCCATGCATTGCAAGGCAGCTTCTTAAATGCTGGACAACCAGGGCATTCCTGTGCATTCTTCTAAGAGTGCTTCTAGAACTCTAAAACAGCAGTCCTTTTAGCTGAATAGTACCTCTCTTTTCTCTTCCTTAGATCATCTCCATGCCTATTTTTAACATAATAGCGTCAGAAATAGAGTAACAAATCTGAAGGTGTTATTTGTGGATAATTGATCTTGATTGTGGATGAGGATAAAATTTGTGTTCTTATTGTGCGTGGAAAGCATGCACACGCATGCTTAAATCTGAGCTTGACATCACATGGGCCAAAAGCCACATCCATCTGTGGAATTACTACATAATTTTGACTTTTAAATATTATTTAGGAATTTTGTTTATCCAGGATTTCACCACCCTGGGAAGCATAATAAAGCATAATGTACTTCAGCATTCTTGCCTGGAAAATTCCATGGACAGAGGAGCCTTGTGGGCTACACAGCCCATGGGGTTGCAAATTGTCAGACATAATTGAATGACTGAACATACACAAACAAACACACACTGACGTTATAGTCATCTTTTCAAATGAAAGTAGACTACAAAATGATGGCTTCAGTTGATTTTAAACCAATGGTTCAAAATTGAAAAGAAAAGTTGTTTAGTCATTAAGGAATGTCTGACTCTTTTGCAACCCCATGGACTGTAGTTCTCCAGGCTCCTCTGTCCACGGGATTTCCCGGGCAAGAATACTGGAATGGGTTGCCATTTCCTTCTCCAGGGAATCTTCCCAACCCAGAAACTGAACCTGGGTCTCCTGCATTGGCAGAAAGATTCTTTACCACTGAGCTACCAAGGAAGCTCAAGAAGCAAAGTTATAGAAAACAAAATTTCATCTTCAAACACTTCAATTGACAAAAAAAATCAATACACAAGAAAACCTTGCATTCTTATCACATATATATATCAGAAATAGGGGAAATAGCTTTGTCTTCAACAACTGCTATGTGTATAGAAGAAAAAAAATCTCAAAAATACACATTTGTGCATCAACCACTTAGCTGTTGACAAACAGAGGTAATAGCCACGTGGAATTGAAAAACTAAGCAGAGAGCCTTTCTGAGAAATGAAATGCTAGGGTAATGACTCACAAGAGAAGCAATTTTTAAAGAGAAATCTTGACAAACTTCAGGATTGGAAAATAACTTTTCTGAGATCTAGGAGAGCAATATTCAAGACTGATAGAAAGGGAAAATATATAGGTAACCTGTTAAGGTTATCTGTTCAGAACATTTATTTGTAGACAATTTCAGACAGATGATTCTTTGGAATGCACTATCACATATGTAAATAACTATTTACTTACACACACACAGCATACACACACACTCTCTAATCCTTCCTGACTTGACTTTATTGTCATATGTATTATTCCTTGTTTTAAATTTGCATTTATTGCTTAAATACATTTGCTATATCCATTATTGTAAATTTCTTTATTATAATTTTTTATTTAATGCATTTCACTTTCTCGTTCAATTCTATTTTTCTGTATATGAACTCAAGGTATTTTTGTACATAAAATGTACACAAACACACTGTAAAAATATTTACATGCATATTCAGCCTTAAATAATTTATAAATATCTTTATTTATACCTTGAATGCTTCTTTACATCCTGGTTTTTGTTCCCTGAAATTTACCCATTCTGTTGAAACCAGCTGTAAAAGATTGATTTTTAAGATCTTTGTTACAATGAGAATCATTAGAAGAACTGGAACAGCAACTTCCTTTTCTGGACAGTGGCATCTTGAGATTAAAACAGCTTTAATCCTCAAGCAGTTTTAAGCAAACCTCCTGGGCTTTTTGACTCCCATTGAGTTTTCAAAGACTGAAAACTCACCTTGCCTCTAAATTTCAGTTCTGGTATTCAATTCATAGAATTAAAAAATTTTAAATGAGTGGCTAGAAGTCATAAGGATTCAATAGACATTGGTTATCATAATTGTTATCATTTCCCTTCTCCTCCTCCTCTTCCTTGCTTTTCTCATAATTATCTGCAATCTTTTCATCACTGGCTGCTTCATACTATTCATGTTCCCCAAAAGAGAGAGAAATAAAGTTCCTTCTTGTAAACACCCTCCTTAATCATCTTAGCAAAGCATTACCCGTGTCTGCGGATTCCTTTCTATGGTTTACTATCTTCATAATACTTTTAATAATCTGAAAGTATTTTATTTTAAAAAAATGTACATGACTATTGTCTACTGACTAGAACTTAGGGTGTGTGAGAGCAAAGACTTTTTTTAAAATTCTGTCCACTATCCCAGTGCTTAGAAAACTGCCTAATTCTAATAGGACTTCAGCAAATATTTACTTAATGAGTGAATATTGACTGTTAAATATTTTTAATTCTACGGTCCATGCTTTCTCTTATAACATTTCATAATTGCAAATTATAATTCTCCAGGCTAGTTAAGAATTATAGTAGTGCAGTGGCATTATCAAACAAATAAGGAATAGTTGTGACTGGTACATTTTAAGATGACAGTTTGACTGAGTCTTGGAGAATGACCATACTTTTGACTTGAGGAAACCAGGCACATGAGGATGAAACAATTTATTGTAAACGTCTCTCACGCAGACATCAGGCAGAGGGTAGAGGGAATAAAAGCCAGGATTTCTGACATTCCCCTACCCAAACACACACACATTCTAGATTTGAAGAAAATTGGTAATAATCAAGAATATGATAAAAACATCAAACAAGTACAAATGAATGACACATATTATAAAATATGTCATGATTTAATTCATCCAGTCTTGTCATTCTGGCATGTTAGTTGTATCAACATTAATATAGGTTTTATTTCCTTGGCTCATATATTACTAATCCTATAGTTGCTTTGATAATCCAACAGTGGTATCTTGTAGTTTTTTCTCAGTAACTTTGGACTTTTGAATTCTGATGTTCAAATAATGATCTTTTACTAAAAATTTTACTTAAATTTTTCTAATTAATAAAATAAAGGAATCAGTATATTGTATCACCAAAGCTTCTACCCATTTTGTCTATGAATTGTCCCGCTATTGTCTCTTATCTGGTTAAGAAATACTAGGAAAAATTGGACAATAATCACTTGTTTCCCAAGGTTAAAAATTTGTCAGTACCATGGACAGCATCAAATCACTGCTAAAACATTTAGTTGTATTAGACCAAACAAACTCACTTGCCCTATCCTTCTTTTCTTTTAGCTCAATTCTATTTTCCTCTAACACAGATTCTAAGTGTGTGTTCTCTCAAACTTGCCTAATTGAAAACACAGACACAAAAATAGTTTAATACCATATCTTACCAGCTTAATTGCCCTTGGTTAGTTTTATTGTTTGTATCCTATACTTCAGACACTTATTTTGCAGTACCGTGTTAGATTTTAAAAATGTACAGTAGTTCTTAGCAGGAAAATGCTGAATAAATGGGCACCGTTAAAAGTTATGTCAGCCATTATGCAGTATTAGTAGTTTAACATGGTAAGTTCTAAGCAAAGATGCTAGTGAGAGAGAGGGAGGGAGACAGGAAAGAGGATAAGGAGAAGAAGAAAGTGAATGGAGGAGCGGCATGGAGAGGAAGAGGAGGGAGGGAAGGAGGCAGACATGAAGAGAAGTAAAGTGTGCGATCTCCACTGACAGCAGGAACTGCTATGATAAAGAGAAGATGCACATATGAACAATCACCTCTCACACTGGACAGTCTATGATTAATATTATGTGAAAAAGGCAATGAATTTACTATGCTATTAATAAATATGCATCCTTTACAGTTGTATATAATTTTAAAACAAACATTGCTTTTACATATACTAAAAATTTAATTTAAGAATTTTACAACAGCTCTGTGAAATCAATATCACAAATAACATACTCTGTTTTAGAAATAAGAGGAAACTGATGTCAGTGAGATCAAATGACTTGTCTCAGTTTTCAGAACTAGCAAATAAGAGATTTGGTCCTCAGGTCTAACTCTTACTATAATACTTCCCAATATATGCCTACTTTTCATTATGCATTCCTTCCGTGATGTTTTATTCACATTTTAGCTTCAAGCATTTTGCTTATTATCAACAGTGCCCCCACTCCCCTTCCAAGAACTGGAAAATAGTATCAGTCTTGGTTTGTGAAAACGTGTGTAATATAACCTTTATAAAAACATAAAACAAATTATATTTACTTTTTCAAGACCATATATGTTCATTAAATAAACTTTTAATTAGTGTCTATAATGTGAAAGACACTGTGATAAGCACCAAGATTGGTGGGTTGAACAAAACAGAGTCTCTCATCCTTAAGATCTTCCTTAAGATGAGAGATCATCCTTAAGATAAATATGATGAGACAAAGAATGTCATTAATCTGATACTATAGAGGTAAGCACAAAGTGTGGATTAGAAAAGACAACGCATGAATTATAACCCAGCACAGATGGCACTTTGAATTTGTACAACTCTGAGAGTGAGTCACTTCTTGGTTTTGTTTTCAGTGACCTTATTGCGGAGAAGGCATTGGCAAGCCACTCCAGCACTCCTGACTGGAAAATCCCATGGATGGAGGAGCCTGGTAGGCTGTAGTCCGTGGAGTCGCTAAGAGTCAGACACGACTGAGCAACTTCACTTTCACACATTGGAGAATGAAATGGCAACCCACTCCAGTGTTCTTGCCTGGAGAGTCCCGGGAGTGGGGGAGCCTGGTGGGCTTCCGTCTGTGGGGTCGCACAGAGTCAGACACGACTGGGGTGACTTAGCAGCAACCTCACTTGTCTCACCCTAGCCCTAACTTTGGTGGTAGTGATGCCAATTAGGTAATATTGCCACCTGGAACACAAATGTATATAAAACATCAGCCTAAGTTTTTGAAGCTAGTGGGGGTAATGGAGTTCCAACTGAGCTATTTAAAATTCTAAAATATGATGCTGTTAAAGTGCTGCACTCAATATGCAAATTTGGAAAATTCAGCAGTGGCCACAGTACTGGAAATGGTCAGTTTTCATTCCAATCCCAAAATAAGGCAATGTCAAAGAATCTTCAAACTACCACATAATTGCATTCACTTCATGTGCTAGCAAGGTAACACTCAAAATCTTTCAAACTAGGCTTCAACAGTATGTGAACTCAGAACTGTCAAATGTCCAAGCTAGATTTAGAAATGACAGAGAAACTAGAGATCAAATTGCCAAAGTCCACTGGGTCACAGAAAAAGTAAGGGGATTCTGAAAAAATTCTACTTCTGCTTCATTAACTATACTAAAGTTTTGACTATGCAGATCACAATAAACTGTGGGAAATTCTTAAAGAGATGGGAATACCAGACCACCTTACCTGTTTCTTGAGAAATCTGAATGGAGGACAAGAAACAACAGAACCAGACATGGAACAAAGGACTGGTTCCAAATTGGGAAAAGAGTAAGTCAAGGCTGTACATTGTCTTCCTGCCTTTTTAACATATGTAGGGTACATCATGACAAAGGCCAGTCTGGATGAATCACACGCTGGAATCAAGATTGTTGGGAGAAAGATCAACAAATTCAGATATAAAGATGATACCACTTTAAGGGAAGAAAGCAAAGAGAAACTAAAGAACCTCTTGATAAGAGTGGAAGAGAGTGAAAAAGCTGCTTAAAACTCACCATTCAAAAAACTAAGATCATGGCATCCAGTCCCATCACTTCATAGAAAATAGATGGAGAAAAAGTGGAAATAGTGGCCGATTTTATTTTCTTGGGCTGCAAAACCATCGGGGATGGTTACTGTAGCCATGAAATTAAAAGATACTTACTCCTTGGAAGAAAAGCTATGACAAACCTAGAGAGCACTTTAAAAAATAGAAACATCACTTTGCCAACAAAGATCCATACAGTCAAAGCTATGGTTTTTCCAGTAGTCATGTGCAGATGTGAGAGTTGGTCCATAAAAAAAAAAACAAAACAACTAAGCACAGAAGAATCGATGCTTTCAAACTTTGGTGCTGAAGAAGACTTGAGAGTCCATTGGACAGCAAGGAGATCAAAGAAGTCAACTCTAATGGAATCAACACTGAATATTCATTGGAAGGACTGATGCTGAAGCTGGAGCTCCAATATTTGGCCACCTGATGTGAAGAGCTGACTCACTGGAAAAGATTCTGGTGGTGGGAGAGACTGAGGGCAGTAGGAGAAGGGGGCAATAGAAGATGAGATGGTTGGATGGCATCACTGACTCAATGAACATGAGTTTGAGCCAACTACAGGAGACAGCGGAGGACAGGGAAATCTGGCATATTGTTTTCCATGGGGTTGGAAACAGACAGATACAGCTTAACTACTGACCAACAACAAATACAACACATTTTCAAAAAAGTTAGCATAATAAGGAGTAGAAGAAACAACACAACAACTTAAGTTATACATTGATCAACTTATCGATAATCACAATTTCCTTTTCTCACCATTGAGTCCAGGTTTCCCCTATCCTCTGCCAATCCCCTGGATGAAATTTTTTCCTTACAGAGTTGTCTCAATACTTATTATAAAATGTTTTATCTTTATTGGGTTGTCAAAATTTTATTCACTAAATCTATTGGTTAGAAGAGTGCTAAAGTAACCCTAAAAACTCATTGAGTGCCAAATCAGATTCCTCCTTTTCCCCATTGGGTAGAAGCCTTTTAATTTCTTTTTAATTAGTATAGTCAAGTCCCTTGTAACAATCACCTTCTCTGTCATATAGGTAGTGTGGATAACAGGAAAGATCAGGGTATTTTCTTGGCTTTTAAACTAATAGAAACTTGCCTGTTCTCCTTGAGGGAAATATTACTTTCTTAAGGAAAATAATCATTAAGATCCAAAAGTCCTCTAAGCGAGTTACAGGGTATACTACTGAGAATGGTTTCTTTTCCTTCTATTGTTAGGTTCCTATTTGGCTTTGGCAAAAATGACACCGTAGGATGGTTATTGGTTTAAGTCACACATTACATCATGTAAGACAGCAATCATGTGTGTTTCCTTCCAGCTAATACTATAAATAAGCTTTAAATAGTATCATGGGCAGCATGGAATGAGACTATGCTTGAGCTCTACAATTCTATTAAGCTAGATGTTTATGGGTGAAGGGTTACATGATAAGATAAAAATAATTGCTTAAGCATAAGCTTTATTTCATTGAATTTGCCATTTAATGAGTACCTTAGTTGGAAAAGATGCTATATGGGACACCAAGGTTTTGAGAATGGGATTCTGTATGTCCATAAGTGGTGGTGCTGATAGAGCATGGTAGGCATCAAGTCCCTATCCAGAATAGATTTTCAAATGCCTTCTCCCCCCAAATACAAATTACTACCATCTCCATGATGGCAGGGATCCAAAATAATCAACTAGCCATTAGACCACTGGTTACCTCAGGGAATGATGTTTGGCTCAAGTCCATTTCCTATTGTGTGCAATGCACTGGCAGATTCAGCCTGTGGTTACATCCCTGGTTTTTTAGTTTATAAGCAGGAATGTTATATATAGCAGCTAATGCAAGCTTAATACTGGTTCTTCATCCTGTGGAGTGAGGGTTATTATGGTTCAGTTATATACTGATCCCTCGAATTAAATGTAACTTAGCTGGTAAGACAGGGCACTAGAACAGATAAGAATGTAAGATTGGAAATGAGTTTTAGTGAAGTGATATGTGTATGAACAAAAGGGTTTCAGCATATGGTATAAATCAGGATTTTTTTTTTTTAATGTATACACATTATTCTCCAAAATCACTGCAGATGGTGATAGCAGCCATGAAATTAAAGGACACTTGCTCATTGGGAGAAAAGTTATGACCAACCTAGACAGCATATTAAAAAGTAGAGACATTACTTTGCCGACAAAGGTATGTCTAGTCAAATCTATGGTTTTTCCAGTAGTCATGCATGGATGTGAGAGTTGGACTATAAAGAAAACTGAGTGCCTAAGAATTGACGCTTTTGAACTGTGGTGTTGGAGAAGACTCTTGAGAGTCCCTTGGACTACAAGGAGATCCAACCAGTCCATCCTAAGGGAAACCAGTACTGAATATTCATTGGAAGGACTGATGCTGAAGCTGAAACTCCAATACTTTGGCCACCTGATGCAAAGAGCTGACTCATTTGAAAAGACCCTGATGCTGGGGAAAATTGAATACAGAAGGAGAAGGGGACGACAGAGGATGAAATGGTTGGATGGCATCACTGACTCAATGGACATGAGTTTGAGTAAACTCTGAGAGTTGGTGATGGGCAGGGAAGCCTGGCATGCCGCAGTCTATGGGGTCTCAAAGAGTCGGATACGACTGAGCGACTGAACTGAACACGTTATTCTCCGACTCCAACTATTCAGCAGTCCTTTTATTCAGCACTAATCTTGTGTAGTACTCCTGACATATACTCCATTTAATATGAGTAAGAATCTGTTTCTGAAGCCTCAGTCGATCCGGTCTGTCTTCCACCTGCATCCAACAATAAATTTCCTTCACTGGCACTTTACAATGAGCATTGATATTGTGAGCCCCCTCTCTCACTCACATGGTTTTTGTTTGAAATTTTTTATTGCATAGATGAATTTGGATTTAATTTACTTTATGATAATAGATTTTCCTTTACATTAGCATTCTTGTATATCTGTTTGGGTACAATCAGAAAAAGGAAGTCACTCAGTGAGTTGAATATTGATAAAAATGAAAACTTTAAGTTTTTGCCAAAAGACTCCTAGAATAAATTTCATATCCAAGTTATACACAGAGATTAGACAGGATTTTTATGATAATAGAGGATTAGTATTAATGTTGTAGAATAAGAACACTAGCAACCCAGTAGAAAAATATTCAAGAGATGCAAAGATGTAATTCACAGAGAAGGAACTCCTAGCTAGTAAATATTTGAAAACTAAAGGGGAGATGGCTATCCTTATCAGCCAATTGATATTCCAACCACACATCACTTGATATCTATTATAATGTAGGGTGATATCTGTTTTTTGGCTTGAACTTTATTATTGAAAATGCCAAGGTCACACTGGACAGATTTCATATGGTTGGGCTATTTAAAGTGTAGGAAGTATAAGTATATTAGACCCTCAGCTTGGAGGAGTAAGTTATTTCATTGATAGAAGGTAGGGGAGAAGAGTTAAGATTTTGCTCAAATCTCCAGTACTTTTATTTGTGAGCCACGTTGTCTGAGAACACGTTCCAAGTATTTGCAATTGGCTGAGGTTTTTCTCCGTGGCCTGCTGATTTCTGAGAAACGTGAATCAATAGTCAGCTGTTCACAGTAATCAAATTCCATGTGAACACGTTGTAAAATACAGCTCAACATGGAACGCCGTATCTTGTAGAATGGAACCGTTTTCAGATTTAATCTTTTTATTACCCACCAAACTGGGAGCACACACACAAACGTACCTCAGAGCAACAGAAGTCAACATTTTCCTCGTCAACAGACTTCACTCACAACAACCCACAGAACAAAAGTCACGTCCACTCAGTCCCTTGAGCACTAAGATGACTTTTTCTAAAACTGTGGTGGATTTTGCTTTTTAATCAAGAAGAAAATGATCACTACAATGGAATGAACAAAAACCAATTTGCTTTTTAAATAGACTGTGAAGTTCTGAGATCAAGAATTTTCCTTCTGATCCAACCCAAGCTGATGAATGGTATGTCTAATGGGATGATACTTGATTCGGCATGCAACTAGGATTAAAAGCATGTGTTTTTTGAGTTTCATAGGTTATCTAAAAGTCAATTGTTTCTATGTGAGAGTCTGTAAAGAAGGAGAATTACTTCTAGGTGCAAATCTACGGGGGGAAACAGAGCATGCAGGTTGGCCACCAAAAAGTGAACCATAAAATTCTTTCAATTCCCTCATGTTGCAAAAGAAGAGAAACTCTGAGAATTCTTAAATTCCTGGACTCAGAGCAACCTGAATGTAATATCCCTTCCATTTCATCAAAGTGATAACAAAGAGTATGCATGTTTGTTATCCTCTAGCCTTTGAAATGACAGTCCATGCTGCCACTTTAAGGCTCACTGCCTGACAAGTGCTCTGCATAGAAGAAGTTGTCTAACAATGCAATTGGCAGATTTGAGGTCATCATTGCTGACCCCTCAATCTATGGCACCATCAGCATCTCTCTGTTTATTAAGTTCTTACCTTTATCTCACATATATGTTGCTTCATTTTTAATTAAATGAATCCTTCCATAGGCTTTATTTCCTGTTTCTGAAGTCATTGTATCTTCCTTTATTTTTGTTTTCATCTATTAGGATCATCTCTTCCTTTCTTGCTACCTAGCATATTGCCTCTCTTTTTAAGTTATTGGTATTTTGTTTTGTTTTTTTGCTTATTCATTCCCTTCTCCATCCCAGATTTAAGAGTCAGGTCCAATGAGATTCCATTTTTCAGTAGTGCTTTTGCCTCAAGACTTTCAGCGGCACCATTCTGCTCACCCTAGGCTGGAAAGGTCATTGCTTTGAGCTTCCTCATCACCCACTATTATCTCCGCTGTTGTGAATGTGATGTAACTATTCATGCAGTTACCCACCCCACCTCCCTGCTTATACCATGAGCTCCTTAGAGGCAAGGAAAGGATCTGCTTTCTTCACTGTTGCACTGTCTGCAAAGTTCCTGGTACATAATACATGTGTGTTCTTTGAATGCACCTGTTAATATACTTAGTTGTACAGTGGAATAATCTAGGACTTATAAGGCCGCCTTCATTTTTCCTGAAGCTCACAACAGAGCTAGGAATACTGTGCTAAAATCTTCTCTTGCTGTCCCTCCTGGGATATACCCACCTGAGTTCCCCCCTCCCCAGGTGAGGTGAGTTAGGAAAGAGTCCTTAGTTACCTACAGAGTTAAGTATTTTGGACTCTATATTTGGCATGGGTCTGTCCCATTAATTTTTATCTGACTGTGTAGGTATTAAGCATCTTAGCAACATGCTGGCTCAGAAGTCAGAGAGACAATCTAAAGGAATCATTAACTCATATGAGTTAAAAAGGGGAGCATGAGGTTAAAAGTCAATGAGGGTAGAAACTGGAAATGTCATCGGAGGATAAGAGATTGAAACTGATCAGTGGGAAAGATTTAGTCACATGACTGAGGGATTAATTTCTTTTGTGTATTTTAGGGACTTCCGTGGTGGCTCAGACGGTAAAGAATCTGCCTGCAATGCATTGAGATGTGGGTTCAATCCCTGTGTGGGGAGGATCCCCTGGAGAAGGGAATGGCTCCCCACTTCAGAATTGTTGCCTGGAGAATTCCATGGACAGAGGAGCTTGGCGGGCTACAGTCCATGGGGTCAAGAACAGAAGGACACGGCAGGGAACCTGAAGTCCTGTAGGTCACATGGAAGGGGTCTTTGAAGCTCTGGGGAGATCTGATGATTACTTTTTCTCTCAACTCTTTAGTGTCAAGGCAGTTCCAATGAGAGATTCCATTAACCCCAGATCTTCGGCCTGTTTGTTTTTTAATTCTTTTTTTTTTTTTTTCTTCAAGGGCTTCTCACCCACTGGGAGAAGAAAGCAGGAATGTACAAAGAAATAAAATATGCATTTTGTAACACTTTGCCTTTCCTGTCCCGTAAGTTATACTTTAGTTCTGTCATGTTTTCATTTATCCTAGGAATAAATTACTGGTGCTCCCAGGGGAGTCTTCAGAGTCTCATAGAGTTCTTCTTCAAAGACACTGAAGGCCAAGTAAACAACAATAATCTCAAGAGACAGGATGCTGTCTCATGCCTCTGGCATAAAAAAAAAAGCTTGATAAATTTTTTTCTCCTCCTTCTCTGCTCCTTACCCATTTGTCCCAAAACAAATCCCTTGAATGTCCAATCACTGAAACCAGTAGACTTTTCCAGATCCTCATCATGATTATTGCCTCTCTGAATTATCACTGAGTCAGCACAGTGCCTGGCATACAGTAGGGATTTAATAAGTAGACAGACTGTCTCGTCCCTTTATCCTCACATGAAAACTAAATTAGATCTCTTCTTACTTCTCCAAACTTGTCTGTCTTTGCTTCTCCTTCAGATCTGCATATTTATTACATCTTTAAAGTCCTGTCTTTACCAGTTAAAAACAGGGCAAACTCTTGCTTGTCAATCCCATTTTTTTTTTTTTTTAAATCCTGGATGAAAGAAAGTGAAAGTGTGAGTCACTCAGTCATGTCTGACTCTTTATGATCCCATGGACTGGGCCCCACCAGGTTTCTCTGTCTATGGAATTCTCCAGGCAAGAATACTGGAGTGGGTTGCCATTTCCTTCTCCAGGGGATCCCTGACCCAGGGATTGAATCTGGGTCTCCTGCACTGCAGACAGATTCTTTACTGTCTTAGTCATCAGGAAAGCCTAAAAATTCTGGACAAGAGCACTATATTTCCAAGATTTCATTGAAATTAGTTTAGGGATTGACATATGACTAGATTCTGGCTTACAGAATATGTGTGAAAGTTAGGTAAGTTTATTTCAGTCCTAGCTACAAAATTCTGGCTTGAACATCCTCTTTCTCTCTTTTTTCTCAAGAATGAGCATATAAAACAAGTGCTAAATATGGTAATACATGGAAGGAGCCTAAATCCCTGAGTCTCTTCCTGGAAAACAGTCACCTGGAGTTAGATTTCAAAAAAAGTTGCTGTAACTTGTACAAGGAATACGTTTTGCTGTGTTAAGCTGTTGAAAACTAAGATCACGGCATCCAGTCTCATCACTTCATAGAAACTAGAAAGGGAAAAATGGAAGCAGTAACATACTTTATTTTGTTGGGCTCCAAAATCATGGTAGATGATGAATGTAGCCTTGAAAGGAAAGCTATGACATACTTAGCATATTAAAAAGCAGAGACATCATTTTTCCAACAAAGGTCTGTATAGTCAAAGCTACAATTTTTTTCAGTAGCCACGTATGGATGTGAGAGTTGGTCCATTAAGAAGGCTGAGCACTGAAGAATTGATGCTTTCAAATTGTGGTGGTGGAGGAAACTCTTGAGAGTCCATTGGACTATGAGGAGATCAAAGCAGTCAATTCTAAAGGAAATCGACTCTGAATACTCACTGGCAGGACAGATGCTGAAGCTGAAGTTCTAATACTTAGACCACTTAATGCAAAGAGCTGACTTGTTAGAAAACACCCTGATGCTGAGAAAGATTGAAGGCAAAAGGAGAAAGTGGTGGCAGATAATGAGATGGTTAGATAATGTCACTGACTCAATGGACATGGATTTGAGCAAACTCCAGGAGATAGTGAAGGATGGAGGAGCCTGGCACGCTGCAGTCCATGGGATCCCAAAGAGCCAGACATGACTTAGTGACTGAAGAATAGTAACAACAAGTTGTTGAGATTTGGGGGTTGTTTGTTAATACTTAGTAGATAATTACTTTGAGCTTAGACAAATTACTTCCTTCTGAACCTAATTTTTAAAAGTAAGTGTCAGAAGAAATCATATAAATCCTACATACTTTGTTGTAGTAAGGATTTAGAAAGAAAACACATGTAACAGGCTAGTGTGATGTATTTCAAGCACCGATACTATTAGCCATAGCTGCTTCATATTCAGTGTGCAAAGGAGCTAGTTCTTTCTAACATCCACTATGAGCTGTCAACTGTGTCACATCCTTCCTGTGTTTAATGATTCCTCACTGTGACCCTAGGAGATGAGCATTACTGTCCCAATTTTGCTAAACAAGAACACTGCGACTGTGAGAAGTTAAGTAACTCGCCAAAATGACACAGCCAGAAAGTGCTGCAGTCCAGATTCAAGCCAAGCCGAGGTTTACCTCTCTGGTTCCAAGCGCCTACCCTTAATGTGATATTCATAAGTGGTGGTTATCACTGTGGAACTTTTCCTTGGCTTTTTTCTACTTCTGCATACCCTACATGCTGACTTTCTAGCGGTGAGTTCAATTATCACATCAACAAGCTACCTGGACTCTTTGTTTGATGCCTGTAATAAATGCAGTTTTCTTCATCAAAGCCAGATGTCAGTAGATTGCCTTTCCTGTGCATGGCAAGGGGACCCAATTTGGTTCAGTAATGGAAGGATGAGCATGTGTACAGGGTAGAGGCTGCAGGGAAGCCGGAAGTAGGCTGTAGGAAGTAGAAAGAAGGGAGAATAGAAAATGAAGTGGGAAGAAGAACGAATAAAAATTTTTGCACATGCTCTTCATTTTCCTTGTAATGACCTCCCTCCAGCCCACTCCCCCACCACCTCCAACCTGACCGCATACTTATCCACCATCCTTTCTCAAACATGGAACCACGGATCATGGACCCCCTAGAATGAATAACCTGAAGTCTTTCCTCCTTCAGTGAACTTAGAGGATTCTGCTGCATGCTTTCCTATCTCCTGGGTCTGGAGCAGACCCCATCATCACGTTTTTTCAATTTTATTTATAATCAAAAATTGATTAATCTCTCTCCCCCACTAGATAGTAGATTTCAGATTTCTAGTCAATCTTTAGTAACTGCTGAATCCTGGCACATGAGTGGATAGCTTCTTGGGAAACACAGAAACACACACAGACCTCTTAGAAAAGGATTCACATTTTCTGGCCTGTGCTCTGCTCTTGTGTGGTTAGAGATCCCGTTCCATCCCTCAGTTTCAGCACTCTGTGGAATGAGAGGCTTGCATGTTCTCTGTGCTTTCTCTTCGAATCCAGCATCACACGCTTTTATGAAAATCCAAGGATGTTATTAAAATGCAAGATGTGGGCTCAGAGTCACGCATCCAAAGAGCATGTGTTCTCAAGTTTCCACTACAAGCTAGAGGCAGTGCTGGCAATAGCATCCACGTCTTCACACCCTCAGACTGAGCCACTTCCCTCTCTGGCACTCAGCCTCTCACTTTCTTGCTTGATTCAGCAACATTTTAAAATATCGGATTAAATTCTTGAAGTTTTAAGATAATTTTTCTAAACATTGAAATATAGCTCAAGCTCTGGAGCACTACACTTACATAATAAATTAGTTTGCAATTTTCTCATTTATTAATATGTTTGTATTTATTTGTTAAGTGCTTCTTTAAATGTTAGGTGTGAAACTAGCAACCGGGAATACAGAAAAGAATAACACACATAAAATCTTCACGTCCCTACTTTGAAGGAGCTTAGAGTTAAGAGGGTTGTTGTTGTTCAGTCTCTAAGTAGCATCTGACTCTTTGTGACCCCATGGACCAGAGCATACCAGGCACCCCTGTGTTTCACTATCTTTTGGAATTCACTCAAATTTGTGTCCATTGAGTAGGTGATGCTATCTAACCATCTCATCCTCTGCTGCCCCCTTCTCTTTTTGCTTTCACTCTTTCCCACCATCAGGATCTTTTCCAATGAGTTGGTTCTTCACATCATGTGGTCAAAGTATTGGAGTTTCTGCTTCAGCATCAGTCCTTCCAATGACTATTCAGGGTTCATTTCCTTTAGGATTGACTGGTTTGATCTCCTTGCAGTCCAAGGGACTCTTCAGAATCATCTCCAGCACCACAATTTGAAAGCATCAGTTCCTTAGTGCTCAGCCTTCTCTATGGTCCAACTCTCACATCCGTACACAACAACTGGAAAAAACCATAGCTTTGACTATATGGACCTTTGTCGGGTTGTCAAGCTTACAAAAAACAAATGACATTCATAATGACACTCTCTGAGGTAAGAATTATCCTAGAGGTTACAAGGGAGAAGTGGGGGCTGAAGCTAACACAGAAATAAAGCAAACCTCTGTGAGAAGTCAGCTAGAATCAGTGAGAATGGGGCTTGACTGCCATCAGGCTTTATGGCTAAAACGAAGAAGTTACCAAAATGGATCATTCTTGTTTAGAAGAATGCTCTAAAGAAATCAACTTTGCTCAACCTTTTTCCCCTTGAAAATCCGGAATCAACTGAGCCATGCACGTAGGGAGGGAAATACCAGTTTTAGTGTCAGTGAAGGTGGATTAGAGGACGTGGCTTTGATCCGTAATCCAAATCAGGCTTTTGACTCCTTTTCCGTAAGTTTCAACTTTGGGACCCACATATTTTCATGTGGGTTGTATAAATGTCATGATCTGCTCACCTCCATAAAACCAAGAGCCTGAAAATGGGCACAGAAGTGAGCTGACTGATTTGCCTGGGTCTTTAATCAGGTGTGCATCTCATGTGGATAAAAAGCTGGAGAAGAGAAAGCCTCTGTTCTGCAGGCTCATGAGGCAAACAGAGATCCCCGAAGGTGCTATAGCAGACATTCTTGACTCTCCATCTCAGTCGTGGAAGTAAGACAGATCCATACTTCTATAGAGAGAACTCAGTGAGAGGTAGAAGGAAGAATCTATCTACCTGCTATATGCAAGAGGGCTCATGCTTCTTCCGGCTATGTGGAAGGAATGCAGAAAGAAGGAAGAAAGCTTCCCAAGCAGATATCACATGCTCTTGATCTTTAAATCTTGATTTAATATTTCAATAATCAGCGCTCTCATTTATCAAACACAATATTCTGGCCTCATGTCTAAGCTCTTTATGTAAATAACCTCATGCAACTTGCACAGCTACTTTATAAATTAGCTACTATTACTCTAGTCAAAGCTATGGTTTTTCCAGTAGTCATGTATGGATGTGAGAGTTGGACCATAAAGAAAGTTGAGCACCAAAGAATTGATGCTTTTGAACTGTGGTGTTGGAGAAGACTTTTGAGAGTCTCTTGGACTACAAGGAGATCCAACCAGTCCATCCTAAAGGAAATCAGTCCTGAATATTCATTGGGAGGACTGATACTGAAGCTGAAACTCCAATACTTTGGCCACCTGATGGGAAGAACTGACTCATTTGAAAAGACACTGATGCTGGGAAAGATTGAAGGTTGGGGGAGAAGGGGATGACAGAGGATGAGATGTTTGGATGGCATCACCGACTCGATGGATGTGAGTTTGAGTAAACTCCAGGAATTGGTGATGGACAGGGAGGCCTGGCGTGCTGCAGTCCATGGGGTCGTAAAGAGTCGGACATGACTGAGCGACTGAACTGAAAACTGAAACTCTCTACAATTTACAAGTGCGGTGATCAAGATTTAGAGAATTGGAATGATTTTGTTCATGGTCGTAGCTACTAGTGCATGAGGTTTTTCTGACTCCCCGCCTTTCTCCTTGCCTGTTTAGCACTTTTATATTTACTCAGGATATTTTGCATCTTTGCTTTTTAATCCTGACTCTGTGTTCATCCTTTGAACTTGAGAACACACTTGTCTTTAGATGTTACTTACTTCAAGGAGCTCTCTCTTTTCTCTTTCAGGTCTTATTCTGGGTTTTTGATAATATGTCATACCACTTAGCATATTACGCAAGCTTGCTAAGTTGCTTCAGTTGTGTCCAGCTCTTTGTGACGCCATGGGCTGTAGCCCTCCAGGGTCCTCTGTCCATGGGACTCTCCAAGAAAAATACTAGAGTGGGTTGCCATTTTTTCCTCTAGGGGATCTTCCCAACCCAGGGGTTGAACCACATCTCTTATGTCTCCTGCATTGGCAGGTGGGTTCTTTACCAGTAGCGCCCCCCACCGTGGGAAGCCCATCATGTTATACATTATATCATATCAAGTTATATGTGCTGTAGACTGAATTATGTTGCCCCAGATTCACACGTTTAAACCCTACCACACAGCACAGTGACATTTGGAGATGGAGTCTTTTGGGAGGTAAATAGATTTAGAAATAGAAATGATAGATTTAGATCAGTAATGAAATGGTACCCTCATAATGGGGTTAGTGGTGTTATAAGAAGAGACCCCAGAGACTTGCTCTCCCTTCACCATGTGAGGATACAGCAAAGGCCAACATCTGTAAACTGGAAAGAGAGCCTTTACTAGAACCCAAGCATGCTGATGCCCTAATCTTGGACTTTCAGCCTCCAGAACTGTGGGAAAATAAGCTTCTGATATTTAAGTCACCCAGTCTACATTTTGTTGAGGGATATCATGCAGACTAAAAAAAATATGTATCATATAATACCACATATAACATAATTACACATAGTGTGCCATATAAAAATATGTCATGTTACGTTTATTTTCTGTTAGCCTTTTCTTTTTCTGTCCACCTGCTTTTTTATTTCTACCCAGAAGCTTGCATATTACCTAGCAGAGAGTAGGCATATAGTAATAATTGGTGGATGCATAAAAAAAATAAATTAATCTAGTCCTGGCCTCTCTGAATAACCCACCACTGTTAGTAAATGGGTTCTCCAACTTGGCTCCGCTCTGCTTGATCAGTGTCTGTAGGGAACCTTCCTTTAGGTCCAGTGCAGGTTCAACCCACTGGCTTCTCAATTCAACCAAAGCATTTAGTCCATGAGTATTTCCTAAACTCAATCCCAGGTCTACAAGTACTTCTCCCAAGGATCTTGAGCAAGTCATTTCCCTCCTTGAATTTCGGCTGCTGTGTCCAGATGGAGTGTAATTCAGGACCCCATCAAAATCACCATCCAAGACAAAATGAAAATTGCAAAGGAAAGGATGCATCAGGAAATCTTTCAAGTCAGTAAGTCATCCTGTAATAAAGTGATGATTCTCCATGCTCAGAGCTGTGGGCCATGGGGGCAGAGAAGGCTGATGTCTTTTCTCCAGCTGCTGAGCTCCAAGTATGGGAAACTTGTCAAACCCAGAGCTATGTTTTGCAATCTCTTTAAAAGGCGCTGCTCATATAGAGGCACTGTGGATCGATTTGTGGTGCTAAAGTGCTTGCACCCTTTCCGGAGGGGGCAGAGTCCCTGAATATTTAACAAGGAAAGTAATAGTCTTAAACGGGAGGGTGGAATTGAGTTGGGTGGTTTGGGGCAGCTGCAGCCTGGACTATGAAAAAAGAAGATGGACAATTTTTATTGATTTGGGGCCTATTTTTTCTTACTTTATTTGCTGCTTTAAAATCTATGCACTTTGCTCCTAGCAGCTTCCTGTCTGGATAATAGAAAAACACTTTCTGTAAGTGGTTAACTTGACAGGTTTTGATTTGTGCCTGGGCTGCCAAGAGCCACTTATGACTCTTATCCTGCACGTTTACAATCCTCTGTATATCCTGGATTCATTTGTTCATCCATTCATTCAACTTTGGTTGAGTTCTTACCATGTGCATGAAAAAAAAATACTCTTTGCCAAAAATAAATAAAAGTAAAAAATTTTCTGCTCGGAAGAAGCTCCCATAAGGCAAGACACATTGACAATGCTCTGTGTGATGTGTTTGAATGTGGTGTGCCGAGCTCTCTAGAAATAATAGACACAACTCCGCCTGGCTTGGCTGTCAAAGAAGCCATTTCAGAATATATGTCTCTGGCTGGATTGATCTCCACTTTTTATCTCAACACTCAGTAGTCAAATAGGTTAATCACTGAATAAATCGGCGGTTCTGTTTTCCAAACTGAGTTGGTTAGACTAGGTTTCCACAGGTTCCCCAGCATCCACACACAAGGAAAAACTGCATAAGGAACTAAGAGGGACAGCAATTTACTTCCAGCAACTGTCCCAGTGCCACAGACAACTGGACATCATTATTCAGAATGCAACTGACATTCTAATAGTTTAATAAACCTATAATTTAGTTCCCTCATTTCTGGTTCTTGTCACCTGTTGCTTCTCCCTAGTATGTCAGCATTTCCACCACTCAAGACTCCTGTTTACTGTCTTTCTTTAGATATTTCTCTACAACTTCCTATTTTTACCGCTAAGATAAACAGATAATATAATTCTTAGTCTTAGGGTTATCAGTCTTCCCTGGGTTGTGATGAGAAAAGAATTGCTGCCTAGGCATTTTATTTTTTTAAATTAATTAATTTATTTTAATTCTAGGCTAATTAGTTTACAGTATTGTAGTGGTTTTTGCCATACATTGACATGAATCAGCCATGGGTGTACAAATGTGTGACAACGCTGTTCACACCCAGAGTAAAGATATTTAGATAAGGACCCAAGCTTTGGATCCCTGCCCCAAGTTTCTGCTTTTGGATTCCTGGGTCACCTTTTAAAGTTACCACATAAGAGCTGAGCCCATGGAAAGTGAGTGATCTCTACCCAATCACTTTGTAAGTAGCAGGGACTTTCTACTCTGCTTTCTGTCTCATGATTGCTTTCTCTTGAGTTAGGACTGACCTTCCTCTGGCTCACTGCACCCCACACTCCCAGTTCTGGTATCTGTAAATAATAAATCTTGTGACTTTACTTCCTTCCCATTAGTGTGTTGAAACTGTGTGCCTGCTACAGGCTAAGCTGCTTCAGTTGTGTCCGATTCTTCTGAGACGCTATGGACTATAGCCGACCAGGCTCCTCTGTCCATGGGATTCTCCAGGCAAGAACACCGGAGTCGGTTACCATGCTCTCCTCCAGGGATCTTTCCAGCCCAGGGATGGAACCCGCAACTCTCGTGTCTCCTGCTCTGCACTGGCGGGCAGTTTCTCAGCCCACTGCTGCCGCACACTTCTCATCAAAGTGGCCCAGGGTTCTCGTTTCCCCAAAGTAGGAACTTGGATGCTAAAGGAGCTCCCTGCCAACCCTGTGAGGGTGGCTTGTGCCTCTTCCTTCAGCAGGTCTTAATCTGCATACCCTTAATTTAACACGCCAGCTACAGGGCCACTGAACACATGGGTTTAGGACTAATCTGAATTAAAGCCTTATTCCAGCCATCTCCCTTGCAGTTCACCACAGTCACACGGATGCTCTTGTTCAAAGTGTCACAGAGAAACAAAGCTGCCTTGAAGACTGCGTTGGAGCAGACTGGCCAACGGTGTGACCAGATCTGTCCTTGCTCAGTATGAGTTCATTGTCAGCCCCCAGTCTCAGCCCCACTAAATCACAAATCCTTCCTCTCGACTTGCCTCTATTCAGATTTTAGGTTAGAACTTCTAAGCAAACAAAAACCCATTCTTGGTGCTGCTTATGTCAGCAACTATTCTGGATTCATTTGGGGTGGGGGGTGATAGTGTTCAGCAGAAATAAAAATCTTTAAAAGGAAATTGTGGCTGGATGGGATATTTTTATACCTTTATTTATTCAGGCTGAATATTAAATATTAGAGAAGCAACTCTTTGGATAACTGTCAATAAGGATATCTTGAACCCAGATATGAAGGCTTTTGTTGAAATAGTAGGTACTTTGGAAAGAAACTATTATAACTTTTGCTATGTGAGTAGTTAAAGATCAGTCTGTAATCAATATATACCAATAGAAAAGGAGTTTCTAGGTCATTGAAAGGGAAAGTGTTAGTCACTCAGTTGTGTCCAACTCTTGGCGATTCCATGGACTTTAGCCTGCCAGGCTCCTCTGTCCAAGGAATTCTCCAGGCAATAAGATTGGAGTGGGTGGCCATTCCCTTTTCTAGGGGTTCTTCCTGACCCAGGGATTGAACCCGGGTCTCCCACATTGCAGGCAGATTCTTTACCACCTGTGCCACCAGGGAAAAATCCATATGCAATCAACATGGGTTAGTCGCTCAGTTGTGTCTGACTCTTTGCAGCCCCATGGACCATAGCCTGCCAAGCTCACCTGTCCATGGGATCCCCATGGCAAAAATACTGGAGTGGGTTGCCATTCCCTTCTCCAGGATGTAAGCAGTATATGCCAATAGAAACATAGTTTCTAGGTCAATAGAACAGCCCAAAATTCATTTAGCAAGGGGTTTTCTTTGTGTTGTCATGTTCTACTGCTCTCTTCTTGGGAGGAGGGGAGAACGGTTCAATTTGTTTCTATGAATTTTTGTATTAAGGATATTTAATTCTTTCAATTTTTGTGCAGAAATCTCCAATTATTCTATTATTGAAACGTTCTCTCCAACCATTCCTGTCCCAACTGCCCCCAGTACATATGAGCTTCTTATTTTACTTACTTTTCTGACAACGACGCTTATTCTTGTTTGATCACTGCTCTGGCTCTCTGTTCTCTTCCTTGACCTTGTGAAGGCATGACAATTTAAAGTCCATTTTGGAAAAGAGTCATATCCTCATTGGACTGCATGTTGAAATAGGGATTTCATTTACCTTCCTTTGTAATACTATTAAATACTTAGGCTATGGAAAACCTGGAGTTTTGTCTACTGTAGACTTTGACTAAGGAGAGTAGAGAAGAACCAGTGAGGGCTTTGCACCTAAGAAATTGTTCAGGTTTCAACATTCAAAAGAGTTAGTATAGAAGAGCTTGGTTGACCAACAATGAAGGCATTTCTCCTTCTTCTCTTGTCAATTGAGCCAGTGCCTAAATATTCCAGACTTCCCACCTTCTGGTGAGGCAGTTTGATAATGTATTTAATGTGACAGCCCAGGGGAGAACGGAATTCAATTTTCCACAACAATTAGGTTTTTAAGGAAATTAATTTTAGGGAAGCTTATTTAAAATAACACACTTGTGCCTTATCTTTGCAACTTGCGTGATCACAATTTTTTTAAGAGTAGCTGTTCCAAAATCTTTATGTATTTATGACTCATTTATAAGCCTATGTGAAGTATGTACTAATATTCTTAATTAAAAATTAGGAAACTAAAGTTCAGAGAGGTTAGCTAATTTATCCAGTATAAAACCTGTTAATTTATCCAGTATAAAACCAGTTCTTAAGGGGCAAGATGATGGAAAATGAAAAAAGAAAAATAGGGAAAAAAGAAAAAGAGGAGGATAAAATCAAGTTTTTTAACAGTGTCAAACCTCAAAGCCATTTTGAAGATGAATGGCATACTGAAGCCTTCCCAGGTAACTGAATGGTATAGTCTCCGCCTGACAATACAATGGAGTAGTCCCAGGTTGGATCTCTGGGTCAGGAAGATCCCCTGGAAAAGGAAACGGCAACTCACTCCAGTATTCTTGCCTGGAGAATTCCATGGACAGAGGAGCCAGGTGGGCTTCAGCCCACGATGTCACAAAGAGTCAGGCACAACTGAGCACGACACACAGCATACCAAGAGGATAAAGTTAATCTTGAACTTAAGCCCCTGGATGGGTTTTTTACTTGTTTGTTGTACTTATCTGAGTTTGGTCTGACAGTAATTTGCACCATCAGACAGTTTTGAAATCTATGTTCATATACTGACATTAATCATGAGTGCCTTATTTTTGTCCTGAAAGTCAAAGTGTTAGTCAGTCAGTCATGTCTGACTCTATTGACCCCATGGACTGCAACACACCAGGCTCCTCTGTCCATGAAATTCTCCAGGCAAGACTCCTGGAGTGGGTTGCTATGTCCTTGTCCAGGGAACCTTCCTGACCCCCGGTCCTGAACCTGGGTCTCCTGTATATCACAGGCAGATTCTTTACTGTCTGAGCCACCAGGGAAGCCCCACTTTTTGTTATAGAGTAATGTTAAACAAATGAAAAAAAATTAACTCAGTAAACAGGGACCCCACCATATAAGAACAGGAACTGATCAAAAAGGGAGAGGTAAGAGGGACACTAAATCAGGGGGAGGATACTGTAACTTATATGGCCAAGAGTGAATACAGATAGAAAGAAGTGTTGAATTCAGGACACGTTTGCAATCCACTGACGCACAGAAGTCTTACAATATATATGAGAAGATATATATATTATAAGAACATTGTATATATTTACCTTATCTCAGAACCTGGCATTCTGCTTGGCTCAAAATAGCAACAATTTACTGAATCATTTTGACTGTATTAATATAAATCATATATGTTTTGGGGGCTCTGTGACTTTTATTTTCAAAAAAGATTGTTAATAATGTCCTGAGTAATTAAGTGTTGATTGCACCTACATTTCTCTGACACTCATCTTCTTTTTATCATACGTTTGCTTTTGGATTTCTGGAACAAAAGCTATTTCTGCTCTGCTTGTTGCCTAAAGAACTTCACTCTTTATACAATAAATGAAAGAAGTCTCAGAGATACCAGAAGAAAGAGGAAAAGGCATTTATTCCATGAACTAATCTGGAAACCTGTAACTTGCTTGATTTAAAAAGTGGGTTTCAAAATGAGGCATTTTCCAGGACTAAAATTTTCACAAGAACCTCTCAAGTTATATTACATTTTGATATGCATGATCTCATTTGGTGAAACTGAAGAGCTGAGATTATGACCTATATTTTAAAGATGAAGAAACGTTCACCAAGAGGTAAAGCTGTTT
Source organism: Moschus berezovskii (assembly GCF_049115385.1). NCBI lineage: Eukaryota > Metazoa > Chordata > Mammalia > Artiodactyla > Moschidae > Moschus > Moschus berezovskii. Next base: position 118,827,054 of record NC_142464.1, read on the forward strand.
GTGAAAGTGAGAGGTCAGGGTAGAAATCAAATGGAGTTCTGGGCTTTCTCTAGGGCATGGGGTAGCCATTGCTTATCAAAGCTATTTCTCATTTCCCATTGAGGAGAGGTGGTTTCTCCGTTAAACTTCAAGAAAAGGGCACAAAATTTCAAAAATTCAGACTGTTTTGTTACCTTCAGGAGACAGAGATATCTATTTGTGAAAAATAAAATGTAGGCCAGAGGGTCAATTTTAGCCTCCAGTTTGAGTTTAACATTCCTTAAAATATATATTTGATGTTGAGGATCTAGGCAAGGAAAAAGTATTCAAAGCTACTCTGTAAACTCTTGATACTATTTTTGTTCTGATTTTGAATTATGTTTTCTCTGTTGCTGTTGTTCAGTCCCTAAGTCATGTTCGACCTACGTGACCCCATGGACAGGCCAGACTCCTGTGTCTATGGATTTTCCGGGCCAGAATGCTGGAATGGGTTGCCATTTCCTTCCGCATCACTTGCATATCCTGAATTGGCAGGCAGATTCTTTACCACTAAGCCACATGGGAAGCCTATGTGTTTTCTTTAGCCACCTCTAAAATGTGTTGAACTAAAATGAAGTAATTGCATTTTTAGAATGCTCTCTTATTTGCTTATTCAACAAAAAATTATCATGCACCTACTGAAGCCTGGATATAATTTTTGATGATACAAATAGAAAGAGAAAGATTTCTTGACCTAATAAAAATGTGTGAAAGTACTATTTAAAATGACTGGCATTTATTTAATACTTACTACATGCCCACTTCAGCTTTAATTGTTCATTGGGATTAGCCCGCTTAGATCTTCATAGTTCTATACGTTAGGTATTATAATTATCCACATTTTATACACAAAAAAGTGGGGCACAGAGAGGTTAAGTGACTTTCCAAAATTCACTCTGTCAATAAGTTAGAGAGTTGGGATCCAAACCAAGGCAGTCTGGTTCCTAAGCCTTTGTTTAACTAGTATAAAATATTGATTAGCACACCACAAAAGTTTGAACACATTATTCCATATGAGTGACATTTGAGTACAACTAATTGGGGAAGCCTCAGTAACTAATACAGCAGAGATATTCTCAAGATTCAGTTTTTCCTTCTCTTTAATAACACAAAAGAGATGCTTGCCAGTTACCAAACTGTTTCTCTATCATTCTCCTCTTGTATATCTCACTCCCTTTTCCCAGACTTTATCTTCATTACTTCAATAAAAGGACAATTCTTCTATTACTTTCATAGCACGATTGCATGTTTGGGATCAAGATGTGGAGTTCTGATTATTTGCCAAAGGAGGTTGCTGTACTTATGGCATGTGCTTAGGCCAAGGGACTTCCCAGGAGGCTCTAGTGGTAAAGAACCTGCCTGCCCGTGCAGAAGACATAAGAGACTAGAATTTGATCCCTGGGTCAGGAAGATCCTCTGCAGAAGGGCGTGGCAACCCACTCCAGCGTTCATGCCTGGAGAATCCCATGGACAGGGGAGCCTGTGAGCCTGCAGTCTATAGGGTTACAAAGAGTCAGACATGACTGAAGCACCTGAGCGTGCACACACACGTTTAGGCCAAGGTACTAGGACAGCAAATGGTGACTTCAAGCACTACTATGCTCTGTGTGTTTTAGGATTTGCCACAGTTCACAGAAATCTACTCAGAGGAAGCAGCTCATTTAATTATTGGAGGATTTGCTTTAATGACATGACTGTCCAGCTGTCGAGAAAAAGTACACTCTTCAGTGTTCCTTTTCAGTGCCCTTGGACCAGCTCTAGAACTAAGCTCCTCGGTCCCGGAGTGCCTCATTTCACATGCACCATCACTCCCACCACTGCACCGTTGCTTGGCAACAGCAGTACTTGTTCCACTTGCAAGATGGGAAGGAGACAAATGGATAACCAGGAAAACCCCCAGCCTTGTAATTTCTCATACCATTGTGCAAAAGCAGAGGGTGAGTGCTCAGCCTTAATGCTGTCTCAAAATGGCCGTCTGTAGGTACTTTCTGTTACCAGAAAGGAACCATTAGTATCCACTACACTTAAAATAAGGGGTCCTTTTATCTCTTAAAGCCTTAGTGGTTCAAATAGTGCTCTTTATTTATAAATCTGATTGTGTTGCTAACTACTAGGGAGATACTAGTGGTAAATGATCTGATAGTTGAGGTATAGGTAAACTGACACTGAGAAATCAATCAATCAGTCATGCAGATTTTAGTGAGGACTTGTTAGGAACACTAACAGCCATCATTTAATGAGTGCCTTCCCTGTGTGCACCTCCATGCTAAATGCTCCATACATCACCTTGTTTAATGCTCACAACACTCTTGTGAGATAGAATCTATTATTCTTGCCTTAGAGATAAGGAAATTGCCGTTCAAACAGGTTAAATAAATTGTTCGTTGTCATGCAGAGTGTCAGATTTGAACCTAGGGCTGTTTGACTCCAAATTCTCTTAACCTCTAAGACCATTTGTCTACTCTACTTGCTACTCCCCATGGCCAGTGCCAGTCTCTGAGATACTTCAGAATGCCAGCCTTATTTGTCATGCACCTACTCTGTGGTAGGCCTCCCAGGTGGCACTAGTAGTAAAGAATCTGCCTGTCAAGGCAGGAGATGCAAGAAACGTGGGCTCGATCCCTTGGTCGGGAAGATGCCCTGGAGTAAGAAATGGCAACCCACTTCAGTATTCTGGCCTGGAAAATTCCATGGACAGAGGTGACTGGCAGGTTATATAGTCCATGGGACCACAAAGAGACACGACTGAACACAAACACACCTTATACTATATGGTAGCCTACAAGTAACAAATTGAAGTTGTCTGTTTTACTAATTAAAATTCTGTGCCTCTCCTTTAACTCTTTTATACATTTTTTTGATGGTTGAGCGTCAAGGAGGTCTGGGATCAAATATTGACTCTACAACTTATAAGTTTATATAAACTGGTGAATGAAGTTGTAAAATTAGCAGCTCATAATTATTTTATCCATCAAAAACTGTGAAGAATCTGAGATTTTTTCATTTGCAAGATAGCAAGTAAATCTGCTATACATAGATGCCAGTGAGAGACAAAAGACTTCCGGTTAGAGGTAAAGGCTTTCATTATTCACGGCACAGTAACTCAGTGGTAAAGAATCCCCCTGCCAATGCAGGAGAGCTGGGTTCGATCTCTGGGTCAGGAAGACACCCTGGAAGAGGAAACAGCAGCCCACTCCAGTGTTCTTATTCTTGCCTGGAAAATCTCATGGACAGAGGAGACTGGTGGGCTACAGTCCATAGGGTCACAAAGAGTCAGGCATGGCTGAGAGACTGATCATGATATGCTGAGGCACGGCAGGCAGCGTGAGATTCACAGTCACATTGGCTTGTCTTGTCCTCTTTGTCCATGAGATGATATAGAGAGGTCTACATAGATGCTATGTACAGAACAGGCCTGTATCACAGTGGAAGAACTCCAAGTCTTTTTGGGAAAACACAAAAAGAAAACTCTAGTCTTTTTCTTTTTTTATTTGGGTATGGTTTTGGGCTTCCCAGGTGGTGCTCAGTTCAGTAACTCAGTTGTGTCCAGCTTTTTGCGACTCCATGGACTGCAGCACACCAGGCTTTCCTGTCTATCACCACCTCCCAGAACTTGCTCAAACTCATGTCCACTGAGTCGGTGATGCCATCCAACCATTTCATCCTCTGCTTTATCGTCCCCTTCTCCTTCTGCCTCAATCTTTCCCAGAATCAGGGTCTTTTCCAATGAATCAGTTCTTCCCGTCAGGTGGCCAAAGTATTGGAGTTTCAGCATCAGTATCAGTCCTTCCAAAGAGTAATCAGGACTTATTTCCTTTAGGATGGACTGATATGTTTTCCTTGCAGTCCAAGGGACTCTCAAGAGTCTTCTCCAACACCACAGTTCAAAAGCACCAATTCTTTGGCACTCAGCTTTCTTTATAGTCCAACTCTCACATCCATACATGACTACTAAAAAAAATTAGGTGATGCTAGTGGTAAAGAATCTGCCTACCAATGCACAAGACACAGGGGATGCAAGAGAAACAAGTTCGATCCCTGGGTCAGAAAGATCCCCTGGAGAAGAACATATCAACCCACTCCAGTATTCTTGCCTGGAGAATTCCATGGTCAGAGGAGCATGGGCTACAGTCCATGGGCTGCAAAGAGTCAGACACGACTGAGAGACTTGTATGTTATAGCTCATTACAATGTTGTGTTAGTTTCTGCTATTCAAGGAAGTGAATCAGTGAAATGTATACATATAGCCTTCCTTCTTGGACCTCCCTCCTATGCCCCCGACATCCCACCCCTCTAGGTTATCACAGTCCCCCAAACCAAACTCCCTGCACTATAACAGCTTCCCACTAGCTGGCTAGTTTACACATGCTAGTGTATATATGCCAATTCCAATCTCCCAATTCAAGGGGACTGCTGAAAAATGTACCCAATATTTGCCCCATGAGGAGACATTATCTCTATCCTTCTGGCCAGGAAGCAAACCTTCTCTCTGCTCTGGAGGAAGACACTGCCCTTATCTTCCAAGGATGCTGCTATCTAGGACAATGCCTACCCAAGGCATGCAGAAATGTGAACGCTCCACAGATAAGTGTTTCCCAACAGTAGTATCAAATAATCAAAAGCATGTTATAAGATAACTGCTTGCAACAATATCTGCCAGAGTGAAGAAAATGGATGTGTTTCTTGAGTGAATGAGTGAAAAGTGGAGTGATATTAAGATCCAAATGAATGAGAGTGGGAAACAGAAAAAGAGGAAAATATGCACTTGGGAATCAAAAGATCCTGATTTCATAGTTGCTTCCACAGTTTTTATCTGGGATTACAAAACTCCTTTAAGTCTCATAGTGTTCACTGACATAATGAAAATCATAACACAAACACTTCAGAGTTATGATTATAATTATATGTGAGACACTGTATACATATGCACATATATCTATATGTTAAGCTCATATGGCACACACACACACCTATATGTATATAAAATCTGTCTCATGGAAGGCAAGCAATATACTGTTATGGACTCTTGCTTTAATATAATAGAAATCAAACTGAGCAGACTTAAGCAGAGAGGGACGCACATGGATATCTGGTGGAACTCAAGTGTGAAAATGCTTCCAGCTCTGAGAAAAGATGGCAAAGCGGGCCTCAAAGAATATAGGAATCGTTTATGCTTATTATTACCATTGCTTTTATTTGGTTTTCAGTATATCTGAAAGAACACCGAAGAATTGATGCTTTTGAACTGTGGTGATGGAGAAGACTCTTGATAGTCTCTTGGACTGCAAGGAGATCAAACCTGTCCATCCTAAAGAAAATCAGTCCTGAATATTCCCCGGAAGGGCTGATGCTCCAATACTTTGGCCACCTGATACTAAGAACTGATTCATTAGAAAATACTCTGATACTGGGAAAGATTGAAGGCGGGAGGAGAGGGGGACGACAGAGGATGGTTGGATGGCAGACGCTGAATGACATCACCAACTCGATGGACATGAGTTTGAGCAAGCTCTGGGAGGTGGGGAAGGACAGGGAAGCCTGGCATGCTGCAGTCCATGGGGTCGCAAAGTGTCGGGCATGACTGAGTGACTGAACTGAACTGAACTGAAAGTCTAATTTCTTCTTTTTCCTATTTCACTAACTTGTCTTTATCTGCTCATGGAGAAAGATGTAGTTATCTCACGATGTAAGAGATTATATATTTGGGTCCAGCCAGATGGAAAGACATTTTGGTTCTGATTTGAATTTTGGGAGGAAGAGATAGTTCTTGGTTCATTGGGTTAGATGTTCACCTTGGATAAATCTACTATGGTCCGAAGCAGATGGAGGACATCATAGGTAGAAACCCTAGCTGCACAAGCCCACCTCTGTGGTAGAGGGGTGGGTGGTGGGCAACCGCTTGTGAAGAGGGGTAGGTGATAACTCCATTATACAGCTACTACTTTTATTATTATACCGTGCTTTGAGAAGAATTTCTACCACTTACTAACTAAAGAGTCCAGACTACTGCACTACAGAATTCACAAAGAAAGAAGGATTGGGTTGCATGTGGGGGCTGGAGAGTCATGCTTTCCAAAGAGAGAATGATCTGTGGGGTGTTATATCTGGGAGAGGAATGGAAATGAACACATTCTTAAAGAGTAGTTGCTTTTCATATGTTGAAACTAGTAAACAAAATAATCAAAAATTGCACTTTTTATAGGTACTCTGTCACTGATGGTAGAACCCAGTGATGCTTCTGAGTCTGTGTGATGGGCAGGTGAGGTGAGTGGTATGGTTGGGAGGGAAGATTTAAGACTTGAGAGGTAAACAGGGGTCAGATGTTGCAGCCAGCTGTGGGGCATGTTTCAGCTTGACGTACCGACAGTTAGAAACCTTTCAACGGCTTCATTCAGCCAAGTTTTCAACATGACCCAGAAACTGGATGAAAGGGAAAGGGGCAACGACAGAGATAAGTTTGATGCCCAGTGTCAATCTTTGGTAATTGACGAATGCAGATAATATACTCTCTGTAATGAGAAACCCAGAGGAGGTGGTTCAAGTGGATTATGACATCCAATTAAAGATGACATCCAATTAAAGTTGGCAGCTTGAAATCTCAGAGATGTTTATGAACACCCTAAAGAGAAGATCAGGACATACAGAGCATATAAAGTGTAAGGAAGCAGAGGGGGAAAGGTCAACAAAGTAAAATCAGGTTTGGAACTTAATATAGAACTGTGAACACAGTAGCACTGTTATACAGAGTGAAGTAAGTCAGAAAGAGAAAAACAAATATTGTATATTAATGCATATGTATGGGCTTCCCTGGTGGTTCAGATGGTAAAGAGTCTGCTTGCAATTAAGGAGATCTGGATTTGATCCTTGGGTTGGGAAGATCCCTTGGAGGAGGGAATGGCAACCCACTCCAGTATTATAGCCTGGAGAATCCCCAAGGACAGAGGAGCCTGGTGGGCTACAGTCCATGGGGTCTCAGAGTCAGACATGACTGATCAGCTAAGCACAGTACAAGGCATATATATGAAATCTAGAAAGATGGTACTAATGGACTTATTTTCAGGGCAGCAGTGAAGATGCAGACATACAAAGAGACTTGTAGACACAGTGGGGGAAGGAGAGTGTGGGACGAATTGGAGAGTAGCATGGAAACATACACATTACTGATAGTCTATGGTGAATATTGTCGGATTCATGGTCTCTGAAGAAGAAGATTTAGCTTTGGGACCAGGGAACAGGCATGATCACTCAAGAGCTTTTGCGTAGCAGAGTTTTATTAAAGTATGAAAAGGGACAGGGAAAGCTTCTGACATAGACATCAGAAAGGGGACGGAGAGTGCCCTCCTCTCTAGTCTAAGCAATTATACACTTTTTAAATTAGTTATTCAGTTTAGTTCAGTTGCTCAGTCATGTCCGACTCTTTGTGACCCCGTGAATCACAGTATGCCAGGCCTCCATGTCCATCACCAACTCCTGGAGTTCACTCAAAATCATGTCCATCGATTGGTGATGCCATCCAGCCATCTCATTCTCTGTCGTCCCCTTCTCCTCTTGTCCCCAATCCCTCCCAGCATCAGAGTCTTTTCCAGTGAGTCAACTCGTCGCATGAGGTGGCCAAAGTATTGGAGTTTCAGCTTTAGCATCAGTCCTTCCAATGAACACCCAGGACTGATCTCCTTTAGAATGGACTGGTTGGATCTCCTTGCAGTCCAAGGGACTCTCAAGAGTCTTCTCCAACACCACAGTTCAAAAGCATCAATTCTTCAGCAATCAGCTTTCTTCACAGTCCAACTCTCACATCCATACATGACCACTGGAAAAACCATAGCCTTGTCTAGACAGACTTTGGTTGGCAAAGTAGTCTCTGCTTTTTAATGTGCTATCTAGGTTGGTCATAACTTTCCTTCCAAGGAGTAAGCGTCTTTTAGTTTCATGGCTGCAATAAGCATCCACAGTGATTTTGGAGCCCAAAAAAACAAAGTCTGACACTGTTTCCACTGTTTCCCCATTTATTTCCCATGAAGTGATGGGACCAGATGCCACGATCGTCGTTTTCTGGATGTTGAGCTTTAACCCAACGTTTTCACTCTCCTCTTTCACTTTCATCAAGAGGCTTTTGAGTTCCTCTTCACTTTCTGCCATAAGGGTGGTGTCATCTGAATATCTGAGGTTACTGATATTTCTCCCAGCAATCTTGATTCTAGCTTTTGCTTCTTCCAGCCCAGCGTTCCTCATGATGTACTCTGCATAGAAGTTAAATAAGCAGGGTGACAATATACAACCTTGATGTACTCCTTTTCCTATTTGGAACCAGTCTGTTGTTCCATGTCCGGTTCTAACTGTTGCTTCCTGACCTGCATATAGGTTTCTCAAGAGGCAGATCAGGTGGTCTGGTATTCCCATCTCTTTCAGAATGTTCCACAGTTTATTGTGATCCACACAGTCAAAGGCTTTGGCATAGTCAATGAAGCAGAAATAGATGTTTTTCTGGAACTCTCTTGCTTTTCCCTTGATCCAGTGGATGTTGGCAATTTGATCTCTGGTTCCTCTGCCTTTTCTCAAAGCAGCTTGAACATCTGGAAGTTCACTGTTCACGTATTGCTGAAGCCTGGCTTGGAGAATTTTGAGCATGACTTTACTCGCGTGTGATATGAGTGGAATTGTGTGGTAGTTTGAGCATTCTTTGGCATTCCCTTTCTTTGGGATTGGGATGAAGACTGGCCTTTTCCAGTCCTGTGGCCACTGCTGAGTTTTCCAAATTTTCTGGCATATTGAGTGCAGCACTTTCACAGCATCATTTTTCAGGATTTGAAATAGCTCAACTGGAATTCCATCATCTCCACTAGCTTTGTTCGTAGTGATGCTTTTTTTTTTTATAATTTTTATTTTATTTTATTGTATTGGTTGGTTTTGCCATACATTGACATGAATCCGCCCAGGGTGTACATGAGTTCCCCTTCCCGAACCCCCCTCCCACCTCCCTCCTCCCCTTATCCTCCTTCTGGGTCATCCCTGTGCACCAGTCCCGAGCATCCTGTATCATGCATCGAACCTGGACTGGTGATTTGTTTCACATATGATAATATACATGTTAATGCAATAGATGAGATCAGAAACACTCTGGAGGGAACAAACAGTAGAATAACGGAGGCAGAAGACAGGATAAACGAGCTAGAAGATAGAACTGTAGAAATAAATGAAACAGAGAGGAAAAAAGAAAAACGTAGTGATGCTTTCTAAGGCCCATTTGACTTCACAGTCCAAGATGTCTGGCTCTAGGTGAATGATCACACTATCGTGATTATCTTGGTCCTCAAGATGTTTTTACAGTGAATCAAAAGACTGTCTCAAGGTTATACAGATTTGGAGAAGGAAATGGCAACCCACTCCAGTGTCCTTGCCTGGAGAATCCCAGAGACGGGGGAGCCTGGTGGGCTGCCGTCCATGGGGCCGCACAGGGTCGGACACAACTGAAGGGACTTAGCAGCAAGAGCAGCAGACCCACTCCCATAATACACATTTTAAGATAACAGGATTAGTCAGAAGGTTTTCAGGAAGGAGAAACATGTCCTCAAGCAGGATCCATTATTGTTACCAAGGAACGTAGAAGAAAACATTTGTCCTTTCCACCTTGAGAATTCCAGACCACACCTCCTCCTTGAGAAGCCCTAGGCACCTTTCTCCTCCTCAGGGACCCTGGACTTTTTAATCAACCTGCCTAGGAATTGACTCTCTCATTACCATATGTAAAATAGAAAGCCAGGGGAAATTTACTGTATGACTCAGGGAGCTCAAACCCAGGGCTCTGTGCTAGGAGGATGGGATGGGTTGGGAGGGGACCTACTTATACCTGTGGCTGATCCATGTTGATAATGGCAGAAACCAACACAGTGTTGTAAAGTAATCATCCTCCAGGTGAAAGTACATAAATAAATAAAATAGCAGCAGCAACAACAAAGCCCAAATTTAAGACTCGCTGGAATCTCATTTCTGTTGCTTAGTAACTTAAAAAGATCACCTCTGAAATTTCAAACTCAGGGATAAAGTTGGAACCAAGGCACTCAGCATAAGTAAACAAATGACTAGCACTAACTTTAGGGAATCCCCTTGGCAAGTTCTGGTTTTGCCTCTTGGGGCCACTGACATGAGAAATCTGGATGTATTATGACAAGTCCTTTTATATGTCTACTTACTATTTATGTGTCCACTCATCAGCACCCTGATGGACCATTTTATGTTGTTTGATTGAATTCCTGGTGTTTTATGTTCTCGGTGGACAGGACAGAAAATTCTAACTTTCCTGCCCCATCTTGCTTGCTTAGACCAGCACCAGGACTGCAGAACGTGCTTCGACAGTCCTTGGGTTGGTCTGAGTGTGTTATTGTGCCAAAATAATGCAATAAACACAAAAGCGCTATGTGCTAGTTTTGTTCAGGGATTCCAGGGTACAGCAGACGGCAGTGCGCACAATGCTGCTAGAGCACTGCTCCCGAAAGCACAACAGGAGTTCAAAGGGAGGGCTGAAAGTGGGCCAGCGGGGACAGCTGCCGTGTGGGTGTAAAAGGTTCCATGTCTTCAGTTCCACAGCTCAGAGGACGCCTATAGAATTCAGGGACTGTTCAAAGCTTCTGGAATATGCACATTTCTGGGAAGATTCACACGAAGATTCACACGAGCTTGAAAAGCACATAAAATATGAAATCACAGACCAACAAAAATATTTCTTCTAAAGGTAGCATTATTCTCATAAACATGCCTTGGGGTAAAGAATGAGACTGAAGCTGCATTCACAGCAAGGTCAAGGAATAGCCTTGCCATTTTTCTCTCTCTGGAATCCAGTGTTTACTCATTTTTCAGGGGTAAAAATGAAAACAATAGCTGTCCTAACTCCATAGAGTTCATGCACGTTAAAGAACAAAGCTTTGGAATACGGTTGCTTTGTTATTTTGCAGTTGTATGATCCTGGGCAAATTATTCAAATATATTGTTCCTTATTATTACAATTGTGATGTTAACACAAACCTTGTATTGACTCCTGTTAACTCTATAAAGATGTGTCAGGGGCCTTGTAGTAAGGGCTTAATAACTGTTAACTATAATTATCATCACCTTTCCATTGTAAATGAGGAAACAGAAATTTAGAGCATTTAAGAAATGCTGTAAAGTTTCACGCATGCATGCGTGCTCAGTCATTTCAGACATGTCTGACTCTTTGTGACCTTATGGACTGTAGCCCACCAGGCTCCTCGGTCCATAGGATTCTCTAGGTAAGAATACTAAAGTGGGTTGTCGTGCCATTCTCTAAAGGATCTTCCCGACCCAGGGATGGAACTTGCTTCTTTTACATTACCTGCATTGGCAAGCAGGTTCTCTACCACAGTGCCACCTGGGAAGACTTTAAATTCTCACACAGAGCTACAGAAATGTTAGACCTTAATCTCAGATCCATTTGGAGGATTTTCCCCCAATGCCCTGCAAATAGTCTCTTTCTAGAATTCAATCAGGACAGCACAGTTTTGCCCATGCCAGAGCTTACTTGTCTCCAGCAGATAACGAGAATTTAGAAGTCTCCCCCGTTAGTCCCTGTCTATATTAGTCTCCTTGGGAATTTTATTTATCTGGTATTCATCAAGTATAGAAAAAATTGATGAAATTAATTAATAGCAGTTATAAATTCAGTTCAGAGACATCAAGATGAGAATCATATATTTGTCAGCTAAAGGAAAAGCAGCTTGAACACTGGCTTCCATGCTTGGGCAATAGAATGGAAATTAATGATCACTGACTGCATAGTTCATTTACCCCACAAAATCCCTAGGCAGTCATTTGGATCAAGTATATAGAAAATATTAAGCTGGCCTTTAATCTGATGGCAATGATTATTCATGACACACAAGAAAAGGGTAATTCTTGAAGTAAATTTCAAAGGATGCTGAGGAATGGGGAAAAAGGCACACATTCAAGTGAATTTTAGAATTCAAGAGAAATCTTTGGTCAAAGGGAGAAAACCAGATTTTAGTGTTTAATTAGCTTAAATTCTACATGGGTTATGTCTAAACAAGTGTGGATTGGTGGAGAGGGCATCAACATAGTTATGAACATCTAGTTCCTCAAAGTGGTTCTCTAAATTGTGTGACCTTGAGTAATCACACTTGTTCTGTGTTTCAGTTTCATTTGGTGTAATATAAAATAGTTGGACTAGTTTGAGAGATTTCAAAGTTCTCTCTCACAGATTTTCAAGATCATTCTTTCCCTGCTGGCTCAGTGGTAAAGAATCTACCCACAATACAGGACACCCAGGTTCAATTTCTGCATTGGGAAGATCTCCTGGAGAAGGGAATGGGTCAGCTCAGTTTAGTTGCTTAGTCATGTCTCACTTTTGCAAAGTCACGGACTGCAGCAGGCCAGGCTTCCCTGTCCATCACCAACTCCTGGAGCTTTCTCAGACTCATGCCAATCAAGTTGGTGATGCCCTATAACCATCTCATCCTCTGTCGGCCCCTTCTCCTCCCACTTTCAATCTTTCCCAGCATCAGGGTCTTTTCCAATGAGTCAGCTCTTTGCATCAGGTGGCTAAAGTATTGCAGTTTCAACTTCAGCATCAATCTTTCCAATGAATGTTTAGGACTGATTTCCTTTATGATCTCCTTGCAGTCCAAGGAACTCTCAAGAGTCTTCTCCAATACCACAGTTCAAAAGCATCAATTCTTTGACCCTCAGCTTTCTTTATAGTCCAACTCTCAAATCCATACATGACCACTGGAAAAACTATAGCTTTGACTAGACAGAACTTTTGTTGGCAAAGAACTGCTTTTTAATATGCTGTCTAGGTTGGTCATAGCTTTTCTTCCAAGGAGCAAGCATCTTTTAATTTGATGGCTGCAGTCACCATCTGCAGTGATTTTGAAACCCAAGAGAATAAAGTCTGTCACTGTTTGCACTGTTTCCCCATCTCTTTGCCATGAAGTGATGGGGCCAGATGCCATGATCTTAATTTTTTGAATGCTGAGTTTTAAGCCAACTTTACCAAGTTACTAAGCAGGTGGATTCTTTACCAGCTGAGCCACCAGGTAAGTCCAAGAATACTGGAGTGAGTAGCCTAACCCTCCCTTCTCCAGTGTATCTGTCTGACCCAGAAGTCAAACCTGGGTCTCCTGCATTGCAGGAGGATTCTTTACCAGCTAGGCTACCAGGGAATCCCTCAGGGAATGGTTATCCACTCCACCATTCTTTCTTGCTTGGAGAATTCCATGGAGAGAGGAGCCTGGAGGGCTACAGTCCATGGGGTAGCAAAGAGTCAGATGCGAGTGAATGACTGACACTTATTTGCAAGTAAATTACACAGACTAACACACAGTTAATTGCACACTTTAATCAATCAGGCATAAATAAAACTGTCAACTTGGACTTCTTGTCATAGCCAAATAACCTACGTTGTCAAATTGATTTTTTAATCATTCTGGGCAAATGCAAAGGACCTCCATGTTCAGAATGCCCCAGAATCCAAGAAGACTTAGGATGTGTAAGTGGAAGAATCCTTCTGCAGGAAGAGTCTTCTTTCTCTAGGGCTCATGGCCTCATAGTCTAAGTGCCTGATACTACGTTTTAGATTGCCAAGACATCCTTCTTTTGAATAGACAAGCAAGCTCAGTGCCAGCTGTACTAGCCAAACAACTAGATAAACAATCAGGCTTTCATCACCCATGAAGCTCCCTCTTTCAGAAAGCCCTGAGTCACCTAAATAACTGACCACTTGGATAACCCCATTTCTCCCTTCCCACACCTTAATCTTCACTGCTGCTGCTGCTGCTAAGTCGCATCAATCGTGACTGACTCTGTGCGACCCTGTGAGTAGCAGCTCTCAAGGCTCCTCTGTCCATGTGATTCTCCAGGCAAGAATACTGTAGTGGGTTGCCATTTCCTTCTAATCCTCACTCTTAAGCTTTAAATCAGCTTTAAATCAGTGAATCCCTTAGATGTCCCAGCTTTGGACCCTAGCAAAGGAAGCACTCTAGTTCCACCTTTCTCTCTCTCTGTCTCCCCAGCTCACCAGCCTTGCTGTGTGACCCTTGGGTTATGCTATTTGTCCTTCAGGACCTGTGTATAATCTATCTTGTTTCTGAAATTTCCCAGATGGTTTTTGATGAAGTGCATCCTGCAATCATATATAGAACCACAAGGTCAGGTTCAACCACAAATTTGGTCTTTGTGGGGGAAATTAACTGTGGGGACTCCTACCAGCAAGATCACCCTGGTGAATGCCTTATGCATTTCTAACCATAGTATCAATGTCAGGAGTGGGAGTAATACAACTGTCCTGTTAGTACCTCCTACCTTACGTGTCACTTCTATCCCCTCACCTATTGTTTCATAATAATACTAGCTGCCTTTCAATTCTTTAGTGATCTTGCCTTTGCTGTCCCAACACTTCATCAGCATGAATGATCTTTGCTTATAAGACTCTTCTTCCTGCTTTGGTATAAATACCTCCTTCTCAGAGAAGTCTTTGTGACCACGTTCTCCAAGCTGATTTTCTCTTGCTCATTTCTATCACTTAGTTCAGATTTGTTCCTTTTATTATCATTTTAGGAGACGTTTCTATGGGTTTATTTGTTATCTGTCTTCTGCATTTGTGTCAAAAATCCTGAAAGCGTCCTGTTAGCTTTGGAGTCTGTTTAACCTTGGATGATACCAGGTATAGAGCTGACAGATATTTATTAAAAGAAGAAAGACTTTAAAAAGTCTTCATAAAACATGGAAAGTAGTTTGGTTATCTTTTCTATGAGTTGTATGAACTTAGAATCTGAGGAGGCTGTGTAATTGTCCCTAAGGTCCATTCCATCTCAAATAATCTAAGACAAGTATCCTCAGCCTTTGTGTTATTGATGGTTTGGTCCAGATAATTCCCTGTTGCAGAGGTTGTCCTGTGTATTATAAAATTTGTAGCTGCATCTTTGACTTCTACCCACTAGATCAGCAGTCCCCAAACATTTTGACATCAGGGACTGGTTTTGTGGAAGATAATTCAATTTTTCCATAGACCGGGGTAGGGGAATGGTTTCAGGATGATTCTCATAAGGACCGTGCACAGGTCACAGTAGCGTTCGTGCTGCTGACCTGACAGGAAACGGAGCTTAGGCAGTAACACAAACCACGGGAGTGGCTGTAAATACAGATGAAGCTTTGATCACTGGCCTGCTACTCACCTCCTGCAGCATGGGCTGATTCTTAACAGGCCATGGGCTGTATGAGTCTGTGGCTCAGGGCTTGGTGACCCCTGTACTAGATGGCGGTAGCAAACTTAGTTAAATTCCCTGGGGAACAAAACTGCTCCTGGCTGTTCTGATTTATGTAAGATGATAAACTAAGCCAAGAACATTACAAGTTACACTGATTTTGAATGTTGTGACCATTTCACTTCACCTATTTTATTAATAGATTTCATTAAAAAGCAACCTTTATGCTACTTGTTTTAGGAATGTTCCTGATCTTGCCATGTGGGGGAGGGAGTTTATCATCGAAGAATTATGATAGCAAGAGCAGAAACTTCCTTTAAGTATGTAAGAAGAAGAGGACTTTATCAAACGTCTGTTAGGAATTTCCAGATTAGTTAGAGAATCAGGGCAAAAAAAGTGGCCCAGATCCAGGAAGGCCAGGCCACAAGAACCCCAGCCAGAACTGGTCAAAGCCCAGTATAATGTTTCAGTTGCCCAAGAACGCTGTATATGCCAGTTTGCATCCCTCTTGTGGTCATCTTGGGTACTGCTGCCCTGGTACACGGAAATTGGTGCTGCCCGCCCCTGCCACTCTGAGAAGGAAAAGGCACCCCACTCCAGTACTCTTGCCTGGAAAATCCCATGGATGGAGCAGCCTGGTAGGCTGCAGTCCATGGGGTCGCTATAAGTGGGACACGACTGAGCGACTTCACTTTCACTTTCACGCATTGGAGAAGGAAATGGCAACCCACTCCAGTGTTCTTGCCTGGAGAATCCCAGGGACCGGGGAGCCTGGTGGGCTGCCGTCTACGGGGTAGCACAGAGTCGGACACGACTGAAGCGACTTAGCAGCAGCAGCAACAGCAGCCCCTGTCACTGCCCCCAGAAGCATTCTCTGAGGCCCTGGTTCTTTGTGTCTCTTCTCCCCACGGTGTGCACCTTATTAGCTGACATAGTCTAAGCCTGACAGGCAAGAGAGGCTAGAAAAATGGAAGCTGGCCTTTAGGCTTCTCAGGTGGGAAGCAGGTTCTGCCTTCCCCCAGGACCACATGGTCTTATCGTCAGGAATTCGTGAGGCAAAGAAAGGGGGTTTATATCCCAGACAGCCCCAAAGCGACTAATACGTACTAATCAAAAGATAAAATATGGCAATGATCAAAAATATTCGCAATGGAAGAGCGCCAGTTACAGATCTCTCTCATCTGTTGAAGAACTAAACATCTGATGAGATGTGGTATGTTTATCCCTTTCCTCCACAGGCATTTGGAAATCTTTTCATTTGCAGGGGTGTGTGTGTGCCTGCGATTGCGCGCATGCTCGGTCCTGTCTGACTCTTTGTGACCCCATGGATTCTAGTGCTCCACAAACAACCTCACTATTATTTCGCTGCATTGCCCTTCCTGGTCTATGTCTGGGGAAGGCGCTACCAGAGACAGTCAGGACATTCTGGGAACACCCAGCAGAGTCCGAAATGTTTCTGTACTCTAGCTTGCTCACTTGCTTCAGCCGTGTTTGTCTCTTTGTGACCCTTTGGACTATAACCTGCCAGGCTCCTCTGTCCATGGGATCCTCAGGCTAGAATACTGAAATGGGTTGCCATGCCCTCCTCTAGGGGATCTTCCCTACTTGGGGATCGAACCCAGATCTCTTTTTTAAGTCTTCAGTGACAGGCAGGTTCTTTACCATTAGCACCACCTGGGAAGCCAAATGTGTGCTATAAGGCCCATCTCCTTTCCCCAAGGGGCGTTGAAATGACTCCTGAATGTGGGCAGACACATGACATTGCAGCCACCGAAGCTCAGCCGTGTGTGCTGGGTCTCCCGTTTGACCTCCTTGCATTTCAGTGTGTGAACTCCTCCTCTGTGGGCCAGGCTGCATGGCAAACAGCCAGAGGCTTCATGGATAATTCAAGCTCCAGTAGTTTCTCAGCTCAGACGGAACAGAACGGCTTTGCTAGAGTGGGAAACAGATTATAAACCTCAAGCTCATTTATTCTACAAATGTTTGCCATACTTAGAGAAGGCAGTTTTCCATAATTTTCTTCATTTCCTTCTTCAGTCAAATTGGCTCTCTTTGAACATTTCCTAGTATAATAAAAGAGCCCCAGTGAATGTTAGAGCTGGACAGGATAAGAGAAATGTGCTTTGTCTGTATGGGCGCCTCTGTCCTGCGTTCTACATTTATCACATGCTAACTGATGGCTCAGCGGGTAAAGAATCTGCCTGCAGTGCAGGAGAGACAGGAGACGTGGGTTCAGTCCCTGGGCTGGGAAGATGCCCTGGAGGAGGAAATGGTTACCCATTTCAGTATTCTTGCCTGAAAAATTCCACGGACAGAAGAGCCTGGAGGCCTACAGTCCAAAATGTCTCAAACAGTTGAATGCAACTAAGCACACAGCCACAGTTTATTCAGCATTAGCTATTAATAGATTATGTTGTTGTTGTTCAATTGCCAAGTCTCATTGGACTCTGTGTGACCCCATGGCCTGCAACACACCAGATGTCCATGCAGGGGTTCCAAATTAACCCCCATATCTCAATGATTTGATCCCATAAAATAATTATTTCTCATTAGAAAGATATGTCCAACATATTTTGCAAGGAATTCTGCTTCATGAAGTTCAAAATCACAGATTTAGGGCATCCCCTACGCGAAGAGGAGTGGTGCCTCCTCCAGAGTAGATAGGGATAGAAAACTTCTGGAAGAGCTGAGGTCTGAGATAAGATGTGAGGACAAGAAGGGGTTAGCTAGAATTTGCTTGGCTTTCCTTGAACAGAGTACCACAGCAGGGTGTATGCAGAACACCAATGCTGCTAATCATAAGTTACAAATACAAAGGAGCAAGAGATTAGACTAAGAAGGTCCAAGTCATCTTCAAGTGCTTAGATCTGACCTTAACATTATATATATTAATTCCCTTTGAAGGGTTTTAAACCAAAGTGTGAAATGATAAGGTTGATGATTCTAAAAATGTCAGCTTGGCTGCAGCATTCAGTTCAGTTCAGTTCAGTCATTCAGTCATGTCCGACTCTTTGTGACCCCATGGACTGCAGCACGCCAGACTTCCCTGTCCATCACCAGCTCCCGGAACTTGCTCAAACTCATGTCCATCGAGTTGGTGATGCCATCCAACCAGCTCATCTTCTGTCGTCCCCTCTCCTCCTGCCTTCAATCTTTCCCAGCATCAGGGTCTTTTCCAGTGAGCCAGTTCTTCACATCAGGTGGCCAAAGTATTGGAGTTTCAGTTTCCAATGAACATTTAGGATTGATTTCCTTTCGGATGGATTGGTTGGATCTCCTTGCAGTCCAAGGGACTCTCAAGAGTCTTCTCCAACACCACAGTTCTAAAGCATCCATTCTTCAACGCTCAGCTTTCTTTATGGCCCAAATCTCACATCCATGCATGACTACTAGAAAAACAATAACTTTGACTATACGGACATTTGTTGATGAAGCAATGCCTCTGGATTTTAATATGCTGTCTAGGTTGGTCATAGCTATTCTTCCAAGGAGCATGTATCTTTTAATTTCATTGCTGCAGTCACCATCTGCAGTAATTTGGAGCCCAAGAAAATAAAGTCTGCCACTGTTTCCATTGTTTCCCCATCTATTTGCCATGAAGTGAAGGGACTGTATGCTATGATCTTCATTTTTTGAATGTTGAGTAGCATAGATCATGGATTTAGCTGGAAGAATCTGGAGGCAAGGAGATTGACAGGAGGCTTTTGGTATCCAGATTGGAGAAATGAGTAAGGAAACTGGCAAGGATGGAGAGGAGAGAGCCTAGACAGGAAACACTTGCAAGTATTTGATTGGGATCAATAGGCTAGACTCTAGAAGGGAAGGGAGAAGATAAGACTCCTTGGTTTTTAGTTCCATAACTGTATGGATAATAGCCCTTAGATGCAGACTGAGAAAGAATGAGCAACCCCGGGGAGTAATTTGGACCTGTCGAGTTCGAGATGTCAACAAGACATTTTTATGATAATATTGAACAGGCAGTTTGACTCAAAATTTTTAACTCAAGGACAAAGTCTAGGATTAATCTATGTTTTGGAAAGCCTCAGTGTACAGGTGGCAGTAGAAATCATACAAATGGAAAAAAAATAACGTTTTTAGCAATAGAATACTGAAGGGATCAGCAGCTCAAGGATAAAGCTTGAGGGGTACATAGTGGAATATGCAGTGGGAAATTAAGCGTAGTGAGAAGGATTCCTTCATCGAAGTAGGAAAACAACCAAGAGTTTGATGGGTTAAGGACATGAAGGGATTAGCTTGTTTAAGAGCACAGGTCACCCAATGGTGTAAGTGGAATAATCCTAGAAAGAAATGTATTCATTAGATTTAATAATGATGAAGTAATTGATTATTTTAGTTTGCAATCAGTTGCAGTGCATTAAATCACCAAATATTTATAAAGCAAAACCATATATCATGCCTTGTGCTTAATACTGGGAATCCAGGGTGAATAAAAAGATATAGTCAGATCCTTCTCAAGCTTGAAGCCTAATGGGGGATATGGGCAATAAACACAACATATAATGGTATATAGTAAAATATTTGATAAGTATTATTAAGACAAATATTTAGAAATAAATGAAAAGTGAGTATATATTATTCTTCCAAGACTGTTTAATGGAGGGTAAGCATAGAGATTGAATTGTATTTGTAGGGGGAGTGTAATCTGAGTGTCAAGGATGGATAATTAGGATGAAAAAGATTTCAACAAGTTTATAAACCAAAGAAACGGCAACAACAAAAACACAGAAGCAAAGATACAGAAAAGAAAGGCAATACTTAATAGATTAAGGTGTGGAAGACACAAAGGAGGTCAGTGTTTCATACAGAAGATGTGGCTTAATACGGAGAAAGAGACGTGCTCCCCTCCAGAGCAGCGTGACCAGCGAGGAGAGAGAGTGGATGCTTTGTGTGGTGGGGGTGATATTCTTAACGAAATAGGAACTGATAAGGGTGGGGAAGAGGGTGTTTAAGTAGAACAAGAGTTTGGGGAAAATATAACAGCGAGTAGCTATTTAAAAGCAAAGGATCTATTTGTTTTTTAAAATAAAGAGCTTTTAGATGCACATAGGCTGAGCACACTTGAAGACCTCTGATTCAGAGACAAGGCAAAGTAGTCATCACACCTGGTACAGCATCAAAGTGACACATGTAGGTACCTCTTATAGTGGAGCAGTTGAGTCGTAGAGCATGTGATTAAATTCTGGTGAGTGTAAGGTGGACAGAAGTACTAGAAAATACCTCCAGGATTGACCCTTAAACGTTCTATATGACTCTCTGTCCTTGGAAAGCACAAATTCCAGAGGTTGTATTTCAGAGTCACCATCTAGAAAGGAGCCACCAAGGAAAGCTACAATTATTAAGTTGTGATGTGAATGAGAAATCAATTATTTTTTACTTAAATCACATAAATATCTTGGTGTATTTGTTATCATCATATTATTTTGTTTATCCTGACTAAAGTGAAAAAGCTGGCTTGAAACTCAACATTAAAAAAGACTAAGATCATGACATCCAGTCCCATCACTTCACAGCAAATAGAAGAGGAAAAAGTGGAAGCAGTGACAGATTTTCTTTTCTTGGGCTCCAAAATCACTGTGGATGATGACTGCAGCCATGAAATTAAAAAAAAACCAACAACAACAAAAACCACTTGATCCTTGGACAGAAAGCTGTGACAAACCTAGACAGTGTATTAAAAAGCAGAGACATCATTCTGCTGAGCAAAGTCCATATAGTCAAAGCTATGGTTTTTCCATTAGTCATGTACCAATGTGAGAGTTGGTCCATAAAGAAAACTCAGCAGTGCTGAAGAATTGATGATTTTGAATTGTGGTGTTGGAGAAGACTTTTGAGAGTCCCTGGGACTTCAAGGAGAAGGAAATGGCAACCCACTCCAGTGTTCTTGCCTGGAGAATCCCAGGGACGGGGGAGCCTGGTGGGCTGCCGTCTATGGGGTTGCACAGAGTCGGTCACGACTGAAGCAGCTTAGCAGCAGCAGCAGCAGCAGAACTGCAAGGAGATCAAATCAGTCAACCTTAAAAGAAATCAACCTTGAATATTCATTGGAAGGACCGATGCTGGAGCTGAAGCTCCAATGCTTTAACTACCTGATGGAAAGAACCAACTCACTGGATAAGATCCTGATGCTGGGAAAGATTGAGGGCAGGAGGAGAAAGAGGCAACAGAGGGTGAGATGGTTGGATAGCATCACTGGCTCAATGGACATGCATTTGAGCAAAATCCGGGAGTTAGTGGAAGACAAAGGAACCTGGTATGCTGCAGTTCACGGGGTTGCAAAGAGTTGCACATGGCTTGGTGACTGAGCAACAAGGATGACAGCATTCTACCTAAGGTAACCACTGTTAGATCTTGCACTGATTTATTTGTAATATCATAATCCAACAATTACTATTGCTATATGATTATTATTATTTGCTGTGATTTGATTCTGCTGTTTTTCCATCAGGAATGTGTTTAACAAGGCACTGTTGTGCTTTTTACTTGAGTGTCTTGACACTTAGAAGACACTGGATAAAGGTCTGAAGCATAGAATTTAGGCAGACAAAGATAGCGCTTCTTAAAAGCACAATTTGTCCCATTCATAAGATCTAACATTCAACTCCTTGGGCCCATTTCCCAACCTATCTCTTTGCTTTCAAGATCAAATTACTCCTTTCTATGTGTTCCCCAAACATAGGTATCCTCAGAGAGGTAGGTATCGGATTGACAAAGACAAATGGAAAAATACTTCTATTTCTTGCAATAAATACCTATACTTTCCAATTATCTCTGACAGAATAGGACACGAAGTATGAGGCCTTTCAGAACCCTAGAGTCTAAGATTGTAGAACTTAAGGGCCGTCGACTTTAGCCCTTATTTGTTTACATATCAGGATTTTCTTAACCCCGTTGTTCTCTTTCTTGAATGAAATCCCCAAAACTCTCTCTCGCACCACAGTTGGAGTTTTCCCATCACTCTCAGTATATATAAAAGCACATGGCCAGGCTTAAGAGTGCAGGTTTGCTGTTGGACGAATGATTGCTTGAAGCCCATTTCTGATCAATTTTCCTTTGTGATTTGAAGAAATGTCTAAAAATAAGTGCTCATAATCTTTGTGTAATCTCCTCGAGCCTCATTTCCTCATCTGTAGAACAAGAGTATTCCTGTTCTCATCCCCTGTGGGAGTGAAAATTATATTAAGTAGTATATGCAACATATTCTGTACCTATTTTGGGATAGTCTGAAAGATTAGTTTTAATGAGCAAAAAGTAACTTATCATCTACGAGTACCCATATGTACTGGGCGTTTCTCTTTTTTAAAGATCATGTCTAATCTTTAAAAGAATGCTATCAAATAGAACTTTTTAAAAAATTATCCCTTAAAAAAAATTATCAATTGATCATTATTTTTGGCTCTGCTAGGTCTTTGTTTGTGTGTGGACTTTTCTCTAGTTGCAGCGAGTGAGGGCTCCTCTCTAGTTGCGGTGCATGGGTTTCTCACTGCAGTGGCTTCTCTTGTTGCAGAGCATGGGCTCTAGGGAATGTGGGCTCAGTAGTTGAAGCTCCTGGGTTCTAGGGCACAGGTTCAATAGTTGCAGTGCACGGGCTTAGTTGTTCCATGGCACGTGGGATCTTCCCCAACTAGGATCAAACCCATGTCTCTTGCATTGGCAGGTGTATTCTTTACCACTGAGCCACTAGGGATGCCCCCAAATAGAATTTTTTGTGAGGATGGGAATATTCTCTATCTGTTAAGTCCAACAGGAGAGCCACCAGCACATGTGGGTACTGACCACTTCACATGTGGCTAGTTCAACTGAGGGATTGATTTTTCATGTCATTTAATTTTAAATAGCAAATTTCAATAGCCACACAACCTTAGAACCACCACCAAAACAAGTAACATCTTCCTTTTATGAAATATATTAGGGTCATTCAGCCAGCAAAGCAATGAGCTGGGACGCACACCTATACATTGCTTGGCCATCCTCCTATCCTCCCTTCTTCTTGTTGCTTCTGAGAACTTATCATTTATGTGTATGTCAGTTCCTTGAGAACTGTTCCATGTGCAATACATTTGCATTTATTTATTTTCTTTGAAACATTTTATTGGAATATAGTTGCTTTATAATGTTGTGTTAGTTTCTGCTATACAGCAAAGTGAATCATCCATATGTATATTTATATTCCCCTTTTTGGATTTTCTTCCTATTTAAGTCACCTCAGAGCACTGAGTTGAGTTCCCTGTGTGTTCCTGTTAGTTATCTATTTTATGCATATTAACAGTACCAATAGTGTATATATGTCAATCCCAGTCTACCAGTGCATCCCACCACAGCCCCTCCCCCTCCCCAGTGTCCGTACCTTTGTTTGCTTTGTCTGTGAAAGTGAAAGTGTTAATCGCTCAGTCATGTCCTATTCTTTTAGTCTCTACATCTGTCTCAATTTCTGCTCTGTAAATAGCTTCATCTGCACCATTTTTCTAGATCCCACAAATACACGTTAATATACTATATTTGTTTTACTTTTGTTGACTTACTTCACTCTGTGTGGACATCCATATCTAGATGTCTCTAGGTCCATCCACATCTTTGCAAATGGCAGAGTCTGGTTCCTTTTTCTGGTTGAGTAATATTCCGTTACATACGTGCCACATTTTCTTTATCCATTGATGGACATTGAGGTCGCTTCCATGTCCGGGATATTGTATAGTGCTGCAATGGTCATTGTGCATGGATCTTTTGCGATTATGGCTTTTTCTGGGTATTTGTGTAGGAGTGGAATTGATGGGTCATATGATTGAGTCGCTGGATCCTATGGTTGAGCCAGATTTGTTTTAAATAGGCTTTCTTGAGTCTATAAGCATGAAATATAAAGCCTGTGAAGTAGCTTCACTTGATTTCTTTCTCTCTAACTTGAGAATATTTTCTTTATTTTCCCATAGGTGATCTTCCAACATCTTAAATACTACCAGTGTCTGGTGGCTTGTGACCTCACAATGTCACCTATGCTCTTTCTATAAAATGTTTCCTTATTTTGCATTAAACTGCAACTTGATCCCATGTGCCATGAGATAAATGGGTGCAATCATATGAAGCAGCCAGAACAGTGTCCCCTCACCTCATCAAAATCACTGCCAGTGATCAAAGTCATGTTTCAGTCAGTCCTGTACTGTGAGGGTTGGAAGGATCCAGTGGAGAAGAGGTAATGCATGGGGGAGCTGTTGGATACCGCAGGCCAACCCTGCAAATTTATGCTGATGGTTTGAGCTGATACGAGGACAGTTTGTCAGCCCAAAATCATTCACTCATATGAATGTGCTCCTGTTATGACTAACACATTTGGCAGGAACCAGAGTCTTAGGCTTAGCTGAGTAGAAAGAGAGGGAGTGGGCAGCGGAAGTGAAGGCTGGAAAAATAATTGTACAGTTGATCGTATATGAGAACCGGCACACCCTGCTTTATAACAAGAGTACCGTTTCCTCTTCACTTGGCGGGTGTAGCTTCCATCATGGCTTTGCTGGAGGGCACTGGGAGGGACAATTTTTTTCCATTGGAAAATATTCAGGCTCGAGAGTCAGAAATCTCAGCTCTGCCTGACACTTCCAGGTTTCCATACCCACTTCTTTCTTTATAATACGTATTTCAACCTTCCCTGATCCTTTCTAAACTTTGACACGTTGTCACCTCACTCCATCACACTTACTGGAGTTTTCTGCATTGCTGTCTTCTCTACATTAAAAAGAAATCGGAAGCTCTTGAAGCTGTTGGATGATCTTCCAGTGTCCACCACTAAACTTGAAAACCCATCCCCCTAGCATTTCCTTCTTCCTTCTTCTTAAAACGTTGATGCTTATCCCTGTCTCCATAAAAGTTATTCCCCTGTCCTCTCAGGGACCTCAATGCATGGAGTTGATGTCCTGTACGCTGTGTCTTCAACCTTCCCCTCTTTGGAGACACATTCCAGCAGACTTGAACCTGCTCACGTCTCTTTTATTTGTATATAACGCTATACATACACATGTGCATGGGCGCACTCATACACACACACACACACACACACACACACAAACTCCCCTTGAAACTTCCTTTCAACTACCTCTCTCCCCCCAGCCCTCACTTGACTCCTCACCTTCACATTAATCTTCTCAAGCACATCGCCCACCCTGGCTGCCTTTATGTCTTTTCATACACAGTCTTCAACCCAATGCAGTTCCTGTTTAATGCCACCATTCCATTAAGCTGTCCTTCCTAAAGCTACCAAACACCAGTGCATTCTTAACCCAAAGGGCCTTTTTGGTCCTATTTCTGAAGGAACACTCAGGGGAGTATATCCCACTTATTAACTTCTCCTCTAGAAAATGCTCCCCTCTGTGACACCACACATTTTTTTTTTTTTTTTACCTTTTATCTTTCTGGTGGTCCCTCTTTAGTCTCCTCTGTGAGATTCTGCTTATCTACTTCCATTTAATATCAGGACAGAGGGGAGTCTTGGTTCAATCTGCCACATAAATGCTGTTGTTGTATAGAGCTTTATTCTGCACACTTTCATTTTTTTTCCTTTTTACCCTATTCATCTTATTCTCAAGGCTTCAATTACCTTTCCAAGCTTTCCATGTCAACATCTTTTACATCTAGATCTAATTCAATCCCTATTGAGTTCTCTGTCCATAAATCAAATTGTTAGAGGGCATCTCTTAATGTTTCAATGCCTAAAAGGAAATTCATCATCTTTGAGCCATCAGAAAATAGTCTCATTTTCCACCCAGTTCCCTAAGCTTGAAATTTAGGAAAGATCATGCCTTTGACTTTCTTTCTTATATCAACAGTCAATCCTTCATTAAACTGTCTTGATTTTAGCTCTTTAACACTTCTTTAAGGATCTCTTTTCAATCTCTTGGTCTTTCCTCATAGCTCAGTTGGTAAAGAATTCACAGGCAATGCAGGAGACCTGGGTTCAATGCCTGAGTTGGGACGATCCCCTGGAGAAGGGGAAGCCTACCAACTCCAGTATTCTGGCCTGGAGAATTCCATGGACTATATAGTCCATGGGGTCACAAAGAGTCAGACACGACTGAGTGACTTCCACTTAGTTTTTAAATCTCAGATTCAACCTTACTGTAGATAACCGTCATCATTCCTCATCTTAACTACCTCAGAAATGAAAGTGCTAGTGGCTCAGTCGTGTCCGAATCGTTGTGACTGCATGGACTGCAGCCAATCAGACTCCTCTGTCCATGGAATTCTCCAGGCCAGAATACTGGAGTGGGTAGCCATTCCTTTCACCAGGGGATCTTCCCCACCAAGGGATCGAACCTGTTACTCCTGCACTGAAGGCAGATTCTTTACTATTTGAGCCCCTAGGAAAGTCCCAAACCTACCTTAACCATGCACCAACTTTTTTGGTTTTCTGTATTCTTTCTTGGTCTCTTTGAATTCATTTTCCACATTGTTTTTAGAGTGCTTTTAAAAGCTGAAACTCCAATACTTTGGCCACCTCATGCGAAGAGTTGACTCACTGGAAAAGACTCTGATGCTGGGAGGGATTGGGGGCAGGAGGAGAAGGGGACGGCAGAGAATGAGATGGCTGGATGGCATCACTGACTCGATGGACATGAGTTTGAGTGAACTCTGGGAGCTGGTGATGGACAGGGAGGCCTGGTGTGCTGTGATTCATGGGGTCGCAAAGAGTCGGACACGACGTAACGACTGAACTGAACTGAGTTTACTTTTTATATTTGTTTATTTTTGGCTGTGCTGGATCTTTGTTGCTCTGCAGGCTTTCCTCCAGTTGTGGCGAGCAGTGGCTCTTCTCTAGTTGTGGTGTGAGGCTTCTCATCGTGGCGGCTTCTCTTGTGGAGCCTGCCCTAGGGTTCATGGGCTTCAGTAGTATCAGTGGACCAGGAATCAAACCTGTGTCTCCTTCATTGGCAGGTGGATTCTTTACCACTGAGTTACCAGGGAATCCCTAGAGTGCTTTCTAAAAAGCAAAGTTGAATATGTCATTCTCTCCATAAACTACTTGAATGGCTTTCCCATTACCCTATTTTACAATTCAAATTTGTTGAATGGTCTTAAATGGCACTCTGAAATCTATCCTCTACTTCATGACAGCTATATCCTCTGTCTTTCTTCTAAAAATACTCTAACTTCTAAAGGCATCCAAACATCTTTATGTCTCTCTATCACAGGCTAGCTCTAATTTTCTAAGCTATGCTCACTTCTAAGATAAGACCAGTCATCACAAAAGATTACTTGTTTCAATAGGAATACCAAAGGACTCAGGCATGATTGTCGCTACTTTCAGAGGTTGCCTCTCATTTGTGTTACTCTCCTTATTTCCCTGATGCACAGTCCATGAGGTCAAGTATTTCTTCCTTGAAGTCAAAGATAAAAGGAACTCAGAGTCTGGTGCTCTAGCAGTGAGGTGATAGGCTGATATTCTTGACTGTGGCAACAACTATCAGAGGAAATTTTTCTCGGAGGAAATTTTCTACCATTGGCAGAATAGGAAGTTTCTCACTCAGAATGAACACCTGGAAGTTCTCGGTTCATGAACTATTGAATCCTAGCTTGGAGAATTTTGAGCATTACTTTGTTAGCATGTGAAATGAGTGTAATTGTGCAGTAGTGTGAACATTCCTTGGCATTGCCTTTCTTTGGGATTGGAATGAAAACTGATCTTTTTCAGTCCAGTGGTCACTGCTGAATTTTCTAAATTTGCTGGCATGTTGAGTGCAGCACATTCACAGCATCATAGTTCAGCTGGAATTCTATCATCTCCACTAGCTGGATTTAGAAAAGGCAGAGGAACCAAAGATCAAATTGCTAACATCAGTTGGATCATAGAAAAAGCAAGAGAATTCCAGAAAAGCATCTATTTCCATAAACTATTGACCAGGTTAAAGCCTTTGATTGGGTGAATCACAGCAAACTGTGAAAAATTCTTAAAGAGATGGGAATACCAGACCAACTTACATACCTCCTGAGAAATCTGTATGCAGGGCAAGAAGTGACAGTTAGAACTGGACATCGAACAATGGACTGGTTCCAAATTAGGAAAGGACGGCAAGGCTGTATATTGTCATTCTGCTTATTTAGCTTATAGGCCGAGTACATCATGAGAAACGTGACGTTGGATGAAGCACAAGCTGCAGTCAAGACTGCAGGGAGAATTATCAATCACCTCAGATACGCAGATGAAACCACCCTTATGGCAGAAAGTGAAGAAGAACTAAAGAGCCTCTTGATGAAGGTGAGAGAGAGTGAAAAAGATGGCTTCAAACTCAACATTTAGAAAAATAAGATCATGACATCTGGTCCCATCACTTCATGGCAAATAGATGGGGAAACAATGGAAACAGTGAGAGACTTAATTTTCTTGCTCTCCAAAATCACTGCAGATGGTGACTGTAGCCATGAAATTAAAAGATGCTTGCTCTTTGGAAAAAAAGCTATGACAAACCTAGAAAAGAAGCAGAGACATTACTTTGCTGACAAAGGTCCATCTAGTCAAACTATGATTTTTCCAGTAGTCATGTATAGATGTGAGAGTTGGACCACAAAGAAAACTGAGCGCTGAAGAACTGATGGTTATGAACTGTGGTGCTGGAGAAAACTCTTGAGAGTCCCTTGACTGCAAGGCGATCAAACCAGTCAGTCCTAAGGGAAATCGATCCTGAATATTCACTGAAAAGACTGATGCTGAAGCTAAAGCTCCAATACTTTGGCTGCCTGATGTGAGGAGCTGACTCATTCGAAAAGACCCTGATGCTGGGAAAGATTCAAGGGAAGAGGAGAAGGGGACAACAGAGGATGACATGGTTGGATGGTATCACTAACTCAATGGACATGAGTTGGGGCAAGCTCTGGGAGATGGGGATGGACAGGGAAGCCTGGTGTGCTGCAGTTCATGGGGTCGCAAAGAGTTGGATGTGACTGAGTGACTGAGCAATGACAACAACACTCAAAATGACTCCTGGCCACTTATTCGCTGGACAGTTGAACATGGAAACTTCAAATGCTAGCTGGGAAAGAGGAAATAATGCTGATTGCTACTGGCTAGGTTTCAGGCAGGAGGTTATAATCTGGACTTGGCTACTGTTATCACCAGGGGTGATATCCACTGGCCGAGGGAGGGGAAAATTTAGATGACTGAAGAAGAGAAGGGAGACCAAAACATCCTTGAAGTGAGACCAAAACATCCTTGACGATTATCTCCAGCTGAGCTATTTGCTCATCTCTTGCATCGTTTCTGTGATAATCAAGGCGATGTGAAAATAGAGCAGAGTTTGTTTTTTCACCACATCATACTGTTCCCCATCAGATAGGATCTTAATGAGTTGTTTCTTCCCCTTGTGAATATCTTCTGTAATAGATTTTGGCAGGGTAATTACAATGGAGGAGCTCAAAAAAAAAAAAAAAACACAAAACAAAACACCAGACTCTGCGCAATAAATTTAAAGCCAGTTTAGGTGAACTGGTGTTACAAAATTTCTTTCACTGTGTAATCTGTCCATTCTGTAAGTCTGTAACCACTTTAAATAAACATAACGAGCAAGCAGAATACAGCTGAAGAATGATGCATAAGGAATTACTCTGAGTCCATATAAACTGATATAAGAGGGCTTGGATACATCATGGTTCAGTTCAGTCACTCAGTCATGTCCAACTCCTTGTGACCCCATGGACTGCAGCACGCCAGGCTTCCCTGTCCATCACCAACTCCCGGAACTTGCTCAAATTCATGTCCATTGAGTCGGTGACGCCATCCAACCATCTCATCTTCTGTTGTTCCCTTCTCCTTCCACCTTCAATCTTTCCCAGCATCAGGGTCTTTTCAAATGAGTTAGTTCTTCGCATCAGGTGGCCAAAGTATTGGAGTTTTAGGTTCAGCATCAGTCTTTTCAAGAATATTCAGGACCTCTTTGCTTTAGGATGGTCTGGTTGGATCTCCTTGCAGTCCAAGGGACTCTCAGGATTCTTCTCCAACACCACAGTTCAAAAGCATCAATTTTTCAGTGCTCAGCTTCCTTTATAACCCAACTCTCACATCCATACATGATCACTGGAAAAACCATAGCCTTGACTAGATGGACCTTTGTTGGCAAAGTAATGTCTCTGCTTTTTAATATGGTGTCTAGGTTAGTCATAACTTTTCTTCCAAGGAGTATGTGTCTTTTAATTTCATGGCAGCAGTCATCATCTGCCATGATTTTGGAGCCCCCCCAAAATATAGTTTGTCACTGTTTCCACTGTTTCCCCATCTATTTGCCATGAAGTGATGGGACCAGATGCCATGATCTTTGTTTTCTGAATGTTGAGCTTTAAGCCAACTTTTTCACTCTTACCTTTCACTTTCATCAAGAGGCTTTTGAGTTCTTCTTCACTTTCTGCCACAAGGTGTGTCATCTGCATATTTGAGGTTATTGATATTTCTCCCGGCAATCTTGATTCCAGCTTGTGCTTCTTCCAGCCCAGCATTCCTCATGATGTACTCTGCATAGAAGTTAAATAAGCAGGGTGACAATATACAGCCTTGACGTACTCCTTTCCCGATTTGGAACCAGTCTGTTGTTCCATATCCAGGTCTAACTGTTGCTTCTTGCCCTGCATACAGACTTCTCAAGGGACAGGTCAGGTGGTCTGGTATTCCCATCTCTTTCAGAATTTTCCACAGTGTGTTGTGATCCACACAGTCAAAAGCTTTGGCATAGTCAATAAAGCAGAAATAGATGTTTTTCTGATAGTCTCTTGCTTTCACAATGATCCAATGGATGTTGGCAATGTAATCTCTGGTTCCTCTGTCTTTTGTAAATCCAGGTTGAACATCTGGAAGTACACAGTTCACATACTGATATGTCCTGGTAACTCATGGTGAAGGATGAACTCTTAGGAGGTCTTTGTATTGAATATTTGAAGGAAGGGATTTTAGTAAGCACCCAAAGGCAGAGAGAACTACAAGCATGGCAGATGCCTTTGCCTCATCCTAACCCCATGAATTCAGCCCTGAGGTCTCAGGAAGGGTGATATAGTAGAGTGGTTATAAATGGGGGCTCTGTACTCATCCCTCCTGGGTATCAAACTGAATTCAGTCATTTGCTGGTTCTGAGACCCTGGGCAAGAAGCTCTCTCTTTCTGAATTTTTTTCCTTATCCAATTAAAGGTAGAAAAATTAAATGAAGCTGAAACAAAATCTTTCGTGTTTAGAATGTAGCACAGATCTTGCAGCAGAGTATGTATATAATGATTATTGACAATTAGGGATTATGGAGAATCATCTGGCACAATGGAAGAAATGGGTCCTAAGAATGTCCCTAAGAGATCAAGGCATAGGTGGCTACTGCTTTCGTTCTAAAGTGTGATAGTGCATGGCATGAGGATCCTTAAACACCAATCTGGGAAATTTAGCTAAGTTCTGGTATCACCAAGGGAGACATTGTTAGGAATTCCAGGAGAAGCCCCTGCTCTAAGATAAACTTTGGTGTTTTCCAAAATCACTGCAGATGGTGACTGCAGCCATGAAATTAAACAACACTTACTCCTTGGAAGAAAAGCCATGACTAACCTAACAGTGTACTAAAAAGCAAAGACATCACTTTGCTTACAAAGGTCTGAATAGTCATATCTATAGTTTTACTAGCTGTCATGTACAGATGTGAGAGTTGGACCTGAAGAATTGATGCTTTTGAACTATAGTGCTGGAAAAGACTCTCGAGAGTCCCTGGGACTGCAAAAAGATAAAATCAGTCAATCCTAAAAGAAGTCAGTCCTGAAAATTCATTTGAAGAACTGATGCTAAAACTAACGCTCCAATAATTTGGCCACCTGATGTGAAAAGCCAATTGATTGGAAAAGACCCTGATGCTGGGAAAGATTGAAGGCAGGAGGAGAAGGGGACAACAGAGGATGAGATGGTTGGATGGCATCACCGACTCAATGGACAAGGGTTTGCACAAACTCTGGGAGATATTAAAGGAGGGAAGGCTGGTGTGCTGGAGTCCATGGGGTCACAAAGAGTTCGACACGACTGAGTGATTGAACAGTAACAACAACAGTTCTCTCAGAGAGCCCTGCACACGTGGGTGGGGATGAGCACTCTGAATGCTGTGGGCAAATAACACCGATAAGGGGACTTGGAGAAGGGTGTGGCTTTGGGGGCCTCTCTCTCAACTCCCTGGTGGATCTGGAGATTGTTAAAAATCTGGGGTAAACCACTGTGGTAAGAATCAAAGAAATCTGAGTTGTTAAGGTGACACCTTTCATCTCCAGAGGTGAGAGGTTTCGCCCCAAACAGGGGTTAGATGTGTTTTAGCATGTTGCATCGGCCTGTCTACCAGATGATCCAGCGTCTTAGATGAGATTTGTAAGTCAGGAGTCTGTTTATTCCCCTGCATTGGTAATTGAGCACACAAACTCTTCTCAATCTAATCCCAGCTCTGCCTTTAGAGTTTCATATTCTACCCGTCGCTTCCTCCACGTGATTCATGATCTAACCACATACACACAAAATGCCACTCTCAGGAACTGCTCTGCTTTCCTACATCACTCTCTAAGCTCTCTGCATGGGGTGTGTTCCCTGTTTGGAATACTTAGGCTCTCCCTGTGCTTTGGGCTTTAGTTCAGGAAAGGTTCAACACGGAAAAGAAAGATTTCCCCCAACTTCCCTGACCTTTATTGCAATGCAGCTGGATCAGGAGTGCTCTCCTCTGTTCCGATGTGTTACCTGAACAAGCTACTTAATACTTATGGCTTCTCTCCTTGCCAACAAAGTATGTGCCTGCTTGTGTACTAAGTCTCAGAAACTTTGGGCTTGTAATTTCTTCTCTGTCACTGACATTACTCCAGATGCTCCTATGGCTGCCTGCTTTTCACCATTCAGGTATCAGGTCAACTGTTACTTTTATTTGCTATTTTTCAGCCACTCAGTTGTGTCCGACTCTCTGTGACCCCATGGACTGCAGCACACCAGGCTTCCCTGTCCCTCACTATCTCCCAGAGTTTGCTCAAACTCGTGTCCATTGACTCAGTGGTGCCATCCAACCATCTCATTCTCTGTGCCCCCCTTCTCCTCCTGCCTTCAATCTTTGCCAGCATCATGGACTTTTCCAATGAGTCGTCTCTTTGCATCAGGTGGCCAAAGTATCGGAGCTTCAGCATCAGTCCTTCCAATGAATATTCAGGGTTGATTTCCTTTAGGATTGACTTTTACAGAAAGGTCTTTTATAATTTAAAACAAAGCAGACCTGCCCTACGCCAGTCATTCTCAATCACTCTCAACCACTCTCTCTCACCTTACCTTATTTTACTCCTACCTGATGTCATCTTATTTACTTGGGTACCAATTTATTGGCTTCCACCAGAACTAAATTGCCTTCAGGGCAGTGATGGCCCATTTGGTTTTATTGTTGCACATCTAGTAACTTGGCAATGCCTAATGCATAGTAGCTGCTCAATAAAACTTTTGTTGATTGGTTGACTGTTATCTCCATTAGACAGTGAAACTTTAGGAGAAAAACATTGTCCCTTTTCATACCCAGCACCTGTTACAAGGTGTGGCACATGTTATGTGCTGCAATACATACATACATATATATATATATATATATATATATCAAATGCATGACATTTTTCATTACAATCAAGGACTCGTTATGCTTGAGAGGCGAAGAAGACAAGCAATTCTGTGGGGTGTAATTACTGGGGAGGGGGGCTCAATAGAGACAGGCTGGAAGACCGCAAATTATTGATTACGATACCAGAGAAAGGGAATCCAGTGCTTTGCATGTCGTACAAGCTCAACATATGTTTATAACATTGACTTAACAAAATGGGGTTTTATACTTCAATGCTAATTCTTTTTTTTTTTTAAATCCCATTTGAAACCTACCATGGAATCACCTGCTGCTTCATTCAAGTGGCAGGGCGGGGCGGTGAGTTGCTTTGTGACAGGGGTCCGGCAACATGCTAATAGCTAAATCTATTTAAGACACAATGCTGACATCCAGGAAAGCTTTCTTTTTTTCCTTGCCCCACTCCCACTTCCAGAAAAAGAAGAATGCTCTCTCCTGAGAGCATCACAATGGCAGTCCACAAATGAACCCTCTTCCTTTGAGAGAGACTAACTATAGGGGAAAAGATAATTGCTTAGTTCCTTTATCTCCAAATTATTTGTAATAAAATCTGAAATCACACCACAAGGTCTTTCATGAGGATGTCATAAATTAAGATGCATTGGCCTATCTGGTGCATCTGTTCTATTCTCTGGCCCTTTGTCTTCTGCAAAGAGCACACCAACCTCAATACCCAGCAGACAGCATTTACGCAAATGATGCCGTGGTCTACAGCATTAATATTCAGTGATTGTCTGTCATAGACACCTTACTGTACATCTGTTATGCAAATGTATGTTAATTCCGACTCCCTGACAGCTGCCTAGCTTCCCTCCCTAAAATGATCTTTTCCATTTTGAAGTTTGCAATCTGTTCCCAAAAATGTTAATCCAACAATTAGCTGAAAATTGCTAAACAGAAATTGTACATGTTCAGTCTAAAATAGAAGGTAGCATTTTAAAATAGATGATGAACCTTCTTCCCACGCCATTTATTTCATATGTGCTTCCACACAGTGTAAACAGTGATCTCTGCACAGCTTGGCTTGGGGCAAATGGAGGGTCTGTCTATCCGGATACTAGGAGTTTGACAAGAAGGAATGGTATTACCATCCCCATCATTCATGGAACTCTGGCATCAAAGATGCTTTTAGGGACACACAGTGTTTCCCTCCAGGTCTGAAATGTCTCTGTTATCCGCACTAAAATAATTAGTATCAAGCACTCAGATATTAATACATGAATAAAGTGATGAATGATTGAGGAATTAGATCTAAAGAGAATATCCCGTGAGACACAGAACACAATAGACACTCTGTACATATTTGATGGATGCTAAAATGATGCTTTCGTATTTACTATCTCTATCATTTTGAAGAATAAATGAAGGGCTTTGGAACAACAATAAAGCTATCTATTTATATTTTGAAAGGGATTATGATAGTTAAGATAGGGCTTTCTTGATGGCTCAGTGGTAATCTGGTTGCCAATGCAGGAGATGCAAGCTCAATCCCTGGTCTGGGAAGATCTCCTGGAGAAGGTAAATGGCAACCCACTCCGGTATTCTTGTCTGGAAAACCTTGTGAAGAGAGGAACCTGGCAGGCTACAATCCTGACATGACATAAATACCAAGTAAAAACAACAACATGGTGCTTGAGTATATTAAAAAAGACAAATTACATTAAGCACTTAGTGAAAACCAACCAAGATCAAGTAAGCACTTATATTGGACCTACTATGTGCTAGTCAGTGTGTTGGCCACACGAGCTAACTTTTCACAACATTCTTGGGAGGTGAGTATCATTATACATCTCATTTCAATCATGCGGATCTAAGTGAGGAGTAAAATCTGCATACCCCTAATTCTCTGTATCAAGGAAAGTGAGTGAGTGAAAGTCACTCAGTCGTGTCCGACTCTTTGTGACCTGATGCACTGTAGCCTGCCAGGCTCCTCTATCCATGGAATTCTCCAGGCCAGAATACAGGAGTGGATAGCCTTTCCCTTCCCAGGGATCTTTCCAAACCAGGAATCGAACCCAGGTCTCCCGCATGGCAGATTCTTTATGAACAGAGCCATCAGGGAAGCCCAAGAATACTGGAGTGGCTGTATCAAGGAAACACACAGACCAGTGGAAAACTACAGTGTGTGCAGTGAATTAGAAGCTACAGTCTTCTGCTTTAACCAGGCTATTCCTGACTCTTCTCAGGGGACATCTGTGGGTTGGCCTTCTAGAACACCTAAAGCCCATTGGAGGGAAATGGATTTGAATCTACTCAGCTCCAGTGATCTCGAGGACTGAGTTTCTACAAGGGTATTTACTGATGGGATTCCTCTCTCACCGTTAAGAACCCAGTTCTAAAATAATGATGTTAAACTGGATGGTTCCAAGGTTCTATACTAGTCTAACAATTTTTTCTTTGTAATTAATTTCTGCATTAGTAATGAAAGAATGGATGAATAAAATATATTGAAGATATCTTGGATAGATGATATGATATGTCTTCACTCTTTTTTAGTGACTCCATCACTGAGATGGATATAGTACAACAAACACTCATCATTTCTCAGAGGAATTCTTATTACTATTTTGAGAGATTTCAAGATTTTCATATGTTGTAACTCCATTTTATTTCCACTTCATTCTAATAAACTTGATCTTAGATTCTATAATTAGTTGTTATAATTTCTCACATAAGTGCTATCATTTAATTAGCATAAGGTAGCAAAATTTCATAAATATTTCTGAAGGAATTCTGTAACTTTATTTAGATACTGGATTTTTAAAAAGCTAATATATATAGAGAAATAATTGCAAGACACTATCTAATCAAGTCCTAGTATCATATAGAAGGAAGCAGAAGCATTAAGAGATTAAATATTTTGTTCACGTTTATGTAGCTAGTAAATGGTAAAGCTGGGCTTGCCCCTACACTGAGTCTCTTTGGTGGAGGAAATGGCAACCCACTCCAGTATTCCTGCCTGGTGAATCTCATGAACAGAGAAACCTGGTCGGCTACAGTCCATGGGGTCGCAAAGAGTGGGATATGACTGGGCGACTCACACTGAGCCTCTTACTTTTTTTCATATTGCTACCCAGGTGCTAGCTTCTCAATTATTTTTTTCAAAGAAGAGAAGATGAAAATAAATTGACAGTGTATCCCCTAAGTGGGAAGTGCTGTAATTTAGTTTCTCTCCGTGTGCTGTCTTGATGTTTGGAGGTTCAGATTAGAGGATGGTCAGTTCTCTTTATTGAGCAGTCAGTTAAGCCCTTCATTCTCTTTATCAGGATATCACATTTCAGACCACAGTACATCTGCCTTACTCATCCTGGTCCAGATACCAGGCAACTAAGGGCAACCCCTATGCCCCAAAGCCTGCTGAAATTCTTTACATTAAGATAATCCTAAACTTAGGCACCCTGCCTTGCCCATTTATCCCTGTAGGAACCACAATAAAACGTTCTTGCTCACAGTTTTTTCTCTCTTTCTGCCTTGTGGTCATCCCTGGTTCTTTCCCATGGGGCCCTACACTTTTCTGTGTTCTCTCCAGGGAATGGTGACTACTTGTAAACCTCTTTTTGATTTCTCTTTATCTATTCTCACTACACCTCACTCAAGGTAATGTGGTTACAACAGGCAGCAGGTGCTTTAGGGATTAATAATCCACCAACATTACTTGCTTAGAAACTCTGAAAGCCTGGCCACCTGGCCTCATGGTCAGTGAGGGACAGACCTCCAAGTATTATTTTGTTTGTCTGTGAAAATGGGAATAATTTCCATCTCAAGAGAGTAGGTGTGAGTTTCCAGTGAAAGGACACGAGCCACGAAAGCTAGTGCTGTGCTGGGCTCGTGCCTGATGCTCAGAAAGCACACCCGGGGAAAGGAGGAGGGGACACACCCTCTCTCAACAACTACAGTCAAATATACACATTTGTCAGTGTGTGTCTTGTTGTTTTGTATTTTACAAAGTACTTTCCTACTTTCCTGGTGGCTCAACGCAATGCAGGAGACTCGGGTTCAGTCTCTCATGAGGAAGATCCCCTGCAGAAGGGAATGGCAACCCACTCCAGTATTCTTGCCTGGAGAGTCCCATGGACGGAGGAGCCTGGTGGGCTACAGTCTGTGAGTCACAAAGAGTTGGACACGGTTGAGCGACTGATACAAACACACTTTCTAGGTTCTATCTCATTTGATTTCCTAAAGGCTCTGCTGAAACAAAATAAACTATTTCAATAAAGTCCATTTTGCAGATAGAAAAACTGAGGCATAAGAAAATTAATTGCATTGTCTGAGATCACTTGCTTGAACTGAATAGCAAAACAAACCAAAATAAAAATACCTCATATTCACTCAATGGAAAGCTTAGTAATCATTCACTTAAAACATATTGAATTTTTGGCGGAAGTTAGTAACACTGGTTAATCGGTATATCCCTGTGGGGGTCAAGAAAACAGGGTCAAGATCACAGTTCTGCATTCCTATGGGAAATTAATATCTCCTTTACCCTTTGTGATGATTTACAGCACTGAAGTAATTACATTCATTGCTTGTGCTTTTTCTATTTTTTGTGTTTAGTATATTATTTCATAAAACATATATTCTCTGAACTTCACAGTTAGGGATTTGGAGTGGTTTTTGTTGTTCTTGCCACTTAACTTCTATTCTCTGAGTTTCTGACCAAAGCTGTTATACAAACCTTGAATAGTCAGATGGTAAAGTGCACAGAACCAGTGGCTGGAATTTTATTTCCTGATTCAAGGTTTCATGCAAATGAAATGCAAGGATGAGATTTGGAAGCAGAATCTATTACCTTACACCTGCTCTTCAATATGTAGAAATGCCTGGGCTCCAAATTATGCCAGAGAGAAAGTCTGCCTTCACTAGGAAGGAAATCTTACCCAACTCAATTTACTACGTAAGGATGGAGACCACATGTAGATTTCGATGGTTAAGGCCCGCTAGTTATTTAAAAATTAGCACCTTTGCCTCACTTTGAGGAGCTGCTAATGGGAAGAGTGCAGAGAGACAAAAACATGGGAGGGAGGCAGAAAGTTCTTTCCAGAAGAGATGCAGGAATGGTCTCTGTTACCGATGTTTACAGGAAATTTCTGAGGCAGGCAAGGTAGAAATTTTAGTCCTCATTTTATAGTTGAAGGAAATTTACACCCAGAGCAATTTTACTACTTGCCTAGAATATTCTTACTGGAAAGAGTCAGAGCCAAGCCTCAAAGCCAATTTTCCTGACTCCTGCTTCACAGGTTTTCTCACATCCGCAGATGGTGTCTGTGGGCTTGGCATTCACTTTCAAGCTTCACTGACCCTGGATGGTGATCTGGGCATCTGAGCCCAGGCAGAGGTAAAGGGGCCAGACACGCTACGGGCAGTCCACCCACTCTTGCTGCAGTTCAACGGACCCTCCTGATGCACGTCCTACCCTGGAATTGTGATTTATCCCAGAGACAAAGCACAAGGAGCATCCATTATCTGGAGAAGCTCCCAGGAGATAAGTCCCTCTGCTCCCAGCCGATGTGACAGCATACTGGAGTCAGCACGAGCAATCCACAGGAAAGAGACCACCAAG
This sequence comes from Moschus berezovskii, assembly GCF_049115385.1. Taxonomy (NCBI): domain Eukaryota; kingdom Metazoa; phylum Chordata; class Mammalia; order Artiodactyla; family Moschidae; genus Moschus; species Moschus berezovskii. The sequence continues at coordinate 118,866,497 of NC_142464.1, forward strand.
TGGAAGGACCCAGTGAGCGCAGCCATGCAGCAGACTTAACAGTGTGTCTGTCCCCACTGTGGATTTGATCATCCTACCCCTGCCTTTGACATCAATTTTGGAAACTTTTTTAAAGTTATTTTATACTTCAGGAGCAAACCTCTTATGTGATACCATTGAAACCGATCACTGGTTGACTAAGCAGGAAGGTCAGTTAAATTGCAGAATCATGAGACATCATATCTTCCTACCTTAAATATTTCAACTTAGTATAGCATGCATTCATTCAGTGATGATTTGGCAAAATCTTTGACCTGTATACGGGTCTCTGATTGGATTTTCACATCGTATTTCCATTGTAAACCTCATTCCTAAAGAATTCTTTAACACTTCCAATTTCAGTTTCCTTTAAATGGGATAAGATTTAAAGACATTTCTGAGAGAATAAAAATCTAGATTATTTCTACATAGTACTTTTGATTTTCTATTTTTAATGTAGTATTGCCATAAATTAACTAATCTGACATGTATTTTAGTGACTTACCAAACCCATTTTATGTAAGACATTAAATTAACCTGGCTTTAGTAGAATTAGACAAAGAAAATTTGTTCTAGGGAAGACAGTGTGGGGTGGGATTTATATGCCTTTGAAAAAGTTGGTTTCACCATTTTCCAGCAGAACATGCTTCAGCAAAGTGTTTTATCTTATTAAACCCTAGTTGCTGGTGACAATGACAATGATGAGTAACTACCTTGCAAGGCTATTATGCAGCTTCAGTGAGCTGCTGCTTGTGAAAGAATTTGGATGCTTGAAAGGCCAAAAAACTATAAGAAAATGTGGGAGGAAATGTGCTTCTCAGGTGGCACTCATGGTGAAGAATCCTCCTGCCGACGCAGGAGATGCAGGAGACACGGGTGTGACCCCTAGGTCAGGAAGATCCTCTGCAGTGGGAAATGGTGACCCACTCCAGTATTCTTGTCTGGAGAATTTCTCTGGACAGAGGAGCCTGGCAGACTACAGTCCACGGAGTCACAGAGTTGGACACACTGAGCGAGCGAGTATACACAGACATGAGATGAGATGGGAAAAAGGACAGTACAGGAAGCAACAAATAGGGCAGGGGGAAGATGACTGTCCCTCTCTGAATTCATTCTTGCCATCAGTTAGGAGGTCAGAGCTACAGAGCTGGATATCACTAAATAGCCACATAATCAGTGCATGCTGAATACCAATGAGTGTTGTATAGAGTTCGTGCCTGAAACGTTAATAAGGGTCACATTTTGGACCACTGGAGAGCGTGAGGTCAGTGTGCTTTGCCAGGAAACAAGTGTTACACCAGGAAGAAGAATCAGGATTGTAGATTGAATAAAAAAAGAAAATAGTGGAGACTTTCTGAAAGAGAAGATCCGTAACTCTGGCCACGAAGCATGATAGATATGGCTGAGTTTTGGGGATGGATGAATGGTACTTCCAACAATAATAAGCATGCCAAACAAGGAAACGGTACCATGTGTCTCATGGAGAACCATCAAGCAAAATCATGACAGTGCTCCTGAGAGCTTTTAGTATTCCCCCATCCTTTCTGTGCAAAGTTAGCCTTTGATTTAATCTCTTTATCCCCCCAGCTCTCCACGGGGTGTAAACAAACACAAGTCTGATTCACAGGGCTGTTTGTTTTTTCAGCACAAGCAATTGCTGTGGAGAATAAAATGAATTCAGAAACATTTATAGAACTGGAGAGGGGTGTCATTGGCATTTTCAAGTGTTCATGCAAATTACCAAGGGCCTAATTCATCCCATGGTCCTTTTCTCAAAAGCACAGCTTGATAACAAAGAGGCAAAATAAATGTGCCTGAAAAAAGCCAGCGTCCGCTCTTGCTGTCTAGCTGGAGAGATCTAGAAAAAAAGAGAAGAAATATTCCCAGATCTCCCTGTTAATCCTGTATCTCAGGCTTTTGACCCAGGGGGTGCAGCTTCTTGATAAACAAGATCACTTTTTAAAGAAGCGGAAATATTTCTTCAGAGATTGTTCTGACAGGTTCCAGGTCTGAGGAGCTGAGTCATTTTCCCTGTTCAAAACTCACTGATAGATTTAAATAAGGCACAGTAGAAACTTAAGTCTACAAAAATTGTGCAAGTCACAGAACACACGTTTGGAGACTTTCAGCATCCATGTCTCTTGGTTTATACCACACATGATGTCTTTGTTGTTGCTGTTGTTCAGTCACTAAGACGTGTCCAACTCTTTTCGACCCCGTGGACTACAACACTAAGTGCTCATATGTAATCCTCATGAAAAATAACCCAGCAGCTCCATTGTAATCTACACTCACACGGACTTGAGATGGAGGTGCAGTGGTGATTGCAGACCTTCTGGCTTTAGAGCAGAGGCTGTTGAAAGCTGTTTCTCCTAACACTTTCCTCCTAGACACCCCGGGGTGATGATGGTGAAAAGTCCCATAAAAGGCCCCTCATTCCACCAGGGCAAGAGAGGGCAGTGCTTGAGCACAGGTACCAGTCTGTGCAGAGATCTTCCCTGAGCTCACCTTGACCGTAGTGAGCGCGTGAGGGTGCCGGTCATCCATCCAGACCCTTGGCTGTTAAGCCGCCTGGTGCCCCCACGGACCCTGCGATCAGGACCCTTCACACAGGCTGCTGGCATTCAGGCCTTCCTTGGTCACTTCTCTTGAAGTGCATGACTTCTTCCTCTCTGTGAGCTCTCTCTCTCTGCTTTCTTCTGATGTCTACTTGGCTGCCTTCTGCCCTCTCGGCTTTGCTTTCTGCTCCAGGTGCTCTGGCTCTTTCTCTGGCTGAGCCTGACTGCACGCAGCCAGCCCACACCCTGATCCTTCTGTCCCTGGCAGCTTCGGACAAAACTCCCACTTGACCAAACTCCAACCCCCAGCACCCACATGGCCCCTAAGGCGGGATTCCTCCAGCGCTTTTCACATGGCTGAGTAGGTGAATCGTGTAGTGGGTTATACAGCTCAAGCTCCAGAGTGGGAGACAGGGCTTAGAAAGCCTTTGGTATCAGACTTGGGCTGATCTCCCAGCCTCACCTGTCACCCACTTCTTGGTTCCCCCCAAACTCCTATTCTCCCTCATCTGAGGGACTTCACACGTGAGATTCCCCCTTCCTGGGAGATTTCTCACCCCCACCCTCCGCCACTCTGACTCCAGCTTGTTCTTTGGGCTTCAGTTTGATGTCACCCGCCTTGGGGAGCCTGCATTGCTGTGTCCCCCAACCCTGGCCTGAATCACATAGGCGCCTTTTCTTCCTTCTCCTTTGTCACCCACTACCTCTCCATCACCTCCGTGAGAGCTGGCGTGCCTCACTGTGCAGCACAGTTTAGAGAACTTTGTAAGAATTCTCTCAACTGATTCTCCCCCACATCCCTGAGACATATAGCATTTTTTAAATATTTTAATTTCCTTACAATTTTTAAAGGTTATATTCCACTTACAGTTATCACAAAATATTGGCTGTATTCCCAGGGTTGTAGAATACATCTTTGTAGCCTATCTTCCGCCCAATCGTTTGGACCTCCCACCCCACTCCAAACCAACTGGTAACCCGTCTGTTCTCTATGTATCTGGTAACCAGTAGTTTGCTCACAGTATCCATGAGTCTGCTTCTTCTTTACCATTTTTATACATGTGTGTGAGGCTACACTTGTAATTAGGTGCCGTCAGGGGTCGAGCCCAGGCCGTCTTGCTCTGGAGCCTCTTGCTGTCGTTATTCGTACCTTCCGCTTCTGTGTGGCGTTTCTCACACCACGTGGCACCGTCTGATCACCCCTACTTTATTCACAGCTGCATCCCAATGTGAAGTGCATATCCTGACGAAAAATAAGCTCACTTAATGCTTTTTGTGCAATGCGTACCTGAATTCTGGTTATAGATATTTTGTGTCTCCCAAATTCAAATAACGCATTCCCGATTCTTGATCTGATGAGATCAAATGTGACAGAAAAACAAGGGCGACCAGCTGATGGGTGTGTGGTCTTTGGTCCCTTAACGATCTCTCTGTTAATCTTATTTGATAGGAACAGTTGCAGCCAAAAGGAAGGGGCTGTCTATCTCCGCCCCACATTTTACACAGTCAGATGGAGGCAGAGCATTTGAGTGACTGGTCCAAGGTCACACACGGAGCCAGTGACACACAGGATGCCAGGCTGGCCGACTTCCAGTCCCGTGTGATTTCTCTGCACCTGGTCCAACAGAAATGACTGTCACATGAGGGCGAGCAGGTAAAATAAGCACGAAATATGCAACTGGCTTGATTCTGACTGCGAATAACATCAACTGGCCCCTGGCTCCAGCGCTCCCTGGGACGGTGGTCAGCCCAGAGGAAACACAGGGCATCTGATAGGGAGGTGCGATTGGGCCTAAAAGGGCTTAGACCCTGCCAAGCTCTAAGAGTGTCTTGCTTACAGCTCAGTTTTTATTGCTGTGTGAACTTGAGTGCATTCTTTTACTTCTCTGGTCTCCAGTCTGTTCTGTAGTATGACGTGGTGTTTTGAACTGAACGTTTGCACCCGCCTCAGATTCCATGTTGGAGTTCTAACCTGCAAAGTGATGATATTTGGAGCAGGCCTTTGGGAGGTAGTTAGGTTTATGAGGTCCTGAGTGTCGGAGACCCTATGAAAGAATTTCGTTGTCGTTAAGTCACTGAGCCGTGTCAGAGGACTTCCCTGGTGGCTCAGACAGTAAAGCATCTGCCTACAATACGGGAGACCCAGATTCGATCCCTGGCTTGGGAAGATCCCCTGGAGAAGGAAATGGCAACCCACTCCAGTATTCTTGCCTGGAAAAACACATGGACGGAGGAGCCTGGTAGGCTGCAGTCCGTGGGGTTGCAAACAGTTGGACATGACTGAGCGACTTCACTTCAAGCCATGTCAGAGTCTTTGTGACTTCTTGGATTGCAGCATGCCGGGCTCCTCTGTCTTCCACTGTCTCCTGGAGTTTGCTCAAATTCATGTCCACTGACTCAGTGATGCCATCCAACAGTCTCACCCCCTTCTCCTGCCTTCGGTCTTTCCAGTATCAGGATCTTTTCCAATGAGTTGGCTCTTTCACATCAGGTGGCCAAAGTATTGGAGCTTCAGCTTTAGAAACACTCCTTCTAATGAAAATTCAGGGCTGATTTCCTTTACAGTTGACTGATTTGATCTCCCTGATATCCAAGGGACTTTGAAGAGTTTTCTCCAGCACCACATTTCAAAAACATCAACTCTTCGGCACTCAGCCTTCTTTATAGTTCAACTCTCACATCTATCCATGACTTCTGGAAAACAATAGGTTTGACTATATGGATCTTTTTCAGCAAAGTGATGTCTCTATTTTTTAATATGCTTTCTAGGTTTGTCACCCACTCCAGTATTCTTGCTTGGAAAATTCTATACATGGAGGAGATCTGTGGGCTACAGTCCATAGGGATGCAAAGAGTCAGACACAACTGAGCGACTATCACTTCACTTCACTAGGTTTGTCATAGTTTTCCTCCCAAGAAGCAAGCATCTTTTGATTTCATGTCTTCAGTTACTATACACAGTGATTTTGGAGCTACTCCCCCCAAACAAAATGGTCACTGCTTCCATTTTTTCTCCTTCTATTCACCATGAAGTGACTGGACCAGAACCATGACCTTAGTTTTTTTTTTTTAATTTTGTTTTTAATGTTGGGTTTTAAGTCAACTTTTTCACTCTGGTCTTTCACTGTCCTCAAGAGGCACGTTAGTTTCTTGGCACTTTCTGCCATTAGAGTGGCATCATCTGCATATGTGAGGCTCTTGCTCTTTGTCCCAGTTTTCTTGATTCCAGCTTGATTCACTGGATCCACCCATTCCGCATGATGCTCTCTGCATAGCAGTTAAATAAGCAGCGTGACAGCGTAAAGCCTTGTCATATTCTGCATGATGCTCTCTGCATAACAGTTAAATAAGCAGCGTGATAGCGTAAAGCCTTGTCATATTCCGCATGATGCTCTCTGCATAGCAGTTAAATAAGCAGCGTGACAGCGTAAAGCCTTGTCATGCCCCTTTCCCAGTTTTGAACCAGTCAGTTGATCCTCATCTAGTTCTCCATGTTGTTTCTCGACCATGTAAGTATTTCTCAGGAGACAGGTGAAGTGGTCTGGCATTCCCATCTCTTTAAAAATTGTCCACACTCAAAGGCTTTAGTGTAATCAGTGAAGCAGAAGTCGATGTTTTTCTTGAACTCTTATTTTCTCCACGACCCAATGAATGTTGACAATTTGATGTTTGGGTCCTCTGCCTTTTCTAAACCTAGCTTGTATATCTGGAAGTTCTTGGTTCACTATTGCTGAAGTGTAGCTTGATGGATTTTGAGCATAACCCTGGTATTATTAATAATAGCATGTGGAATGAGTGCAGTTGTACCGTAGTTTGAACATTTTTCAGCATTGCCTTTCTTTGGGATTGGAATGAAAACTGATCTTTTCCAGTCTTGTAGCCACTGCTGAGTTTTCCAAATTTCCTGACATATTGAGTGCAACACTTTAACAGCATCATCTTTCAGGGTTTTTAAATAGCTCAGATGGAATTCCTTCACCTGCACTAGCTTTGTTTGTAGTAATGCTTCCTAAGGCCCACTTGACTTCACACTCCAGGATGTCTGGCTCTGGGTGAGTGACCACAGCGTCATGGTTACCTGGGTCATTAAGACCTTTTTCGTATAGTTCTTCTGCATAGTCTTGCCACTTATTCTTAATCTCTCCTGGTTCTCTAAGACCCTTGTTTTTTCTGCCCTTTGTTGTGCCCATCTTTGCATGAAATGTTTCCTTGATGTCTCCAATTTTCTTGAAGAGCTCTCTCGTTTTTCCCATTCTATAGTTTTCCTCCATTACTTTGCACTATTCACTTAAGAAGGCTTTCTTCTCTCTCCTTGCTATCGTCTGGAACTATGCATGAGTTGGCCACTAATCATGCCACCATCTACTTAACTAGAAACCAATTACAACTACTTTCCTCCTAGAAAACTGAGCTGTTATAAAAGGAAGTATATCAGTGAGCTTACCAATATTTTTCTGTGCTCTTAAATATATTTTCATCTGACTTTGGCACCAAAGGTATTTTGAAAAGGCATTTTTTTCAGGGAAGTCAAAAGTTTACTCCAGATCTCCTAATACTGTAGTGTTTACCACACTAGCTCTTCCTATAATGACGTTGAATTTTATTTTTGTCCCAAACATATATATTACATTACACATTTAGGGGGCGATATATAGAACTAGGTGTATATTCAAAGGTTATTAATGAGGGAGTTGAGAAAAAAGAGATATTATGCCAATAATTACAAGAGTAGGTACCAAAATTGAGGAATTTCTGTGCCAGATGAATTATACACATCATTTCTAACAAGTCTTTCCTGAAATGTGCTCTGAGGACTATTACTATTAATCACTAAATATTACTATGTAGTCTTTTCCCTTAGAGAGTAGATCTTATAAAGAACACTCTGCATATAATTCATAAGTATTACTTGTTCCCTCCTCCTGCCAGAGCACTTAACAAGCTCCAGTCTTCACTGTTGGCACCTGTTGGGATTCCTAGAGGTAAAACCCTAGAGGGAAATCGTGGGTTCCCTCCTATATCTGTGTTCCCTCAAGAGTTTCTTCCTCATGCTAATCCATACTTCAGTTCAGTTCAGTTCAGTTCAGTCGCTCAGTCGTGTCCGACTCTCCGCAACCCCATGAATCACAGCACGCCAGGCCTCCCTGTCCATCACCAAATCCCGGAGTACACTCAAACTCATGTCCACAGAGTCGGTGATGCCATCCAGCCATCTCATTCTTGGTCGTCCCCTTCTCCTCCCGCCCCCAACCTTTCCCAGCATCAGAGTCTTTTCCAGTGAGTCAACCCGTCGCATGAGGTGGCCAAAGTATTGCAGTTTCAGCTTTAGCATCAGTCCCTCCAATGAACATCCAGGACTTACGTCCTAGAAATTAGTTAAAATCACTCCTTAAGATTCCTCACCAGCTTGTGGTCCCAGTGGCTTTGCTCCAGATAAGCAGATCTCAGCTGTAAAACTCTGGATTCAACTGTCTCGCCAGACTTGGAGATAGTAGCGTGTTCTGTGACCTCAGTTCAATGATGGACTCAAGAAAAGTCCTTGATGTTCAATTTGTTCAGTTCTTCTTGTTGTAAGGATGGAAGTAGGGATTTTCAAAGCTCTTTCCATGTTGGACCTGAAGTCAAATATTATTTCCTTAAATTTTCAATATTTTCACTAAATGTAGAATTTAGGGCTTTTTTGTTCTTTCAGTGTCTTAAATATGGCACTCCATTACCTTCCTGTTGACACAATTTATAGTAAGTCTGCCACAATTCTTATAAATGTTTCTCTCTCAGTCATCTCTCTTACATTTTTTTCTGACTCCTTCTAGATTTTTCTTTTTGTCTTTAGATGTAAATGATATGATTATGATAGAATTATGTGTTGTTTCATTGACATTTATTCTACTTTATGCTCTCCGATCTCGGATTTATGGTCTGGTATCTTTTCCTAACTTTGGAAAATTCACTGTCATTATTTCTTCAAGCATTTCTTCTCTTCTTCATATTTTATTCCAATTGAATGTATCTTAGAGATCATTTGATATTGTCTCTCAAAGCTGTCTGATGTTCTGTCCCCCCTTTTTTTCTTTATTCTTTTTCCTCTTTGCATTTCAGTTTCGGTAATTTCTATTACTCTGTTTTAAGATCACCGATTCTTTGCTCAATTGTGCCAAGTTGATTGGTAAGCCCATTGAAGGTATCCTCCATATCTGGTACAGTGTTTTTGTTTGTGTGTGTGTGTTTATGGCTTCTATATCTGATAACATTACTTATCTGATCTTGTCTTTTGTCCTCTAATTTTTTCCAGTAGAAGCTTTAACATGTTAGTCATAATTATTTAAAGTATTTTGTCTGCTAATTCTAATATCTATGAATATGTGAGTCTGGTTCTGACACTTGCTTTCAGACTATGTTCATTCAACTTCTGTTTATGAGTCATTTATACTGTTTTTTGATTGTTAAAACCTTGGCATATTGTGTAGGGTAGTAGGTACTGACATCAATGATATTTATGTTAGGAGATAATCATACCTCATTTCCCCTCAGCTCTTTAATGTGGTGATTTGTGCTAGTCTATTCAGGTCACACAGAGTCAGACACCATTGAAGCAACTTACACACGCACACACTCAGAATTTCAACTGGGTTTCAAGCTTTCTCACCACTTGGATCTCCCGGTAAAGAACCCGCCTGCCAATGCAGGAGATATAAGAGACTCGGGTTCCATCCCTGGGCTGGGAAGATCCACTGGAGAAGGGCATGGCAACCCACTCCAGTATTCTTGCCTGGGAAATCCCATGGACAGAGAAACCTGGTGGGCTACAGTCTATGGGATCGCAAAGAATCGGACACAAATGAAGCAACTAAACCCACACGTGCCACTGGGTCTTTCAATGAATGACTCTACTCTCCAGAGAAAATCTGTCTCTTGCAGCAGTCCTTGCTGCTTTCCAGTGTTATTTCTACCCAGTGCTTGTTGGTTTGTGGTAGAGGCTTCTGGGGACATTCTCTGATGTTTTAATTAAGCCTTAGGCACTGTGAAACTGTGCCTTGTGGGTTTGGATTCTATAAGGGTCTCTTTCCTCTTCTAGATGTAACACTGGGTTACAATTCTTCTGGTTACAATCAATTCTTCTGGTTACACTTATTCTTTGTCACTTCTCAAGGATGGGATTTTATTTCACTATTTCCTTTCCCCCTCCCAGCTTCAGGGGGTTTCAATCAATGCTCTCGGGCTTAAGTTTGGTTGCTTTTCTTTATGTAAGTTATGTGTTTTAAGTTGAGAGAGTGGATTTGGGACTGGGCGGAGTGTCAGCAGTAACTCCTATTCCTCTCCCCTAGATAGGACCATGGAGAAAGTTTTCTTGGGATTCCCCTGTGTGTCTCTTGTGAGCACCTGTTAGAAAAGTCTGGGAGAATGCATTAACATCTCCATGTCCTTGGCCCATAGTAACTTCACACTGTCTTTCTTACAGTAATCTACACAACCTTTCAGTTCAGTTCAGTCGCTCAGTCGTGTCCGGCTCTCTGCGACCCCATGAATCACAGCATGCCAGGCCTCCCTGTCCATCACCAACTCCCAGAGTTCACTCAAACTCATGTCCACAGAGTCGGTGATGCCATCCAGCCATCTCATTCTCTGTCGTCCCCTTCTCCTCCCGCCCCCAACCTTTCCCAGCATCGGAGTCTTTTCCAGTGAGTCAACTCGTCGCATGAGGTGGCCAAAGTATTGCAGTTTCAGCTTTAGCATCAGTCCTTCCAATGAACACCCAGGATTGATCTCCTTTAGAATGGACTGGTTGGATCTCCTTGCAGTCCAAGGGACTCTCAAGAGTCTTCTCCAGCACCACAGTTCAAAAGCATCAATTCTTCGGCGATCAGCTTTCTTCACAGTCCAACTCTCACATCCATATATGACCACGGGAAAAACCATAGCCTTGACTAGATGGACCTTGGTTGGCAAAGTAATGTCTCTGCTTTTTAATATACTGCTATTTATTAAAATTAGCTAGTGGACTTTTCTTATTTAAATTCAATCTATGCAGCATTCCCCTGGTAGCTCAATTGGTAAAGAATCTGACTGCAATGCAAGAGACCCCTGTTTGATTCCTGGGTGGGGATGATCTGCTGGAGAAGAGATAGGCTACCCACTCCAGTATTCTTGGGCTTCCCTCGTGGCTCAGCTGGTAAAGAATCCACCTGCAATACACGAGACCTGGGTTTGATCCCTGGGTTGGAAAGATCTTCTGGAGAAGGGAAGGGCTACCCAACTCCAGTATTCTGGCCTGAGAATTCCATGGCCTGTATAGTCCATGGGGTAACAAAGGGTCGGACACGACTGAGTGACTTTCACTTTCACTTTTTTCGTACAGCATTCACTGGCAATGTGCCACATGAATAAACACATAAGTACTGCTTTTAATCACTGATGAGTCTCTCCATCAGAAAAAGTTCAAGAAAGTGTTAGTTGCTTAGTCATGCCCAGCTCTTTGTGATCCCATGGATGGTAGCCCACCAGGCTCCTCTGTCCATGAATTCCTCTGGGCAAGAATACCGGAGTGGGAAGCCATTTCCTTCTCCAGGGGATCTTCCCGACCCAGGGCTTGAATCCTGGTCTTCTGCATTGTAGACAGATTCTTTACCATCTGAGACACCAGGGAAGTCCCATGTCTCTCCATATTTTAGGTTAATTATTTGTCCTTGTCACCTAAATTAAAAAAATAAAAAAAAAGAAAAACTGTTTTCCCAGCAGATTTTCTTGTTACAAGGGTGGGAGTTATATATGAACTGAATTTCTGGCCACTCACATTCAATCCTTCACCCTAAAGTTTGACTTTCTTTATTCAATCTTCTAGATTTTATTTCCTTGCCCATATAGTGACAGCTAGTTCCCTTAATCGAGACTCTTGGGTGCTTATATGCTTCAGCTATTCCCAAACCACAGTAAAAACTCTCAGACTTCCTAAAGATCATTTATTTTTGACATCTATTTTTTTCTATGATATTTCCATCATTCATCTTGCTTCCTGGGTTAAAAATGTATAATTTAATGAATTTTGTGTACCTACAATCTTAAAAGAATGAATACAAAGCAGAGCATAGAAATAAAAAATTAAGTTGACAAAGTTCTCTCTTCTGTGGAGGCAACATTCCAATCAATAATATAATGTATGCATATGCCTGAGATAGGTAACTCAGGATATAAGGCACAAATGAGAGAAACAGAATGTTACAAGAACACAGCTTTATGTGTGTAACAAAACATGTGCTTTAAAAATTGTATATGCACATTTGCATTTTAAATATTTATAAAAATTCATCATGACCATACTTTCAAATATATTAATATGGAACATAATATATCTGTTTTAAGCTTTTATTTATTTATATTTTTTGCATGTGTGATTATATAGCTGGGATTTTTCCTATTTGTTCCATGGAAGGTGCTAGGGAGGATATCTGAAACTTCACACAGAGGCAAATCTCCACCAATAACAAACTGGGCATGCTACACTTACAGGAAAGTTTTTGAAATATAGCTCTGATTATGTGAGAGAACTCTGGAGCAGAAGAGAAACTCAAAAGACAGTGCACTTTGAAAGACTAGTTTGAAAGTGCATCCCAGAATACTCTTAATTCCTATGAGGTTGCAAGTGAGATAGGAGGAGGAAAGTGTGAAGGTAGTGGATTGGTTATTTTTAATGCCTAAGCACAAACTTTTGATTTTCTAAAGAAATCCTTCTAAAGATGGAAGAAGATTTCTGGTGATTTTGGACATAATAGAAAGACTATTCTTGAAGACGCATGCTAGAGCCAGGCTGGAAATATTGTTGGCAGTAAAAATGATGCAACAATAGCTTCTGAAGGTTTGGAGGTTCAGAAAGACATATGTTTAATCAGAATGTAGCAGCACCATGTTCTGCACACCTTGTACATAGCCATCAGGCAGTCTCAGGATAAGTCTGTGAATACGTATTACCTTCATAGTTATGATTAAACCTGGAGAAAAAGAGAGAGAGATTGGTTCAAGGAAGGGCTCAAAGCAGCTGCAACTACATAAAAGCATGTTGATAAAGTGAAAGTGAAAAATCACTGTCATGCCTGAATCTTTGCGACTCATGGACTATACAGTCCATGGGATTCTCCAGGCCAGAATACCTTCTCCAGGGGATCTTCCCAACTCAGAGATCAAAACGCAGGTCTCCAGGATTGCAGACAGATTCTTTTACCAACTGAGCCATGAGGGAAGCCCAAGAATACTGGAGTAGGTAGCCTATCCCTTCTCCAGTAGATCTTCCTGACCCAGGAATAGAACCAGGGTCTCCCGCATTACAGGCAGATACTTTACCAACTGAGCTATCAGGGCTCAAAATTAATATCACATGTTAAATCTCCTTGTTGAGTATATTGTTATATTATCTTGTACAATTCTCTGTATGTTCAGATTTTTTAAAATAATAAAAATACGGACAATCCAGGTTTAGTTCTAGTTTCTGATTCTGCTTGTATATGGAGGAGAGGTTTTATGTTGAACTATGACTTGACATGATGAAAACACATGCTCACACAAACATAGATGCAAACAAGAGAACGATTAGATTAACTATTTAATCTACTACCAATGAGGCAGTCAAACATGGCAGAAACAGATGTAGCACTAAATCAGCATGGCTTTCCTTGGTTTCCCCAAATCCCTGTGGGAGTCACAAAGTTGTGTCACTCTTGCAAGAATAAGTATTGCAGGTAGTGTAAAGTTCAATTTTCCCTCTACCTTTTCTGTTTTGTACATGACCTTACATCATGCTTCTATAAACGCTTCCATCAATGCTGCATGCACTACTTTGTAAGAGACATTCTCTAATGTTGAATGTTATTCTTTCTAAAACCAAATTCTGAGTCTGCAAGTTTGCATACTGACTTGGGGAGAAAACTGGGTCAGCAACTGATATTCCAGAATTATTGTGCCTCTCAATTTCTAGCAGGTTGGAAAAACCATGGTTATGTGGAACCAAATACTACTGCTTCAAGAGAGTCAGTGTCACAGTTGTGGCTTAAAATTGGTCATACGTTAGGAGAATCTGCAACATAAAAATTATTAAAAGCTACAAACCTTTTTTTTTTTTTTCTTTTACAGAACTGATCGGAATGCAAGGTACAGAGAGTTGCAATGAAGTACAACAAGGATGTCGGATTGAAGACAGAGATTTAATAGTCATTTGTTTATAGGCAGTGTTTACATTGGATGAGGTTACCTTGGGAGGAAAGGTGGAGAAGAAATAAAGTCCAGGAACTAACATCTGGGTCCCTCCAGAGTTCAGAAGTATCACAATAAGGGAAGAACTGAGTAAAACAATGGTTAAACATTAACAGTTCATCTTGGCAATGTGGAGTTCTTCGTGATAGTGATTACCTTTGCCACATGGGTGGAAAGGGTGGCGATCTTATTGGAACATGTTTAGAAGAGAATAATGGCTTTGTTTATTCTCAATTCACTTAACTACTTCCCACTTTTTTCCTAAAGTATAGGCTTTTCTAGGCTCTTTCAATAATTGATTAGTTAATTAATTTTCTATTTATTTTCCTTATTTTATTCATTGTGCTTTGTACCTTCTTTAAATCATTTTCACTTAATAATGTAGGAAGATGATATTAGTAAGGCATGGCACATTAAAGCAATATAAGCAATTCCCTAGGTCCTATGGGAAGAACAGCTGAGATAGTCTTTAGCACATGGCTTCCTCCAACCTAGATTTGCAAACAATGCAAATGCATTCAGGCATGACAATTCTGTTAGAGTGGGGGTTCAATCTGGATGATTTTAATAAAATATTTTTGCAAATTGCTCCAGCAAATATTTGGATAGTGGAAGCTCAGATAATGAGAGAGACATGCAAAACAAATGAGAATAATCATAAAAAATGTTTCATGTTCAAAAAAATTATGTGGAGTAAAGGCAAGACAATGTAGTGGCAGTACAGCCTAGGTTTCAAAAATCTGACTTTGAAGCTTGGTTCTGCAACTCAATGCCTGGTACTACCTGCGTGACCTCAGCTAACAGGTAAGCTACTCTAAGACTTAATTTTCTCTACTGCAAAATGGGGTTATAATAATAATATCTCAGAATTGTCAGGTTTGAATGGGCTGGTATACAGAAAGGGCTTAGTATAATACACAGCAGCTAATAGATATCCTGGAGGGATTGGGGGTGGGAGGAGACAGGGACAACAGAGAATGAAATGGCTGGATGGCATCACTGACTCGATGGACATGAGTTTGAGTGAACTCTGGGAGTTGGTGATGGACAGGGAGGCCTGGCATGCTGTGATTCATGGGGTTGCAAAGAGTCAGACACGACTGAGCGACTGAACTGAACTGAACTGAAATGGTAGCTAAAATAAAACAGAAGAGAGCATTAGGAGAGATGATATTTTGACATGCGTGCATGCATGCTAAGCTGCTTCAGTCATGTCCAAATATTTGTGATCCACTACGAACAAAGAGGAAAGTGAAAAAGTTGGCTTGAAGCTCAACAATCAGGAAACTAAGATCATGGCATCTGGTCCCATCATTTCATGGGAAATAGATGGGGAAACAGTGGAAACAGTGTCAGACTTTATTTTGGGGGGCTCCAAAATCACAGTGGATACTGATTACAGCCATGAAATTAAAAGACGCTTACTCTTTGAAAGGAAAGTTATGACCAACCTAGACAGCATATTAAAAAGCAGAGACATTACTTTGCAAACAAATGTCCATCTGGTCAAGGCTATGGTTTTTCCAGTGGT
This sequence comes from Moschus berezovskii, assembly GCF_049115385.1. NCBI lineage: Eukaryota > Metazoa > Chordata > Mammalia > Artiodactyla > Moschidae > Moschus > Moschus berezovskii. Next base: position 118,881,842 of record NC_142464.1, read on the forward strand.
CATGTATGGATGTGAGAGTTGGACTGTGAAGAAAGCTGATCGCCGAAGAATTGATGCTTTTGAACTGTTGGAGAAGACTCTTGAGAGTCCCTTGGACTGCAAGGAGATCCAACCAGTCCATCCTAAAGGAGATCAGTCCTGGTGGTCATTGGAAAGACTGATGCTAAAGCTGAGACTCCAATACTTTGGCGCCTCATGTGAAGAGTTGACTCACTGGAAAAGACTCTGATGCTGGGAAAGGTTGGGTGAGGGAGGAGAAGGGGACAACAGAGAATGAGATGGCTGAATGGCATCACCAACTCGATGGACATGGGTTTGAGTGAACCCCGAAAATTGGTGATGGACAGGGAGGCCTGGCGTGCTGTGATTCATGGGGTCACAAAGAGTCAGACATGACTGAGTGACTGAACTGAATGAACAAAGCTAGTGGAGGTGATGGAATTCCAGTTGAGCTGTTTCAAATCTTGAAAGATGATGCTGTGAAAATGCTGCACTCAATATGCCAGCAAATTTGGAAAACTCAGCAGTGGCCACAGGACTGGAAAAGGTCAGTTTTCATTCCAATCCCAAAGAAAGGCAATGACAAAGAATGCTCAAACTACCGCACAATTGTACTCATCTCACGTAAGAGTAAAGTCATGCTCAAAATTCTCCAAGCCAGGCTTCAGCAATACACGAACTGTGAAGTTCCAGATGTTCAAATTGGTTTTAGAAAAGGCAGAGGAACCAGAGATCAAATTGCCAACATCCGCTGGATCATGGAAAAAGCAAATGAGTTCCAGAAAAACATTTATTTCTGCTTTATTGACTATTCCAAAGCCTTTGACTATGTGGATCACAATCAACTGTGGAAAATTCTGAAAGCGATGGGAATACCAGACCACTTGACCTGCCTCTTGAGAAACCTGTGTGAAGGTCAGGAAGCAACAGTTAGAACCAGACATGGAACAACAGACTGGTTCCAAATAGGAAAAGGAGTACGTCAAGGCTGTATATTGTCACTGTGCTTATTTAACTTATATGCAGAGTACATCATGAGCAACGCTTGGCTGGAAGATGTGCAGGCTGGAATCAAGATTGCTGGGAGAAATATCAATAACCTCAGATATGCAGATGACACTACCCTTATGACAGAAAGTGAAGAGGAACTATAGAGCCTCTTGATGAAAGTGAAAGAGGAGAGTGAAAAGGTTGGCTTAAAGCTCAACATTCAGAAAACGAAGATCATGGCATCTGGTCCCATCACTTCATGGGAAATAGATGGGGAAACAGTGGAAACAGTGACTGACTTTATTTTTGGGGGCTCCAAAATAACTGCAGATGCTGATGGCAGCCATGAAATTAAAAGACGCTTACTCCTTGGAAGGAAAGTTACGACCAACCTAGATAGCATATTAAAAAGCAGAGACATTACTTTGCCAACAATGGTCCGTCTAGTCAAGGCTATGGTTTTGCTAGTGCTCATGTATGGATGTGAGAGTTGGATTGTGAAGAAAGCTGATTGCCAAAGAATTGATGCTTTTGAACTGTGGTGTTAGAGAAGACTCTTGAGAGTCCCTTGGACTGCAAGGAGAATCAACCAGCCCATTCTAAAGGAGGTTAGTCCTGGGTGTTCATTGGAAAGACTGATACTAATGCTGAAACTCCAATACTTTGGCCACCTCATGTGAAGAGTTAACTCACTGGAAAAGACTCTGATGCTGGGCGGGATTGGGGGCGGGAGGAGAAGGGGATGACAGAGAATGAGATGGCTGGATGGCATCACCAACTCTGTGGACATGAGTTTGAGTGAACTCTGGGAGTTGGTGATGGACAGGGAGGCCTGGCGTGCTGTGATTCATGGGGTCGCAAAGAGTTGGACACGACTGAGTGACTGAACTGAACTGAACCATAGCCAGGAAGGTTCCTCTGACTTTGGGATTCTCCAGGCAAGAATTCTGGAGTAGGTTGTCATGCCTTCTTCCAGGGGGTCTTCCTCATCCAGGGCTTGAATCCGCATCTCCTGCATCCCTATTTCTGCTCATTCTTAGATGCATGGTAAGAAATACTGGAGCCCCAGCTCTCTTTTTCTCTACTTTTCTATTATCTTACCATATAGACACTGAAATAGTCAAACTGGCTAAACTGGAAAGCAGAAACAAGCAGAGAAATAGTGCCTTAAATGTTTGGGCCAAGTACTTTGGGTCAGGACAGTATTTACTTAACATATGCATGGATTATAAACTGACAAACCCAAGGAGCTCTCAAATCCCAACCTATTCAGCATCATTATCTTGAACTCAAGAACCACCATTTCATCTAAAATAAACTGAGGTTATCTAGTTCAGTTCCCTTATTCTACAATGAAGCCCCTGAGGCTTCGAAGGAAATTGACTCAGATAGACTCCTAAGCCAGCTTCTTTTGTTTAAACCAGATAATCTATGTGACCTGCTCTGTGTAGCTCAAGAAAAAGGATGAAGTTACTTGAATCTCACTCTGAAGGACATTTATTTCTTTTAATATATGGAAGCTCAAACACATTATAGTCCTTATCGAGATCCCAGACTTTGTTTTTCAGAGGAAGAAATGAATGCATGCAGAGGAGAAATGGATTGCCCCAAGGTCAGCTAATGATACAGCTGCGCTTGGAATCTGTGTCTCCTGACTTACAGACCATTTCTCTGTCCACTAAAATAGAACACTCGGAGGATGCTAAGACTCCGAAGGACTTGTAATTGAATTCTGAGATGCTGTCAAATATTAAGAATGAATAGTTGCAAGCTCTTCATTTAACAATAGCCAAGACACTCATCTTGCCTTTCCACTGAAACATATCAAGTGAGGGACTAGTTTTGCAAGCTTTTCTTCTAAGAGGCACACTCCCTAGGCACGTGGTCTTTTCTTTTTTTTTCTCAGTGAGTTGACTTAATGCATAGAGTTTCCATTAAGTTTCAAGCAATCTTTTTCTGTTAATTTCATGAAGAATAGTGCCTATTTCATCTGGAAATATCCTCATCTTTTAGGATACTTTGCTTATTCTTACCAATTCTGAAGCATACAAGTTTGGTTATGTAAGTGAGATTCACTTACATAAGTGAGATAATTAGGTTGTGTGTGTACGTTAGTCACTCAGTCATGTCTGACTCTTTGCAACCCGGTGGACTGTAGCCTACCAGGCTCCTCTGTCCAGAGCATTCTCCAGGCAAGAATACTGGAGTGGGTTGCCATGCCCTCCTCCAGGGAGTCTTCCTGACCCAAGGATTGAACCCATATCTCTTATGTCTCCTGCATTGGCAGGCAGATTCTTTACTACTAAGGCCAACGGGAAACAGATACTAGTGTACTAATTAGTGAGTATTAGTGTATCACGTGGAGAAGGCAGTGGCACCCCACTCCAGTGTTCTTGCCTGGAGAATCCCAGGGACGGGGAGCCTGGTTGGATGCCGTCTTTGGGGTCGCACAGAGTCGGACACGACTGATGTGACTTAGCAGCAGCAGCAGCAGTGTATAGTGAGTACATACTACCCATGAAGTAGCTCAGTGTTATCAGAAGGTATACTTGGATTAGTTGTACATGATAAAAATAAAAATTAAAAAAATATATATTTGCTTAATTGTTTAGTTACTATGTCATGTCTCTTTGTGACCCTATGGAAAGTCACCCACCAGGCTCCTCTGTCCATGGGATTCTCCAGGCAAAAATACTGGAGTGGGTTGCCATTTCCTTCTCCAGAGGATCCTCCCAACCCAAGAATCAAACTCATGTCTCCTGCACTGGCAAGTGTTCTTTTTTTTTAATATAAACTTATTTATTTTAATTGGAGGCTAATTACTTTACAGTATTGTATTGGTTCTGCCATACATTGACATGAATCCGCCCCGGGTGTACATGTGTTCCCCATCCTGAATACCCCTCCCACTTCCCTCCCCATATCATCCCTCTGGGTCATCCCAGTGCACCAGCCCTGAGCATCCTGTATCATGCCTCGAACCTGGACTGGCGATCTGTTTCACATATGATAATATACATGTTTCAATGCCATTCTCCCACATCATCCCACCCTCGCCCTCTCCCACAGAGTCCAAAAGACTGTTCTATACATCTGTGTCTCTTTTGCTGTCTCGTATACAGGGTTATCGTTACCATCTTCCTAAATTCCATATATATGCATTCAGTCAGTTCAGTTCAGTTCAGTTCAGTTGCTCAGTCATGTCCAACTCTTTGCGACCCCATGAATCACAGCATGCCAGGCCTCCCTGTCCATCACCAACTCCCGGAGTTCACTCAAACTCACATCCATAGAGTCGGTGATGCCATCCAGCCATCTCATTCTCTGTTGTCCCCTTCTCTTCCTGCCCATATTCCCTCCCAACATCAGAGTCTTTTCCAGTGAGTCAATTCTTTGCATGAGGTGGCCAAAATATTGGAGTGTCCATCAGTTCAGTTCAGTCAGTTCAGTCACTCAGTCGTGTCCGACTCTCTGCGACCCCATGAATCACAGCATGCCAGGCTTCCCTGTCCATCACCAACTCCCAGAGTTCACTCAAACTTAGTATACTGTATTGGTGTTTTTCTTTCTGGCTTACTTCACTCTGTATAATAGGCTCCAGTTTCATCCACTTCATTAGAACTGATTCAAATGTATTCTTTTTAATGGCTGAGTAATACTCCATTGTGTATATGTACCACAGCTTTCTTATCCATTCATCTGCAGATGGACATCTAGGTTGCTTCCATGTCCTGGCTATTATAAATAGTGCTGCGATGAACATTGGAATACATGTGTCTCTTACAATTCTGGTTTCCTCGGTGTGTATGCCCAGGAGAGGGATTGCTGGGTCGTATGGCAGCTCTACTTCCAGTTTTTTAAGGAACCTCCACACTGTTCTCCATAGTGGCTGTACTAGTTTGCATTCCCACCAACAGTGCAAGAGGGTTCCCTTTTCTCCACACCCTCTCCAGCATTTATTGCTTGTAGACTTTTGGATAGCAGCCATTCTGATTGGCGTGAAATGGTACCTCATTGTGGTTTTGATTTGCATTTCTCTGATAATGAGAGATGTTGAGCATCTTTTCATGTCTTAGCCATCTGTATGTCTTCCTTGGAGAAATGTCTCTTTAGTTCTTTGGCCCATTTTTTGATTGGGTCGTTTATTTTTCTGGAATTGAGCTGCAGGAGTTACTTATGTATTTTTGAGATTAATTCTCTGTCAGTTGCTTTGTTTGCTATTATTTTCTCCCATTCTGAAGGCTGTCTTTTCACCTTGCTTATAGTTTCCTTTATTGTGCAAAGCTTTTAAGCTTAATTAGGATTCTTTACTATTAAGCCACCTGGGAATATTCTACGGAAAGTCAGGGAAATTTAAACATTACAAAATTCTTCCAGCCCTTTGCCATCCTGGCTCTACTGTGCATTGTGTACATGAATCATACATTGACCAAAGCTCCCCATTGGCAGAAATACCTCCTCAACCATAAAGAGCATCAATCTCCTAGCGTCAACAAAATAACTCCTTAGGAGATAGCTTTCCTTCTTAATCTTATAAGGGGCCATGATGACCCACATCTCACTACTTGATTTGCATGTGCAGATCTGGATTGTGTAAACTGTCGATATTTCATAATTTAATGTATAGCCCTCTGTCTCAACAATTTATATAACTGTACTTTGACTTCTAATGGGGAAACAGTTCTCAGAGCTTTCTGAGAGGCTGTTCCTGGGTTGTAATCCTCAATTTTGCACAAATAAAAATGTTCATTTCTTTCTTAGATTAACTGATTAGTTTTTTAATCTATATAAATGTATATTGCAAATTCTAGGACACCACTTAGAAAAGAAGTATAACCGATAAGCTCAGAAAAGAGAGAAAAGTGAATTAAAAATACTCTTAAAGCTACTAAAGATAGGAAGATAAAGACAAGAACAAGGTCAATGAATAAAAAATAGTAATGGGTATGACATATTTATCCAACCATATCAATAATCAGTTCAAACATCAATGGTCTAAATGCATCAATTAAAAGATGGAGTAGATCAAACAAGATACAACCATATTTTGTCTACATGAAATGCCCCCATAAAGACACCTAGAGATTAAAAGTCAATGGATGAAAAAAAAAGTCAATGGATGGAGACACATTTTTGTGTATGGCATGATTCTAGCTTTGTAGAGTTGCCTGTGAGTGTATGTGTATGTTAGTGAGTGTTTTTATGGCCTAGGACTTTAAAAATATGAACTGGCACATTAATAGCTGTCATTATCATGTGGTAAATTGACAGATAAAAGTTTGAATGCCTATTTTTTTATATTTTCTAAAATTATTTAATTACTCAATTACTATCAGATGGTGGCTCATCAGTAAAGAATTCTAGTGCAATGCAGGAGGCACACGAGACTCAGGTTTGATCCCTGGGTTGTGAAGATCCACTGGAGGGGGGCATGGAAACTCACTCCAGTTTTCTTGTCTGAAGAATTCGATGGACTGAGGAGCCCAGTACTGAAGTGACTGAATGCGCGCGTGCACAGACACACACAAATTATTCATAGTATCTTTGAAAGTGAAAGTCACTCAGTTGTGTCAAACTCTTTGCGACCCCATGGACTTCAGTCCATGGGGTTCTCCAGGCCAGAATACTGGAGTGAGTAGCCTTTCTCTTCTCCAGGGAATCTTCCTAACCAGGGATTGAATCCAGGTCTCCCTCATTGCAGGCAGATTCTTTGCCAACTGAGCCACAAGGAAAGCCCAAGAATACTGGAGTGGGTAGCCTATCCCTTCTCCAGCAGATCTTCCCAACCAAGTAATCTAACCCGAGTTTCCTGCATTGCAGGTGGATTCTTTACCAACTGAGCTATCAGAGAAGCCCTTCACACTTTGTGAAATTATATTAAAAATTCTTACAACAAGGTTGATAAATGAACAAAGTATATAAACAAAAATTTCACAGTAGGAGAAATGCAAATGTCCAGTAAACATATAAAATAAATATTCAATATTACTAGCAATCAAATAAGTTTGACAATCAGAAAATGTCATATTTTTCACTCAAAGTAGCAGTTTGAAAAAAATTAACAGTCACACTAAAGGTGTGTATTGAGACATTCCTTAATCATGACCAGTAAGAATGTAAAATTGAGCAATATTAAAAAAAATAATTTTCCAGTATTTATCAATACCTTTACTAACAGTTACTTTTTAAGTCTGTAAGAACTCTTGGAATCTATCTTGGATTAGTTTGGAATTGAGATAAAGATGCATCTGTTATATTCATCAGATTATTTTTTTACAGTAATTAACGATGGTAACAAACCTATGCATTTAACAGTAGAATGACTCAACAAATGATATTATATCGACAGGACAAAAACAATGCATGCTTTTCCAAAAGAGAATGTGTGTGTGTGTGTGTGTGTGTGTGTGCACATGTGTGCTCAGTAATGTCCATCTTTGTGACTCCATGGACTGTAGCCCACCAGGCTACTCTGTCCATGGAATTTTCCAGAATAGACTACTAGAGTGGGTTTTCATTTGCTCCTCCAGGAGATCTTTGTGATCCAGGGTTTGAACTCATGTCTAATGTGTCTTCAGCAATGGCAGGCATGTTCTTTACCAGCCGAGCCACCAGGGAGGCCCTCAAAAAAGAATAAAGACCAAATAACCTATAAAAGAAGCAAATAAGACAGTATTCATATTATTCCCATTTTGAATATTTAGTTGTACGTAAAAACATCAACATGTGGAATGTGGTTCTCTTTGCATTATAGGATTATTGGAAGCATTACTACTTCTTTACAAAATTTTTGTTTGTGTATTTCAGAAATATGTAAAATAAGATCTTAAAATTCAGATCAAGGATGTTAAGTGACTCGGACATAAAGACCAAGGATGTTTATGCCAAAGTTCAGACTTGTTCCTGTGTTTGCTATGTCCTATACAATGCTGTGTCACAAGGCTGGGTGCTTCCTACATGAAACCAAATTATTTGCAGGGACGTTCTGACTTAATACAAAAATTCTGGCTTTTAACATTTTCAGTTTTAAGAAGATGGCAGATTTCCTCATAATTTTCCAGACCCTCTTCTAATTTCTGAGTATAGACTCTTTCTAGTTCCCAACTCTGGAGACTGTTGGGAATGAGGGATATTGATAGGAAGTTCAAATGTGAGCATTAGTCACTCAATCGTGTCCACTATTTGTGACCGCACTGTATCCCGCCAGGCACCTCTGTCCTTGGGATTCTCCAGAATACTGGAGTGGGTTACCATGCCCTCCTCCAGGGGATTTTCCTGACCCAGGGATCCAATCCGTGCCTCTTATGTCTCCTGCATTGGCAGGAGGGTTCTTTACCACTAGAGCCAACTGGGAAGCATCAAATCCATTTCTAATAGAGGTTTATTTTTAGATCCTAAATTTTTTTAATACTAAACAAAAATAGTATGTTGTTGTTGTTCAGTCTCCAAGCCATGTACAACTCTTGTCGACTTCATGGCCTGCAGCATGCCATGCCAGCCTGTCCCCCAGCATCTCCCAGAGGTGGCCCACGTTGCAGTCAATTGCACCAGTATTGCCATTGACCCATGTCATCCTCTGTCACCCTCTTCTCCTTCTGTCTTCAATCCTTCTCAGCATCAGAGTGGTTTCCAGTGTGTCAGCTTTTCGCATCAGGTGGCCAAAGTATTGGAGCTTCAACTTCAGCATCAATCCTTCCAATGATTATTCAGGACTGATTTCCTTTAGGATGGACTGGTTGGATCTCCCTGTGGTCCAAGGGATTCTCAGGAGTCTTCTCCAGCACCGCAGTTAGAAAGCATCAATTCTTTGGTGCTCTTCCTTCTTTATGGCGCAGCTCTCACAACCATACATGAGCACTGGGAGGACCACAGCCTTGACTAACAGACCTTTGTTGGCAAAGTGATGTCTTTGCTTTTTAACACACTGTCTAGGTTTGCCATAATTTTCCTACCAACAAGCAATTGTCTTCTAATTTCTTGGCTGCAGTTACTACCCACAGTGATTTGAGAGCCCAAGGAGAGGAAATCTGTCACTGCTTCCACATTTTCTCCTTCTATTTGCCATGAAGTGATGGGACTGGATTCCATGATCTTAGGTTTTTTAATATTTAGTTTTAAGCCAGCTCTTGCACTCTCCTGCTTTACCCTCAACAAGAGGCTCTTTAGTTCTTCTTCACTTTCTGCCGTTAGAGTGGTATCATCTGCATATCTGAGGTTGTTGATATTTCTCCTGGCAATCTTGATTCCAGCTTGGACCTCATCCAGCCTGGTATTTCTCATGATGTGCTCTGTGAATAAGTTACATCAACACGGTGACAACATACAGCCTCATTATACTTTCTTAATTTTGAACCAGTCAGTTGTTCCATACAAGGTTCTAACTGTTGCTTCTTGACCTCCGCAAGGAGACAGATAAGATGGTCTGGTATTCCCATTTCTTTAAGAGTTTCCCACAGATTGTTGTGATCCACATAGTCAAAGGCTTTAGCTTAGTCAATGAAACAGAAATAGATGTTTTTTCTTGAATTCCCTTGCTTCTCTATGATCCAGCATATGTTGGCAATTTGATGTCTCGTTCCTCTGCTGTTTCTAAACCTAGCTTGGACATCTGTAAATTCTTGGTTCATGTAATGCTGTAGTCTAGCATGCAGGATTTTTAATATAACCTTACTAGCATGGGAGATGAGTGCAATTGAGCAGTGGTTTGAACATTCTTTAGTACTACCCTTCTTGAGAATTGGGATGAGGATTGACCTTTTCCAGTCTTGTGGTGACTGCTGGGTTTTCCAGAATTGCTGACATATTGAGTGTAGCACTTTCATGGCATCTTCTTTTAGGATTTGAAATGGCTCTGCTGGAATTTCATCATGTACCCTAGGTTTATGGACAGCAGTGCTTCCTAAGTCCCTCTAGACTTCACTGGTTCTGGGTGAGTGACCATACCATAGTGGTTATCAGGGTCATTAAGATCTTTTTTGTACAGTTCTTCTGTACAAAATAATAGTGTATTACAAAACCCTACATTGTTTTACAGAAATATACAAACAATATACTTCTTTCAGCACAATTTACTTATGGCATGATTTCAGCTTTGTGAATAATTTTATGTGTAAATTAATATGTTTATGGTATAAGACTAGAAAAATTTGAATGAACATATTAACAACTATTATTTCTTCATGCTATGTTTCTAGACAAATTTTTATTTATTGCTCATTTCTTAGCTTCTAAAAGTAGTTAATAATCATATATTTTATGATTGAAAGCTATATTTTATAGCTTTTTAAATAACATAAACAATGTAGGTGCTTAACATAACATAAACCTTATATTGCTGTTTGTTGTTTAGTCGCTCGGTCATGTCCGACTCTTTTGAGACCCCATGGGCTGTAGCCTGCCAAGCTGCTCTATCCATGGCATTCTCCAGGCAAGAATATTGGAGTGGGTTGCCATTTCCTCCTCCAAAGCATTACACAGAAAGCAAAAAATTGTATGTTCTATAAAAACTGTAGAATTTAATAAAATAAAAAAAATGTCTCATAATTTGTGTTAGAGATGAAAGAGTAAGCATTAGAAGTATTCATTTTGTCTATTTCCTCATTATAAGCAATAGCAAGTTTACATTTTAGCCGTGCCTTTTTAGTTTCTCTGCACTCTGATTTCAAAGTGGCAGTATTAAAAAAATAAAAAGAAACTCCGCATCCATTATCTCCTTTGTCTCCAAGACAATATTCTATTAAACTGACTTCCTGCTGAAGGATGCACTGACACGAATGTTACTCAGAAGCAGAAGAAAGATTAGGATCATCCCCACATAGGCATGAGCACCATCTGGACCAGGGCTTCTCCATAGACCAGAGTCGGTTCAGTCACCCCTTCATCACAGATCCAGACCTGACAGATTTCTAATACACACAGCCACCTGGAAGCATAACGCTGCCCAGACCCAGCTGAGCTTTCACTCTGTGGTTTTTATTCTCTTGTATTTGATGTCCAGCACTCTTCCCTCTGATGTCAGCTTCTGAATTCCCTGACTTATGATCAGCATTAGAGAGAACTGCAGTGATGCTCGGATGATTTGCGAAGACCTGCAGCAGTGAAGGCCTTCCAGTGTACCCCAGATCCCACACTGTTCATCACTTTTCCTTTTCTTTTTTTTCCAAACAGCATCTATTTCCAAGCCCTTTTCCCCATTCACTCTTAAATCCTAGAATTTAAACTCTCAAAAGTATTTACATTTAAATGGAGTGCTGAGGTCTTTTGGTGTTTGAAAAAAGCTTTTGAGATTTTTTTAATGAACTTCTAAGAGGTACTTGGATTGAAGCATTGCCAAGAGTAGGTCTATTCAGAACAATGGGAAGCCTGGGTTCAATTTAGAACTAGCCAGTCATCAATTCAGGACAAATTAGAGCCTTCAGAACTCTGCAATTGTTCCTGCTCCTTAGCCTTACATTCAAGACCTTTGCCAATTGGTTCCTGCTTACTTTGTCAAGCTCATCTCTGACCCGACAGGAGCCACAGCAGCCTTCCTGCTACTCCTCAGATGTTTCTGCTTTCCCATTATCTTCCCTCTCTTTATCAATTGCCTTTTCAAAATTCATGAGCTAAGTTCGATATCACCTCCATCATGAAATTTCTCTTTGCTGCACATGGGTGGTTTAGGGAAAAGTGCATAATTACTCCCCAGAAATTTCTAATTTTATAGCTTACACAAGCCCTCAGAAATCATATAACTAAGTCACATGTAATACAGCTCTATTTTAGGTAAGATAAAGGATCATTTATTTTGTATAACTTCTGTGCAAACAAAGTATTTACTTATTTATGTTGGAGTCTGATTTACAAGGTTTTGTTACTCTCTGCTGTACAGTGAAGTGTCAGCTATATACATATATAAAATACACCCACTCATTTTTAGATTCCTTTCCCATACAGGTCATTACAGAGTGTTGAGTAAATTCAAAGGCATGTTTATGAAGTTCTTGGGATGTAATAAGTATCTCCATAGCGCTGGAAATTGGGTAAAGTTATTTACCCCATCCCTGCTCCAGGAATCCCACTCCTGAAAAGCAATCTTCAAGAGATTGTAATAAAGATTAAATGAGGAAATCTATGTAAAAATCTTAAGAGAAGTATCTGGCAGATAACAGCAGCTCATTAAAAAATTGTAACAGTCCTTATTAACCAGTGTTCTCTTCCTGGCTCTACCTGTGTGTGCTCAGTTGCTAAGTCTCCTTCAGCTCAGCCTCCCATAGCTCACCAGGCTCCTCTGTCCATGGTATTTCCCGGGCAAGACTACTAGAGTGGGTTGCCATTTCCTACTTGAGGCGCTCTTCCTGACCCAGGGATCAAAGCCACATCTCCTGTGTCTCCTATGCTGCCAGGCAGATTCTTTACCTGCTGAGCCATCTGGGAAGCGTGCCTGGTTCTGTGCTTATTTGAATAAGCTCATAATGGCAGCGTTTAGTGCACCTGTGTTCAGGTTCTTTGCCTTCCCCAAACACCACATTCTATTTGATAACAAGAACCATATGAACACAAAGCCCAAGATCATGTGTGGTGCATTATAAGCCTTTAATACACTGTTCATGCAGTACAGTCAAACTAAACCCAGAAAAAATATAAGTCCTGTGCTATTTTAATGGCTCCATATTGTTATCTGACAATATGAACAAATAGATGTACTAAAGGATGTGATTGATGAAGTCAGTTTGACTTTCAAATAAACCTCATTTTCACTTAGCTTTCACTCTGTTGCTTCTTTTGGAAAATGAAAAAAGAGCAACGTTTCCCCCAAATAACATGCTGATTCCTTTGACTTTGGCTGCTTTATTTTTTCTTTGGAAGGCAGACCACGATAGGGTGCATGTTACGGGCAGATGACATTTCTTTTTGTAATTTAGATGAAAGGACTATGAAATATTGGTATTTGGTTGAGCATTCTGGGCTGTTCCAAACAAAGACTTTTGATCCTGAGTGTAGACCTGCCAGGACTCTATATTTCAGATTGATGGATGATCTTTCCAGCATCGTATTTTCACTATTTTCTACTTTCCTGTTCTATGTGTCAAACCACCATTAAATCACAGATACTAAATGCTGAATAAAATAAAACAGCTATGAATTAGAAATGAGTCCTCCCATTTCCTTAATTCAGCTCTCTCATCCCGTGATACAGTTTACATCACGCATCTGGTTTTCCCAGGCTCCTGGTACACCCTTCTCTTTGAACTTCGGTTCCTCACATTTTAATGAAGTCAGTGTGAGGGAACAAAATGGCTTTGAGCTGAGCAGCAAAGGACCTGACCAGAGTCTCAGATTTGCTTCAGCTTGTGTTGTGCCTTGAGAATCTCTTTTCTCATCTTTTAATAAGAAAAATGTACACCATGGTCTTTAAGTCATTGAAACTCTATGATTTCTGATTTTTATCTATGGCTCTGCCCCTTGATATTCTATTTTGAAAAAATGGATCCTTTCTCCACCTTAAAAAAAATTCATGCTGACCAGTATTTTAATTATGTCTCCTTTTGTCTATTTTCTACTGAGGGCTGCTTTGAAAATTAATAAAATAATCTGCAGTAAATATTCTAGTTCTAGTTAAGCTCTGCCTTCTCTACTCCCTCTACATCATACTTGTTTTTATTCTTCATATATTCTAAAGTCCTCTTTGATTCTCCCAATATTTCACAACCTCAAATTTAATTCATTAGCAAATTATTTTATAAGTTTATTCAAGTACATAGCTACCGTGGGCCAAGACTGGGTTATTTTGCTGTTTTGGGGTGTTGAAAAAATAAAATTCCCATTCTCTGCCTGAGCTTGAAATTAGTTGATATGTAGAGTAAAAAGATGAAATGAAGATAAGTGTAGCCCATTGAAGCTGTTGGAAGATGTTGTATTTAGTCCATTCCAAATTCCCAAAGCGGGAGAGTGGTATTTCTCCCAATTATTCTCCCAAATGTCTCAGTTAGCCAGGTCGCTTCCCTGTTCCCTGTAGGATATGCAGGGGAGTAGAGAGGCAAGCAGGCAAGAGAGAGGCCAGAGTGTTACTGATGTAGGTTCTGCCTCAGAGCAACATGAGTGTGCGTGCGGATTCTAGTGTCTACCAACACAAGGGACTGGGGACTTCGCAGGAAGTCACCCATGAGCATCACTTTTGTGGAATTTATAGTTTGCAGAAAGAATATAGAGTTTGAAACATAGTCAGAAATGTGTAAGTGTGTGATGCAGAAATATGCTAAGGAATGTAAGACAGGGAAGCTTACCTCCCTGCAGGGAGTCAAAGAAAGCTTCTCTTAGGAACTGATGCATGAACAGAAGCCAAGAAGCTCACTGACGGGATGAGAAGAGGGTTCCAGGCAACAGGAAATGCACAAGAAAACTCGAGGCACCTTTGGAGAACTGGTGTGAAAACGGGGTCTGGACAAGAGTGCGAAAGGCACCAGATGAGGAGGAAGGGAAGGGCCGAACCCCAGTCATGCAAGCTAGAGCTTAGACTGCATCCTACATGACAGCAAGAAGACTCAGAGATTTTGAGCATCTGTAGAAATCCAAGAAAAGATGTCCAGTAATCGGTTGGGTGATCTGGAGATCTGAAGAGAGGATCTTCATTAAAGGAACACAGCTGCCTAGTGAATAAGTGTTGAAAGACTAGAAGAGTCTTTGCATGATCCCCAGAAACTCTGACATTTAATGATGGGCAAAGAAAGTTAGAGAGTTAAGACTAAAATGGGAAACCAGAAAATAAAACCAACAATAGAGTGTTGGGAGACAGAAGACACCACTGCTCTCTCGTGCTACCAAAGAGGCCAAACAGGAAGAGGACTGAAACAAGCCACAAGCCCACTTTAAGCTGTACCCATTTTTCTTTCTGCCTGCAACGGGGAAGAGAGAAATACTATTACATTCCTCCCCCTTTATTTTTTTCTATATTTCATGTCTTCATTGCTCACTTGTTGATTCGTCCTAAAATATTTTGGGTGAAAATGCTTTTCTAGAAACACTCTTAAAGGCAGTTCAGCTTTGGCTCCTTCATGTTGACTGCTCTACTGAAACTCCTCCTGCTAATGTTGCCAGAAATATTTCTTAAAGGAAGTTATGAGTTCATAGTGGAAATGTCAAATATTTTCAGTTTTGTGTTCTTTAAATTTTTTTGTAAAGTAGAGGAAAGTGCTATCTACTAAGAGTGAAGGGAGAAGAAGAAGAATTTGACCTTACAACAGGGAAAGGGTAGGATAACTAGAAATACATATTTAAATATTTTGGGGCAGATTGTTTTTACCTCCATATGGACATTTCTTTTGAATATTGAAATATGTGGATGTTTCAATTAAATAAAAATGAAAATGATTCTAGTAGAGAAAGCTTCATCAGTCAGATTCATATTTTGATGAGATTTCCTTCTCCTCATCTTTTCTTGTTTTTTCATTTCCTCCTTCTCTCTTTTCTTGAACTTTCTTCTGTCTTCTTTTGTCCTGCCTTCTCTTCTCCCACACTCCTTCTTCCTCATCTTTCCTCATTTTTTCCCCACTTCCATAGCTGGTGGATTATGAGGCATTACCAAGGAGTTAAGCTGCGGCTGGATAGACCTAATATTGAGGAACTGTTTATTTGCTTCTCTGTGGGGCTCAGACACTTGCCCTTCAAGAGTGCACCTACTGGAACTCTTGCAGCGCCATTTTCTCCAGGTCATTGCCATCTCCCTGGTGTCCCCTCTCTCTATTATCTTCTTTGATACTGTTCATTTGGGGAGTTGGGCTCATTCCTATCATTACATCATTTCTCTTTTGATCCTCTTTCCTTTCTTCTAGGTTTCTCTCTTAATATTCCTTTGGGGCTTTACGATGCTATCTTTCCCCCACTACAATCTCCTCCTACATAAGACCCAGAATCATTCTAACTCTTGCCTTTTTACAAATGCCTAATCTGCCCCAACAACACATAATACAATAGAGGGCAGAGACCAATAGGACAGGAGCCTTGACCTCAGTGAGGACACCGTACGAGTGTGAGCCGGGGGGAGGGGGGTAGGCAGATGGGACCATGAAGAATCCTATAAATGCAGACATGGGCAATCTCATGAAAGAACAGCATAGTGCAAAAGGAAGAAGCTATTAGAGCTGCTTTTAAATATCAAAGAAGAGTTCACCGAAGAGAAAGTCCTTTATTCAGATGACTAAATGTAGAAATGGAAGGAAGGGATCTCAGATAGGGTCTAGCATCAGCAAAGGCACAGAAACACATCGTTTAATGATATGTTTGAGGGGGAATTTCAGTTTTTAAGTACAGCTGAAGCAAACAGGTGACAATTGGGGGAAGGGCCTAGATGTTGGGGAGCATAATATGATTTGGTAAAACTGGTTCCCAGGACTGTGCTATGTGTTGCTAAGACATTTTGATAGCCTGGGAAATCTCAATTTCACATTTTTAATGGAGGATGTCAACATAAAAAAAAAAAAAAAAAAGACCAAGGCTCCTGATCCGATCACTTCAAGGCAAATAGAAGGGGGAAAAAGTGAAGGTTGGGACAAATTTTCTTTTCCTGGGCTCCAAAATCATTCCAGACAGTGACTGCAGCTGTGAAATTAAAAGACACTTGCTTCTTGGAAAGAAAGTTATGACAAACCTAGACAGCATATTAAAAATCAGAGACATCAGTTTGCTGACAAAGGTCTGTATAGTCAAAGCTTTGTTTTTCTCCAGTAGTCATGCACAGATATGAGTTGGACCATAAAGAGAGCTGAACACCAAAGAATTGATGCTTTCAAACTGTGGTGCTGGAGAAGACTCTTGAGAGTCCCTTGGACTGCAGGAGATCCAACCAGTCAATCCTAAAGGAAATCAGCTCCAATCATTCTTTGGAAGGATGCTGAAGCTCAAGCTCCAATACTTTGGCCACCTGATGCAAAGAGCTGACTGATTGGAAAAGACCCTGTTGCTGGGGGAAAACTGAGGGCGAGAGGAGAAGGGGGATGCAGAGGATGAGATGGCTAGAAAGCCTCATTGACTCAATGGCCATGAATTTGTGCAAACTTGGGGAGCTAGTGAAGGACGGAAGAGACTGGTGTGCTGCAGTCCATGGGGGTCGCAAAGAGTCAGACATGATTTAGTGACTCAACAACACTAACAACAACAGAATGGAAGACAGGTCACATACGGAGATGCTAGTCATTCTCTTAACCTCACTGGTGATCCGAGATGAGCAACTGATTTTGATACAGAGAACGGAATAGGAAACCTGTTCTAAAACAACATGGACACCTTTAAAAGATCTGCCTTTCCACATTAAAGATCCATGACAGATACCTGCAACCTGTGTTCATTCATAGACTTCACACTTTTTGCTTGAAAGGAGACGGGAGATTGCAAATAATAAACAAGTTTTAAATGGCAAGTCATAATCACACAGTAGAATATTAAGGTGTGTGTGCCTGCTAAGTAGCTTCAGTCGTGTCCGACTCTTTGCAACCTATGGACTGTAGCCTGCCAGACTCCTCTGTCCTTGGATTCTCCAGTCAAGAACACTGGAATGGGTTTCCATGTCCTCCTCCAGGGGATCTTTCCAACCAGGGATCCAACCCGCATGTCTTATGTCTCCCGCAATGACAGGCAGGTTCTTTACCCCCAGCACTACCTGGGAAGCCCAAATCAGCTATACATATACCTCAGTTCAGTCACTTAGTCATGTCCGACTCTTTGAGACCCCATGGACTGCAGCACACCAGGCCTCCCTGTCCATCACCAACTCCTGGAGCTTACTCAAACTCATGTCCATCAAGTCGGTGAGGCCATCCAACCATCTCATCCTCTGTCATCCCCTTTTCTTCCCACCATTAATCTTTCCCAGCATCAGGGTCTTTACGAATGAGTCAGTTCTTTCCATCAGGTGGCCAAAGTATTGGAGTTTCAGCTTCAGTATCAGTCCTTCCAATGAATATTCAGGATTGATTTCCTTCTGGATGGACTGGCTTGATCTCCTTGCAGTCTAAGGGACTCTCAAGAGTCTCCAACACCATAGTTTGAAAGCATCCAAAAGTACCAAAAGAATACTGATAATCACACAAATAACTAAATGATAAGAATTGTGTTTCCTGGAATCTTCACAGAAGTTTGGTTAACTCATTGAACTTAATGAATCATTCACTATACAGAAGTTGGGTAGTTTTCACCTTTTGTTTTTTCTTTCTCAGCAACTGACAAGCCAGATCTGAGTAGAATGAGGGGTTGAGCAGAGAAAATTCCTGAGTCTCTCTTTCTCCAGCTTTTGTATATCGTGTTAAGAAGTCTGCAATCTTTATTTCAGCTTGCCTCAGGAGAAATCATAAGCCTTCCAGACAGAGACAGATTCCACTTCTCTGTACGTGTCTGATAAAAGAAAGTTGGAAATTTCCTTGGCCTTGAACTGCTTTAAATCTCAAATTGAGTCACATATCAAGAACTAATGCCTTACTTCCTTTGACCATCCTGTTCTTGTTTTTCTTACATGATTTTAGATCTAAGACTTGAGAAACAAAGATACTGTCAAGTTTATAGAAGATCACACATCACCTAGTTTTAAAAGAACAACTTTTAATTGGCTTTTGATTCCTCTAAAATATCTTTGGTTTGGCAATTCCTCTAAGGAATATTAGACTCAGTTCAACTCACTGAGTTTGTGAGAAAGGAAACAAAGTATCATGCATTTTGGGAGTGAGCACTGGCTCATAGGACAGGAGAACTGGGTTCTACTCTTAGCCTTGCCTTATCTGTGTGACTTTTGATAAATTGTTTTTTGTTTCTGGACCTCAGTTGCCTTATATATAAGGTGAATGTTTGCTTTAAATATTCTTTATGGCCTTCACTATGCTGCCATTCTGTGACTCTATATGTGTATGTATATGTATATATATATATACATACACATATAGGATATATATGTATAGAGTAAGTCCGCTACATATGAATGAGATTTGTTCCAAGAGCCTAGTTTGTAAGTACAAAAAAGTTGGCCTAGGCACCCAAATAACACAGTTGGTTATCGAGTCCTGTACTGTAATCAGTGGCTTATATATATAATTTTTGGCACAAATAATGTATATAAAACAAACAAGCACAAAAATAAATAAAACCTTTTTAATCTTACAGTACAGTACCTTGAAAAGTACAATAGCACAGTACAAGAGCTGGCATACAGGGGCTGATATTGAGTGAGCAGGCAAGAAGAGTTACTGACCGGAGGTGGGAGATGGTAGAGCTGAAGGATCATCAGCAATAGGAGATGGAGGGCAAGCTGCGATCTCACTCATGCCTGATGTTGATAGAACACGTGTTGGCATCTTTGAACGTTTACCACTTGAAGGTTCATATGTAAGGGACTTATTGTACTTCTCTATGCCAATGCCTGGCCTGGGCCCCCACATTTTAAGTGCTGACAGTTGACTTTTCTTTTTGTAAAGCAAGTGCCTGACTTAAGTTTTAATTGTCAAGTCAGATTCTAAGAGAGCCACTCTTTGTGTCTGCAGTTTCCTTTGCTTTAGAGGTCTTAGTTGGCTTCAAGAGCTGATCATTTGGGCTCCAATTTGTCTTTCCTTCATCTTTAAACTCCAGTTCTTATGTTTCGAGTTCACCAATAGAGTAAGCCTCCAAAGCCCTACATCCTCACCCTTGAACTCGATGAAAGCAGAATCCTAGGCCCATGGGTGTGCTCCCTGTCTCTGCCTGGCCATGTGATCTCACCGTGTGGACTCAGGTGTGCTGTGTCATTTCAAGGTTCTATAAGCAATAAACCCTTATTTTCCCCAAATGTCCTAATGGTTACTGCTGAAGGATGTCTTACAATCACAGTAAGAACCACAAGGGCTGGTCCAGGCACAGCATTGATTATTGATAGCCTGAGACCAACACAGTTCCATGGTAGTGTTACAGATGATTGTTGCTTAGTCACTAAGTTGTGTCTGACTCTTTGTGACCCTTGGACTGTATTATGCTAATTAATTATTATAACCCCAGTTTTTGCATAAATATTATATCTCTTTTACAGATGAGAAAAAAGGGGGCTTAATAAGGTTGAGTAGTTGTCCAGGGTCACAAATGTAGTAAGTGGCAATGCATGCGTGCTCAGTTATGTCCAACTCTTCGCAACCCCATGGACTATAGCCCAGGCTTCTCTGTCCATGGGATTTTCCCAGTAAGAATACTTGAGTAGATAGACATTTCCTCCTTCAGAGGATCTTCCTGACCCAGGGACCATACCCATGTATCCTGCCTTGCAGGTGAATTCTTTACCACTGAGTCACCTGGGAATCCTAGTAAGTGGCAATAGTCTGTTTATAGGAAGTTTTAATGAAACAAGTGGATATTTTTGTTTAAATAACCACTACTGACTCACCACAAAGTCAGTTAGGAAGACGACACAGAAACAGAATAATTTATTACTGAAGATCAAGTCAAGCAGACATCAGTTGGCTCCCCGTCATTTATTAAGAGAAAACAGGCTTGCTCAGATGTCCTTCTTTTTCTTCTCTGAAAGTCTAATACAATTCCCAGGATTTTGGCAAGTCCCATAGTCTTTTGCTCATTGCTCACTGTCATCTCTTAACTGGTGTGTGTGTTGTCGCTTCAGTCGTGTCCACCTCTTTGCAATCCCCTGGACTGTAGCCTGCCAAACTCCTCTGTCCATGAGATTCTCCAGGCAAAAATACTGAAGCCATGTCCTCCTCCAGGGTATCTTTCCGACCCAGAGATTGAACCTGCGTCTCTTAAGCCTCCTGCATCGGCAGGTGGGTTCTTTACCACTAGCACCACCTGCTTAAACTCCCTCAACTGGTACCCTGTTTTTTTTAACCTCTTAGAAATTACTTTTGGCATACAAAAAGCGGTACTTATTTAATGTACATAATCTGATGTATTTGAAGACAGATATACACCCATGAAATCATCACCGCATTCTATGCCATAAACATATCCAATACCTTCAAATATTTTCTCCCATCTTCTTCATTTAATATTTTTTGTAAATTAATTTTTTATTTTAATTGGAGGCTAACTACTTTACAATATTGTAGTAGTTTTTGCCATATATTCACACGAGTCAGCCATGGGTGTACATGTGCTCCCCATCCTGAATCCCCTCCCATCTCCCTCCCCATCCCATCCCTCTGGGTCATCCCAGTGCACCAGCCCTGAGCACCCTGTCTCATGCATCGAACCTGCACTGGCGATTTGTATCACATATGATAATATACATGTTTCAATGCTATTCTCGCAAATCATGCCACCTTCGTCTTCTCCCACAGAGTCCAAAAGTCTGTTCTTTACATCTGTGTCTCTTTTGCTGTCTCACATATAGTGTCATCGTTACCATCTTTCTAAATTCCATATACATGTGTTAATACACTATACTGGTGCTTTTCTCTCTGGCTTACTTCACTCTGTATAATAGGCTCCAATTTCTTCCATCTCATTAGAACTGATTCAAATGTGTATGATAAAAGCACACCATTAGATTTACACTCTCAGCAAAATTGTATGCATGCAATGCAGTGCTGTTAACTATAGGCCCTGTGTTTACAGATCTCTAGGTCTTATTTCTCTTGCTTAACTGAATCTGTGTACGCTCTGATCAACAGCACATATGTGCATCTTCTCCCGTGACTGTTTTCTTTCTTTGTCCGAGTTAGCCTCAGTCATGGAACATTGCTTCTTTGCTTAGATTTTCCCGAAGTACCATTTACAGAAGGCATTCGTGTGGAGGAGAATTTTACAGGAGATTTGAGTTCAATGGCAGACAAGTGGAGTCGTGCAAGAGGAGAGCAGAACCCACAGGTGAATGCCAGCTGTTAAATAGTACTCTCACTTGAAAGCTCATTCACTCACACCTGCCATGCGCAGTTCTCAGCTCTTCGTTCCCTCCCTCCCTCCCGCCCGCCCTCTCTCCTTTCTTTCTTGTTTTCTTGCTTTCTCTCCTTCCCCTGGCTTCAGACTTTCGTCTCCATCTCTCTCTCCACCTTCCTTCTCTTACACTCAGGAATTCCTCTATAGCTCTGACGCAAGGTATTTGATTGAGCTCTGCATTTCACTCTGGCACAGTTTGAGCTGTCCGCAAACATTCTAATTAGGTGAGCTCTAATACGGGAGAGTCTGTTCCCCCAAGTGAAAGCCAGTCAGCCTCAACTACTATGGGTTTGCTCCTTCTTACCTCCCTTTTCTGTCTTCACCTTCTTCCTCTTTTACCATGCTTTGTTGTAAGTAGATATAAATGTATGAAGATGTACTTTTCTTGGGGAAAAATCGATACTGTCCTTTGATAACTGCCTTGTTTTATTTTTTCTCCTACCCTTCGATCCATGAAGTTGAGCTTTGATGTCGGTGGCTGAATCGAAGACCTCATCATTCATCAAGTCAGTATGAAAATAGGCTTGTAAAAGT
The DNA here is from genome assembly GCF_049115385.1 of Moschus berezovskii. NCBI lineage: Eukaryota > Metazoa > Chordata > Mammalia > Artiodactyla > Moschidae > Moschus > Moschus berezovskii. The sequence continues at coordinate 118,904,237 of NC_142464.1, forward strand.
CACACAACTGCCTCGTGAACTGCAGTTCTGTCAAGCCAATGTGGCTCACCTGTCAGTTTTAATATGGCAGGCTAAGATAGGTCTGTCCTTTGATTTCATGCTGCCCCAGGTAAGGCTGGCAGTGACATTATATTTTCAGCTTGTGTGTATATTATGAGGAAATATCAGCCTTCACCCAACTCATCTCCTTGTGCTTTGACCTTTCCTGCCTTCTAGTCGTTCCTACCTTCTAGCATTGAATAAGTCCTCATGGGGCACAACTATGATTTTTCCACTTCTGAACTCATGAATTTTCCATAACTCAGCTTCTAAACATGGAGCCAGAGGATTTGGCATTTTGTCTTGGCTTCTTATCCAGGATTCTGTGACTTTGGGTAAATCACTTCCATCACTGAATTTTTATGTCCATATCTTTAAAATGAAACTAAAGGTGTTAGTCGCTCAGTTGTGTCCAATTTTTTGCAGCCCCATGGACTGTGTCTTGCCAGACTTCTCTGTCCATGGAATTCTCCAGGTAAGAATGCTGTGGGTATCCAGACAAGAGAGTGGGTAGCCATTCCCTTCTCCAGGGGATCTTCCTGACCGCGGGATCAAGTCTGGGTCTTCTGCATTTCAGACAGATTCTTTACTGTCTAAGACACAAGGAAAGGATGAATTGGCAACACTGACTCAATGGACATGAGCAAATTCCAGGAGGTAGTGAAGGACAGGGAAGCCTGGCTTGCTGCACTCCATGAGGTCACAAAGACTCATCCATGTCTTAGTGACTTAATAAAAATAATTTTTAGAATGGGCACATTCTCAGACTGTCACAAGTTTATTGTGAAGATCCACTTTTGAAACATGTTCAAGAGCTTATAAAATCAAACAAATTCTGCAATGTAAGTTGTAATTCTCATAGGATGAAACAACTCTCTGAGTCTGTTGTTTGAAGTTTCAATTATGTATCTACTCATAGCTTCAACTTTCTATCATCTTACATTCAAAGGAAAAAGTCTGAGCAGAGGACAAAGCACTGGAAAGTACCCTTTACAGTGTAATTTACAATGATCTATTACAGTGGATCCTGTGTTTCATGAGCGATATGACCTTGGAAGAGATAGCCAATGTTACTAAGTGTACATCTCAACATCAAGAAAGTGCTTGCTTCTATAAACATACCTACCTTCCAGTACTATTTGTAAAGTTATATAAAATAATGGTAAATACCAAAAGTCTATCGGACAAAAAAATCAAATTTATATTCCTTTAGAGGGTCCCACTGTGCCAGCATATTCTTCGATACACAGGTACTTCTCAGACTCCATTAATCCAGTGCAAGAATTCACTCTCTTCTTGCCACGCACCGTTCTCAGCTTCAGCAGATAGTCTCAGTCTCCTGACTCTAGAAACACTTATGACATTTCCCACACTTCCTTCTCCTTCTTCATATACTGTCAGTCACCAAATCCTGTTCATTCTACTGACTCAGTGTCTTTGAAACCCCCTGCTCTTTACTGCTACCTCTTTTTATTAGATCTTCAAAACTTCTCTTTGGATTGCCTTCACCACACTTCTTTCTGGTCTTTCCTATTTAAATGTCTTTTCATCGTGTTGTTCCCCCCGTCACCTGGTTATTGAAGTGATCGTTTTCAAATAGAAATCTAATATGACTTTTTGCTACTTTGGATGTACTGTGCTGTTGCATGAGTTTGGAACCAAACTGTCTGAGATAGATTCTGCCACTTTTTATCTCTGTGGCCTCAGTGGAATTATCTCCGCCTGTTGATTTCTTTCTGTGGTGACCCTGAGGGTGTGCCTTTCAGATCTCCGACTGCATGGAAGCTCAGATGGACTGATGGCCCCGGGTGTTGTGCTCTGAAATACAGGCGCACGTTCACACTGAGGCCACGCTTCCCACAGGCTCCCCCAAGAAGTGACTGAAAACAGAAGGGCTGCTGAAACAGGCATATTCCTGGGGTACACAGCATTCCTCTGAAACTGCTGTCCAGTCTGAAAACATCCCATTGGCTTTGTGGAACATCCTTAGATTCATCGCAGCTTTAAATGCTTTCACTCAGCATTTCTTCCTTTCTTTTCTTCTGCACAAAGGCTAGCCCTGCATTGTGGTCTGCCTAGCTCTGCCGACCTTCACTGACATTTCCATTTTCCCTCACAGGTATTTTCTGTAATGGACTTCTTAAATATATTGAATTCTGTCTTGATATTTTGCTTCTTAGAGGATCTAGACTAATCCACTTCATCTGTAAAATAAATGTAATAGTAGTGTCTCCTTTACAGGAATATGATGAGTATCAAATATCATTTGGTTATAAAACACTATAAAATAGCTTGCTACTGTTATGATCATTATTTTCCACTTACTCAACATAGCATTCTGTATCATGTATCAGTTATACATGCACAAACACACCCCTCTGCCGAAAAGAGGTTCGCTTTTACTGCAGTCGTGCAGAGCAACAACTTACCCGTCAGCATCAAGCTCGTTACTCCTCGTCTATGCCAAGCCTTCCTTAACTCATCTTTTTGTCGTTGCTGTTTTCCTCTAGCCCTGGGTATGTCAGCCTCCTACCACTTACATTGGCACTAATCCCATTGTTTGGCCACTAATTAATGTGGCTACCTCTAGACCCTGGCTTCTTTAATGGTTTGTATTTTGTCATATCTACTTGTGGTATTGATAGTACTGTGCACACTTTAGAGGCTAACATAGTAGGTTTCAAACGATACATTGAGCAAATGGATGCCTGTATAAATGTATCATGTTGATTTGGTAGCAATATAAGGGATAAAAGAAGCCATGATATCACTCATACTGTGACTTCTGGCTTCCTTTGTTTGACTAAAATCTGTTACACATGGAACTTCTTAAATTTTTCAGTATCAACCAAGTTAAATAGCTGTCCTTGGTTTTAGTGGAAAGGCACCTTAATAAAAAATAGATGCTATTCTTCCATAAATCACTTTGTCCTTCTACAAGTTTCTTCAGGCTCTAACAAGCTATAATTCTAAGTCAAAGTCAGGCAAAAGCTACTGAAAACTCAACATTAGTCTTCGTTTCATATTTTTATCTTGAGCCTTCAACAAGGAGTTTAATACAGGCTCGGGAGGATAAGGCTGGAGCAATGTAGCTCCTTCACTTCTATCCCAATCTTTGCCCCATATTCCTGTCCAGTTGATTCTACGTTTAGTGTGCATTTATCCTCCAAATTATACCTTCTTATATGAGAACTAGTAAAGGAGGTGAGGCCAGAGAGATAACAAAGACCTAAACTGAGAACATTTTACAGACCCTGGATTGTACCCCGAGTGAGACAAAGAGACGTTGAAGGCCTTTTAAATATGTTTTCAACGTTTCCAGGTACACACCTAGAATCACAAACTTTTATGTTCCTCAGTAAAATGAACGCATGGATCTAGGAACCAGGGGGTAGAAGCAGGCATGGCACTTTAACTATCACTCCCAGTGATGCACTTGGAGAATTTAAGCTTCCTTTTCCTGCAATTGTACGCTCTGCGATGGTATGGATTCTAATTCGTAAAATGGGAACATTTCCACAAGCAGACAAAACAAGAGTTTTATGTTCAGCTATGGTTTGTGCCCAGGAGCTTCAGGTTTCTTGCATCTAGGGTCAGCAGATAAGAGGACTATACTGTCCATGGAATTCTCTAGGACAGAATGCTGGAGTGGGTAGCCTTCCCTTCTCCAACAGACATGGTAGCTGAAGGAAAAGGGGATGCAGATTGGAGAAAGGAGGATGGGGAGGAGTATTAGTTGTGGCCCCAAGACTAATTACCTAGGCAAGAATTGTAGGTTTTCTCACTAACGTCCCTCTTTTAAGCTCTCTCTCAGGAATCCAGGAGGAGTTACCCCTCTACCATCCAGTGGATTTGACAGAACTTTGGGAAATGCTGATGGTCATACAGACCTTCCTTCAAAGAAGGACTTACTGCCTTAGCTCCTGGACATGCTGTAAGTACATAGCTTTCAGGGTCTGAAACCATGGTGGTGGTGGTTTAGTTGCTAAGTTGTGCCTGACTCGTGACCCCATGGACTGTAGCTTGCAAGACTCCTCTGTCCATGGGATTCTCTAGGCAAGAATCCTGGAGTGGGTTGCTATTTCCTTCTCCAGGGGTATTGCCTTACCAGGCCCATCTTTCTCAAAGGAATGCTTTTCCCAGGGAAAACTATTTTAATGGCTGATTGAGAAGGAAGAATAATGGTCCAGATATTTTGGTCCAATGTGGGGCAGTTCTAATAAGAAATTGTATGCCCAGAGTTTCCTGTGTGCTGAGTAAATTTTATTAAAACCATATCTCAGCTGTTCATCTCCCTCTGCCTGATCCTGCTTCCCTTCTCTTTCTACAGGAGTTGGTCACAAGGGCTTCTTTAACAAATATTCTGCTTGATAAACTTTGTCTGAATCTGTTTATCAAGAAGCACAACTTGTGACAGGTCAACAGGTGACTTCTGTTTCATGAATGGCCTTTTTTTTTCCCCCTGATAACCACTTACTGGTATCAATATTTAAGTCTTAGAGGCAAATGGGTGAATTGGGGCTGGAGATGGCTCAGTTGGCCCAGCCTAAATATCTAGAAAACATGAGACTCTCTGGGGCTAATTTTAGAGGGGTGGAGAGAAAGAAAGGTGAAAAAGAAGAGGTGAGTCAGAAAATGCTATAAGGCTGGGGCTACATGGGGAGGAGCAAGCCCCTGAAAAAATTCGGGTGGTGATATGGTCAAAAGAATGATTTCAGTAGAAGAATATCTGACAAATACTGTGTATTTACACAATGTAAATACAAATTTACGTTGTACGGTTTATCTGAAATAAATTGTTCCTTCATCTTTGTGTTTGCAAGCTTTCTCTTCAGTTGTGTCCTTCATCTTCAATATCCTATGAAAGCCTGTCATATAAAGAAGCTTTGCATGATAATTTTTGGGAGACTGAATCATGCCTGGATTAGTATCGTATAGAACGGGGAGCAAGCTGATCAATTAATGTATCAAATTCATTGGAATTGGGAACTCAGAGCCATAGGGGATCATGGTGACTCGAACTAGATGTTGGGATTGAATCACATCTAAATCTTAAGCGGCACTTGGGTTGTATCTATTCACTTATTTGTTTTATTCTCTGTGCTTTCTTACAGCGGTTCCCATCATACAACATAATGGCATATTCATAAATAACACTTCTGAAATGTTTGTGGAATAAATGTATGTGGATATACATTAACATACTTGGTTATACAAGTATCTTTCTTCCTACTCAACTATGAACCTCGGTGAATCTGAGTCATTTAATTTTTTATTACCCAAAGTGCCTAAAACAATGCTTGGCTCACAGTAAAGCAGTTACTTGTTGAGAAGAATTCCTGAAAGCTGAATGTCATCTCAAAGCAAGACACTGATGCCAACTATCAATTTACTGCCTCTCAGCTCTTAATCTACCCTTCATTGCCTACTCTATGATGATAGAGATGACTTCTGTGAATGTTCCTTCTTCGCTGCCTGGCACAATGCCCAGTTCTGTTAGCAGAGGGCACTGGGAAGGCATTGCAAGAGGAAGGGCTGCTTCTTGGCTCTGGTGTGCTCACTTATCAGGATCCTGTCGTGCACTGACGTACCCAGCACCTGGTCCCTACAGCACGCAGAGCTTCTCAGGACCCGGCTCCTGTGGTGCATGCTGGTCAGGTCCACCCAGTGGCCAGCACCCAGCAGCTGCTCTTCATCATATGCCCTGATCAAGTGGGGTTTATCCCAGAAATGCAAGAACTCTTCAACATATGTAAATCAATCAATGTGATAAACCACATTAACAAACTGAAGAATAAAAACCATACAATTATCTCAGTAGATGCAGAAAATACTTTTGACAAAATTCAGCATCCATTTATGATAATAATAAAAATTAAAAAACTTTCTGGAAAGTGGACATAGAGGAAACATACCTCAGTGTAATAAAGGGCATGTGACAAGTCCACAGGAAACATCATTCTCAACAGTGGAAAAACTGAAAGCATCTCCTTCCTCTAAGATCGAGGATAAGACAAAGGTGTCCATTCTCTCCACTTTCATTCAACGTAGTCTTGGAAGTCCTAGCCATGGTAATCAGAGAAGAAAAATTTAATAAAAGTAACCTTGGGCAGGTTTATAGTTGAATGCCTCCAATGAGATACCTACCTGTGAATTGTCTTTCTCAGGACCTTCAAAGATGGCATTCTAGCAAGTTTTAGAAGAGGGATTTTCAGAAATTTCCCCTGGCACGGCAGTACAGAGATGTCTCTGCCATCTAGTGAGTCACTGGCATGTCCTCCTGAGAAAGTCTGGATCTCAGCCCTGGGGCTCTTCTGTCTCGGTTCTAGGGACACCAGTTGGTCTTTATACTTGAAATTCCGATATTCTTTAGCGTTCACTCTACTTATTGCTGGGCTTCCCAGCTGTTGCTAGTGGGAAAGAATCTGACTGCAATTCAGGAGCTGCAGGAGCTGTGGGTTTGATTGCCTGGAGGAGGAACTGGAAACCCACTCCAGTATTTTTGCTGGAAAATCCCATGAAGAGAGGAGTCTGGCAGCCTACAGTCCATAGGGTTGCATAGAGTTGGACACAACTGACTTAGTATACACACACGCTTCTTATTGTCAGTATGCAATTATTTCAAACCCCTTTTATAGTGAGATTCTTTCCTTTACCCTAAGTCACTGTGAGATTTCTGTCTCCTGATTAGATACTGACTATATAGTAACAAACTCAGCACAACTCTGAATGGAAAATTCACTTTTCCACATATTTATAAATTTCAGATATTTTTCACAGGGTCCACAGAATTCAGCAAATTAAAAATCTAGAGGAAATTCAGATTAATGCACTGTTCTCTAAAGTAGTAATAGAATTCATAGATCAATTATCCAGAAATATAGGCATGTATGTCAAATGTAATAAAAGATGTGAATACTAGATACAAATGAATAGATTTTGACTTTGGCTTTAGCTATGAGACTTTCCCAGAACCTATATCATGCCAACGAGAAATATGAACTTCTAAGAGATGGATGCAGTACCAACAGTTTCCAAAGTCTATTTAGCCACATTCTCTGACCTTAGCATCTTACCAAACATGTGGTTCTCAGATGTGTGCTGAAGAGCTGCCTGTAGGATTGTCTGGTAGGTAGTTCACATATCAGCCTCAGCATCACCTGAGAAATAGTTGGAAATGCAAATTCTAGGGCCCAGCCCATCTTTTTGAATCAGAAGCTCTGAGTGTGAAGTCCAACAATTTGTATTTTTAAAATGTCTCTAAGTGATTCTATCTACACCCACAGATATTCACTCAAGTTTGATGTATTGATTTAACTCACTGCTGCTGCTAAGTCGCGTCAGTCATGTCCAACTCTGTGCATCCCCATAGACTGCAGCCCACCAGGCTCCTCTGTCCCTGGGATTCTCCAGGCAAGAACACTGGAGTGGGTTGCCATTTCCTTCTCCAATGCATGAAAGTGAAAAGTGAAAGTGAAGTCACTCAGTCGTGTCCAACTCTTTGAGACCCCATGGACTGTAGCCTACCAGGTTTCTCCTTCCATGGGATTTTCCAGGCAAGAGTACTTGAGTGGGTTGCCATTGCCTTCTCCAGATTTAACTCACTACTATTCCTTTATGGGGAGGAAGCACAATCTCAAAAAAAAAAGAAAAAGAAAATCAGATACTTCCTGGTTCAAACAACTTACAAAAAAATAAAAATGTTCTATGTTCAAACAAATTTCCATTTCTGGTTCTTTCTTATCTATATTCACCTTCAGTTGTGACTGCCTCTGTAAACTTCCCTTAATTTTTCCTCTCCATTTTTTTTTGTGTGTGTGACAGGAAAACAGAAACAACCGTATAAGAAACAAGCAAACTGTATAAAAATAAAATAGCATTTCAGATACAGGAAGCAATTTGCCCCTGAAGTGCTCAAACACTAAAGCAATAACCATTTGCTGGAACATGGTATAGAGGAGTCAAACATCAAATGAAGTTTAGACCAGAAGAGATGGTCTTTAAAAGCCATTCATTCATGCGATTTCTTAGTTTTATGATTTCATAGTATGATTTTTTAAATCTTATCAAATAATCCAAAATATTCCTGTGAGAAGAGAAATGTTTTGAATTGAGATAGAATCCTACTGATCCCTGCCTCCCCTGGCTCTCTCTCCACAAAAACGTATGCTGGTCCAGATGCTTCTTCTCATTTTCCATTTAGGTGGCATTTTCAAATATAGAAAACAATTTTGTAAACTCCCTGCCGTTTCTGTTTTGCTTGGGCTCTGCAGAGGCCCAGATAATTTATGGAAAAACAGCACCTGTGTTTTCCCCAGGAATGGCTTTCACAACATTGATGAATTTCAAATGAAGGGCATCTACCTCATTCAGGTTAAATGGAAAGAAAGTTCTCTCTACATTTCCAGACACTGATGGCAGAACATGCTCCAAAACTATTTTCTCATCCCATTAAAAACACAAAACTGTATGTAAATATTTCCTTCCTTCAAGAGAAAGGAAGATGGTAGATTCAAACAATTTTATCAGAGAAAGAAATTTTAGGGTTGATGTTTTTTGAGGATTTATCCAATAAGATTGATTCATTGCTTCATAAGGGCAGGAAAATTTTCTGGTATACTCATTTACCTATTAAATAAATATTAATATTAATTTATTCAACCTCTACTGTATCTGGAATCGTAATAATAAATGAATATATTTCATTGGGGTTCACAGTGGACATTTAGTCTAACAACAAGGACTGAACTTAAGCTTATCTTTGCTTTCCGCTCAAGTGGGGGCTCTGTGAACTATGGGCTACAGACAGACTATCTGTTTTTATAAATAAAGTTTTATCAAAGCCACAATCTTTCATTTAAATATTACTTTTTATGGTTTAATAGTCCTGCTATTTTCCTTTGTTTCATTTTGAGTAGTTTCTACTGTTAATACTTTCCTGTTTACTAATCCTTTCTTATGAAAGGTTTACTCTGTCACTGATCCCATTCATTGACTTTTCCCCCTTCCATTTCACAGATAATCTTTTTCATCTCTAGAAACTATATTTTGATTTAAAAAAATATTTCCCATGTCGCTACTTTAACTGATTTAGCTTTCTTTTCTTTAATGTCCTTCTACTTTAAAAAAGAAAAAAATCTATATCACTCCCAGGTCAGTTTAGATTCATTGGCCTTTATTTTTTCTCATCATGGGTCATAATATTTTGCTTCTTTGGCTTCCTGGTAATTTTTAACTTGGCACAGACATTGTGAATTTTATCTTACTGATGATGGGTATTTTTTATTTCTTTTAAATATCATTGGACTTTGTTCTGGGATGCAATGGGATGCAATTAAACCATCTGAGACCAGGAAGAGAAGATTACAGGTAAGAGGATTAGAAGAAAATAGTAGCCCACCTGCTACACAGAGCCAGGATTCACCTGCCTGAATGAAGTAAACCATCAAACAAAGGACAAAACATATGAAATAATGGTAGTGAAGACACTGGACATGAAGAAAGAAAAGACAATGATCCCTGAAAGATACAAAACAAGGTGAATCAGAAACACAATTGGAGATCTTGGAATAATGATGTGGTTGTTGGAAAAGAGCTTGGAAGCCATGCTCAGGAATTGGAGCACTCATGAGTCCAAGGTTTCCCACCCGATATACCAAAATACTGATGGACCCCTTGGGCCACAAGCAAAGTGGTCTGTTTATCCCTGAGTGTTATACTGATAGTATTTTCTATGTATTATAGAATGGAGAAGCTAGGGAAGAATATGCTTAATATATTAAGTTCTAAAAGACAGCTTTTAAGACAAGAGAGAGAAACAACCCTGTTTGTATAAAGAGCATGCCTCAAATATATATATATGTATATGTGTGTGCTGTATTGTGTTTAGTCGCTCAGTTGTGTCCAATTCTTTGTAACCCCCTGGACTGTAGCCCACAATGCTCCTCTGTCCATGGGGATTCTCCAGGCAAGAATACTGGAGTGGGTTGCCATACCCTCCTCCAGGGGATCTGCCTAACCCAGGGATCGAACCCAGGTCTCCCACACTGCAAGTGGATCCTCTACTGTCTGTGCTACCAGGGAAGCCTATATATATATATATATATTTTTTAATGTATATATATACATATATATGCATATATGTATATACACATTTGAAAGTTACATAAAGAATAGATATTAAAAGTCCTCAGCATAATAAAATAATTGTAGCTGTGTGTGATGATGGATGTTAATTAGAATTATTGTGATTATTTTGCTATATATACATATATCATTGTATTCTATACTTGAAACTCATATAATGCTATTTGCCAATCTCAATAAAAACAAATAAATAAGTAAAAAAGAGTGTCTTGTATTGTGGTTGAAAAAGGATTTGGTGGCTAAAGAGAAATGGAGTTATAAATAAAAGTTTAAAAGCTTATAAAATGCCCAACAGTTAATTTTCTGGCACCTAAATAGATAATCAGAAAAGTAAAACCCTTAGAAGCTTAATTTTTAAAAAATCTTTTAAGGAAGATTCAATTGCACAAGGTGTTATTTTTTAGGTGTACAGACAACACACCCAAAGGAAGAGCTGATTTTATTTTGCACATGAACGTCAATAGCCAAGAAGAATTCGTCAGGCTGGAAAAAACTGGGAAGGATTATCTCTAAGAAATAACCTACTAGTCCTTGAAGAACCAGATTTTGTTCTTTGTAAAATCCTTAACAGTTGTGCAGAGAAATGGCAAATTCATTATCACTTCTAATAACTTCCAAGTAAGCTATAAACTAGAAAAGCTGTGGAACTTAGAAAAAAAATCACTAATGCACAATAACACCTGTTAAATATTTTCATATGTTAGGAAAACTTACAGCAACTGTATACGCCTGGTCTATGGTACCCTCAAGTGCACGCACCAGATAATCCCTTATGGAAGGGGCCTCTGAGACAAGGCATTATGTGGGATATAGAGGGTGTCCTGTGCTGGTGACATGCAAACAGGGCTCAGAGAGGTACTGGATGAATCTGCCAGTGAGTTTACAAAAAGAAAACCTTTAATATGCCTTCTCACTAATACTCATGGATTTTCTGATAATCTGATCAGATATTGAGAGACATCATAAAAAACATAATACCATGTTATGTTTACCTACTGTCTTATAACCTGAAACATAAGTCCTTGGGATTCATTTAATCAATCATCAATATATTATTGGGTTCCTATTATGCTCCTGACACTGTGCCTACCCCAGGGCACAAAGGCCAGGTCATTGGACTCGTAAAGCGCAGATTCCAGTGGAGAAGAAAGAGTGACCTGTATGTAATATGATGAGCTAAACATGGTCATTGCATTGGATTCTCCCAGCAGCCTTTTCAAGATGGCACGGCACGTGTTCACCAGTTTTAACTGCAGAGCTGCCCACAGTGTCAGTGTCTGTCTATTAGCAGCCCAATCTGGGCCAGAATAGGGTTATTTGGGATCCTCCTCTGGTTCTCCTTCCTCTATGCTGGTTGCTTTCAACACCCCGTGTTCATTAGGTTGCCCTGCCTCTCAGCGGATGGCTCAAGAACACTATCTCTAGACCTGGATAAATACGGAAGATTGTAGCCGGCACTCCCCATTGAGTGAACTTGAATGAATGGTTAGAGCTCTCCAGTTCCTGCAGTGCCAGGTAATGTCATCTAGGTGCTGCGTATCCCTTACTGGGTCTTGCATTGTTTGGGTTATAGTAGTTCAGTATCTTTTTCACTTTTCTGCTCTTGTCATAAGTAACCCTCTCATACTGCTTTCGATATGAAAAAACAAGACAATTCCAGAAAAAATATCCACTTATGCTTTACTGATTAGGCCAAAGCTTTTGACTGTGTGGATCACAATAAACTGTGGAAAATTCTGAAAGAGATGGGAATACCAGACCACCTGACCTGCCTCATGAGAAATCTGTATGCAGGTCAGGAAGCAACAGTTAGAACTGGACATGGAACAACAGACTGGTTCCAAATTGGGAAAGGAGTATGTTAAGGCTGCATATTGTCACCCTACTTATTTAACTTATATTCAGAGTACATCATGTGAAATGCTGGACTGATGAAGCACAAGCTGGAATCAAGATTGCCAGGAGAAATATCAATAACCTCAGATATGCAAATAACACCATCCTTATGGCAGAAAGCAAAGAGAAACCGAAGAACCTTTTGATAAAAGTGAAAGAGATGGGTGAAAAACCCGACTTAAACCTCAGCATTCAGAAAACAAAGATCATGGCATCCAGTCCCATCACTTCATGGCAAGTAGATAGGGAAACAATGAAAACAGTGACAGACTTTATTTTCTTGGGCTCCAAAATCACTGCAGATGATGACTGCACCCATGAAATTAAAAGATACTTGCTCCTTGGAAGAAAAGCTATGATCAACCTAGACAGCATATTAAAAAGCAGAGACATTACTTTACCAACAAAGGCCTGTGTAGTCAAAGCTATGGTTTTTCCAGTAGTCATGTATGGATGTGAGAGCTGGACTATAGAGAAAACTGAATGTCAAAGAATTGATGTTTTTGAACTGTGGTGTTGGAGAAGACTCTTGAGAGTCCCTTGGACTGCAAGGAGATTCAACCAGTCAGTCCTAAAGGAAATCAGTCCTGAATATTCATTGAAAGGACTGATGCTGAAGCTGAAGCTCTAATACTTTGGCCACCTAATGCGAAGCACTGACTCACTGGAAAAGATCCTGATGCTGGGAAAGATTGAAGACAGGCAGAGGAGGGGACCACAGAAGATGAGATGGTTGGATGGCATCACTGACTGGATGGACGTGAGTTTGAGCAAGCTCTGGGAGTTGGTGATGGACAGGGAGGCCTGGTGTGCTGTGGTTCACGGTGTCACAAAGAGTCGGACACGACTGAGGGATGGAACTGAACTGAACTGATTGCTTTCACAGCAGTCATTTCACCACCTGTTGAAGGTGTCCTCAAAGCTGATACAGTTCAGGCCTTGCTGTTTATCTCTGAATCATAACAGATTCAGCCCAAAGAGATATTGACTTTCATTAAAAAAACAGCAATTGTCCTCCTCCCCTCTAGTATCTGAGTCTGTTTCTGCTTTATTATATGTTTGTTTTACCATTTATATTCCACATACAAATAAAAACACAATATTGTTCTTTGCCTGACTTATTTCAGTAAGCATAATATCTCCCAGGTCCATCCATGTTGTTGCTAATAACAAACTGTCATTCTTTTTATGGTTGAGTAATATTCCATTATATATATATATATATATATATATATATATATACATATATATATCACATCTCTTTATTTTTCATCTGTTGGTGGACAGTTATGTTGCTTCTACAATCTTGGCTATTGTAAATAATGTTGCTATGAATGTTGGAGTGACTATATCTTTTTGGATATATGTGTGTTTTTGTTTAGTGATTTTGCTTTTAGGTTTTTGTTTTGTTTGCATAAATACCCAGAAGTGGACCTGATACACGGAATGGTGGTCCTATTTTTAAGTTTATGAGGAACCTCTGTACTGTTTTCCATATTGGTTGTGCCAATTTACATTCCTACCAACAGTGTATATGGGTTCCATTTTCTTCACATCCTTGCCAGCCTTTGTTATCATCTTTTTGATGATAGCCATTCTGACAGATATGGAGGAAGGGCAAAATCAGTGAAGGGAACTAAGAGGTTCAAGCCACTAAGTATAAAGTAAAGAAGTTACAAGGATATAATGTGCAGCATACGCCAATATTTTATAACTATCTTTGAATGGAGTAGGCAATGGCAACCCACTCCATTACTCTTGCCTGGAAAATCCCATGGGCGGAGGAGCCTGGTGGGCTGCAGTCCATGGGGTCGCTAAGAGTTGGACACGACTGAGCGACTTCACTTTTCACTTTTGAATGGAGTATAATCTATAAAATTAACAAATTACTAGGTTGCATATATGTTGTAGGTTTTTCAAATCAATATAATATTGCAAGTCAACTATACATCAATTAAAGAATGGGCAAAAACAAGAACAGCAGCAACAATAATAATGACATAACTGTATACTCATTTGCAGGCTTAGGAAAAAAATAAGGGTCTATTGCTGGAGAGTTGAGGACTAAAAAAGTAAGAAATGAATCTGAAGAAATTCTGTCCTCTAGTTTAAGCTCTGAGAATTTTAAAATTCCTTGTTTAAAGAGGTCAAATTTCAGGATTGTGACTTTAGAGGCACTATTTTAGGCAACATTGATGATTTACCTGAAAGCATAAAATGTTCAAAGTTGTCTGGAAATGTAAGAGAATCAGGCCAACACAGTGATATTGCCAGGAAAAAATAAGACAAAACAAAAACTGTGTTTCTAGCATGTTCTTTGTCTCATCTGGTGTGTTTCCTTCCTTATTCCTGAACCAGATCCTTATCCAGATCAATTTATGTTATAGTCTTTTCTGACATGATCCATCTATCTCATTAGACGTGAAGCTCCTTCAGACTAAAATATATATTATATCCTTCTTTACAAACTCAGGTATTAGCACACACTCAGGCAGGCAGCTGGAACTCAATAGGTTTCTATTAAATAAGTAAGACTTTGTATCCATTAACAAATAAAGAGTATAGATTTAAACTTTTCTATGGGAATTACTGAGATGTAGTCCAAGCTCCACAGGTTACACATAAAACATGTAGTCTCAGCAAAGTTAAGTTTCTTATCTGAGAAAGACATTTAGTAAAGTGTGATCATTTGTATGATATTCAGTTTATTTTTCCAAAAAGCACTGCTTTTATACATATGGGATGTATTATTATTGAGTTTCCACAATTTGTCAGAGTGTATTTCCAGGGATATTGATTAGGTGCATATTAAGACAAATGTCCTGGGGCCAAATAATTTGAAAAACATTTAGTGGTGTGCTGGAGCTGTCTTAGACTGCTTTGTGAGATCCAGTCACTAATCCTCTGCTGCAAATCAGTGAGTAAACACAGTTGTTAATAAAACTAAAATCATATATGCTTATAAATAAAAACTTGTATGAAAACAAATATAATAAATAATTAATGTTTATTACTTCCTAATTATTTCATAGCATTTTACTATTATTATGCTATTCAGAATATATATGTCTATTTTACCTTTATGACAGAAATACTACTTCTCATTTCTTGTCAACCATGTTCACTCACATCACATTGGTAGCTTTATCACATTGGTAGTTTAAAATTCCTATTGTGTAGGAATATTTACACAATAATAATCAGTAAATAGTGCAAATCAGCTTTACTTAGTGCCGGGAGGTCAATAAAGTTTCAGTTTATTGAATATGATTTCTAAAAGGGTGATAAATAATTTAACAGAAAAAATCACATATCAGACATGATAAATTTATTGGCAAAACAGTTAATGGACTTATCTGCAACTACATGTATCAAGTCATAGTTGAATTCTCACTATACGCTGTTTACGGAAACAAGAGTTTGTCCAAAATCAACAAATTTTGTCATAATGACTTGCTAAAATAGTTAATGTGTACGAGTATTAAGTCATCATCTATCTTCTTTTTCTTCTTCCTTCCTTTGCTGAAATATTCAGTCCTAAAGACATTAGGTGGAGTCAAGCAAAGTTGGTGTCCATGTTGGGTGACTGTGAGGCCTTAGTGGCCTAGAGTAGGCTATTGAGGATCAAGGTAGATAAAGAGGGTGTCCCCTTGGAGGGGTTGGTCTGGCATGCAGTGTTAGAGCCCAAGCAGGGTGTTGAGACTGCCCATTTCCAGAGATGGCAAAGTGTAGGCTGTCAGAGCCTGAATAGATTAAGGAGGTGGTCCATCAGGGTAAGGAAGTTCCCATATAGGGGCAGCCAGCTTAAGTGATTGGGATTTTGTGGGTGAAGAGAGTATTCAACATGGGGACAGTGTCAGCTGCCCAGTGTGGGCTGCTGAATCCTGAATAGAGTCAAATGGACATCTATATAAGGGAGGTAGTGGTGACCATGAAATATTGGTTACACACAGAAGAACTGATCAAATAAGTAAATATTACGGGTAATGGAAACCAGATTTATTACTTTGAGAGAAAGGACTTACAAATATTGAAATAAAGCAACTTAGAATTGAGCCTGCAGGGTTAGATTATCATCATAGGTATTGAAAACACATGAAAAAAGTCTACAAGAAGCAAAATATATCAATGTAAAGACACGTGTATATGTATCTCTGTGAACATTCATATGTATTTGTCTACACCACTGATAGGCTCTGGGAGTAGAAAATCACACCCAGGAACCAGATCTTAGCTTCTAAAAAAGTGATCTACAGTATTTAAATCAAAAGGAACCAGGAAATCATGGAAAAACTGTTTGATTCTTGGGCCAGGGCAGTGAAAGTACAAGATGAGACTGGAACATCTTGTACTTGAAAGCATGAAAGTGCTCAAGAATGAGGGGGCTTATCAAAAGGACACAAAAGCCAGCTGGAAGCATTTACACTGCCCAGATTTGGGGAAATTTCAGCATCAAAATAATGCATGGATTGAATTATAACCCATTAAATAAAATAGGAACATATGACTCTATATTTTTATAAATATGCAAATAATAAATTAAAAATTGAATGAGAAATAACATACTTATGCAGAGTCAAAACACCTCCCCATAAAATCCTTGCTAAATAGAAAAGGGATTAGAGTAATGTTATGGTGGGAAGCCTGGCAGACACCACCTTAATCCAATGATCAAAGCAAGCATCATCACATATGGGACAAGTCAAAAACATGTGGACCGGATAGGAAGCATTGCATCAGTGATATTCCTGCCAAAGATACATAGCCTGCATCTAATCAAATCTAAATTGGGGGATGTTCTACAAAATAACTGGCTTGTAATGTAAAAATATCAAGATCATGGAAGTCAAGAAAGACTTTAACAAAGATCTCAGACAAAAGTTAGAATAAAGATACATATAAATGAAATGTCACACATGATTCTGGACATGATCGCTTTTCTATAAAATACCCTATTGGGATAATTGAAAAATCTTGAATAGAATCTGAACTTTGGATGGTTGTGAAATATCAATATTATTTTCATTATTTAATGAATATTTAAAAGAATATTCTTGCACATGGAAACACCACTAAAGTATTTGCGGGTGGTAGATATCAAGTAAGGGATGGGCTAAGGGAAAGAACATATTTATATAATATACACAAAAATTGTATCGAATTACCCAAAGTATACCAGTCCTAATAGCTGGAAATTGGAAACAACCCAACTACCCAATAGGAGAGTGAATAAACACATTTGTAGAATATTCATGCCACAGAATACCAATTAAAAAACAAAACACCACTAATACATCCAGCATCATGGATGATTCTCAAAACTATGAGTGAAAACAGAGAATGAAGACAGACACTACAGAACACCTATTGAATGATGCCATTTATAAAGTCCAAAAACAAGCAAAGCTGATCAACGATCTGGAAGTCAGAAGAGTGATTGCTTTTTAGGCAAGCTGAATGAAAAAGTCAGACAAGAGCTTTTCCAACACAATGTTCCATACCTTAACCAGGTGACGTGTACACTGGTATATGCATTTGGCAAAATGCATTAAGATGTATAATTATGATTATGCATCTTATTGCAAGTAAATTATACTTAAATAAATCACTGTAATCATTTAATAAATACTATGGAGAAAAATTCAGCCTTCTTAATATTCTAAGTTCAGCATTTATGAGTAAAATAGTCAACAATTTCAACTTCTCTTTCTGCCTTGCATTTATTCTCCTGCATTTCTGTAGTAGTCCCTTTACACTTCTCATGAAGAAAAAGAGCAAGTTGTTTGTAATGACCTGTAAGCAAATTCCTTCACAAACATAAAACTTTCAGGAAGTCTCTGAAATTATAAAAGTTTGAACAAGAGAGCATTTTGGTCTAATATATGCAATTCAATGTTATATAGTGCCTTAAGTCTAGGGAATATATTAGCAAAAATTACCTTTTATTACAAAGCACTAGGCCTTCAAGAAATTCTTTATGATTCACTAAAATGGTAGCAAAGTGTGGAATATTTTGTGGTTGTTGCAGCATTTTCCAGAAACCACACACCTTATATTGAATGAATCTATAATTGTTGGGCAATTTCTTTTTTGAGCTGAACAGCACTTTTGAGACTATGTTTTTCTGAGAGGTCGTGAAAAGAAAATTGGAAATATCACATATCTGCTGACATGACATAGAAGGAGCCTTTCACTTTACATTTTCTTTTCACTTTTGAATGAAGGCAAAATGCTCTTTAAAGACACAACTGCTTCCTTTGGGGTCTCTCTCCTGAATGAAAACCATTTATCCAATAATTGGGGGCTGCTGCTGCTGCTACTAAGTCGCGTCAGTCGTGTCTCACTCTGTGTGACCCCATAGACGGCAGCCCACCAGGCTCCCTGTCCCTGGGATTCTCCAGGCAAGAACACTGGAGTGGGTTGCCATTTCCTTCTCCAATGTGTGAAAGTGAAAAGTGAACATGAAGTCGCTCGGTTATGTCCGACTCTCAGCGATCCCATGGACTGCAGCCTACCAGGCTCCTCCATCTATGGGATTTTCTAGGCAAGAGTACTGGAGTGGGTCGCCAGTTCCTTCTCTGAATTGGGGGCTACATGTCTTACAAATAAAAACTAGGGTCAGAGGTAAGTTGCTTTGTTATTTTGTGATCCTGGGAAGTACACTGAGTCTTACATGAATCAAATGTGGGCCTTGAAAACACTAAATTATCTTAGTTTTACATTCTCTTAATATGTTATCATTTTCAAAGAGAAATATCTGAAGATAATTGCTCCTACTGTTTTCTCTTTCATTTCAAATAGGAGTATTTACTCTGAAAACTTTCATTGAGTTGAATTTTTGATCCATAAGCTACTGATGTATATGATCTTCCTTCAAGTCCACATGAGGTCTCTCTCCACCTCAAGCAGAATTGCATCACATTGCCATCTTTGTGGGCTTGACATTAGAGTTACTGTCAAAATGCCAAGCTGCGTTTATGACCTTGCAACGAACAGGTATTGCTTCTTATTCTGTCCCGGAGCCTGGGTTTTACTGGATCTAGTGAAATAAGTGAAGATTTAATGAAAGTCAGGATCTGAACAAAAAATTAAAAAATACAATTCTTCCATTTTAATTAGCTCCCAAGATGACTTCTCTATTTTAGAAACAGTTCAGTTCTCTTTAACACAGACGGTGGTTCCATAATGAACTAATTGGGTACTCTCTTTGTGGAAACACCAATTAGTTCACAGGGTTGTGGGAATCTTGCTCCTTCTCTTTCCCATTTTGATACCAAAGCCTCATCACTCCTGACCAACTTCACTGTGTATCCGTGTTCTCACTGATTCTTCTTTTTTTCTCAGTATGGTTGTATGTGCACAACAAAGTGTGAAATAAATAGCTAATGGGAAGCTGTAATATAGCGCAGGGAGCTCAGCTTGGTGTCCTGTGGTAACCTAGATGCAAGGAATGAAGGGGTGGGAGAGAGGTCCAAGAGCCAGGAGAAACATGTGCACATATAGCTTATTCACTTAGTCGTACAGCAGAAACTAGCACAATCAGTTTAGTGCAGTTGTTCAGTCGTGTCCAACTCTTTGAGATCCCATGAACCACAGCATGCCAGGCCTCTCTGGCCAACAACAACTCCCGGAGTCCACCCAAACTCATGTCCCTTGAGTTGGTGATGCCATCCAACCATCTCATCCTCTGTCGTCTCCTTCTCCTCCTGCCCTCAATCTTTCCAGGCATCAGGGTTTTTTCAAATGAGTCAGTTCTTCTCATCAGGTGGCCAAAGTATTGGAGTTTCAGTTTCAACATCAGTCCTTCCAGTGAACACCCAGGACTGATCTCCTTTAGGATGGACTTGTTGGATCTCCTTGCAGTCCGAGGGACTCTCAAGAGTCTTCTCTAATACCACAGTGCAAAAGCACCAATTCTTCAGCACTCAGCTTTCTTTACAGTCCAACTCTCATATCCATACATGGCTACTGGAAAAACCATAGCCTTGACTATGGACCTTTGTTGACAAAGTAATGTCTCTGCTTTTTAATATACTATCAAGGTTGGTCATAACTTTCCTTCCAAGGAGTAAGCGTCTTTTAATTTCATGGCTGCAATCACCATCTGCAGTGATTTTGGAGCCCCCCAAAATAAAGTCAGCCACTGTTTCCACTGTTTCCCCATCTATTTCCCATGAAGTGATGGGACCAGATGCCATGATCTTTGTTTTCTGAATGTTGAGCTTTAAGCCAACTTTTTCACTCTCCTCTTTCACTTTCATCAAGAGGCTTTTGAGTTCCTCTTCACTTTCTGCCATAAGGGTGCTGTCATCTGCATATCTGAGGTTATTGATATTTCTCCCGGCAATCTTGATTCCAGCTTGTGCTTCTTCCAGCCCAGCGTTCCTCATGATGTACTCTGCATAGAAGTTAAATAAGCAGGGTGACAATATACAGCCTTGATGTACTCCTTTTCCTATTTGGAACCAGTCTGTTGTTCCCTGTCTGGTTCTAACTGTTGCTTCCTGACCTGCATACAGGTTTCTCAAGAGGCAGGTCAGGTGGTCTGATATTCCCATCTCTTTCAGAATGTTCCACAGTTTATTGTGATCCATACAGTCAAAGGCTTTGGCATGGCCAATAAAGCAGAAATAGATGTTTTTCTGGAACTCTCTTGCTTTTTCCATGATCCAGCGGATGTTGGCAATTTGATCTCTGGTTCCTCTGCCTTTTCTGAAACCAGCTTGAAAATCTGGAAGTTCGTGGTTCACGTATTGCTGAAGCCTGGCTTGGAGAATGTTGAGCATGACTTTACTAGAGTGTGAGATGAGTGCAATTGTGTGGTAGTTTGAGCATTCTTTGGCATTGCCTTTCTTTGGGATTGGAATGAAAACTGACCTTTTCCAGTTCTGTGGCCACTGCTGAGTTTTCCACATTTGCTGGTACAATATTATAAAGCAATTATATTCCAATAAAAAGTTGTATGTAAAAATCTATTGTGAGGTTTATTGTATCAGTTTCTTATGATTCTATAATTATTTTGAGGATAGATGAATAAAATGTTTGAGAATTAACTTTTTAAAAGAAATTGGGGAAAAATGTAGAAAGTATCCCAGAAGAAGATAACAGAGACATAAAAATGATGAAGCATATAGAAATATCTCTGGCAAGTAAGGATAAATAAAAGTGAGAAAAAGAAGTTAAAAACCGACTATCAGAAATGAGATGGTATGTGTGAACACAAGTGTGCAACTGCACAGAAATGGATTTAAATATGTAGAGCAAGTAATATATATTTTGCTTTTTTTCTAGCAAAATATAAACTAACGATACTGATTCAAAAAAAGGTTGGAAATACGAAATATTCAGAAAGGTAGATAAAAATATTCCAATTAAAAGAGAAACAGGCTCTAATCTGTTGCTAAATTTCTATATAAGTTTTAAACTGAAGATTCTTCAAAGTTCTAGATGGTATAAGGTAGCTTCCCAACATGTTTTGAGAATAAAGCTTAAGTTTGAAATAAAAACTTTATAATAACAAAAATGGGAAATTTAAGCACATATTAATTTTAACAAAAAATATAAATATTAAAACTTGAAAAATTAGCTAACAAAAATATGAAAAGAATGATTTATGAATTACCAAGATTGCAGAATATTTCAGTATTAGGAAATCTGTGTTAATAATTCATCATGAAAAAGAATTTCAAAGGTAAAAAATACGATTATCAATAAAAATTTTTCACATAAATCAGAAATATAAGAAAAACATCGAACACAAGGAAAACTATTTTTCAATAGCAAACATCAGATTAAATGAGGACATACTTTACTTTCATTGAAGTTAATCATGAAGAGATGTCAGCTGCTATTTTGGATGCTTTCATTAATGTAATACAAGTAGATGGGGCTTCCCTCAAAGATCAGTTGATAAAGAATGTTCCTGCAATGCAGGAGACCCCAGTTAGATTCCTGGGTTTGGAAGATCCCCTGGAGAAGGGAAAGGCTACCCATTCCAGTATTCTGGCCTGAAGAATTCCATGGGGTCCCAAAGACTTGGACATGACTGAGTGACTTTCATATAAGTAGGTAAATAATATCAATGTATTAATATATGTTCCGTTCCGTTCAGTCACTCAGTCGTGTCTGACTCTTTGCGACCCCGTGGACTGTAGCCTACCAGACTTCTCTGTCCATGGGATTCTCCAAGCAAGAATACTGGAGTGGGTTACCGTTTCCTTCTCCAGGGGATCTTCCCGACCCAGGGATCGAACCTGGGTCTCCCGCATTGGAGGCAGATGCTTTAACCTCTGAGCCACCAGGGAAGCCCTTAATATATGTTAGAAAATAAAATAACATTCATTTGAATAATGTATGATTGAACACTTTAGAAAGAAGTTAAAAGTGCAAATAAGGAAGGGAGGAAGGCAGGTAGAAAAATAAGAAAAGCCCTAGGGAAAAAATTTCGTCTTAGAATTAATAAAATAAAGTTGATAAGGTGCCTGGATTCAATATAAATACATAAAATCAAAGATTTCCCCCTATGCTAGTAATTACTAGTTAGAAAATAAAATGAAAAAAAAATCAATTTGCAATAGACATAATCGAGAAACACTAAAGAATGAATTTTAAAAGAAGAACACAAAATTTGTATGAAAACAATCAAAACATTTTTTTATACATGAAATAAGACCTGAACTAATGGAGAGATATTATAACTAATCTTATATAAATGTGAATCATTCCAAAAATTACTGTGTATTCAATTTTAATTATAATGCTATTTTACTGACCATAACTTTAAAAAATTACTTTAGCAATAAATATCCTTAATAAAAAAAAAAAAGTAGATTAATGAAGGGGTCTGTTTTTACCTGTCCCAAGAATTAGAGCTTGGTATAAAGTCATGTAATTAAAACCATATAGATTTCACTCCAAAATAAGCTAATCAAAGAAAAGAAATATATTAAGTCTGGAAGCTGATGAAATCTCATATTCACTATATAGTAGTGAGAAAAATGGGCTTCTCAGCTGGTGTAGGGGTAAAGAACCCACCTGCCAGAAGATCCCCTGGAGCAGGGCCTGGCAACCCACTTCAGTGCTCTTGCCAGGAGAATCCCATGGACAGAGGAGCCTGGAGGGCTACAGTCCATAGGGTTACAAAGAGTCAGATAAATAGTATCTCAATTCCAAGAAAAGATCATGTTTTATTAATGACTAGTACAAGAATAATTGATTATTCATCTAGAAGGAAGCACAAGAATATACAAAATAATTCAAATAATTTACTGTTTAAATATTATAAAATTTTAAAGTATTAGAAGAAAAGTTTAGAGATTATCAATTTTTCAGTGAGAGAAAAGTCTTAAGCAGTTAAAAAATTTAAGAATGTATCAAAAACAAATTTAACTATTTGATTGAATTATGTTTGAATAAATTATTGAATTATGATTTTAAAAGTTTAAAGATATTGTAATAGTCTAGAAAGAATATTTTGCAATAAATAACAAAGGCTGTTATTCATAATCTGAAAATAGTACCTTGAGACCAATGAAAAGTGTACAAATCATCAACTAAAAACAATATATTTAGAAAAACACTTCTCAGAAGATAAAAGCAAATCATAAAAAAACATATAAAAAGCTAGTCGACCTCTCTTATAGTCACAATAAGAAACTGCTTAGCTCATGGGCTTTGCCAAAGTTAAATGATATAACCCAAAACTTGAGAGGATGTGAAAAAACAGACTAAATTTTACTGTACAGACTGTGAATTGCTTACATCAGAAGATACTGAAAACAGACTTTTTAAAAAATTAATGCTTCCATACCAGATGAGTTCCCTACTCTGTTGAATAATACACAAGTCCTGGTTTGTTGTACAAACATTGTTTCTTTCTATTAAAAAAAATCAAATAAATATGAGTTTTGAAACAAGCCTGGAGAACTGGCTTTTGAACATTACCAAAGAATCATAAGAATCAAGAATCGATCAATTCCAAGAATCACAGCAACATTTATAATCAGTTGTTGCCAGGATTAAAATGAAAACTGAGACAAGACTTATCCTCTAGGAGGGGGATGGAAGTCAGACTAGTCAGTCACCTGTGACTTCTACCTTGACCCAATAAAGAGGTAGACACATTGGGAATGAACAGAATATTTTCAGAGAGAAAGACTTGAATTGAGGACCCACTTCTGCCCTCTCAGTGAGAAATAATAAGTTTCTATTTCATAGCAATGATTGAAGTTTCAGTTCAATTCAGTTCAGTTCAGTCGTTCAGTTATGTCTTTTTGCATCCCCATGGACTGCAGTTCGCCAGGCCTCCCTATCCATCACCAACTCCTGGAGTCCACCCAAATCCATGTCCATCGAGTCGGTGATGCCATTCAACCATCTCATCCTCTGTCATCCGCTTCTCCTCCTGCCCTCAATCTATCCCAGCATCAGGGTCTTTTCAAATGAGTCATCTCTTTGCATCAGGTGGCCAAAGTATTGGAGTTTCAGCTTCAACATCAGTCTTTCCAATGAACACCCAGGACTGATCTCCTTTAGAATGGACTGGTTGGATCTCCTTGCAGTCCAAGGGACTCAAGAGTCTTCTCCAACACCACAGTTCAAAAGCATCAATTCTTCGGCACTCAGCTTTCTTTATAGTCCAACTCTCACATTCATACATGACCACTGGAAAAACCATAGCCTTGACTAGACAGACCTTTGTTGACAAAGTAATGTCTCTTCTTTTCAATATGTTGTCTAGGTTGGTCATAACTTTCCTTCCAAGGAGAAAGTGTCTTTTAATTTCATGGTTGCAGTCACCATCTGCAATAACTTTGGAACCCAGAAAAATAAAGTCAGCCACTGTTTCCCGATCTATTTGCCATGAAGTGATGGGACCGGATCTTAGTTTTCTGAATGTTGAGCTTTAAGCCAACATTTTCACTCTCCTCTTTCACTTTCAAGAGGCTCTTTACTTGATGAGTTCTTCACTTTCTCCCATAAGGGTGGTGTCATCTGCATATCTGAGTTTAAGAGATGACAAAGTAGAGAAATAAGATATGCATATGTCATACACTTTTAGATATGAATAACCTTATGAGAAAACTAAGATCATGGCATCTGTTCCCATCACTACATGGGAAATAGATGGAAAAACAGTGGAAACAGTGTCAGACTTTATTTTTTTGGGCTCCAAAATCACTGTGGATGCTGATTGCAGCCATGAAATTAAAAGACGCTTACTCCTTGGAAGGAAAGTTATGACCAACCTAGACAGCATATTAAAAAGCAGAGACATTACTTTGCCAGCAAAGGTCCGTCTAGTCAAGGCTATGGTTTTTCCAGTGATCATGTATGGATGTGAGAGTTGGACTGTGAAGAAAGCTAATCACTGAAGAATTGATGCTTTTGAACTGTGGTGTTGGAGAAGACTCTTGAGAGTCCCTTGGACTGCAAGGATATCCAACCAGTCCATTCTAAAGGAGATCAGTCCTGGGTGTTCATTGGAAGGACTGATGCTAAAGCTGAAACTCCAATACTTTGGTCACCTCATGAGAAGAGTTGACTCACTGGAAAAGACTCTGATGCTGGGAAGGATTGGGGGCAGGAGGAGAAGGGGATGACAGAGAATGAGATGGCTGGATGACATCACTGACTCGATGGACATGAGTTTGAGTGAACTCCGGGAGTTGGTGATGGACAGGGAGGCCTGGTGTGTTGTGATTCATGGGGTTGCAAAGAGTCGGAAATGACTGAGCAACTGAACTGAACTGAGTCTTATGAATAATTCTATTTAACACAAAATATTTGGAGCCACAGCTAAGGGCTTTATGTATATTAACTTGTTTGCTTAGTCACCCAGTTGTGTCTGATTCTTTGCAACCCTTTGAATTGTAGCATTCCAGGCTCTTCTGCCCATATGATTTTTCAGGCAAGAATGTTGGAGTGGGTTGCCATTTTCTTCTCTATGGGGTCTTCCCAACCCAGGGATCAAGCCCACATCTCCTACATCACAGGCAGAGTCTTCTCCCGCTGAACCATAAGGGACGCCTGATTAACTTGCTTAATTCCTCACAAAAATGCCCTATAAGGTATTTACTCTGTTCTCTCTAGTCTACAGATGAGGAAAGTGAGGCAGATTAATTTCCCCAAAGCCTCAGAGCCACTAAGGACCAAAACTAGGTAGGTATAGTCTCAAAAGGAACAGAGCATGCTGGGAAAATCCCTAGAAATCAGATGACTGAGGTCGAATTATGGCTTAATGCTATAGTAGCTCTGTGATCTTGAGCAAATGGCCTTACCTCTCTGAGTTTTTGTCTTCTCATGTACAGAAAAGAATTATCCCTAGCTTGTCTGTCTCCCAGGGTTTTGGAGATGGTCAGAAGATACAAAAATAATAATGTGTTAGTGGTAACAGATGGGGGACTGTCTGTAGGCCAGATAGCATCCTAAATGCTCAACATGCATCACCTTTCAAGGTTCATTTCAGCTTGATGACTCTAGTGTTGAGGATTTAGAAACTAGCTCAGAGAGGTTAAATAATGTGTGCA
The DNA here is from genome assembly GCF_049115385.1 of Moschus berezovskii. Lineage (NCBI taxonomy): Eukaryota > Metazoa > Chordata > Mammalia > Artiodactyla > Moschidae > Moschus > Moschus berezovskii. The sequence continues at coordinate 118,930,846 of NC_142464.1, forward strand.
ATGTTACATAGATAATCATATGGGAAATATGTTAACTCTTAAGCAAATTATAATCGGGGTGTGTGTGTGAGACCGAGAGAGGACTCCCTCCATCAGTGCTAAAGATGAGTTATGATCACTGCTGCCAACCTGACCTTCACCCTGGACCCTAGATTCTGGCTGACCTGAAGCACAATGAGAAACTGCTGAAGCTATGTTTTCTCAGAATAAATGAGTCAGGAAGGAATGTGGAAGGTCTGTGAGGCTAAGTTGATGAGTTTGGACTTAAGCTTGAGTTAACTGTTGACTGTGGAAGAATTTGGGGAATAGGGATGTAATTCAAAGTACTACTTACATAAGATCAATAAGGTATCTGTACCTAAGATCACTGTGTGTGTGTGTGTGTGTGTACAAGTGTGTGTGGGGGTGTAAATAAGATAATGCTTTCAAGAGCCTTAAACAGCATTAGGATCCTTTGCATTTTTTGACTGCATATTTCCAGGTCAGTCGTTAAGGAATGGAGGAAAGGAAGCTAGGATAGAATTCTCTTTGTCCAAGCAAACGTTTGTCAAGAATATTTTTCTAGGAGTTGATCCATTTGTCATAGAATGTCAGAATTTGGAAAACTAGAAAATGTAGAAGTTCCATCATCGATCATAATTGTGAGATGAGGTTTTAAAATGCCTTCTCCACTTTACCTGTGCGTGCGTGTGCATACTGTCATGGCTGACTCTTCACAATCCTGTGAAGTGTAGCCTGACAGGCTCCTCTGTCCATGGGATTTACTGGGCAAAAATACTGAAGTGGGTTGCCATCTCCTACTCTACCAGATCTTCCTGACCGAGGGATCAAGCCCACGTCTTTCCAACACTGGCAGGTGAATTCTTTACCACTGGTACCACCTAGCTGCTCCTTAACTGCAGAATCACTTTCTGATAAGAACACAGGCTTGTGACAGGATTTAAGCATTATTTACTCTTAAGTGTTGCTTACTCCCTCCCCTTCCTTATATTTATTCGCTCAGCGGTCCCCCCTGTCCCAACAAATAATCACTGAGGACTAGTAAATGTCAGGCACTGTTCTAGGTACAGAGACTGAGGTCTCGCTTTAGTAGGGGAGTAAGACAGAATCCTTACCTTCCAGGAAGTTACCTCCTAGCATCTAGATGGATATGAATATAGAAGTTTGCAATCTAGTGTGGAAAATATCTGCCTGAAAGCTAAATCTGGAAACTTCCCATTTTTGAAAACAAAATTTCATTGTTATACACCAAGCATTTAGTGTTTAGTGTTGTCTATAGCTGATATCAAGCTGCAAAGTCAAAACTGAGTTGCTGTGTGACCAGGTATGACTTGCACAGAAAAACTTAGAAGTTAGTCACTTAGCCATGACTCTTTGCTACCCTCATGGACTGTAGCCCGCCAGGTTCCTCCGTCCATGGAATTTTTGAGGTGGAAGATAATGCAGGGACCAAATTATTACGGTTCTTATATATCCTGTTAGAAATGTTTGGGGCTTATCTTAAAGAGAAAAGCGTGGAAGGTGTATTGCTAAAAGGTTTCACACAAAGAAAGGAACATGGTAAAATTTGCATTTTTCCAGGCTTGGGAAACTGTCCACCTTAGCTGACACACAGGTCAGAATGCTTGCATTCTGGGTGAACACAGCTGCCCCTGACCTGATGAGAAAAGCTTCTGCAGGCTCCTGCAGTTTACTGGAGACAGTACTAACATCAGCACAGTGGCTGTCAGCCCAGAAAACTGAGGCTGGATGGGTCTCACCTTTCCCTGGGGATGATTCATCCATGCTGCTGCTGCTGCTAAGTCACTTCAGTTGTGTTCGACTCTGTGCGACCCCAGAGACGGCAGCCCACCAGGGTTCCCCGTCCCTGGGATTCTCCAGGCAAGAACACTGGAGTGGGTCGCCATTTCCTTCTCCAATGTGTGAAAGTGAAAAGTGAAAGTGAAGTCGCTCAGTCGTGTCCGACCCTTAGCGACCCCACGGACTGCAGCCCACCAGGCTCCTCCGTCCATGGGATTTTCCAGGCAAGAGTACTGGAGTGGCTTGCCATTGCCTTCTCTGTATTACATGCTGCTGCTGCTAAGTCACTTCAGTCGTGTCCGACTCTGTGTGACCCCATAGACGGCAGCCCACCAGGCTCCCCTGTCCCTGGGACATAAATCCCAGCAAATGCCTTTTACGTCTTTGCATTTTCTTCTTTGTCTGCTGACTCTTATTTTTGGATATTATCATTTACTTCTGGGTCTAAACTCAAGAGCCCAGCTGAACTCCTTCTTGTCCTGTGGAGAATCTCACATCTCTCCTTCTACTGGCAGCCCATCTAACAGGGCAGGGTTTGAACACATACTTTTTATTTCTCTCTTATGAGCTCTGGTCTCCTGTTACAAAAGCTTGTGTGAAGAAAACAGAATTATTTATGCTGTTTTTAAAGAAGAGAGCTAGATTCCTTCTTTTCTTTTTTCTTTTTTTTTTTTGTTGGGGAGATCTTTAAACTCCATAAACTTTGGACTAGCTGGACGGGGCAGCTTTCCTCCTGGGGGTGCACACAGCCACTGCTTAATACAGAGAGATTCAAAAGGCGGTGGTGTTGAGGGGAGCTGAGCAGAGATAATGCAGAATTCCTGCTGTTAGGAACCATGGCTCTGCTTGGAGACATATGTAGACACAGAAGGCAGAACACATCACAGTAGCTTAAGGCTCTGGAAGATGAAAGGGATGGAGTGCCTTATCAGGACCCCAGAGACCTCCACAGTCCAGGCGCCTGCACACACCCAGCGGCTTTCATGGCTGCTAGCCTTTCTTGTCTTTTCTTTTATCTGTTCCTTCTCTACTTTCCTTCCTCCCTCCTTGCTTTTTTTCCTTTTTTTTTTTCTAATTTCCTTAGTAAAACAGGTGAATTGGGGGCAAGAGAAGGATATGGGAGACAGGAAAAGATGTCAACTCAGATCTCACAGATGTACTTATTATTACACGTGCATGAGGTGTGTAGATAACAGGCCTGCTTTTTCTCCTTTATTTAAACATTCGTTCTTGTTTTTCACTCACTAAGTCACATCCGACTCTTGGCGACCCCACGCTCTGAAGCACACCGTGCTCCTCTGTCTTCTCTACTATCTCCCAGAGTTTGCTCAAATTCATGTCCACTGAGTTGGTGATGATGTCTAACTATTTCATCCTGCACCGCCCCCATATTTTAACATGGATAATCATAAAAACAAAATGCCCATATAATAAAAAGTTGATATGTAATTTGTGAAAATAATCAACTCCTTGAATTAACAGACAGACCTAGTCGCAAAGCCTGATTTGGACATTTTGCTCACTGTGGATGTAGGACTAAGCAATCCCTAACTCTGGGATCCTTGAAAGATTAAACAGCATCACAAAGATTAAGTGGAAAATGAAGCTGGTTGTACAAACAGGTGTTCAAATAACCTTTTTCACTTCTAATATTCATTTATTGCTCATAAGTTCAGGAAAGTCATTTAAACACGTTGTTTTACCTTTAAAACAAGGCTGAAACCTGTACACACATCAAGACATGTCAAAGTATTAAATAAGTTAATATGTTAGTTTGCCTGTAACTTGCAAGATGCTGAATACACATATCTGTTACACATGTTGCCTGCATGTTAGTTGCTCAATCATATCAGAAACTTTGTGACTCCACAAAGAGAGTGAAGTTGCTCAGTCATGTCAAATACTTGGCGACCCCATGGACTGTAGCCTGCCAGGGTCCTCTGTCCATGGAATTCTCCAGGCAAGAATACTGGAGAGTGTAGCCTTTCCTTTCTCCAGAGGATTTTCCTGACCCAAAGATTGAACCCAGGTCTCCAGCATTGCAGACAGGTTGTTTACCATCTGAGCCACCAGTGAAGTCTATTGCACATGTTAGTTTATATAATTTATGTCAACAAGGAACAGAAAAGTACTCTGTGGACAGAGATCTATTATATGGTAGACGCTGTACTAGGAGTTTCACAATTATATGCTCTCTAATCATTGCAACCACTTTGTGCAGGATGTAAGATCATTTTTATTGGGTGGATAGTGGAACTGGGTTATCAGTTCTGGGTTAGATGGAAGCTAACATGGATTCTAAAGGAGATCAATCCTGGGTGTTCATTGGAAGGACTGATGCTAAAGCTGAAACTCCAATACTTTGGCCACCTCATGCGACGAGTTGACTCACTGGAGAAGAGTCTGATGCTGGGAGGGATTGGGGGTGGGAGGAGACGGGGACGACAGAGAATGAGATGGCTGGATGGCATCACCGACTGGATGGACATGTGTTTGAGTGAGCTCCGGGAGTTGGTGATGGACAGGGAGGCCTGGCGTGCTGTGATTCATGGGGTCGCAAAGAGTTGGATATGACTGAGCGACTGAACTGAACTGAACATGGATTCCTTTTATACAATTCATGAGGTTCTCAGAGCAGATATACTGGGGTGATTTGTCCCTCCCTCATCCAGTGGAACACATTTTCTCAGAACTCTCAGCTATGACCTGTCCGTCTTGGGTGGCCCTACATGGCATGGCTCATCGAGTTATGCAAGGCCCTTCACTACAATAAGACAGTGATCTGTGAAGGTTATCACTGATGCAATGGACATGAACTTGGGCAAACTTTGGGAGATGGTGATAGACAGAGAGGCCTGGTGGTGTGTTGCAGTCCATGGGGTCACAAAGAGATGAACACAACTGGGCAACTGAACAACAACACCATGGATTCCACACTTACTGTACCCTTGTCCCTGTTCCCAACATTTTAGACGCCTTGCTTCATTTAATGATTTTATTAACCATACAATATAAACATATAGTTATCTTCATTCTACAGATTGGAAAACTGAGATACAGAGGCAGTCAGTCACTTTTCCAAGGTTACATAGCTAGTAAGTGATAAAATAAGATTAGAACTAAAGCAGTCTGATATCAATGGCTTCATGGTGGCTCAACAGTAAAGAATCCACCTGCAATGCAGGTTTGATTCCTGGGTTGGGAAGATCCCCTGGAGGAGAGCATGGCAACTCACTCCTGTATTCTTGCCTGAAGAATCCCATAGACATAGGAGCCTGGCGGGCTACAGTTCATAGAGTCACAAACAGTGGACCCGACTGAAGCAACTTAGCAAGCACTCACCTTCAGTCTGGCACCATGACCTGGAGTCTTGTGCATAACACTGTATGACAAAATACTGACTTGGTTCTGAAAATTGATCTCTTCAGCTCATAGATGTTGTCTTAACTTGACGTTGATTCATGAATTACAATATCATTATGATTTACTTCATTGTTTCCAAAAGCAATAAATATATTATTCAAATAAATTCTGTTGACAAAATCAGTACCATTAGTATAGAGATTGCTAACCTGCCATCATTAGTAGTTATATTATTAAATTAGGTCTATAACCTGGGTTTGTGTACTTATGCATCTATCTACTAATCTATGTGTTCTCCCATGAAGCTGGGCTGGTGTTTAATGATGCTTCTCTGAAGGATGCAGCAATCAGAAGACATTTGAGTCCAAGCTCCAAAAATAATTAGTGATGTTAGTTATTACTGCCACGGGCTTGCATTCACAAGCTCCAAAAAGCTCTAAAACCATAAGATCCTAGGTAGCTAGAGCATTCTTCTTTCCAACTCTCTCTTCACACTTTCCAAGAAATATTCTGCTTCTTCAGCTAGTACCCCCTAGTCCTTAAAAGTACAAATTTATCTTAGCTCTACATATTCTCTACCTGGTATCCTCAGCGACACAGCAGCTGCTGAAGAATCAGCAAAGTAGAATTAAACAAGAGCAAGAGATGGTAATAAAAAAAATATGAAAATGCAATAAAATATTTAGCTCTGATGTGTATAAATGTGTGTGCGCTTAGCTGCTCAGTCGTGTCCAACTCTTTGTGGCCCTGTGGACTGTAGCCCACCAGAATACTGGAGTGGGTTGCCTTTTCCTGCTCTTCACACTTTATATATATGTACAATTTATATGCACGCAGGAGAAAATGCATATAAACAATTTGTAAGACTTTAAAACTATAGACTTGTCACAAATATGTTTTGAAAAAAACCAAGATTTTATGATATTCAGTATTACATAAGTAGAGTGAAACTAGCTTCCCAGGTGGCTCAGTGGTAAAGAATCCACCTGCCAATGCAGGAGATGCAGGTTCGATCCCTGCATCGGGAAGATCCCCTGGAGAAGGAAATGGCAACCCACTCCAGTATTCTTGCCTGGGAAATCCCATGGACATAGGAGCCTGGTGGGCTACAGTCCATGGGGTTGCGAAGAGTTGGACACAATTTAATGACTAGACAACACCAATAAAACCAGAGTGAACACCAGATTTGTTGAAACCACATACAATTTCACCAATTTTCTTCATCATATCTGGGTTGTTCAAGGGTTGGAAAGCTCTGAGGGTCATTTCTGTGTGTTTGCTGACAGAGCCAGTGAAAGGAATAAACCCTTCTGCCAGTTTGACAAAGCCTCCCTCCTTTCCAGCAGTAAATAGGGAGGCTGGGGCTGTCTAACTGAGAAATCGTGTGTCAGCAAAGAATTACATAAAGCCAGCGGGACACATTTTATTCTGCATTTCACTGTTACCTACTTCTCCCCCTTTTCCTAGAACAGATTTTCCCCTGGCTTTGAAAGATGCTAATGGAGCGTTATTAGTCCAGGAAGAAAATTGCTCTGGAGAATCATAATGATTTCAGTGCCATGGTGACAGCAAACCAGACCGTTTAAGACAAACAGGGTTTTAGTTCCTGTGAAAGAATCAGAGTTGAGAGATAAATTGCAAGTGAAAGTCCCATGACATGTAAGACAGAAAAGGAGGACAAGGTTTGGGACTTTTCTGGTTGCTGAACTCATGTATGGAGACACCCCAAACCTTTCCTGACCTCTGAGATTTGAAGATGAGATTAAATATTTAAGGTTGGATTCAGCGCTTTCCCAGGTTATTCTTTCACCAGCATTTGGAGGTAAAAGACTGCACAGCAAAACAAAAACAAACACCCACCCCCAAAGCGGGGGAAAAAAAGCAAACCTCTAATGCTGCGGTTCATGGGATGGCAAAGAGTAGGACACGACTGAGCAACTGAACTGAACTGAATGCTATTATCCACAACCTTACAGTCATTCGTTTCTAGATATCTTTAAGAACTGAGGTATAGCCATCTAGGTTTTATACTTCAATATAGCAAAAGCAAAATAAAAGAAAGTTGGAGAAGAGTTGTTTGATATCAACATGTGATTATTTGCAAACCATTAGGGAAGTCTCTTTGGGGATTCTTAGGACTTTCTGAATTTGACCTGCCAAATGTCGAGTGAGCTAGTGTACATAGCTTTTAGGGCATAATAAAAGACAGTGATCAATTGTGCTCATTAAATAACTTTTACTTCCATACAAATTCTAAGATGAACAAAAGGATGAGACAATGATAAAGACTTTAGATCAACAGTACAGCTCCTATAGAAAAAGAGAAAACAAGAGACAGAGAGAAAGAACAAATGAAGTAAGACAGACATGGGTTTAGACCCAAGACACTACTTCTTCTCCATGTTTGGCTCAGGGTGGTAACTGGTTGCTGGCATTGTGGAGCTTTGGCATTTCACAGGCCACCATAGTGGAGAAGGCAGTGGCACCCCACTCTAGTACTCTTGCCTGGAAGATCCCTTGGATGGAGGAGCCTGGTAGGCTGCAGTCCATGGGGTCTCTAAGAGTCAGACATGACTGAGCAACTTCACTTTCACTTTTCACTTTCATGCATTGGAGAAGGAAACGACAACCCACTCCAGTGTTCTTGCCTGGAGAATCCCAGGAATGGGGGAGCCTGGTCGGCTGCCGTCTATGAGGTCGCACAGAGTCAGACACGACTGAAGTGACTTAGCAGCAGCAGCAGCAGGCCACCATAGTTAGCGTCCTTGGTTAGTGATGTGTTAGTTGTGCGATCTTGGTCAAGTTATGGAACATCTTGGAGGTACTATTTTTCAAATCTGTTAATACCAGAGAATACATGAGGATTAAAAAGAATAATGTTTAATACAGCATTTGGCACACAGTAATAAATAGCTTGTATAGGCACTCATTTTTTAATTCCCTGAATATTATTAAATCCTTTGATCTCCTTCATCTCTCATCCTGACACACATGAAAATATGTGAGATCATAACTCAGCCCTGTGTCCATTTGGCTCCAAAGATAAAGTTTTTGCCACCTATAGATGCCAGGTTTGAATCCCAGAACCAATTTTCACTAACTTTCACAATCTTGTTGAAACGTGTTGTTTAAATGTAAATAGAGACAGTAGGAGGAAAATGTCTATCTTCTCCATGGAATTATTGATAAATCTACCCCATTTTATTTTGTAATATCCCTCCCTTTTGCTAAGGCTCTGTGTTGACCATCTCCTTTATGATAATAGATTTCATTTCAAAACAAGAACAAGAAAAACAATAATAAATTACTTAAAGTATTCAGCAAAGAAAAAGGAAATGCAATAGACAGCTATGTTCTCAGCATCCAGATTTAGCATATTAATTGACTCAACAAGTATCAGTTGTGAATAAGGTGGCAACTGGGGTGATGGCTGGAAACCAAACACGCAAATATTCTTGCTTTTGTAGGGTTTGTATTTGACTGACAAATGTTAATGTGGTCATATTTACTTCAGGTAATTTTTAAAGAAATGATATGTTACAGATCATATAGTTGGAGTCACCTGTCCATCACATATTTTGCCCTCTGAGTCTTTTCAGTGAGGCGTGCATCCTCATTTGATTGATTTCAAGTGATAGCATGAGGTCAAATTCAGTCTCCCTCTTTGGACTTGATAGTCATTCTTCCTTTCATACTGACTTTCAGAGACATGTAAACAACCAGGGGTATTTCAAATGAAGCTCTTGGAGTTTAGGAAATGACTTACAGGCAGCCTGGGGTGCCCCTCTGGGGTTATTGTTGTTCAGTCATTAAGTCATGTCCAACTCTTTGCAACCCCATGGGCTGTAGCACACCAGGCTCCTCTGTCCTCCACTGTCTCCCGGAGTTTGCTCAAACTCATGCTTATTGAGTCAGTGATGCTAGACAACCATCTCATCCTCTGCAACGACTCCATGGAAAGTCATGAGGATCAAAGATGAGAGATTTTATCCACTGTAAAATAGTTCCCAAATGCTATTTATCTTTCTTACGCCAGTCATCTCCTGAATGCTGCCCCACGTTATCTGGACCATACTTGTCTCCAGAGCCTATCATGTTCTCTACTGCAGGAGGCATCTTAACCAACTCTGGGAGGGCTCACAGACAGTGCCCCCACTGGAGACCATGGCCAGTGCTCCTCACACTGCATCTGGCCTCACGTGGAACATGTCTCGGGGCAGAGCTGAGAATCTGGCACCCCTGAAGCTGCCCAGAAGTGTCAGAAGATGCAACATATTAGTGCTAGTGGGAGTCAGACTTTACCAGTGTGGACAGGAAACAGGAGGGGGCTGGAGATTACTTTCTATTTGATTCCTGGCTCCTATGAACAGGAGAGGCACAGGGCTCCTGCATGCCTGTCTGCAAGTGTTCCTAGTGCTGAGCGCTGGCTATGTGTTTTCTTGAAGGGGAGCCAGCTGTCATTTGTTTACCACCTCACTTTCCTTTCCGCACACTCTGGATGCATATCTCTCATACACACGCACACATGCACACATACACGTTTATATATATATGGCATGTACATGAGAATATATATCTATATATATGGCTTGCACAGGAGAATATATATGCATATGGCATTCACATGAGTGTATGCTGCTTCTAAAGCTGAAACTCCAATACTTTGGCCACCTCATGCGACGAGTTGACTCACTGGAAAAGAGTCTGATGCTGGGAGGGATTGAGGGCAGGAAAAGACAGGGACGACAGAGAAGGAGATGGTTGGATGGCATCACCGACCCGATGGACATGAGTTTGAGTGAACTCCGGGAGTTGGTGATGGACAGGGAGGCCTGGCGTGCTGTGATTCATGGGGTCGCACACAGTCGGACACGACTGAGCGACTGAACTGAACTGATGCTGCTGCTGATGCTGTTAAGTCGCCTCAGTCGTGTCCGACTCTGTGCGACCCCATAGACAGCAGCCCACCAGGCTCCCCCGTCCCTGGGATTCTCCAGCCAAGAACACTGGAGCGGGTTGCCATTTCCTTCTCCAATGCATGAAAGTGAAAAGTGAAAGTGAAGTCACTCAGTTGAGTCTGACTCTTAGCGACCCCATGGACTGAACCTACCAGGCTCCTGCATCCATGGGATTTTCCAGGCGAGAGAACTGGAGTGGGGTGCCATTGCCTTTATATATATGTAAAATGAATGATATGTTTGTATTGTGTACATGTACCATATATATATGTATTTACATATAGTCATGAGTTTTGTTGAGTGCTATTTTGTACTATTACTATACATTAAGACTTTAAGAAAATTCATAAAAACAAACAAAAAACTCAAATAAATTGCTGTGCTTGAATGTTGGGATTTTAGGTGAATTTTTACTTCTTTTTTCCCTTTTTCCGTTTTTTTCATAATTCATTATATTTTTTTGAGTTTTCTGTAAGACAAGTAAGTATATATAATGCTTAGAATAAGAACGAAAACAATAAAGCTATTTTCATTAAAAATTAAGAACTCTCTGAAGCTTACTGGCCATGAGTCAGTCGTTCCTGTTTTGAGCTGCAAAAGCTTAGGAGTCATCAGTAATTACAGCAACAACTATGCTGCCATAGAATCACTTTCTTTCCAGTTAGAATAAAAATTGAGACAGTGTGTAGATTAGTACCCCGCTTCACACACACTTTTCTTTATAAGATCGTGAAGGTTTTCTATTCCTTTGCTGTTTGTTTCATGGCACGTGTCACTGCGTTTGTATTATATTCTAACTTAGTGTCTGTCTCTCCTCTGGAAAGTAAGTTTCATCAAAGAAGGGTTCTAACTCTTATGTAGTGTAGAAAGTGTTATAACAAATTCATAAAAGCTTTTTAAAACTAGAAGAGCTCCTGGCACAGGGAGATATTCAATAAATATGTTTGAATGAATTAACGAAAGATAGGAAAGAAGAAACCCACTATGCAACTAGGGCTTCCAGCTGGCTCAGCTGGTAAAGAACCCACCTGCCAGTTCAGGAGACCTAAGAGACACGAGTTCAGTCCCTGGTCAGGAAGATCCCCTGGAAGAGGGCATAGCAACCCACTCCAATATTCTTGCCTGGAGAATCCCACGGACAGAGGAGCCTGGCGGGCTACAGTCCTTCAGTTCAGTTCAGTTCAGTCGCTCAGTCGTGTCTGACTCTCCGCGACCCCATGAATCACAGCACGCCAAGCCTCCCTGTCCATCACCAACTCCCGGAGTTCACTCAAACTCATGTCCACAGAGTCGGTGATGCCATCCAGCCATCTCATTCTCTGTCGTCCCCTTCTCCTCCCGCCCCCAACCTTTCCCAGCATCAGAGTCTTTTCCAGTGATTCTACTTGTTGCATGAGGTGGCCGAAGTATTGGAGTTTCAGCTTTAGCATCAGTCCTTCCAATGAACACCCAGGATTGATCTCCTTTAGAATGGACTGGTTGGATTTCCTTGCAGTCCAAGGGACTCTCAAGAGTCTTCTCCAACACCACAGTTCAAAAGCATCAATTCTTCGGCAGTCAGCTTTCTTCACAGTCCAACTCTCACATCCATACATGACCACGGGAAAAACCATAGCCTTGACTAGACAGAACATTTTTGGCAAAGTAATGTCTCTGCTTTTTAATATACTATCAAGGTTGGTCATAACTTTCCTTCCAAGGAGCAAGCGTCTTTTAATTTCATGGCTGCAATCAGCATCTGCAGTGATTTTGGAGCCCAAAAAAACAAAGTCTGACACTGTTTCCACTGTTTTTCCATCTATTTCCCATGAAGTGATGGGACCAGATGCCATGATCTTTGTTTTCTGAATGTTGAGCTTCAAGCCAACCTTTTCACTCTCCTCTTTCACTTTCATCAAGAGGCTTTTGAGTTCCTCTTCACTTTCTGCCATAAGGGTAGTGTCATCTGCATATCTAGGGTTGCAAAAAGTAGACCATGTCTGAAGCGATTCAGCACACACACACTATGCAACTAATAAAAACTAACATTTATTAGGTGTTCTGAATACATGACAAGTGTACGCCTATCATTATCCTATGAGATCCACAGTTTATAGGTGAGGAAATGTGGGATACGAGAGAATAAGTATCATGACAGAGGCACACTGTGGCTGCTCTGCTGGACTTTGAAGTCAAGAACTTTTTGCTGGACCATCCGCCTCTGCACTTGTACAGGCTCTTGTGTTATTCTCTGTCCCTAAGCCTCAGTGCTCTTCGCCATCTCAAGCCTCAGAACTGAGCAGGACTTTCTCTAGCCAGTCTCACGTTGGCTGAAGTCATAGCCCCAAACCTGCTTTGAGATTTTGACTGTGCTTCCTGGGGACAGCCCTCCCCATTATTGTCCTTCCATGCGTCTCTCAGCTCCTTCCACACACCTATTCCATCACAACTCCTTTTGGTCCCTCCAATAGCATCCACTTATCAGTCCAGAATGATTTTTTACACTCCCATCAAGGTTGAAGACATCTGATCCTTTCCGATCCAGAGCTGAGACTGGCGAGTTAACCAGAAACAAGGCTCAGAAGGAAATCATAAAATTGATGTGCGTGTGTATGTGTGTATGTCACATGCGTTTTAATTACATATTTGTCAGTCGTTTGGTTTAAGGTCACGGTCTTTTCTTTAAACACAAAAATTGTGATTGGTCTTCTACTTATTCTGTCTTGGGAAAAAACACACTCATAAGATTCATTTTCAATTTCTACTTTTTTCAGGAGCAGTATCTTATACACACCTGCAAACCAAACTGAGAGTAGATATCTCGGGTTTTGAGATTTTCCTCCAACCTTTAGGTTAACTTGCTCACAGCACTTTCAATATGAACATTTTTAGTCAGACATCTATTTCAAGTGAATTTTCAAAGCAACTATGATTTTCTTTTTACAGTCATTTATAATAGTATGTTGTTGCTTTCCAGTTGCTAAATTGTATCTGACTCTTTACGACCCCATGAAACGCAGCACGCCAAGCTCCTCTGTCCTCCACTATCTCCCCGAGTTTGCTCAAATTCAAGTCCATTGAGTCGGTGGTGCTATTTAACCATCTCATCTTCTATCACCCCCTTCTCCTCCTGCCCTCAGTTTTTCCCAGCATCAAGGTTTTTTTCCAATGAGTCAACTCCTAGTTTATATAATATTGATTATATGATGTAATTAGCACAGAATTACAATTGTCAGGAGTTTCCCGGGTGGTGTTAGTGGTAAAGAACCCACCAGCTAATGTAGGAGACAAGAGATGTAGGTTCAATTCCTGGGTCGGGAAGATCTCCCAGGGGAGGGCATAGCAACCCACTCCGGTATTCTTGCCTGAAGAATCCCGAGGACAGAAGAACCAGGTGGGCTAGAGTCCACAGAGTAGCAAAGAACCGGACAGGACTGAAGCGGCTTCCCACCCACGCATGCACAACTATCATAAACTGTCTAGGAAACAAGCAAATGTATCTTTTAACAGGCGTCCAACTCAAATGACTGAAGCCAAATGAAACACTGTGTTTGACAGTTGTCTAATCGCTCCATAAAACTATTGTGCCATGAATTTTAGATATCATGGTTTACAAAGGAAATCAGTCCTGAATATTCATTAGAAGTACTGATGCTGAAGCTGAAGCTTTAATATTTGGCCACCTGATGTGAAGAACTAACTCTTTGGAAAAGACCCTGATGCTGGGAAAGATTGAGGGCAGGAGAAGAAGGGGACAATAGAGGACGAGACCATTGGTTGGCATCAGTGACTCGATGGACATGAGTTTGAGCAAGCTCTGGGAGTTGGTAAAGGACAGGGAAGCCTGGCATGCTGCAGTCCATGGGGTCGCAAAGAGTCAGACACGACTGAGCGACTGAACTGAGCTGAACTGAACAAAGGGGATTAAGACCTGGATTTTAAAGTTTCACTATACTGTAGGGTTTCTTGCACCTGTGTCTCCTCTTTGGTCTTGTTGCTGGGAATCCTCCCCAGTCTTTCATGCACCTTTTCTCTATTAATATCCCCACTGTCTTGACCCACATTTCTGGGGAGCCATAACTCCCCACAGATAAACCAAGACATCACCTTGCCACGGTCATTTTAGTCTCCAGAATGATTCTGACTTTCCATAGACCTCGGGACAGTTTTTTTGTTGTTGTTGTTACTGTTGTTGTTTTAACAGAATCCCCTCTGAAACACATGAAGTGTGTCCCTCACTGATTCCTAGCAACCATGGTTGGACATGCTGAACTGGAGGGAGAGAAAACACATTTAACACGGCTCCTTTCCCCACCCTATCCAATTAGGCAATTATAACACTGGGCCAGAATTTTCTCCCATATTTTGTGATGCAACATAATTCTGCCACCAGCTGCTCACCAACATTTTGTTGTCTCCTCAACAGACAACAAATGACAGAACAGTTCAGCAGAGGGTGATCTGCCAGCAAAACCGATGAGATGCAACCCCCTCCAACCAGCCAGTTATTAGGAAGCTGTTTTCTGTTTCTAAAATAAACCCACTGAAATTGTTGCTTTCCCCCATCTGTGTTTCTACCTAGAAAAGAGAGAGAGATGTTTCCCCATCTCATTGGTCCTGGGGTGTGTGGAAGGACACCCACGAAGACTTATGTATCTGCAGTGAACACCATGGGAGACAGCTACCTAGGCTTAGAGAACAGAGGTTTTACGCACTTCATACTTTCAGCATTAAAATTACTTTGGTATTAGGTATTAAGAGTGTTTCAAAATATGACCACCTGGCCTGGGGACCATTCTTTTGTCATATCAGCTCTATCCTTTTTTATCAATGTCATTCATTTTTCTTCTGCCTGGACCACACTCCCCACCTACATCATCCCATCTTCAATCTCGGCCCTCCCCTCCAACCCTCATTTGTTGTCGTTTAGTTGCTAAGTCGAGTCTGAATATTTTCGACCCCATAGAATGCAGCCCATTAGATTCCTCTGCCCATGGGATTTCCCAGGCAAGAATCCTGAGGTGAGTTGCCATTTCCTACTCCAGGGATCTTCCAGACTCAGGGATTGAACTCGGGTCTCCTACATTGACAGGGAAATTCTTTACCAATGAGTCACCAGGGAAGCCCCCAACCCTCATTAAGAGCCTGCTGCTGCTAAGTCACTTCAGCTGTGTCCAATTCTGTGTGACCCCATAGACGGCAGCCCACCAGACTCCCCCGTCCCTGAGATCCTCCAGGCAAGAAACTGGAGTGGGTTGCCATTTCCTTCTCCAATGCATGGAAGTGAAAAGTGAAAGTGAAGTCGCTCAGTCGTGTCCGACCCTCTGCAACCCCATGGACCACAGCTTTCCAGGCTCCTCCGTCTACTATGTTTAAAATGTTTTTGGACATGACTGAGTGACTGAGCATACACATGAAGGAAAGCAAGGCTAAGAAGGAGGTGATGTTTCAAAACAAAGCCGGCAACAGAGATGTCTGCCCAGCTGGGGGCTGGCAAAGAGAGAGGACACAGATCTTACCAACTTGGCAGAGACAAGAGGAGCAGAAAAAAGAGAGGGAGAAAAGGAATTTCTGCCAGATCTATGGTGTCTCTGAAGGACAAGCCCAGGGCAAATGACCCATCATATCCCAAGCCCAATAAGGAGAGAAAGAGTTACACTTCCTGGAGATCACGGGTACTGGAGGAGACAGGCATTGAAACTGGGAGGCCAAATGCCTTTAATAGACAGTACACAGGGCACCAAAGTTCTAAGTAATCCCTCCTAGGCTTCTCTGAAACGTCAGTGAGGTCAGCCACGTACCCACTAACCTTATTAAATTAGGATTTGTCAGGGGTTTGTTGTTGTGGTTCAGTTGCTCAGTTATGTCCAACTCTTTGCAACCCCATGGACTGACTGCAGTGTGCCAGGCCTCCCTGTCCTTCACCGTCTCCTGGAGCCTGCTCAAGGGGTTGTCAAGGGGTTGAGCCATAGAAAAAGGGCGGGGCTTTACAGTGTGAAGTGTGTTAACATGAAAGGGACAGTGAGATCATGGGTGGGCAGAACTCATTGAATGGGGAATAAAAGTGACCAGGGAGGGAAACATTGGCATTCCCACCCCCACTGCAGCCATGAAAGTCCCAGTGTGGTTGAATCACACACAGAGGGGTGTCTCAGAGTGCACGACAGGGAGTGCAAGCGAATTTCAGCTGAATAGCTAAGGACAGGACACTTCACCTCACGTCCATACATATTCATGAATGCAATTAGTCTTATTCCCAACTGAAGGGTGAGAAAGCTGAGACCTAAGAGAAATTATGTAACTTACTCAAGGTCACATAATTCAAAACCAAGCTACAGGGAAGCCAGGCATGTCTCCTCTACATTGCCAAGATTTTTTAAGAATATCTAAACATCAAAAATATTGTCCGTTCTTTAATTTATATGGTCATTATTATACCATTTGACTAACTTCATATGGATAAGGAAAAAAGGTAATTGTGGTTAAACATTCTGATAGATACCATCATTTTTTACTATGATTTTAATCTGTTTCCTTTTCATTGCCAAACTCTTAACACTCAGAGATGAGAGATAACTATTGTTCTGTCTGGTTGTCTGGGACATTTGAAGGAAAGCTATAAGGTTTAAAAATAAAGTAGACAGGTAAAATGAACTCTACTCTGAGACAGCAAAGGAAAATAGGAGTTCAAATGGATGTTACTAATCATTTCCAAAGTCAGGGACATCAGAGAAAAAAATATGACAGAAAGGGCTTTGTAACTTTTTAAACCTTTTTTTAAAAAACCACTCTTCTATGATTATAAAGTCTATATGCCTACCTACATAATTACAAATATGTGTATGAAAGTGAAAATGGTCCACGTTGTTTTAAAACATTCAAGATGATGAAAAAACACACAAGTGAAGGCTATCAGCAAGAATATAAACCCAGAGAACTGCAATATACTACAAATTCATAGCCATTCGTTGTGGAGGGAGGGACAATAGACTTCCACATGTTATGAAATGGGGTTTCTTAGTCCAGTCACTCTTTAAAGATCCTATAGGCTGAGTCACTCCAGCTGAGAATTGGTAATTTTCAAATGTAAAATATATCGAGAGATGGAAAAACATTGGAAACAGTGTCAGACTTTATTTTTGGGGGCTCCAAAATCACTGCAGATGCTGATTTCAGCCATGAAATTAAAAGACGCTTACTTCTTGGAAGGAAAGTTATGACCAACCTTGATAGTATATTAAGAAGCAGAGACATTACTTTGCGAACAAAGGTCCATCTAGTCAAGGCTATGGTTTTTCCCGTGGTCATGTATGGATGTGAGAGTTGGACTGTGAAGAAAGCTGATCGCCGAAGAATTGATGGTTTTGAACTGTGGTGCTGGAGAAGACTCTTGAGAGTCCCTTGGACTGCAAGGAGATCCAACCAGTCCATTCTAAAGGAGATCAATCCTGGGCGTTCATTGGAAGGACTGATGCTAAAACTGAAACTCCAATACTTTGGTCACCTCATGCGACGAGTTGACTTACTGGAAAAGACTCTGATGCTGGGAGGGATTGGGGGTGGGAGGAGATGGGGCCGACAGAGAATGAGGTGGCTGGATGGCATCACCGACTCGATGGACATGAGTTTGAGTGAACTCCGGGAGTTGGTGATGGACAGGGAGGCCTGGAGTGCTGTGATTCATGGGGTCGCAAAGAGTCGGACACGACTGAGCGACTGAACTGAAAAACAAAATAGGGTAAACAAAGAAAAAAATTGTATTTGCAGCAGCATGGATGGACCTAGAGATTGTCATACTGAATGAGGTAAGTCAGATAGAGGAGATACTGTAGGACATGCCTTATATGTGGAATCTAAACAGAAATGATATAAATGAACTTACAAAACAGGAAGAGACTCAGGGAGTTCGAGAATGAACTTATGGTTGCTGGGAAACAGAATGGGAGGAAGGGATAGTTAGGGAGTTTGGGAGGGACATGTACACGGTTAAATGGATAACTGACAAGGACCTACTGTATAGCACAGGGAACTCTGCTCCATGTTATGTGGCGACATGGAAGGAAGGGGAGTTTGGGGGATAATGGATACGTGTATATGTATGGTTGAGTCCCTTCTCTGTTCACCTGTAACTATCACAACACTGTCAATCGAATATACCCCAATACAAAACAAAACATTTTAAAAGAGGAAATTTTTATTATTATTATTAAATAAATTATGGCATATTTGTGGAATGGAGTGCCTTTGAATATATAGGAAGTGTGTTAATGTGGTCTTCCTCCAAGATGCCTTAACTCATAGCCAAGCAGGAGCCATGGCCAGCTGTGTCAAGGGATCATGCTCAGTCCTGATCACCTGTTCCATGTGGAGTCTAGCCTCATTGTACCAGAGCATCTGTCAACTCTGCAGAAGCCTTATGCCTGGTGTGGTGAGCATCCTTGACCATGTGACCCAGGTGCAGAGGGCCCCGAACTGAGCAAATCTGTGGGTATGGAGCTGGAACAGTTTATGCGGCCCCAGTTTATAGACACACATATCATTTATCAACTTATTAAAAATAATTCTTTTTTGGCAGTGGGCTCTCAAAGAATTTTATTACTTTTCTTTCATCAACTGTATATTACTTAGTCTTTGGATAATAATGATTTCCTTCAGCATTTTGAGAAGTACCAGGATGTGCTATTTTAGTCACTGGGGTGAACACTGGATTCTGGTGAAAACTGGCCACATGATGGAGTGATGGAGTGATAGAATGATGCCAGTGAGCACATGTGCAGCGAAGTCGCTTCGATCATGTCTGGCTCTTTGCGACCCTATGGACTGTAGCATGCCAGGCTCCTCTGTCCATGGGATTTCCCAGGCAAAAACACTGGAGTGGATTGCCATTTCTTTCTCCAAGGGATCTTCCCCACCCAGGAATCAAACCCGAGTCTCTTATGTCTCTCGCATTGGCAGGTGGGTTCTTTACCACTAGCGCCAATTGGGAAGCCCATAGACTGACATTTCACAGAAGAAATTCTGCCTCACATATGCCAGTGTAGCTGCCCCTGTTGCCCACCTGTCACTACTGACATTTGTCAAACACAGTCAATTATCCGAACACTTCTTGCAACACTGTTATTCCAACACAGACAAATCTGCTGCCAAAATATCCCAGTTGCATTTCCATTTCTGCAAAAAGAAAAGAAATTTTATGCTGAAATGTTCAGGGTAAGCATACCCACAAAAGCCCAGCAAATGAATTATGAGCCATTCTCCCTGATACAATAAAATATGAATCTCCTGGACTATACAGACTTCAGCATTACTTGTGAGTTATACGGTCACTTTCAACTCATAGAAATAGTTTCATTCCAATATCTATATTGTCATACTCTCATCGTCATATTGCTGGCCAGTTTAGCTATACATTTGACGGTCAGTACATTTCTAAAAATTATACTGGATTCCAGGGTTTATTTTGAACATACCTTTGCTGTTCTTTTATCCCTTCTTCAACAGAGGCAAAAGAAAGTGTCATGGGTACTGAAGGACCCACATAAAACAAATGACCGAGAACTGATTAAGCTACCCATTCATCCATCCAACTATCTATTTATCCACTGAAAAATACTTCTGAATATGAACACTGCTTCTTTTAATTAATAAAATAATTAATTTTTCGGTCATTCTGTGTGACATGCAAGATCTTAGCTCCAGAGCAGAGATTGGATCTGCGTCCTCTGCAGTTTTTGTCTTTGCTCAGTCCCTCAGTCATGTCCGACTATTTGTGACCCTGTGGACTGCAGGATGCCAGGCTTCCCTAATCTTCACCATCACCCTGAGTTTGCTCAAACTCATGTCCATTCAGTCGGTAATCCAATCCAACCATCTCATCTTCTGCCGTCCCCTTCCACCTTCAATGTTTCCCAGCATCCGGGTCTTTTCTAAAGAGTTAGCTCTTCGCATCAAGTGGCCAAATTTTTCAAGCTTCAGCTTTGTCCTCAGTCCTTCTAATGAATATTCAGGATTGATTTCCTTTAGGATTGACTGATTTGATTGTCTTGCCATCCAAGCGACTCTCAAGAGTCTTCTCCCACACCACAGTTCAAAAGCATCAGTTCTTCAGTGCTCAGTTTCTTTATGATCCAGCTTTCCCTTGTAGCTCAGTCAGTAAAGAATCTGCCTGCAGTGCAGGAGAACCGGGTTCGATTCCTGGGTAGGGAAGATCTCCTGGAGAAGGAAATGGCAACCCACTCCAGTATCCTTACCTGGAAAATCTCATGGAAGGAGGAGCCGGTGGACTGAAGTCCATGGGGTAACAAAGAGTTGGGCATGACTGAGCGATTAACACTAACTTACACTTCACATCCATACATGACTACTGGAAAAACCATAGCTTTGATTATACGGACCATTGCCAGCAAAATAATGTCTCTGCTTTTTAACATACTGTCTAGGTTTGTCATAGCTTTACTTCCAAGGAGCAAGCATCTTTTAGTTTCATGGCTGCAGTCATCATCTGCAGTGATTTTGGAGCCTAAGAAAATAATCCCCTGCAGTGGGAGTGCCTAATCTTAAATACTGGAACTCCAGGGAAGTCCCCACTACCTCTTCATTTTACTCGTAATATGACCTAACACCCTTTAGGCAGCCATCTAAAACTATGGCTTATATACTCATATGAGGGGGAGGGGTAACTGCTAGATTCCATAGTGCTGAAATGATTAAATTAAGTCATATTTGCCAAATATTTCTGATCATTCTTTTTTCCTAACTAGTTGGGGGAGTGATTACAGAAGCTATGATTTGGTTGCCTAAATACTGAAATGTCTATAGCGTTTCAGTGGGGTGTTTCAGTCACACTTAGGACACATGAAGGGAACTTTAATTTTCTAGGCAAGTCCAGAGTGGAATGCCTCAGAGTTTCAGGCAGATCTGAAGTGTCATATGTCTGTAGCTCCCTTGGTTGTATTGGGAATATGCCCTTCACATGTACCACCTTGAACTTACGAAGTTATGCTCAATTTTTTCAACCTTCATAGCCTAAAAGGGGCCATACTTCCTAAGACTGAATTAGGATGTTTTGTTTGACCAAGATTTGTTATCATTATCATCACTATTGGTGTTGTTAAATGCAAGTTTTTATATAAGAAAATTATACCAACTCATGAAAATAAAATTACAGGATTTTGAAGGGAGATAAACTAAGTATAAAATTCAGCAAATATAGGTATGTTTAATATAATATGTGCAATGAGATTTATTATAATGAAAATCTGGAACACAATTAAGAAATAATAAAAGCAATTATGCTTGAAGTAAATTAGAAAACATTTGCCTATGGCCATACCACCCTAAAGCTGAAACTCCAATACTTTGGCCACCTCATGCGATGAGTTGAATCACTGGAAAAGACTCTGATGCTGGGAAGGGTTGAGGGCAAGAGGAGAAGGGGACGACAGAGAATGAGATGGCTGGATGGCATCACCGACTCTGTGGACATGAGTTTGAGTGTACTCCGGGAGTTGGTGATGGACAGGGAGGCCTGGCATGCTGTGATTCATGGGGTCGCAAAGAATCAGACATGACTAAGCAACTGAACCGAACTGAACTGAACTGATACCACCCTGAGTGCAATGGATCTCATCTGATCTTGGAAGCCAAGCAAAGTTGAGTGTTGTTAGTACCTGGATGGGCAAAAACATTCATTACCAACTCTACAAGGACTCTGGCCTGGGTAGGATAAGGGATGTAGAGGTAACGAGACAAGATCCTTTGGCTTAAGGAACTGTTTATAAACCAACTGAATCTTTGAGCAGTCAGTTCAGTGACTCAGTCGTGTCCAACTCTTTGCAGCTCCATAGACTGCAGCATACCAGGCTTCCCTGTCCAACACCAGCTCCAGGAGTCTGCTCAAACTCAAGTCCTTCTAGTCGGTGATGCCATCCAGCCATCTCATCCTCTGTCATCCCCTTCTCCTGCCTTCAATCTTTCCCAGTATCAGGGTTTTTTCTAGTGAGTCAGTTCTTTGCATCAGGTGTCCAAAGTATTGGAGCTTGAGCTTCAGCATCAGCCCTTTCAATGAATATTCAGGGTTGATTTCCTTTAAAATTGATCAGTTTTTCCGCACTAGGCTTTGTTTATGGTCCAACTCTTACATCCATACATGACTACTGGAAAAACCATAGCTTTGACTAGATCAACCTTTGTTGGCAAAGTAGTCTCGGCTTTTTAATATGCTATCTAGGTTGGTCATAACTTTTCTTCCAAGGAGTAAGTGTCTTTTAATTTCATGGCTGCAATCAGCATCTGCAATGATTTTGGAGCCCAAGAAAATGAAGTCTGACACTGTTTCCACTGTTTCCCCATCTATTTCCCATGAAGTGTGGGACCAGATGCCATGATCTTTGTTTTCTGAATGTTGAGCTTCAAGCCAACCATTTCACTCTCCTCTTTCACTTTCCTCAAGAGGCTTTTTAGTTCCTCTTCACTTTCTGCCATAAGGGTGGTGTCATCTGCATATCTGGGGTTATTGATATTTCTCCCGGCAATCTTAATTCCAGCTTGTGCTTCATTAGTCTGGCATTCCACATTATGTACTCTGCATATAAACTGGATAAACAAGGTGACAATATACAGCCCTGACATTTTCCTTTCCCAATTTGGAACCAATTATTTTTCTGTGCCTGGTTCTGTTTCTTCTTGACCTGCATACAGATTTCTCAGGAGGCAGGTAAGGTAGTGTGGTATTCCCATCTCTTGAAGGATTTTCCACAGTTTGCTGTGATCCCCACACTCAAAGGCTTTACCATAGTCAATGAGTCACCTTTGAGCAAGAGAAGACCTATAATTTCATTGGCTCAGTAAACTGTTCCCTGCAATACTCAGGACTAAACTACTGTGGCAGTTTTAGACATGTCATTGACATGACATGTCTATCAAAGGGAGGACTGTGCATTATTATTTTTTTTTCTGGGCCAACTTCAGTGACTGATTCATAGACAATGGATGCAGCAGAAGTGACGTTGTGAAATGTCCAAGGTTAGGATAAAATGTAATACATTTATGTCTTGTTCACACAGACATTGCTTTTGACACCCAAAGCCACAAGGTAAGGAATGTCATTACTCTGAGACTACCATGCTATGAGGAAGCTCAAGCCACGGGGAGAGGTTGTCAAGCTTCTGTCCCTAACCTCAACTGAGGTCTCAGCCAACACAAGTCTCATGAATAAAGACACCATCAGATGAATCCAGCAGCAGCTGCTGAGTCCTCTCCAGAGGCTAATTCTTCTACCTACGGTCTGAGTTATTACTGAGCAGAGGCTAACCATGTCTTCTATGCCTTGTCCCTATTCCTGACCATGAAATCAAAGGACATGTTAAAATGATGTTATAAGCAGTTTTGGAGTCATCTACTACACAGAAGAAAGCAACAGGAACACCACTCTACTCATCACATGGTCTAAAGTATCTCTTTAGAGAAGTTGGAGTGGAAAAGTGGTAAAATTGTTCTGGGCCAAAGCAATGAAAAGTCCTTCATTGATCTCCAGATCTAACATTAAATGTCTATGTTACTTTGAGCATTTCAAATACATGTTTCAGTTTGAACAGTTTTCAAATATTTTTTCAGGTTTTTGGTTCATGATTTTGGTAATTCCCAACCTACTTACTGTCTAGCAGGCACTGTACTAGGTTCTAACACATATGGACTTTATCCTGACAAACAGCTCATGAGATGGATGTGATTATTCAGATTAAAAGACAGGGAAATGATCATCAAGAGCCAATAGTTATTATTTATTGAGGACTTAAGATGTGTCATATACTTTCTAAGCACTTTATGTGTAGTATCTCATTTCATCTTCATAATATCTGTGTTATTATGATCTCCACTTTATAGCTGAGGATAACAAAGCACAAAATGTTATGTGACTTAGGCAAGTTTACCCAATGAATAAGTTGGAAGCCTGTGTCTTAGCTCAAGATTCCATAAAAAATACTACATACTAGGTGGCTTAAACAATAGGCATTTATTTCTCACAGTTCTGGAAGCTAGAAAGCCCAAGATCAAGGTGCCAGACAATTGGGTTCCTCGTGAGAGCCTTCTTCCTGGCTTGCAGACATCTGTTTTCTCACTGTGTCCTTGTAGGGCAGAAAGAGAAAAATAGCTCTGGTTTCTCTTCCTCTTCTTATAAGAACATAAATTTCATTATGGGGTCCTACCTTTGTGACCTCAGTCAATTACCTCTGAAAGGCCCCAACTACAAAGGCTATCACACTGGGGGTTAGGGCTTCAACAAATGAATTTGAGGGGGTTACACTCAGAGCATAACTGTCTATCTTCAGAGCACACTCTTAACAGCTGTATTCTTTAATGAAAAATATACCACAACACCAACTTGGAAAATGTTTTTAAAAGAAGTGTAAAAGATCATAGCATTCTATATCCTCCCTGATTAAAAAAATGATTAAAAGCATGCATAGGGAAAAGTAGAAAGATGACATCAAAAAGAAACAGGAGTAGGAATAGTAGCATTCATGTAGGAATAATAGTATTCATTTTTTTCTGTTTATTTTTGATCTACAATCAAGATTCTTTTGTAGTATCACATTACCTCCATAGTATTAAAGTTCAGTATAATAAATGTATAGTCCCTTCCCAAACCAGAGATAGAACCCAGGCCTCCTGCATTGCAGGCAGATGCTTTACCAACTGAGTCACAAGGGAACCCCAAGAATACTGGAGTGGGTAGCCTATCCCTTCTCCAGAGGATCTTCCCAACCCGGGAATCAAACCAGCATTGCAAGCAGATTCTTTACCAACTGAGCTATGAGAGAAGTCCCTCCATAATACGAAGTTCAGTATAATAATTTTATAGTTCCTTCGGCAAAAATGTCCATGCAGAAGACCATTTATTAATAAGTAAATGAGTGGATAACGTGCCAAATTTCAGTGGAGGCTTTTATATTTTGATCTCATGCTTTGAGACATGCTGTTTCCTTGAAAGGCAAGGAGGGCACATAATACCCACACGTGGTAGGCCAGAAGGCTGCTGCAGCCAGTGGGTTTTTGAGATCATTTTCTGGACAGTGGTGGAAGCAAAAGACAGACTCTAGGTTCCCAATGCATCCGTGGCTCAATGTCACTAAGTCTTCTCACTTCCAGGAGCCAGGGAAAGAGAAAGAAGAGGAAACTGTGACAACGTTAAACGGTTTACTTGGATTATCATGGCAGAATTTGGCACTCACACATTTGCAGACTCGGAGAATTCACAGAGAAGGGAGGCTGAGAGAGAGGTGAGGTGGAGTGAGTGACAGCTCCCTAAGGGTCTACTACAGAGCCCTGAGACACCACCATCCCCCAGAGACTGTGCATCGTGAGACCTTGGAGCTGGCGTGGATACCAGGCTTGGTCTTTCCAGGTTGCAGAGCAGCGAAGGAGAACGCAGATCTGTGTGACTCTGACTTTCCATTCTTGGCTATTTTTCAAAATAGGGGTCACAGCCTCCAGATCCTAGCCCTAATCTTAACACAAGAAATGCCAGGCAAAAGATTTTAACTTTTGATGCCAAAAGCATGTCAGATAGTCATCAGAAAGAATGAGTTCATTTCTATCAGAGATTGTGTTTGAAAATTAACCAGGATGATGTCTTAGGGTGAACATAAAAATGTTAAAAAAATCTGTACTTTTGTTAACTTATTAAGTAGCACCTCTGACCTGACCTGAACCTAGTGGGAGTTAGTTTACAGCCTCTGGGTTTGATATGCCCTGTGAATTTTCATGAGTTTCACTGCATAAATATTAATGTGTTTGTTTATGTGGGACTGCCCCTGGCTATTAGGTAGAGCTGCATAATATTGGGGATCGTAAAAATCCAGAAAACCCTTATGCAGATGTGGCTCCGCTTGTTTCAGATAAGGGATTGTGGGCATTCACAGATATCTCTATTTCTCCCTGTCTGTTCTCCCTGCTATGAGGCCCATGTGGTCAAATTTTAATCTTTATTTATTAAAACTGTTTGTGACGGTGATTAAACAGGATCTTATTCAGTGAATGCTCTGTGCTTAGTAGCCAAAGAATACTCTTTTTCTCTAAAGGCAGAGACAGGAGAGAGAGGCATGTTTGACTATATCTTCAAATAGGTGGTTTGAAAAATGATTTTCAGTAGCTTGACATGACTACAACCATCTTCAGGGCAACTGGGCAAGAGAACATATGAAATCAAAGATGCTAGAGCTAAAGAGCATGAACAAACTAAAACAGAGATTTAACATTGCAGCGTCTGAACAGCCCAGACTTTGACATGAGATTTGGATTCAAAATCTCATTCTGTCTGCTCTTTGTCCTTAAGCGAAAAAAAAAAAAACAAAAAAACTAAGCATCTCTAAATTTGTTTCCTTAGTTGTTAAGTGGCAGTAGCAATATATCTCTCATAAGGGTTAAATAGAATAAATGAGTTTTAGCACAGTGTCTGGCATTTTAACTACCTGCAAAAATAGACATTGCTTTAATGAAATGCACATGCTGATATAATGTTTACTGAGAAGTTTTGCTGCCGCATGCTGTTTGCGACAGTCCTGACCCTCAAGGAAGTCCATTTCCATCTCTTGCTCAGGAAGTTATTCACTGTGACTGTAAGTTCCGAACTGCTGGTTTATTTTTCGATAGTTGGCCAAGCATCATTGAAGACTCTTGCCCAGAGATCTATGAGTAGGTGATCCTCGTGCAGTGATTCATAGTTGAAGGTTCTGGGCCAGATAACTTAGAAAGGTGAGATTACCATGGCTCTTCAAGGAAATATTATCTGTTTTGTGACTCCTGAGTCAGGAAACCATTTAATACCCCGGAGCTCACAGCAGCTGGCTCAAACACCAGGCTGTGTTTAGAAGGGCCTCCCTCCTCTTCTTCTTTAATGGGCCCTTATTACAGGGGCAGAAGCCTATTAACCCAGGACCCAGTGACTACTATCATAAATTCACCATAAAATCTCATTGACATTGGTTGACTGTCAGGAACATAAAACTGTCAGTGGCCACATTTTCAATTACAACGGACAATTACTCTGTGCGTGTCAGGACATGCACACCGTAGCTCATATGTGGGAATCATCCTGCTCTCAGGCATGTATGGGAATAGTGATGACCTGTCTTCACACAGTGAGCTGGGGGTCTGAAGCCGTCCAGGCAATTCCCTAGCACCGCTTGAATGTTAATATCAGGAGAGAAAAAGATGTACTTTGCTCTGTTTCAATAATGTGCTGGGTTTTCCTTCTCTGTAGCATGTCAGAGTGCCTTGAAATTGTCATTTTATTATCAGTCTCCCCAGCTATCCTTTTACAGTTTGTTTTAATCTTCAGAATCTGGAGTAGCACCTTCTATATAGATGGTGTTCTGTAAATAACTCAGCATCAGTGCATGACCTTAGTGTGTATGTGTTAGTTGCTCAGTCATGTCTGACTCTAGAGACCCATGGACTATAGCTCCGGCAAGAAAAGTGGTTAGCCATTCCGTTCTCCAGGGGATCTTCCTAACCCAGGGATTGAACCTGGGTCTCCTGCATTGCAGGCAGATTCTTTATAGTCTGAGCCACCAGGGAAGCCTGACTCCAGGTCTTAAGACCATTAAGCTGAGTGTGCTTTTATGCCTACATCATCTTCAGGTCCTGGCAAACTTACCTGCCAAGCAGCTATTGTAGAATGTATGTACTGAGACACATTCTCCTAATGCCCAAAGCCAAATGATCCAACGCTGACTGAAGCAGACATCAACATTAAAAGCAAGTTCCAACCAACTTGCCCAAAGCTTCTCTCTGCCAGTCTAAAGTCACAACTACTTCCACCAGATTATCTTCCTGACACAGATAGGTGTGTGCCGCTAAGGACCCTACATAAAATGCTGATTTCTCAAACATCAGGTGAAAGTCCTCTATCCTAATTTGAGACCTATTATTGCCTCCTTCTATCCAGTTCTGAAATGTTTTCTAGAACAAATGCACTCAGTAAGAGGCTTGTAGCTTCACCAGGGCTGTGCTTCCAACCAGATTTGGGCACTTAGACAGGCCATGGTTTGACTGTGTTCTGCCACATTCTGATCATGTAACCTTGGAGAGGTTAGATCTCAGTAATCTCAGTTTCTTCATCTATAAAATATCAAATAGAAATTCAGTGGTACCTGTGGAGTTGAGTTGAGAGTTCCATGAGATACTGAATGCAAAGTGTTTGATGAATTGTGGTAAAAAAAAAAAAAAAGTATGGAGTCTCTTCCTATAAGCAAATGCGCTCACATACAAATTCTTCAACTTCACCTGAAATATTTTAGCCTATAATTGCTTACTATCTTACCATACGTCTATAAAAGTGCAGACAAAGAAGTGTCAATAGTTCCCAAAGTGGCTTTTGTATGCATGCGTGCATGCTAAAAAGCTTCAGTTGTGTCCAGCTCTTTGTCACCCTATGGACTGTAGTCCAACAGGCTCCACTGTCCATGGGATTCTCCAGGCAAGAATACTGGAGTGGGTTGCCATGCCCTCCACCAGGGGATCTTCCTGACCAAGGGTTCAAACCCCTGTCTCCTGCTGCTCCTGCATTGCAGGTGGATTCTTTACCATTAGGTCACCAGGGAAACCTGGCTTTTGTATACCTGGTGCTGTTTGATCTGTTTCCACCCAATGAGGTAGTTGACGGAGTCATTGCCTCCTCCTCCTCACAGAAGATAAATGGGAACTTTGAGACCAGGGAAGATAAAGGACTTTGCAGAGTGATAAAACCCTAAGCTTCACTTCTAAATACAGAGTCAAGACTTTATGAATCAAAACTCCTCCTTTCTAGAGGCTCAGCTCCTTAGAACAACGGATGCATTTGGATACACTTCCTTGACCTCTTTTGGGCTTCCCAGGTGGTGCTAGTGGTAAAGAACCCACCTGCCAGGAGACAGGGTTTGATCCCTGGGTTGGAAAGGGCCCCTGGAGAAGGAAATGACAATCTGCTCCAGTATTCTTGCCTGGAGAATCCCATGGGCAGAGGAGTCTGGCTGGCTACTTTTCATAAGGTTGCAGGGAGCTGAACATAACTGAAGCGACATAACAGGCTTGACTTCTTTGCTATCTTTACAGATCTCTTTGCAAGCACCCCTGTTCTTATGGCTCCAGCTCTGTATCTGCATCTGCATCTCCCTTTGTATGGAGATGGGCTTTCTCAGACCTGCTCAGTAGTTTCTATGGCGAGGTTCAGTGGTATTAACGGTCAATCCTCACCGATTTGGAATTTCATGAGACATTGGAAGACCTATAGTGTGTCAATCCCTGAATGTCAGACTGTAATTTTCTGTGGTATCCTTAGAAAAAGAAGAATTTTGAGATGAAATGAGGATGCCAAAATGTCAAAAAAAAGAAAAAAGCACCCACTTTGCTCCTTGGTCAAAGTTTCCTTTCTTTTGCAGTTTTGTTAAGCATATTGATCAATTCCCTCACTATTTTGAGAATTAAGCATCCTGAGTGGTTAAATGCTTTGAATATACATCTCCAATATGCACATGCTTATCTGTCTGGAAATTGTGCATATGTTATAAAATACTATTGTGTTTTATACGATACAAAAGTGGACATTGAAAGGAGGTGATAATCATGATGTGTACGCATATGTGCTAAGTTGCTTCAGTCGTGTCAGACTCTTTGCAACCCCATGGACTGTAGTCCCCCAGGTTCCTCTGTCCACCCAAGAATACTGGAGTGGGTTGCCATTCCCGTCACCAGGGGATCTTCCCGAGCCAGGGATGGAACCCGCGTCTCTCATGTTTCCTGCATTGGCAGGTGGGCTCCTTACTATTAGCACCACTTGAGAAGACCAATAAAGATGACATAATATTAAAATTCTTTCTAACTGTGATGTTATAGCAACCATGTGAAACTCAGACATCTTACATAACATTCCTGTTTCTTATTACTAAATTGCATTATAATATGTAGGAATGATATATATTCATTGTATAGGATATGGATGTAATTTATGAGATATCTATAACCCATGCACATAGACTTTTATAACACAACATATATAAAATAATATATGAGAAAGTATGGACTGCACTATTTTTAACCTTGCCTTTTACCTGCAAGATATTAGGTGGTACTGCTAACAGTGGATATGAATCTGTGTATAATGATCTTCCAGGGTTTATTTGGTTTTGCCTTTCTGTTTGTTTTGGTCACAGTGCTTCGACTGGCATTATTTTAATTCATTGCACAGCAGGCCGCCCAGGTGAGTACGAACAACAGAGGCCTTGGAGCAGAAGAACTGTCAGCCCTGCCGTTTTCTTGTTCACATGGGCTTTGCTTGTGTCACTGGCATTATTTTCAACCAGTCATTTTTTGTAGAAAGCTTGCCAAACCACTGTTTACTCTCTGAGTGTTGGCATAGTTGACATGAGATCACACAATCTATAAATATAATTAACCAGGGACATCTAAACCCCAGGACATTATAATATACCCTGTAGAGAATGTTGGTTGACCCCTTTGATATCTGTATTCTATAAAATATAGACATTTTAGCTGGGTAGGAAGATTATGTATCCTGGTCTCCATCGTAGCTAATTCAACCCTTTGACTAGGTTCTGGCTAATAGGATGCAAACAAATTGACAGTGGACCTTAAGTAGAAAAGGAATATTCTCTCTCCTCCTCTTTCGGTCCCACCTTCTGCAGAAGCTGAAGCAGCCATCCTTGTTCACAACAGGGAATCTCATGCTTGGAATGGCAGAACAGCACCGTTTTAAGGTCAAGGGTGTTCCACACCACTGGATTGCTATTTCAGCCCTGAAAATTTCAGGCCTACATGCTGGGGCTGTTAGAAATGAACTTTTTAAAAAAGTCATTGACATTTTGGTCTTTGTCACAGCAAGAAAACCCACATCCTTATGCTAACTAACACAGCACACTAAAAGTAAACAAATCAGTATGGGTGCCCATGGGTCCCTTTGTGGTGTAACTCAGTATTCCCCTGACCACAGGAAACCTCGTCAATCATATCAGTAATGTTAACACAGCTTACTTTTCTACTTTTTAAATTAAAAATATAACAAGAATTCTTTTTTTTTTTTCTTTCTGTGCCCCAGTTTACTACTTTATTAGGATGCTGGCATTCTAGTAGGCCTCTGATTAGTTGGACAATTGTATGGAGATTTTTATTTTTTTGCTTGTCTGCTTATACATTTTCATATTATATATATTGGCCTTGTCAACATAGGGTAACTGTAATCCTCTTGAAAGTAGAGCTACTCTGGTATATGTAATTGTTTCTATATACCAGTGGATCTCAGTATATATTCCTGGAATTAGCATCACCTGGGAATTTGTTAGAATTCCAAATTTTCGCCTTCCACCTCAGACTTACTGAATCAGAAGCTCTAGGGTATGCCTCCAAATTGGTGTATTAATATGCCCTCAAGGGGGTTCTGGGACCATCTGAAGGTTGACAATCATGATAACTATGCCAATCACTCTTAAACCTCAAAAGCTTAAGAAGAAGTGACTTTCTGAGCTATGGTTGGAAGTAGGGAGCATAGAGATGGTTAAAGTTAGGCTAGACAGGAAGTGTTGTGGTGTTCCCCTGAAGAAAGGATTCTGAGATGTCCCTCAGTGAAGGACAGAATGTTTCCACCAAAGGATTTATCAGCACTCCCTTGTCACAGAGGAGTTATTAGTGTCATGGCAAATAGTAGGGTCGGGTCCTTCCTGAAGGGAGTATGGGGATGCTATTGGGTAGCAGAAATGGGAGAGGTGAACAGCTTGCATGGTCTGGGTTACCCATGGTCTCCATAAGAAAATATCTGAGTACATTTCATCCCAAGAGAGCACACAAGTGCATAAGTGTGATGAGAAGAGATCAAGCTAGTGCTCCCCGCCCCTCGCCAATGAAATATTGTCATGAGAGGATACAAATAGATTGTATTAAAAAGAAAGAGCCTATGAGCAAAAAAAAAAAAAAAAAAAAGGAAATCGCTGAGTTCAACAAAGTTAAACATCTTCTCTGCTGTAGTCTTCTCAGAGCCTTTAATATGCCAATGAACATTTTGAATCTCCAAGAAGAGGTTATAGTAGGTAGCGATGCCTAGAGATATTTTGCCACCTCACCCCAGGGAAATTCATGGATCAAACATTCTTTGAAACATATTTTGAGAATAGTGCTAGGAATAAAGTGTGTCCAAACTAATCTCATGAATTTTGAATCTGGAGTAGAAAATGGCAACCCACTCCAGTAATCTTGCCTGGGAAATTCCATGGACAGAGGAGTCTGGTGGGCTACAGTCCATGAGGTCGCAAAGAGTTGAATAGAGGGAAGGAATTGAATGGAGTGAAGACAGAGCCCCAGGAAGGAGATTCCTGGGTAATTTCTGTAAATATCAGTATTCACAGTTTATCGCTGTCATTTGGTCGGGGTATGCCAGAGTTCATTCTCAAATTCTACATGTGATTGCATACCATTGGATTTTTATGATGGGTGTTTTATAAGCTGCATTCTATTGACTCTTGCCTCTTAAGATCTAGTTCATCAATTATCCAAGCATCAAAAAGCCCATGAAGTAGGTTGGATGTGAAATGCAGCATTAAGAATCCCTTTGAAATCAATAAAGATCTAAAGAGATATATACTAGGCCATTTCACACAAAAGACCCGAGAATTTGCACTCTTGGTATTTGGAAGTTTCTGGAACTCACTCTTTGCAGATATTAAGAATCGGCTGTAACTGCTGAGATAAAGATTCTAGATGACTTGTATCTGATTGAGGACGCAGTCCATTACTAAGGGAATTAAGAGAGTCTTGGCCAAAATTTGCTATCAGATCAGGGGAATGGCAAAATTGAATTTGGTTCAAGATGGTAGCTGCCTAGCAAAGATTCAGATGGAAGCCAACACAGAGACCCAGGGGAGAAATGGGCAGAGATCCAGATCTCAGGGGAAACTGTGGCTGATGGGCAATATATGCTTAACCAAGGCGCCACAAAGACAGTACTTGGAGACGGAAGCCTAGCTCCAGTGGACTACACCATTGGTGGTCTCACTCATCTCCTTTCTGGGGAAAATAAAATTTTAAAGCTAGATCAAAAAAGTTAAAATGAATTAGCTTGATTTTTTTCAAGTGTTATCATTATAGCCCATTTAAAGCTTCCTGACAAATAAGTCCGACCTATTATGAATGCTGTTTTAGATCTCACCTGTGCCGAATCAGTCTGACTCCCCAGGTTTGATGAGAATTGGCTCAGAGGCTGACTGAGACTGTACCTGTAGGTGACAAACTTCTAGGAATGCTGCTGAGAGGAAAGTTAAGGTAACTCAGAGGTCTGGGGATTTTCCTAAGGTCCCTGCTTGCACGAGGTGCATCCGGGTCCATCTCCATCTTCTAAATTCTCTTTCCACTAAGCAGAGCCAGGATTAGCCTGCTGCTGCTGCTGCTGCTGCTAAGTCACTTCAGTCGTGTCCAACTCTGTGTGACCCCTTAGACGGAAGCCCATCAGGCTCCCCCGTCCCTGGGATTCTCCAGGCAAGAACACTGGAGTGGGTTGCCATTTCCTTCTCCAATGTGTGAAAGTGAAAAGTGAAAGTGAAGTCGCTCAGTCGTGTCCGACCCATAGCGACCCCATGGACTGCAGCCTACTAGGCTCCTCCATCCATGGGATTTTCTAGGCAAGAGTACTGGAGTGGCATGCCATTGCCTTCTCCGAGGATTAGCCTAAGATGAGGTTAATACACGTTCATCTTGGGCACAAAGTTTAAAAGAATACCAAAATAACTCAGTAATCAAGATAAATAATATCATATGCAGTACTTTTTTAAAGTAAAAAAATTATGTAAAGTGTCTCATGATGAGCAACACATCAAAAATCTAAACAAAAAAAAGGAGTCTAAACAAAGGCTTGATACACTTAGCAATAATATAGCCTGAAGCAAAAGAAAAACTATCAGCAATGTTAATGTTGTTCTTATTAAGACGATGATATTTTGTTCACCATGGATCCTTGCTTGGACTTAGATTTTTTACAAGTATTGCATGAAAACATTATTTATCTTGATTACTGACTTTTAGCATCCTCTTACATTTTGTGTCCAAGACGAATGTTTTTCTTAACCCTGGCCTTGGTCCCTCCACTAAATCCTCTTTCCATGATGAATGTGTGGATTCTGCCTCTAAGTAATCCTGTTGGGTTTAAACCAAGTCTCAAAATAAATAAATAAATAAAAACAAAAAATAAACCTGTTCAATCCTCAAGTCATCCAGTTGGAGAGAAAAGTAGAAAAGGGGGGAAAGAGAGGATGAACTTTCCCTTGTGCTTTTATTTTGGAACAAAATATTGTTTTAGGACAATGGATTATATCATTTCTTGAGCTCTCAGACAGCTCAGATAGCAGGGTGCCTACTCTCCATCAAAAGAAAGGCAGAAAATACAGCTCTTCTTGCATTTGGAGAAGAACAGTAAAAACGTAACAGTCATGATTGATGTCTCCCTACGTTCACTGTGGTGAACTGAATTATGCAGCTTCATAAGCTGTAACCGAGTTATAAATTAACTCCTGCAGCCATAAGGAGATTTCTTTAAGGCTTATCATCTTTTGGAGATTTGCTCTAGAAGGAGTTTAGGGCTGGTGGACAGGATCCTGCTTTTGTGCTCTAATGCGGGGGACCTGGGAAATGGGAAGAAAGTATAAAACTAAGAAAGTAATTTCCAAGTCTCCAGGTCCCCTTGTAATTGAATTACAATGACTGTTAGCTCAGCACTTAAACCTGCATAAGACTGAAGTTCCCAAGTATGGGCCATGCTAATTGTCTCTGCCTATGCATTGACTTTGAGAGTGGACGTGGTGGGCCCTGACAGGTTTTCTTGTGAACAGCAGTCTGAAGCACAGGTTGGAACCAGTTACCACCCTGGGCCCAGGCAGAAACAGAGAATGAAGGGAACAAAAAAAGGCCATAGAGGAATTACCTTTAAATTAATAATTGAATCGCTTTCACGCTTTCACTTGTGTATGTGCATTTATTTATTCAACACCCATTTGGTTAGAGCTTGCCCTCATCCAGGAAGTATGCTGAATACTGAGTGTATGATTCTCAGCAAAGACCCGTAGAAGTCTTGCTTGCATAAAGTCTATGGTCTTTAGGCCTTTTAGATTACAGAAAGTAGAACAATTATAAAACAAACAAAAAATCTCAGTGTTATGGCTCAGTGGTGTCTAACTCTTTGTGACACTTTGTGCTGTAGCCCGCCAGGCTCCTCTGTTCATGGGATTCTCCAAGCAAGAATACTGAAGTAAGTTGCCATTTCCTTCTCCAGGGGATCTTCCAGACCCAGGAATCAAATCTGTGTCTCCTGAATTGCAAGTGAATTCTTTTCCCACTGCGCTATCAGGGAAGATCTTACAAAACATAGAAGGAAAGTCATTTGATGTCATGAGAGTAGATAACACAGCCCTTCCCTTGGCTAAGGGGTCAGGAAAGCTTTCCTGAAGAAGCAGCATTTGAGTGATACAAATTATAAGTAGAAGAGAGAAAGTGGTATACACTCTGAGCAAAAGGACCAGAGTGCACCGAGCAGTGTTGTTAAGATCAGGTACTCTTGAAGCAAGCTGCTTGAGTACCAGTATATCATTTCAGAAAGAAGGGTAGTAAAGTCAGTGAGGTTAAATACTTCTCCTATGTTTGACAAGTGGGGCTTCCCTGGTGACTCAGTGGTAAGAATCCACCTGCCAAACAGGAAACACAGGTTCAATCCCTGGGTTGGGAAGATCCATTGGAGAAAGGAATGGCTGCCCACTCTAGTATTCTTGCCTGAGAAATCCCATGGACAGAGGAGCCTGGCGGGCTACAGTCCACAGGGTCGCAAAGAGTCTACAAGACTTAGCAACTAAACAAGAGCAACGTGTTTGAATAAATGGTACAGATCTATTTCAACTTTGGTTGGCTTCATTCAAAAAGCAACATTTTCTCTAGGTGTTTTCCCTTTCAACAACAGATCATTAGGAAAATATTTTGAGTGAGGAAACTGGCATCAGTGTTGGCTACTAAGGATGAGAAAATCCATCTCAAGGTCTTATTTGTTTTTTTTTTAAGTGAACTTCTATAAACATCCACAGAGAAAGCTCCACCTCCCAGCTGGTTCTGTAAAATCTCTCATGCCCAATAAACTTGGCATTCTGAAGGTGTCTTTCCTACTTGACCCTGTAATGGTGTAAAAAGATAATGTTCTTCCATATTGGCAATAGTCCTTGATACCAAATTGGAAGTGTGTTTTGTAACTCAAAATAATCTCCACCTTCTTTATTCCCTCGTCTCTACTACATTGCTGAGTCTTTGTTTCTGCTTTGTCTGCTGCATTGGGTTTTGTCTGGGCTCATTTCCTGGAACCTATTTTTGAATAGAATACACATTAGAATGTACACATTCTGTGTCCAGAACACAAGTATGACTTTGAATCTATTTTTTATCCTTTTGGGGGGACTTCTGAACCCCCCAAAAAATAAATAGTGAACACTTTCAACTAAAACACTGTAACACTGTGTTAATGGGGTTCACATCAGGTTTTTAAAACAAGTGGTGAAGAAAATGGCTCTTAACTGACTAGAATACAGGAAGGTTAGCATAGTATGGTGGGTAAAAGTGTGTTAGTTTTGGAGCTAGACAAACTTGGCATATAATTGCCACCTTCTTTTCTTTCCTTCAATAAAGGTTTATCAGAATCTTATTACATGCCAAATGCTGTCGTGGGCACTGGAGATAAAGCAGGAAACAAAAGAGACAAAAGTCCCTGCTTTCATGAAACATATTCTAATGCAGAAATAGAAAACAAGCAAGCAAAGAAAACTTAATACATGTGTTCTGTGGGTATAGTATGTGCCAGCTAATTAGTGATACCCAGATGTATCATCATTCCAATACAGTCAGATATCTCTGTAACAATTGCGCCATTCTTTTTTTTCCCCAGTGTGCAGATGAGGGGAAAATAGAATCCACAAAGACTGTGACATGGATTAGGCAATTATTTCCCTCAGAATGCCAAGGTGTCAGCACCTCACCGAGAAGACAGCATTTTAGCTTGGTCCTGAAGGATGGTAGAGAGGGGTTCCATGTAGCTCTTGCAGGAGGGGACAAGGGAAGAGAAAATCAACTGACAAAATTCCAGAAAGAGCAGAAAGGTCACTGTGGTTAACAAGTGAAAGAACTCCAGGGCAGGGGTTAGAATATTAATGAGGAACCCAATCTAGTAGAAAAGTGCTCAGTAAGTTTAAGTTCTCTCTCTCTTTTTTTTTTTTTTTAAAAAAAAAGGAAATCAAAGAAACCCAAGCAATCACCCAAACAAACAAAAGCACAGTAATTTTAGAGTACTTATCTTCTGGTCAGAAATTTAATGTTCTTGCCTTTATGCTGGTCCCCACCCCCATCTGGAAGATTCCAGTCAATAGGGGAAGTTGAGGCACTGAATTGAGAGAACAGTCTTAGGCAGCTCATATTTCTGTGGTGGGGGTTGGGTGACTTCCACTCACAGTGCTCTGCTCCACATTCTTGGGTCAGGAAGATCCCATGGAGAAAGGCATGAGAAATATTATTTCTCAAGAATACCCACTCCAGTATTCTTGCTTGGAGAATTCCATGGACAGAGGAGCCTGGCAGACTACAGTCCATGGGCTCGGAAACAGTCAGACACTACTGAGCCACCAACACACACACATTCTTGGACATGGCCAGCCTAATGCATAATGTGAATAGTATTAAAAGATAAATAAGAGGTTAAATCATTGAGAAGAGTGCAGAAGAGGGGAAGCCTTTCTTGTCCCTAGACTTATGTCTTTCATACTAGAAAATGTTAGAGGCATAAGGATTGTAGAAACATAGAACCATTTAAAATACATATTTTCTATACATTTCTTTTTAAACTCAGGTTTATTGAGGCATAATTGATACATAAAATTATAAGATATTTAATGTGTACGTTGTAGTAAGGCTTCCCTGGTGCTCAGACAGTAAAGTGTCTGCCTGCAATGCGGGAGACCCGGGTTCAGGTCCTTGGTTGGGAAGATCCCATGGAGGAGGAAATGGCAACCCACTTCAGTACTCTTGCCTGGAAAATTCTGTGAACTGAGGAGCCAGGTAGGCTACAGTCCACGGGGTCACAAAGAGTTGGACAGGACTAAGTGACTTCACTCACTCACTCACTGACTCATACAATGTGAAGAGTCCTCCCAGGTGGCTCAACGATAAAGTGTCCACCTGCAGCACAGAAGACAAGGGTTCAATCCCTAGGTTGGAAGGATCCCCTGGAGGAGGTCACTGCAACCCACTCCAGTATTCATGCCTGGAGAATCCCATGGACAGAGGAGCCTGGCAGGCTATAGTCCATATGGTCACAAAGAGTCGGACATGACTAAAACTAAACATGCAATTTGAAAGAACTCCTCATCTAGTTAATTAACACATCCACCACACCATATTTGCATTTGGGGGGAGGTGAGAACATTTAAATTTTACTCTCTCAGTAAAATTTAAATATGCAATATGTTTTCAATTATAATCATCCTGTTTCAAATTAGATTCTCAAACCTTATTCATTTTAGAGATGAAACTTGGTACACTTTTACCAACCTCTTGCTATGCTCCCCACTCCCAGCCCCTTGCAACAAATACTGTACTCTTTCTGTAAGCTGAATTTT
Source organism: Moschus berezovskii (assembly GCF_049115385.1). Classification (NCBI taxonomy): domain Eukaryota; kingdom Metazoa; phylum Chordata; class Mammalia; order Artiodactyla; family Moschidae; genus Moschus; species Moschus berezovskii. The sequence goes on from NC_142464.1 coordinate 118,969,622, forward strand.
TTTTTTTTTTAGGTTTCGTAAATAAGTGACACCATAGGGTATATGAATTTGTCTTTGTGGTTTATGTCCATTCAGAAAAATCTAAAAACATCAAGCAATTTTAAACATTTTCTCATATCCTGATGGCCTGCACTCTAGGCTCACTATTGCCTATTGATGAGATTGAAATTATGAATCCGTTGGAAAATAACCACAGAAAAATTATAATCAAAATGCTGTCTTCATGTCTAGTATATTTGTCTTTGAGAATGTGAATTGATTCGTGGACAGAATCACATTTTCTAATTCCTTACCCAAAATGTATTTGAAACATCCCACTTAAGCATGATCTCTGCCAGAGATTGGGAAAGGAAGTTCTGGTTATCATCCTGGCACGTGGTCCAGAACCAGAGGTGAATCCATCAAGTCTCAAGGCATCCTATTTTCCCTGTTTCACCAACCAGATAATTTGTCTGAGAGTGGAAAGAATAGTTATCATTTCACTAATATTTTCAAAAGAGTAGGTGCTACTATTTTATGACCAAGAAAGAGTAAAAGAACGGTGAAAAAATCATTTCTTATAAAGTGGTATTTTAGGATCTTGATTTTCATAATTGTAAGTGTGAATGTATACATGTTCATTTTATAGTTCTTCATACATTTCCTCCAATTTCAGTACATATATCTCTATAATAAATGGGGGCTTCCCTGCTGGCTCAGAGGTGAAGAATCCTTCTGCAGTGCAGAAGACACGGGAGATATGGGTTCGATCCCTGAGTTGGGAAGATCTCTGGTGAAGGAAATGGCAACCGGCTCCAGTATTCCTGCCTCAAACATCCCCTGGAAAGAGGCGCCTGGCGGGCTACAGTCCATGGTATCACACAGAGTTGAACAGGATTTAGCGACTAAACAAAAAAAAAAAAAATGAATAACATGCATATGTAAACATACATAGATATCTAATGGGTATGAGCTTAGTCTACTAAGATATAAATAGACTTAAACTTCATCTAGTTCAATAATATTTAAACACTACTTGAATTTACTTGGAAACATCTGTACCCTTGGAAGCACAAGACTGTTTCTTTTGTAGCTGTGACCTTTTGTTTCTCTTAAAACTTGTTGAGACATTTCATCTTGTCATTTAAATATATTGGTCCGTTTTTTTTTCTTTGACCATGACATAAAAGCTGCCTTACCATATGACCATCCATCAGATTTTGAAAACAAACAAAAGCCATTACATCTTCTAACATCTTATCTAGGCTAAATATTCCTAGTTTCTTCAACACAATTCTTGCCAAGAACAAGCAATTAATATCCATTCTTTTGAGGGATAAAGTAAAAAGGAGAATATAATAGAGGGCCCTTCAATTAAATAATAACTGCATCCTCTCTTTCCCAGAGAAGAGTTAAGGTGTCACAGAAAGCAATTTCTTATTGTCCTTTCACAATCCAACCTCCTTGCTAATGAATCCTCATTAATGGTATAAAAATATCTCAGCCAATTTCTTTTATTAAGTGTAGAAATTAAATGTGCTCATTAATGTCATTGGGAATGTGAGGATATTCCTCATATTCAGTTTGTATGGGCCTGGGACATAATGTGTGTGAGTATATTAATAGGTAATATTAATACCTTCTTACATAAGGAGCAAACTCAATGCCCAAATCCCCCAAACTGGATGCTAATTTATCTTGCGAATGATGAGATACCCAATTAATCAGACAAAATAATTTAGACCAGGTCTGGGATTGTACAGCTTTAAACAGGATACAGGCAAACCAGAGACTATTCAGAGAAAATCAAGTAAGATTTCAAAGATATTTGAATTCACGGGCTCTGTCTGTCTGTCTAGTGTGACATCCCTTGAGTCTAGCACATTGTCCAACTCATAGCAGGCACTCAATAGATAAAAACCAGCAAATAAAAACACTTGAAGTCTTTTTATGTGGGAGGAATCACATGTGTTAATAAAACTGTTTTTGGTAAGAGAAGATTCAGATAGAACACTATGATGGCCTTTAAATGGCCAAAGTGCTATCCTTTGGAAAAGGGGTTATTTATGCGAGTCAGCACTCAGGAAATGTTTTAAAGCAAGGTCTTTACATGATAAATACTGTGTGGTGAAATATATACATATATACACATACACGCAGACTGCCCGGTGGCTCAGATGGTAAAGCGTCTGCCTACAATGCAGGAGACCTGGGTTCGATCCTTGGGTCAGGAAGACCCCCTGGAGAAGGAAATGGCAACCCACTCCAATACTCTTACCTGGGAAATCCCATGGATGGAGGATCCTGGTAGGAGGATCCTACAGTCCATGGGGTCACAAAGAGTCAGACAAGACTGAGCGACTCCACTTTCACTTTCTTTCACTTTCAAACACATACATTTCACATACATAAACACATATTTATATTTGATTCAAATATATAAATGCATATACATATATACATATACACACATACATATTTATTTATAATGTCATATGTAGGCTTCCCTGGTGGCTCAGTGTTAAAGAATCTGTGTCAACACAAGAGATGCAGGTTCATTCCCTGGGTTGGGAAGATCTCCTGAAGGAGGAAATGACCACCCTTTTCAGTATTCTTGCCTGGGAATTCCCTTGGACAGAAGAACCTGGCAGGCTACAGTCCATGGGGTCACAGAAGAGTTGGATACGACTTAGTGACCAAACAACAGCAACACAATGTCATATGTATTTCACTCAGTGTAGAATCTGTCATTTGAAATTCAAATTACACTTGAAAATTCAAATCCCATTCAAATATATTCATATATACACACATACCCGGGCACACACATTTATATGGATTTGAATGAGAGTGTTCTTCGCCCTCTAAAAGTAGTAAAGAGTGTAGTAGACTTTGTCTGACTGATCTTAATGAGTGGAACCAGGACTAATGAGTAGGAGATAAAGAAAATGAGATGACTTCACGAAAAGAAAACTTTGTCATTCCTCCATAATTTTCTTCTGTTTGTCTAGAAGATTCACAACCATCCTCTTTTCTGAGAGCAACCACCTTTCATCCGTCTGTCTGGCAAACTGCTCCTTTTCTTTGAAGATTTAATTTTGCTCACCTCTGCTGCAAAACCTTCCCTGACTTTTCGGGAAGCTGGCCAAGATCCCACTGTACTTTATATGCTTCTTCTGCAATACATCAACGTGGGTCACAATTGTTTGCAAGGCTTCCTCAGATCTAGCCTTGGCAGCCACACATGGACACAGTGATCTGCAGCCTGCATTCTGTTGCTCAAGTAATATTCACAGGACTAGCCTGATTCTAGGGGAGAGGGCCACAGAAAGGCGCGACTACCGAGAGGCATGAATCGTCTAGCCACAGCTGCATCATCTGTAATTGAAGAATTGTATGAGATGGTCGGATATTACTGTTACTATTATTATTTTTAAATTGGAGGCCGATTGCTTTGCAATGTGTTGGTTCCGCCTGTACAACAACATGAATCAGCTGTAAGTATACTTACATCCTTTCCCTCTTGAGCTTCCCTCCCAGCTCCGTCCCATCCTACCCCTCTGAATCATCACAGAGCCACAAGTTGAGCTCCCTGTGCTATACAGCAGCTTCCCACTAGCTATCTCTATTATACATGATCTGATATTATTTTTTCTTGTTCTAATGGTTGTTTAAATCACTTAGAGGATTATAAGACTGCTTACTTTTATTCATATCTTTATTTGATCTTGTATAAATGATCTGACCTTTCCCCATCTTAGTTAAAAAAAAAAAACAACTTCTGGTCCAGAGGTCAGTGAACTTATTTTGTAAAGGGCCAAATAGACAGTAACTCTATTAGACTGGGTGAGCTATAGGGCCTCAGTTGCAACTTCTCAACTCAGCATCTGTGGCACAAAGATGGCTAAAGACAATATACATGTATATAGGTGTGGTTCTATTCCAAAAACATTTTGCATACAAAACTTGTAGATGGTGAATTTGGCCCTCAGACTAAAGTTTTCCAGTTCCTGAGATAGTCTAGCATGTAGTAGTACCCATTTAAATGGCAAGAGACATATTTTTATATGTGTCACAACAAAAATGACAGAATCCTAACAGGAGAAAACAAAAACTGCAAACCTTTCCCAATGCCAACTGATGACAAGTCACTTCTTTAAAATAAGATTTTTTCTACATAAAATCTAAAGAGTTATAAGCAGAGAGTCAAAGGCATCACTGATAATGGATATTTTGTGCTGAGCAACAATATAAATAATAAGATAATGATGACATTATTTCTCATCCACCATCCTTCCAGTATTGCTGTTTCTAATTTATTTTCCATAAGGTTTGAAGATCAAGCCAAAGTATTATCTGAAAGTGACATGATTGCAGGAGCATTGCCAGTCCCCAAGGAAAGTTGAAAATGTCTTTTGAGCAACTAGGAAGCCCAGATTTTGAGGGGTTATACACAGTTTATTTTTACAGAACAGGAGCTATATACTCCAAGAATTAATTTTAATAAGATATACATTTGTTTTCTTCAGTTTCTAATCTTGAAATATTTTCAGATTAAGGGTCTATTATAGGTTGAACACACCAGCAACATAAGGTCAGTGTGAAATATTTTCCAATTGAGTTCCTCCTGCAGTTTCATGAACTGAAGGATTTTGATATTTGTTCTCCTCTTTATGTTACCTGACTACACTCTCTAGATTCTGGTTTGAACACCCTACAACTCAGGCTGATTTTCTAAGAAACTTTCCTAGGTCATAAGGATTTTGTGATGCAATTTATTTATAGACATAAAAAGACATTATTTCCAAAAAATGATTCTGTAACCAGACATACCTAATCCTTAGGATGCTATGTTGAGTGTCCTGTTTTCAGTTGCTCAGTCCTGTTCAACTTTTTGTGACCCCATGGACTACAGCATGCCCGAATTCCTTGTCCTTCAACATCTTCCAGAGTTTGCTCAAACTCATGTCCATTGAGTCAATGATGCCATCCAACCATCTCCTCCTGCCCCCATCTCCTCCTGCCCTCAATCTTCCCCAGATTCAGGGTCTTTTCCAATGAGTTGGCTCTTTGAATAAGGTGGCCAGAATACTGGAGCTTCAGCTTCACCATCAGACCTGCCAATGAATATTCAGGGTTGATTTCCTTTAGGACTGACTGGTTTGATCTCCTTACTGGCCAAGGGATTTTCAAGAATATTCTCCCGCACCACAGTTTGGAACTCAACATTCAAGAAACTAAGATTATAGCACCCAGTCCCAACACTTCATGACAAATCAGTTCAGTTCAGTTCAGTCTCTCAGTCGTGTCCGACTCTCCGCGACCCCATGAATCACAGCACGCCAGGCCTCCCTGTCCATCACCAAATCCCGGAGTACACTCAAACTCATGTCCACAGAGTCGGTGATGCCATCCAGCCATCTCATTCTCCGTCGTCCCCTTCTCCTCCCGCCCCCAACCTTTCCCAGCATCAGAGTCTTTTCCAGTGAGTCAACTCGTCGCATGAGGTGGCCAAAGTATTGCAGTTTCAGCTTTAGCATCAGTCCCTCCAATGAACATCCAGGATTGATCTCCTTTAGAATGGACTGATTGGATCTCCTTGCAGTATAAAGGACTCTCAAGAGTCTTCTCCAATACCACAGTTCAAAAGCATCGAATCATGACAAATAGATGGGGGAAAAAATGGAAACAGTGAGTGTTCTAAATCTCTTCAATGCTAAGTTGAGAATAAATTACTGTATTTTAAAAAAGCTGAATTGGTGACCTTAATTTATTCATTGTTAAACTTGGCATCTAATGTTATTTCTATAATTACATTTTTTATCTTTCTGCATGACTATGTTTTTCAACTCCACTAGATCCTATATGTGGAAGTCTTAGACTTAGATGCCTACAGATACCACACAGGCAAAAAAAAACAAAACAAAGCAAAATGAAATGACTCTACAAAGATAAACAATAGCAAAGATAAATAAACCTAGTCAGGAGACTCTGGAAGAACACAGACAATGATGGAAATTTTGAATCTGGAGAGTTCATGAGCCATGCTGGGAGGGGAAGAGCAGCTGCTATTTATTTCAGCCAATTGCATTGTATGGAAGAGCACAGTCAATGATTCTGTTTCTTCTGAGTGTGAGAAAGAGTCTCTATCTTCCAATTGTAATGAAAAAGCTTCCAATACTTAAATAACTATTTTTGAAAGCACATTGGGGGCCAAAAATTATATATTCATAGGTTAGACTTGCACCATGGGCCTCTGGTTTAGGACATCTGAGGACGCTCCATGAGGAAAAGTGTGTCATCTAGTGTTCTGCCTGTATAACTTTTCTTGCTGAATCGTTACAATCATCACCGTGAGTACAACAAGATGCTTAATCAACATTCTTTGAATTAATAAATAAATGAATTATCATTGTGAAGGGATACTGCATAAAGCTTCTTTAATGAATTCAAAATATTAATTCCAATAAGGGTTAGTATTTTCTGTATAACAAGACACAATAGCTAATTATTTATTCGATGCTTCCCAGGTGGCTCAGTGGTAAAGATTTTACCTGATCTTTGGCTGATCTACTCCCGTAATCTTGCCTGGGAAATTTCATGAACAGAGAAGCCTAGTGGGCTATATTCCATGGGGGTCACGAAATGGTTGAACACAATTTAGTGACTAAGCAGCAACAATTATTTGTTCATAGTTCTGTGGGATGGCTAATTAGGTATGGCTTCCCCAGTGCCTCAGCAGGTAAGAATCTGCCTGCAATACAGGAGACACAGGAGCTGCGGGTTTGACCCCTGGGTCAGGAAGATCTCCTGGAGGAGGAAATGGCAACCCACTACAGTATTCTTGCCTGGAAAATCCCATGGGCAGAGGAGCCTGGTGAGCTACAGTGCAAAGGGTCACAGAGTTGGACAGGACTAAGCACACACACTAGCTGGGGCAGTTTATTTCAGCTCATGTGTTTTTTGATGGAAACATTTGTGAATCTGTCATCAGACATGAAGTTTCCTGAGAGTCGGTTTCTACTCAGTGTCCTTACTCACACAGCTGGGAATATCAGCTGGAGGGCATTCACACAACCCCCCCAACAAAACAGAACTTTGTTACATGGCAACTATGTTCCAAAAAGGCAAGTCCCAATGCACAGTTCAGTTCAGTTCAGTTCAGTCGTTCAGTCGTGTCCAACTCTCCGCAACCCCATGAATCACAGCATGCCAGGCCTCCCTGTCCATCACCAACTCCCAGAGTTCACTCAAACTCATGTCCACAGAGTCGGTGATGCCATCCAGACATCTCATTCTCTGTCGTCCCCTTCTCCTTCCGCCCCCAACCTTTCCCAGCATCAGAGTCTTTTCCAGTGAGTCAACTCGTCGCATGAGGTGGCCAAAGTATGGCAGTTTCAGCTTTAGCATCAGTCCTTCCAATGAACACCCAGGATTGATCTCCTTTAGAATGGACTGGTTGGATCTCCCTGCAGTCCAAGGGACTCTCAAGAGTCTTCTCGAACACCACAGCATCAATTCTTCGGCGATCAGCTTTCTTCACAGTCCAACTCTCACATCCATACATGACCACAGGAAAAACCATAGCCTTGACTAGACGGACCTTTGTTGGCAAAGTAATGTCTCTGCTTTTTAATATACTATCAAGGTTGGTCATAACTTTCCTTCCAAGGAGTAAACATTTATCAAAAGCAGAGACTACTTTGCCAACAAAGGTCCGATAGTCAAAGCTGTGATTTTTCCAGTAGTCTTTTACGGATGTGAGAGCTGGACCATAAAGAAGGCTGAAGACCGAAGAATTTATGCTTTTGGCCTTGGAGAAGACTCCTAAGAGTCCCTTGGATTTCAAGATCAAACCAGTCCATCCTAAGGGAAATCAATGCTGGCTCTTCACTGGGAGGACTACATTGAAGCTGAAGCTCTGACACTTTGGCCACCTGATGCAAAGAACTGACTCATTGGAAAAGACCCTGATACTGGGAAAGAGTGAAGACAGGAGGAGAAGGGGATGACAGAGGACAAGATGGTTGGATGGGATCACCGACTCGATGGCCATGAGTTTGAGCAAACTCTGGGAGCTGGTGAAGGACAGGGAAGCCTGGCGCACTGCAGTCTATGGGGTCACAGAGCATCAGATACAACTGAGTGACTGAACTACAGCAACAATCTGTGTTGCCACGGCTGCTTTTCACGTGGACTGAGACAAATCATGTGGCCAAGTGCAAGGGGGTCACACAAGGTGTGGACACCTGGGAATGTGTCACATGGTGGAAATGTACCATAGTTGATTGATATCTTAGTTACTCCCAGCTTATCAACTTATCAAAGTTGGGGATCATTATTTTTAGAAGTTTTATTATTATGTGTATAATAGAAATATATTTTAAGAAATTAGGAGAACAATTTATCTCTAGGCTAAAAAGAAATAGAACTATAATGTCAACTTGCTCTCTCTCTGAGATGACACAACTCTGATGGCCAGAAAACAATGTTTGGTCTTCTTGATTCTCTCCTCCAAATGCAGCATTAACTCTTTTTCTTCTGATTCAGGATTCAGTTTGTCCTGTGAAACCAAGATTTTCTGTGATGCTAGTCAATGTCGTTTTTCATTTCATCTAAGACAGTGCCCTCTATGCTTGGAAATAAGACCTCTGAATCATTTTACATAGGTCAGTGAACAGCTATCAGATGCTAATAACTTGTTACTGACCTCATCAGAAAGAATTTGAACCAATGAATTATAGGTGAAGGGTTTCTTATCCTATGAGCCTGGGGACATTTCATTCATCTTAGACATATTGTATTCATCTTGGAGAACACTTAAGTCTATGTTCGTAACTTCACATCGGCTGCATTAAATATGTGTTACTTCTTTTTTATAAAAGTAGAAGGAAGACTTTAAGTGCTCCCCTTTCCAAGTATATTAAGAATCTAACACTAAGATGAATATTAAAGTGAAAGGGTTAGTCACTCAGTCTATCTCTTTGCAACCTCATGGACTGTAGCTCGCCAGGCTCCTCTGTCCATGGGATTCTCCAGGCAAGAATACTGGAGTAGGTTGCCATTTCCTTCCCCAGGTAATCTTCTCCACCCAGTAATCAAACTCAAGTCTCCTGACTTATAGGCAGATTCTTTACCATCTGAGTTACCAGGGAAGCCCGTAAGCTGACTATGGGGTATGTTAATCCCCAAATCAGTGGTTATTAGAGGTGAGGACACCATTTTTTTTTAATTGGAGGCTAATTACTTTACATTATTGTATTGGTTTTGCCATACATTGACATGAATCCGCCCCGGGTGTACATGTGTTCCCCATCCTGAACGCCCCTCCCACCTCCCTCCCCATATCATCCCTCTGGGTCATCCCTGTGCACCAGCCCTGAGCATCCTGTCTCATGCGTCAAACCTGGACTGGTGATTCGTTTCACATATGATAATATACATGTTTCAATGCCATTCTCCCAAATCATCCCATCCTCGCCCTCTCCCACAGAGTCCCAAAGACTGTTCTATACACCTGTGTCTATTTTGCTGTCTCGTATACAGGGTTAAGGTTACCATCTTTCTAAATTCCATATATATGCGTTAGTATACTGTATCAGTGTTTTTTTTTTCTGGCTTACTTCACTCTGTATAATAGGCTCCAGTTTCATCCACCTCAATAGAACTGATTCAAATGTATTCTTTTTAAGGGCTGAGTAATACTCCATTGTGTATATATACCATGTATGGTCAGTTTTTCAGCACCCTTTCATTAACTGCATTGGATTCTAATGATACATAAATAGGAATGAATGGTTCACATCCTTATGTATATGGACTCTATAGTTACATGAGGGTTAGAGAGAAAGGTAACCATTCTGGGGTTGGGAATTGAGGAAACTGAGTACTTCAGTAAATCATTGATTTTTATTAATTAATTCCAGCTTCTGAGAACGCTGAGTCCTTTACATGCAAAGAGGCATTTATTGAATGCTAATAGTATTTCACATGTGTTCTAAATAAATTTTCACACTACTCATATAAGAATAGCAGTTTTCTTTCTGCCTTATAAATAAATTGAGGCTCAGAAGTACTTAAAATTTAGTAGGCGAGCACTCACCTAATAAGCATCAAAGCTGGTATTTGGAACAAGATTTGATCTGGCTCTGATGTTTCTCTGTTGTTCATTTCACCTCCCTGATACTTCCTCATTGGTTGAAGATCTTTCTAAGATCCTGCTATGTCTGATTTAGTCTTATCAACCTTGGAACATGTTCCATGGGCAGCACAAACGGCCAGGCTTTGGAACTACTGCTTCTGCACAAAAGGTAATAGGATAAGAGGTTTTTCATTTCATTAATACCCCAATATTCCCTGGTGGCTCAATCGGTATAGAATCCACCTGCAATGTGGGAGACCTGGATTCAATTCCAGGGTTGGGAAGATCCCCTTGAGGAGGGCATGGCAACCCACTCCAGTATTTTTGCCTGGAGAATCCCATGGACACAGAAGCCTGGCAGGCAATATTCCAGTGGGGTTGCAGAGTCAGACATGACTGAGCGACTAAGCACAGTACTGCAATATTAGACAGTATCAGTTCAGTTCAGTTGCTCAGTTATGACCAACTCTTTGAGACCCCATGAATCACAGCACGCCAGGCCTCCCTGTCCATCACCAACTCCCAGAGTTCACTTAAACTCATGCCCATCGAGTTGGTGATGCCATCCAGCCATCTCATTCTCTGTCGTCCCCTTCTCCTCCCGCCCCCAATCCTTCCCAGCATCAGAGTCTTTTCCAGTGCTAAATAATTCAGGAAGAACGTTCAACCCCTCCCCCATAACCTCTGTGCCTTAATACCACATAAATTAACTTTTTGCTCATATTACATGATTCACACGGGTTAATGATGACCTCTAATTCAAGAATCACCAAAGCTCCATCATCTTTTAATTGCCCCATGTAGAATCCATGGATTTTCCAATGAGTGAAAGAGACTAAAGAATGATGCAAGTGTTTCTCTGCTTAGAAGAGACATGTGTAACTGTTCTCATGTTTCAACCAGCTGTGCAATAGCTGAGAAATACTATCCTCTGTGTGCTTAGAAGGGAAAAAATAAATATTTTGTGAATATTGATTAGATATGCTTACTCTTCAAAAATTATGAAACACAACAAAAAATAGTAATTTCTTATTATTTTCCTAAGAAGCCATAAATATGTTATTTGGTTAACTTGTCACCCTGCGTGTTTAACTTCTATGTAGAGTACCTCGTGTGAAATGCCAGACTAAATGAAGCACAAGCTGGAAACAAGATTGCCGGGAGAAATATTAGCAACCTCAGATATGCAGATGACACCACCCTCCTGGCAGAGAGTGAAGAGGAGACGAAGAGCCTCTTGATAAAAGTGAAAAAAGAGAGTGAAAAAGCCGGCTTCAAACTCAACATTCCCAAAACTAAGATCTTGGCATCCAGTCCCATTATTTCATGGTAAATAGATGGGGAAACAGTGGAAAGAGTGAGACGCTTTATTTTCTTGGGCTCCAAAATCACTGCAGATGATGACTGAAGTCATGAAATTAAAAGACACCTACTCCTTGGAAGAAGAGCTATGACCAACCTAGACAGAGTATTCAAAAGCAGAGACATCACTTTACTGGCAAAGATCTATCTAGTCAAAGCTACGGCTTTTCCAGTAGTCATGTATGGATGTTTGGACCATAAAGAAAGCTGAGTGCTGAAGAATTGATGCTTTAGAAATTTGGTGTTAGAGAAGGCTCTTGAGAGTCCCTTGGACAGCAAGGAGATCCAACCAGTCTATTCTAAAGGAAATCAGTCCTAAATATTCATTTGAAGGACTGATGCTGAAGCTCCAATACTTTGGCCATCTGATGTGAAGAACTGACTCATTTGAAAAGACCCTGATGCTGGGAAAGATTGAAGGGAGGAGGAGAAGGAGATGGTTGGTTGGAATCACCGACTCAATGGACATGAATTTGAGCAAGTTCTAGGACTTGGTGATGGATAGCGAAGACTGGCGTGGTGCAGTCCATGGGGTCACAAAGAATTGGATATGACTGAGTGACCGAATTAAGGTAGTGTCTCAGGTTCCTCTAGTAAAGATAGTATTTCTTTATCCTGTTAGAAGTCTAGTTCATTAGTTCCTTAGGGAGTGGGACTTTGACGGGACTAACTATTCCAAGTGGGAACATTAAGCTGCCTACTGGCTTCCTTTTCAGTCACGGTTTCTCTCTCTTCCCAGGGCAGGAATACTAAAAACATAACCTTGCTTCGTGTACCAATCTATTGACAGCTATCTGTTGTTTAGTCATTCAGTCATGTCCAATTACAATGATGTAATTGTGAATGAGTATCGGACATGACTGAGTGACTTCACTTTCACTTTTCACTTTCACACATTGGAGAAGGAAATGGTAACCCACTCCAGTGTTCTTGCCTGGAGAATCCCAGGGACGGGGGAGCCTGGTGGGCTTCTGTTTGTGGGGTCACACAGAGTCGGACACGACTGAAGTGACTTAGCAGCAGCAACAGCAGCATGCTTTCTCTATTTCTTAGTTTTATTTCTTTTCGAGGTCCATTTAGAGCTATGTGCTTCTAAGTTCAAACCCAGTGAGTGGGAAATGGTGAGACTTTTCTCAGGTTGCTTCTGTGAAGAACCTAATCTTAATTCTCTTTGGATGATGTAGATCGTGTTCTACTAGCATTCTACCAGCATATCAGCTTATATCTCATCTTCAATCCTTAACTTCCACTAAAGTGCTCAGTCACTAAGAAGCGTTCAAGTCTTTGCAACTCCATGGATTGTAACCCACCAAGCTCCTCTGTCTATGGGATTTTCCAGGCAAGAATACTGGAGTGAGTTGCCATTTCCTTCTCCAGGGGATCTTCCCTACCTAGAGATCGAACTCACATCTCCTGTATCTCCTGCATTGAAGTCAGATTCTTTACCACTGAGCCACTGGGGAAGCCCTCTTCAGTATAGGCTAGAAAACAAAATTCCTAATTTCCTACATATGTTGGATATGCAAAACTGGCACTTGGCATCCATTCTCCACTCCTTCTATTAAGTCTTTTTTTTTTTTTCTTTAATTCCATAGACTGAAAAGTAAAGTCTGCATTTCCAAGATTCCATCACACTAGGATTCTAAATGCAAATTGATGCTTTTCCAGTCAGAGGCACACACTCAACATTTGGAAGGCAGGAGTAAGTTGAAGCTTATTATTGTGTTACTCTATGTTTTCTGGAGACATTTTTTCTGTGTTTTCACATCCTGCTCTGGAGTTACCAAGAAAAATTTGCAAGCAGTAATAGCCAGACTGCACAATCTGATGCTCATGACCAACTTGCTGGATGTAAGAAGGTAGTTGTAATGGTGATCATGGTGATGACTGACTGGGGTTTTCTGACCCCTGCTTTGTGATTGGGGTGATCCGTTCTTCAACTTATGTTTCCAGTAAACGCACACAAGTCCTACATGGGCCAAAATACTATCTGTATAGATAAAGGTAACATGAAACAAATAACAACAGCAAAAACTGTACAGAGGGTCGGGAGTGTTTCTTATGTGTGCATCCTAAGTCCCGTCCATTGTGTTTGACTTTTTGCAACCCTGTAGGTTGTAGTCTGCCAGGCTTCTCTGTTCACGGGTTCTCCAGGCAAGAGTACTAGAGTGGGTTGACATGCCTTCTTCCATGGGAGCTTTCCAACCCAAGGATTGAACCTGTGTCCCTTTAGATCTCCTGTGTTGGCATTGGCAGGTGGGTTCTTTACCACTAATGTCATTTGGAAAGTCCAGATATAGCATAGCAGTTAAATATAGAGGCTTATTAACACAGACTCAAGTTCAAATCCCAGGTCCATCATTAATTTGTATGACATGTGGTCAAGTTATTAAAAATTTATTAATTTTTGGTTCCTAAGGATTATATAAAGCAATGCATGTGATATATCACTCTCTTCAACAATGGAAGGAAATCTCATTTTTATCCTCTTGCCCAGTTGCTTCAATGCTTCTACCTACTCACCTATGGCCAGGTAATACCAGGTGCTGTTCTGAACTGCACGGCAGGGCTTTTCCCTGCTATTCTGGCTTTCCACCTCGTGCTGGTTGTTTCCTTTATTCTTTAGAGCCACTTTGCTTTCTCAGGTCTGGCGTCTCATTTGGACAGTGTTTTTCCTGCAAACACGTCATGAAGTTGAAAATGCTTTTCTTTAAGGTGACATTTTCAGGAATATGATTCCCAGGAGGTGTTTAGCCCATAATTTGGACACTTTGGAACAGTCGCCTGCCCTTCAGGGAATGGTGAACTATTTTCAGAACAGGCTATTTTCAGGGGAGAAACCTGCCTCTTCCCACAATTTAAGAGCACTCTGACTTGCTGTTTTTGAGAATAATTCATCCCTGATCAGTTCATCTCCAGCTCTTAGCTTTGGGTGAAACAATCACATTCAGTTGTTTTCATCTGCTTGGAAGTTTTTGCTTTTTCAATTTATTTGAACCTATTTAAACAACAGTAAAAAGGAAAACTCTGTATAAATTTAATTCCAATTACCCTGTCTCCTTTGCCATCTTCTGGTTATAATTTAAAGTGTTTTTTTTTTTTTTGTGATGACATTTTTAAAAGGTGATAATTCACTTGACAATTGGAGAAACTAGGATCATTAAAGAGAGAAATAGTTATTTTTAATGCAGTCTAGCTATTCTCTGTGTTTTCAGAACATGAACAATATTCTTTGACATTTTTCAGCATCCCTTTCTTACTGTATACTGAGGGATCAAGGCTTTTATTCATTTATTCAATAAACAGTTACTGAGTATCTGCTATCAACCAGGCCCCATGTTAAGTCTTAGGGACAAAAATATGAATAAGACATGGTCTCAGCTTTCTTCTCTCTTCTTGTAACCAGGTTAGATGCAAAAAACAGAGAGAAAAGAATAAAAGGACGAAAAAGTTATACAATTATAAAAAAAATGTTGTACAGTTATAAGAAGAAGAAGAAGAATGTGATGATGGAAGAATAAGAAAAGAATTAAATGAGTTTGGGAAGGCTGACCAGAAAAATAATTGAGAAGAAATAGAGGAGAAAAAATATGTAAAAGAAGTGGTTGTAGAAAGGAGATTTAAAAATAAGGGTATGTAGCAGCACTGAAATTTATATAGTACTATTATCATATGTATGCATGTAATTTTCTGTATTTTCTATAACTCAAGCAACTTTGTAATAAGCCCTGTGGTTCCACTGATGTCAGCAAAAAATTTTAATCTTATCGTTTTAATGTTATCTGTCTCTTCCAGTTTAAATCATAGACTCTTTTCAGGTTAATTTTGCCTCTTCATGACTTTTTCTACTTTTCTTCTCTTTCCCTTCTCACAGAGAGTTATCTGGGCCCAGTAGAAAGTTTTCATGGCAACATAGATTCAGCTCTCGAATCTTAATATTTATTTCCAGGCATCTGCTGGATTTTCTGGTGGTTTAAATGGCCACATCCCTGGTGGCTCAGATGGTAAAGCATCTGCCTACAATGCGGGAGCCCTGGGTTCAATCCCTGGTTCAGGAAGATCTCCTGGAGAAGGAAATGGCAGCCCACTCCAATACTCTTGCCTGGAAAATCCCATGGATGGAGGAGCCTGGTAGGCTACAGTCCATGAGGTCGCAAAGAGTCGGACACGACTGAGTGACTTCACTTTCACTTTCAAGTGTCCTCTTATGGCCTAGTAACTGCCCCTAGCCTGAAACTCTCTGTCATGGACAGATCAATGGTCCTCAAAGATGTTCACCTCCTTAACCCCAGAATCTGTGACTGTTACCTCACATGGCAAAAACAATATGATTGCAGATGGAATTCAGGCTGGTAATTAGTTGGGCTTGTTATTGTTCAGTCGCTAAATTGTGTTCAACTCTTTGAGCCCCAATGGTCTGCAGCACACCAGGCTTCCCTGTCCTTCACTATCTCCCTGAATTTTCTCAAACTCCTGTCCATTGAGTGAGTGATGCCATCTAACCTCTCATCCTCTATCACCCCTTTCTCCTCTTACCCTCAATGTTTCCCAGCATTAGGGTCTTTTTCAATGTGTCAGCTCTTTGCATCAGGTGCCAACAAAGTACTGGAGCTATATGAATATTCAAGGTTGATTTCTTTTAGGATTTACATGTAAAAAGTTGAGCTTGACATGGAAATATTATGCTAAGTTATTTGAGGTGGAGAGGGCAGAATCCCCTTCTTTCAGATTCCTTTTCAAGGAAATCCATGAGTTCAAAAGAGTTGGACACGAATTAGTGACTAAACAGCAACAGCAAGGATTAGGAGATAAAATAGGGAGAACAAAGAGGAGAAGCAAAGAGAAGCCCAAAAGTAAAGGAAATGAAGGATAAAAGGGAGGGAAAGTCACGTTTAAGATTATTTGGATAAAATGAAGCAAAATTATTTTCTAGAGTTTCTTCGTAGAACACCGGAGAGAATTGCACACAATCATTCTTCTTCCCTCTTCTCCACCTGCAGTTCAACTGAAGTAATTTCATTCAGCTTTTCACCAAGCGTGCACAAGCACACATACGCACAACACACAGCATTCTTTCTCTCTCCCACCCTGCCTGTGTCCATCTCTGTCTGTCTGTCTCTCTGCTCCTGTATGAATGCACCCTGACATATTCTCACACTTGTGCACTTACTCTCAAACACGCTGCTGCCTGCTACCCTTTTCCTGTTTTTGTCCTGGTGCAGTGCATAAAGAGCTGTGCACTTCTCTTCTTGCCTCTCTTCTGAAAGCTTGTCTCTCTGCTTCCTTTTCCCCTTGTTTTTTTTTTTTTTTGTGTGTGTGTGTTTCCTTCTCTTCCAATCCTTCCTTCATGACAGACTCGCTGTGGCTGTGCCTCACACGTGGTCACGGTGTGTTGTACAGGTAAGTAATGGGAGGCAGATATTTTCAGAATTGCAGCTATGGCATCTGGAATGTATCCTGGGAGAGTTTATAAATGGAACTTTAGCAGAGGAGGGAACTGATCAAATCTGAACCAGATAAAGATCATTTTGTCAGCTGGCAGGGTCCTGCACTACAGAGGCGATGTTATGGGAGCCAGGGGGATCGGGCATGAGACAGGAATCATGAGGACCTCTCTCAGGTCTAGATGGGAGCTATTGAGGTGAGGTTCATTTGCAGACTGAGCGTGGAGATGAGCTAGAGCAGGCATCTCTGCTCCACTGTGATAAAGTCAGGCAGGACAAGTGTGTGAACCCCGACACTGTGAAAGTATGAGAATTCTGTGAGTGTTCAGTGTCCTGGGACTTGAGTATGTTGCTTCCTAGGATAATGGCCTGCAAGACAGAAAATTAGGTGCAAATATTTGATAAACCTGTAAATGGAAGAGAACACTGATGGATTGTGAACTCAGATTTCCAAACCAGGTTCGAAGAGTTTCTTTTTTTTTTTTTCCCTTACATTGACCAAGACTACTTATTATTCTGAAGATGGAAGGCATCCCATCAGCGTGTTGAGGAAAATGTTCTCCTTGAGAATTCTGGAATGTCCTTAGATGCATTTTCTCAAGATCAGCTACACACACACCATAACCTTGTGAAGTAGAAGAGCTTGAAGACAGGAAAAGTGAAAGTCACATTATTTAAGGATCATAGAGATAATGGTTGGCATGAAAATTCTCGTCAACTTAACAGGTGACCCCACCCTTTAACTTCAGATACTGGATCACGGAGATGTTTTAGTAAGAAGACAGGAAACAGCATGCCTCCTGAATAATAAAGTATTATAGAAGCCACTCTTCAACATTCTGCCTGAATATAACTTCAGTCTGCAGGCAACAAGAACGGACTTTAGTGTCACACTCACTATCCAGGATAAGAAATATTGAGACCGATTTAGATTAGGAGATTTCTGTATCCCACACCTTATTTTGCATAGGTTTATTTGGCCACCTCATGCGACGAGTTGACTCACTGGAAAAGACTCTGATGCTGGGAGGGATTGCGGGCAGGAGGAGAAGGGGATGACAGAGAATGAGATGGCTGGATGGCATCACTGATTCGATGGACATGAGTTTGAGTGAACTCCGGGAGTTGGTGATGGACAGGGAGGCCTGGTGTGCTATGATTCATGGGGTCACAAAGAGTCGGACACGACTGAGCGACTGAACTGAACTGATGCATCATGAGGGATACAGATAAGACAACAGATGTGTATGTTTGTGTAATAACGTTAACACGCTATTGATGTTGTTTAGTCACTAAGTCATGTACAACTCTTTTGGGACCCCATGGTCTGTAGCCTGCCAGACTCCTCTGTCCATGGAATTTTCCAGGCAAGAATACTGGAATGGTTGCTATTTCCTTCTCCAGAGGATCTTCCCAACCCAAGGATCGAACCTACTTCTCCTGCATTGGCAGGCGTGTTCTTTAGCACTGAGCCACATGGGAAGCCCCAAGTTAATGGCTGTACTTCAAAGAGAGACACCTGTGAAGTGGTGGAAAGGGACAGGAAGAACTCTAATTATTGCATGACTTAGAACCTGTCTGAGAAAAGAAGTCTCAGACAAAGTAGTTACTCCTGAGACTCTTGACTGATGTCTCCAATGCCTGGATGAGGAGGGGTTGGAAGTATGTGTCACACATGCGCAGTATTAACAACATATTAAAAGACCCTGATGCTGGGAAAGATTGAAGGCAGGAGGAGAAGGAAGTGACAGAGGAAGAGATGGTTGAATGGCATCACTGACTCAATGGACATGAGTTTGAGCAAGCTCTGGGAGTTAGTGATGGACATGGAAGCCTGGCGTGCTGCAGTTGATGAGGTCGCAAAGAGTGGGACACAACTGAGCAATTGAAGTGACTGATGAGACATGTAAATTTACGGGAACTGTTATTTTCATACTTGCACAGCATTAATTTTGTTTTAAATATACTTGGGTTTAAGTGGAATGCCATGGCTTGCCTGTTAACAGTAGAGGACTCTAGCCTGACTGCTCCAGCAGGAACCCTTTGTGTATGCTTCAAGTCCATGCTAGGTGAAGTTAGCTTGGTAGTTTGAAGTTAGTCATAGTGGAAGTATTTTTCCATTAAAACCTCAGGGCCTTATTTTGTGTACTAATAGTTAAGTGTTTACCAGTACATCAATGCATGTCAATGTTTCCCACTACAATTAGTCTCTCTAAATCCCTAAACCTAGAACACATGTCTATTGAATAAATGGTCAGGAAAAAGAAGAGATTTATGAGAATCAAGAGAGAATCTTCAAGAATATGTTTTCAGGAGAAAAATATGAGTTTTGAGAATGCATACCTGGGAAAAATAAGAAGATCTTTCAGGAGAAAGATAAAAATGTTGAAAATGACTTGAGAGCAGAGTGCACAGGAACACTG
This sequence comes from Moschus berezovskii, assembly GCF_049115385.1. Classification (NCBI taxonomy): domain Eukaryota; kingdom Metazoa; phylum Chordata; class Mammalia; order Artiodactyla; family Moschidae; genus Moschus; species Moschus berezovskii. Next base: position 118,988,971 of record NC_142464.1, read on the forward strand.
TCAGCAGATAAGACCTAGAATTTTGGAACAGATTTGAAAGAGCTATACCCAACTCTAGTCCAGTGTCTTAGACCAGCAAAGATGAACAGACATCAGATGAAGTAAGAAGTCTCTGCTTCATAATGATTCTCTCAGCTATGAGCCTGTTTCTGAACTCATTGTGTTAACTCATTATGTTAGCATTTTTAGTTGTACGCATTTGTGTACATATCTTGGTGAATTTGGACAAGTGACCATACCCATGAAGCCATCACCACAATCAAGTTTCTAAAATTTTTCATCACTTCCAAAAATGTCCCTATGTTCTTTTGTGTTGTGAGTGTATATATGAGTTAAAATATTTAACATTGGATCTATTCTATTAACATATTTTAAAATGCACAATACCACATTATCTTTAAGTACTATATTGTATAGCAGATCTTTAGAACTTGTTCACCTTGCATATATGAAACATTATTTTACTCATGAAGTAAAATTAACCATTTCTTCCTTTATCCAGGCCCTGGCAACTGCCATTCTGTTCTCTGTTTTCATGCATTTGACTGTTTAAGATACTTCATAAGTGGAATCATGCAGTATTTGTCCTTCTGTGACTATTCACTTAGCATAATGGTCTCCAGGTCCATCCATGTTGTCACAAGTGACAAGATTTCGAGTGCTAAGTCGCTTCAGTCATGTCTGACTCTTTTCGATGCTATAGACTGTAGCCTGCCAGGCTTCTGTATCCATGGAGTCTCCAAGCAAGAATACTGGAGTGGGTTGCCATGCCCTCCTCCAGGGAATCTTTCCAACCCAGCATTCAAACCTGCACCTCTTACCTCTCCTGCACTGGTAACCAGGTTCTTCACCACTAGCGTCACCTGAGAAGCCCCTCCTTCTTTTCTAAAGCTGAAAAATATTCTGTTATGTGCAACTACCGTGCTTTATCTATTCATCCATCAATGGCTATTTGGATTGTTTCCATGTCTTGGCTATTGTGAATGTTGCTGCAGTGAAGATGGGGTCACAAAGATAGCTATTGGATTCTGATTCAAATTCTCCTGAAGACACATGAATTTTGAGAAAAGAAACATAAAGACTATATTTGGAAATGTAGTGTTTCAGATTTGGGAGTAACAAAGGAATTTGATGCTGCTCAGAACCTTGTGAGCTATGAAGATGCAGGGAACAAGTTCCCTTGGTTTCTAGGTCTTTGGGTGAGCTACTCTGAGAAGCACACCCAGAGACTAATCGCTGACTTGCAGCCATTCACAGACACATGGCTCAATGGATGTACATTCTTACTCTTCTGGTGTCTCAGCGAAGAAGGTCTATGTGTGTCACACTGGCTTCTGCCAAAGCGGTAAAGATAATGATTTGCCAAGTGCTTCCCTTAAAATGTTGCTGATGATGGGACCTCTAGGGGTAAGGCAGAAAAGAGAAGCTACATCAGTCCAACACAGCACTGGAATGCTTGAGATCTCATTCAACCTTCTTTTAACACAATGGAGGAAAATGGGGATCAAAACAATAATTTCACTTGGAGATATTTCCTGAGTCCAAATTCCTGGAACTTTTTTTTTTTTCAATTATGATGCTGTTCTTTACACCTGAAACAAGGTGCAGTGAAGTCATTTGGCCAGTAGTTAATAATGGCTTTTTGAGACCTCACACTTACATGGGTCTGAGCACAAGGTCCTAGCTGGGGGACACTGCAGAAATTTTACGACCTCGCTGAGTGTCAGTCTTCTCACTTGTAAAGTAAAATGGGGAATAATAGGATCTATTTAATAGTGATGCTGTGAGGAATTATAGACATCAATAGGCAGAATGCTTACTATCATCTAGGGCATATGAATAAAATTAGTGTGTGCTAATTATTATTTTTGTTGCTGTGCTATGTTGATAATGATGGTGATGGTGATGATGATGCTACTTTAACTTAATCTTTGGATAATGATGTTTGAGCAGTTAACATATTTTGGCAATTGTCAAGGATTTAAAAAGCATATCTCATAAATAAAACTTATAATATCACAGGAGATCATGTGTTTTCAATTTATTTCAACTGATGTTTGACATTCTTGACACTGAACCATTAGCTTCTCCCCAAAGAAGTAACACAAGTTGATAAATAGCTTATGATTTTTAAGCAGGTCTTCTCTGTCATTGGACCCAGGTGAAGTTTTATGAGAGGGGATGGCACAGAGGGCTGCAATAAAATCTAACAAGTGTCATTTGATAATTAAACAGATGAATCACTCTGACCACCAAAGCAGTTGACCACTGTGACGACAGAACATTAAGACTTAGCAATTCATGATTTAAAGTCAGGAGGGTCATAAAAATCAGTGTCTGTGAATGTCTCAAAGAAGACTCACTTAGGTCTGAATTCAGACTGCCCCCACAGTTCTGGAGGACAGTCCTCTGTCACCTGCTCTTCTTGTACTGCAAGAAGCAGCCACCGGAAAGGAGAGGCAAAGCTCCAATGATTCCAAAGAAACCATCTGAATGACAAATGTTTTGTGATGTCCCTAGCCAGCCCCATGGTCTGCTATTCAAGGCCCACCAACTGGCCTCCTTGTGGGCACTTCCAAGCTACTCTCCACATAGCAGTCAGAAGGATCTTTCAAAAATCTGACTGGGTCTTACTATTCATTTGCTTGAAGCCGTGTGATGAACTTCTGTTGTGTTTTAAAGTAAATCCAAATCCTTTAAGCTGGCTTTCAAGACCCAGCACGACCCATCTCTGGTCCTCTCTCTGTCCTCTTCTTAGACCTCCCCACCCTTATCTCTGCCTTGCAGACATTGATCATTCTTTCAGAGCTTCAGAGATGACTCTTTCCCCCTTCAGAACCTTGCAGCCTTTGTTCTCACCGCTCCCTAGTCCTAGAATACTCAGCTCTGTCTCTTTGTGTGACTGCCTCCTGCTCATCCTTCAGATCTCAGTGTAAATGTCATCCCCTCAAGCGAGCCTGAGTCGACTGTCCTCCTGGTATCCTTCTTCCCGGCTTCATTGCTTCCCTCACACACAGCACTCCCATTTTAAAGAAAGACTTTTAAATTATCTCTGTCTTTATTACCTGCTTATGAAAAAGGGACTCGGTCTGCTTTGCTTGCCAGCCTACACCCCAAGCATTTCAATCCCCAATATCTCTTCAGTAATTCACAAATCAATAAGCATTAGCCCTAGTGCTATGCCAACATGCACTGAACATTTTCAGCGGACCAGGCTCTAAGCTAAGCATGGCGTACGGATGCTCTCATTCATTCCTCAACCAGGCTTATTTGTGGGGCCATGCCCAGTCATGTCTGACTCTTTTGCAACCCCTTAGAGGACAGCCTGCGGGCTCTTCAGTCCATGGGATTCTCCAGGAAAGAATACTGGAGTGGGTTGCCATTTCCTCCTCCAGGGGATTTTCCCGAGCCAGGGATTGAATCCACATCTCTTACATTGCAGGCAGATTCTTTACTGCTTGAGCTATCAGGGAAACCCACACCAAGCCTATGATGACTGCTAATATCATACCTATTTTTGATGAGGAGTCAGAGGCAAAGAGTATTACCTGTTAAATCTGAGGCCACAGAGGTAGTGCTAGCACAGCAGGATTCAAACTCAGGCAGAGTTCAAAATTTTAAGCTTTACCTTGGTATTGAGCCACTGAATGCAAGGATCTTGGCCAGGTCTGATTGGCTGACTCGCTTGCTCACGCATCACTTACTCAGTGAGACTCTTACATTCAGTTTGAAATGATGTCACCCTGAATTCATTACAAGCAACGTTTGTCACACTATTTTAATATTGAATACCTGTCTCCTCACGAATCTAGGATTCCTCCTTGGGAAAACTCCTTGTTTTATTTTTTCCCTCTATTGCTCCTGAAAAGTGAAAGTGAAGTCTCTCAGTTCCGTCCAACTCTTTGCGACCCCAGGGGCTGTAGCCTGTTACGTTCCTCCATCCATGGGAATCTCCAGGCAAGAATACTGGAGTGGGTTGCCATTCCCTTCTCCAGGGAGTCTTCCCAACACAGGGATCAAACCTGGGTCTTCCACACTGCAGGCAGACTCTTTACCGTCTGAGCCAACAGGGACTCTTTCTATTCCTCCTAAAATACAATAAAAATATTGAGCATATATTCTACTTCAATTTTATTTTAGGAATTGAGAATGTGATAATGAACAACGTGGGTAAGCCCCCTACCTTATGTAGCTTATAATTCATGGCAAAGGGCGACAGAAAATAGTCTTGAAAATCATTTAGCAATTATTTTCTCCCATTCTGAAGGCTGTCTTTTCACCTTGCTTATAGTTTCCTTTGCTGTGCAGAAGCTTTTGATTTTAATTCGGTCCCATTTGTTTATTTTTGCTTTTATTTCCAATATTCTGGGCGGTGGGTCTTGGAGGATCCTGCTGTGATTTATGTCAGAGAGTGTTTTGCCTACGTTCTCCTCTAGGAGTTTTATAGTTTCTGGTCTTACATTTAGCTCTCTAATCCATTTTGAGTTGGGAGAATGGCAATGAAACATGTATTTTATCATATGTGAAACGAATCGCCAGTGCAGGGTCGATGCATGTTATAGGATGCTCGGGGCTGGTATGTGGGGATGACCCAGAGGGAGGATAAGGGGAGGAGGGAGGAGGGAGGGGGAACTCATGTACACCCGGGGTGGATTCATGTCAATTTATGGCAAAACCAACCAATACAATATTGTAAAATAATTAGCCTCCAATAAAAATAAAAAAAGAAAACTATAATTAAAAATAAGAAAATCATTTAGCAAATGAAATAATTTTAGGTAGTAGTAATATTTATGAAATGAAAAATATAAGAAAATGGAGACAAGAGAGTCTAGGGGATGGGTACTACCATAGACAGGGTGGTAAGAGATCGTTTCCCTGAGGATGTGACCTTTGAGTCAAGATCCGAGAATAATATTTGGGGGGAAATTTTTTCTCACAAGAGGATACAACTAGTGTCCTAGGTGTAGGGCACAGTGAAGCAGTGGAGCAAGCTGTTAGTTTTCAGTCATGCCCAACTCTTTGTAACCCCATGGACTGTAGCCTGCCAGGCTTCTCTGTCCATGGGATTCTTCAGGCAAGAATACTGGAGTGGGTTGCCCTTCCCTCCACCAGGGGATCTTCCAGACCCAGGGATCAAACTTAGGTCTCTTTCATCACAGGCAGATTCTTTGCTGTCCAAGCCAACAGGGAAGCCAGTATAAATGTCCAAAGCTGAAAAGGAGTTAGTCGTGTGCCAACAGCAGAACATAGATGTCTTCTACCCAGATTATGAGATATTCTGGACTTAATGTCACTTGTCCCCAGGTATGATGGTTAATTGAGTACATCAACTTTACTGGGACACAGGATACTCACACATCTGATTAAACATTATGTCCAAGTATGTGTATGAGGAACTTTCCAGAAGAGATTAGCATTTAACTAGGTGGAGTGAGTACAGCAGATGACCTTCCCCAGTGTGGATGGGCACCACTCAATCCATCATAGACCTGAACAGAATAAAATGGTGAGGAAGACTGAATTTTCTCTGGAACCTCAATCTTCTCCTGCCCTTGATGCTCCTGGTTCTCTGGGTTATAGGTTCAGGTTGAGTTCTACACCATCATGTCTCTGGCTTTCAGGCCTTTGAATGGCAGCCCCAGGCTTCTGGGTCTCCAGCTTGCTGCTGGCCGATTGTAAAACTTCTCAGTCTTAATAATAGTGTGAGCCAATCCTGTATGTTAAATCTCTTCCTATTGGTTCTGTTTCTCTGTGCACGCTAAGTCACTTTAGTCATGTCCAACTCTTTGCAACCCCATGGACTGTAGCCTGCCAGCCTTCTCTGTTCATGGGATTCTTCAGGCAAGAATACTGGAGTGGGTACTGGAGTACCTTCCCTCCTCCAGGGCATCTTCCTGACCCAGGGATCAAATCTGTGTCTCTTATGTCTTCTGCATTAGTAAACAGGTTCTTTACCACTAGCACTGCCTGGCTCAAGAGAACTCCTATTCATACAAGGCTTCAGTTGCAGCTTGCTTCCCAGGCTCCACAATGCCTCTTGCGGCATTGCCAATTGTCTCCACAATGCCTCAAAGCCTCAAAGCCCTGTGGTTGTTAACCACTGCCAACACACCTACTTTCTTTACACCACCAGTTGTGGGGTCTCCCCAGGTGAGGTCTCCACTGAGCAGCTGAGACACAATTGTAGCAGCTCCAGGACCCAGTAGCCAACTGGACCCACCGAGACTCGGGTTTTTTTCATTAGGTGTCCAAGCCATCTGGATTCCATCGTTCAGAAGCTAACAGAAGTTAACTTCAGGGAAGACTTTGGCCAATTTGAGACAAGGGACAGGAGGGGAGAAGCTGATAAATCTTTTATCCTTCCTTCCCTGACAAACTCTAAAATAGATTGTGTTTCCCCTATGGTTTCCATACGTTGTCCAAAAGCCTGAGCAAGAAACATTTCTGGTGGCTCCATGGCCAACTTGGTCCTGGACCACCATGAGTTGATGTCCTTCTTCCCCTGCTTCAAGCCCCATGGTTTCCTCACTTTTGCTTCCCTGAGACTGCACACTCAAATGAAATATCACTGCGTGAGATTTGGCCTGACTCTCTTTTCCAAGGACTGGAACTATGACAGAAAATCAGCCTGGTGGGAGGATAGAGAAAGAAAGGACAAGAGGCAGGACATGAAGCTGAAAAGACGAATAACTTAAATTCTATAGGGTCTTGCAGGCCAGGAAAGGGATTTAGACCTTATTTCAATTGCAATCCATGGAAAGGAAATAGCATGATCCCATTTAAATATTTTTAAAAGATTATTTTGGCAACACTGTGGGTAATGGGCTCTCATGAACAGAGTTCATGCTATACATTAGGCCCTCAATACATGTTTACTGATTGATGTGTGAATGTATATATTCTATAATGGGTTTTATTCTCCTAGTTAGCTAGTCTGGGTTAAATCATTTATCTTGTGCATGGGTTCACCCATTAAAAATTTTGTGATATTCAGGCAGCATAGACACATTTTTATTTCACTAGGAGATTTTTCTTTCATTCCATAAACTCCCTTCTCTCTTATACCACTCCCCTCATTTTTTTCCCCTTTGGGTACCATTTTTTGTTATTGTTTGTTTTTTTTTTTTAATTGAGCATAGGTTAAGAGCCTACATGGTTAACTTAAATTTAAATTAAGAGATGATTTAGTAAGACTTTTCATTTCTGAAATTGTTCTGTAGCTGAATAGAAAAAAAAAGGAATGTTCTTTTTGTCAAGTAATTAGAGTAGATATTTTGTAGGGTAGTCTCCTGCGTTATCTCTGCTCACATGCACTGTGAAGTAGAATTGTGGCCCCTTATAACGGGAGAGCTAAGAATTTAAGCCTTTCCATGTAAACCTTCAGGCCTTTCTTTTTTCCATTGAAGATAATTGTGCATGCTCGAAATTGCCAACCTCTAGGAAGAATGTTATTAATCTTCTATGACAGTCAGAGTTCAGCTTTGGGTTGGTGGGAGCTGGTGAAGGGTGGCCAGCAAGTAGAAGGCAGAGTGCCAACTGTCCCTTCCTTACAGAGGATGTAGCAGTCTTCATATTCTTGGCAAAGCCTTTTATCAACATTCAGAGCCAAAACAAAAAGAATGAACAATTTCTTAAATTTTATATTATGTTCCTTAACCATAAAGCTCTGCATAATTTAAGTATATTCCACTCTATCTTTCCTTCCACCTGTCTAAACTCCCTCTCTATTTCTTCCTCAATACTGAGAGATGAGGCTGGCTGGACAGAAATTGGCTCAGCATTAGAGACTACAGTGCCTGCTAGCTTGGTCCTTAAACCCAAGATAATCCAAGCCAACTCTGAGTGGGAGCCAAATCAGGAGCTGAAGAGAGGGCAAATCCCAAGACCAAAGGCTTAAAAAGAGGAATGTAAATACGAGAAAGATTTGAAACAAAACCTGGGGATTAAATGAATCCAAATAAGAGCATGCAGAGACTACAAGGAGCAAGTTGGCATGATTAAATCAGACATCTCTGAGGCACCCAGGTCTTGCCTGAATCAATCACTGGGTTCATGGTGTGTGCATTTTTTGGGCTCAATTCAGGATGAAGAAAGGACTCCTCCAATTACTCTTGCAGCCTATATTCCAGCTGATGTCTTAAATACTCTCATGGGGACACTGCTCCTGTCTCTCTGTCTTCCCTCCTGAAAACTCCCTCCTCACAGCATAAGAAGCGTTCTTCCTCTCAGTCTAGTCCTGGTATATTACCATCAGTATGAATTTCCCAATAAAAGTGTGTTGATTTGAATAGCATAGAATGAAATAGAGCTGTAAACAATTTTATTTGTGCATAATATACATGCATGTGTTTACATCCTATTCCTACACCACAATTCAAGTTGATTAAGTTAAATACCTTTTCTTTCCCATAAATCTTCATCTCTATTTTACAGTCTGCTTTCTGATCTCACTTGGAGTGATTACATCACTGCCACTTAACCAAAATATGTCAATCAAAACTGAAAGAGCACTTCTATTGTCAAGATTTGTCAAATTAAATTATATATATATATATTCACAATTCCTTGCAATTAAATAGCTATATGATTAATGGAATTATAGAAAACAGACTTCAATAAAATAGATATTTGCATGAACAAGACTGAAATTTAACTCAACACATAAATGTAAATCTTTGTAGAGTCAACTGCTTTTCTGAGTTTGACACTTCCCTTAAAGGGCTCATTCAAACTCTAATTCATCTTGAAAATCAGCATGAAAGCATGGAATTCTATAAGACCCGAGTTTAAGTCTTAGCTAGATGGCTTACTAGCTATGAAATATTTCTTCTTTCCCATATGGGTTTAAGGTACTAATTGAACATGGTTTTATGTTCAAGATCTCAAGGACTTTGTATTGAATGATTGTATGAGTTGAACTTTGTCCAGGAAAATAGAAATGACTGTAGGTATTTCAGGCAAGAAGTATTTAATACTGGGAGTTAGATTTAATACAAATTTAGCAATATTGTTGGAAGATCTGAAGGATTTAACAAAGGGATGTGATATTCTTGCTCAAAATCCTAGAACTGTAGGAAGCTGCTAAGACTGCCCAATGTGCATCAAATTTGCATTTGCTGCTGCAAGAGGCCACACAGCTGCATACTCACTGCAGATCTGCTGGTCTTCTGGGGCTACCCCCAAACAGCCAGGCCTATTGCTCCAGAAACCGGCATGTACAAGCCTGTAGTCATCGTTCTTCCCTAAAGAGAAAACTTGTGCCTCCCTTCTATGTTCTAACAAAATGTCCTTGCCTTACCGTTAGCAGTGCCAAAACAGAACCATGATGGCCAAACAGCCCGGGAAGCGGAGCTTCCAGTCTTCTAGCCCTGATGGTACAAGAGAGAGTGTAGAGACGGCCACTAGTGGTTCGGAGTCGTTAGTAGCACCACTATGGCACCATAATGGAGACAAAGTCATAGATTTCATTGAGAATAACACAGAACCTAATAAACGAGCCAGGGAATGAAGCAGATCATGAAATGTAGAGCTACCCCTAACTAAATTCTCATACTCTCACTGTCCAGATATCTGCCATGACAGCTTGCAGACCTTTTATGTGAATTTCATCATTTGATATAAAACAACAAGCAAAACCTGCGTGTTTGTTCTGGTGAAAGCATTTAAGTTATATGGAAATCCTGGCAATAGAATGTGGATCACAATGCAGTAATATCTCAAGTGTTCTAAGAATACAACTTAGTGCTCATGTTATTTAAACACGATATGAATTATTGCTGCTATTTTCCAATATTTAGTGAAAATATTTTCTAAGAAGCTGGAAGAGGAAAAAATACAAAGAAATACCCAATCCCAAAGCTTTAAAAGAGATTATGGAGCATCCAGACAAAATGATTGTTGCAAATAAACATTACTGAGACATAGGCAGAGGTGCCATATTAAGAATGCAATTATAAGCTATGTAACTATAAGGAAAGAAAAAGATAGAAGCTTATATTTAGCTTTCGTCAATACTCATTACTTGATCTATGACTTTGGATGTTAATTCATAGACATCTATTTCTTGAATAACAAACTCCAAGAAAAAGCAATGTCAGCTCCTCAAATTTGGATATGATACAATCAGAGGCATCTACCATTTTTCTCAATTTTTTACCAACTCCCTCCTCTCTCTCTTTTTTTTCTTTTTTTGCCATCATCTTACAACCACAGTGACTACAGCGTCTATCTACCATTTCTCATCACCAAACCCCACTCAGGCAACTCTTGAATGGATATGTAACAACGTTTTCACTGTGTTTTTACTGGTTTTATTTTTCTAAGCTCCACTTTCATTCATCATACATTTTATCCTTTTAAAATAATGTGTATTTACTTGGCCACATCGAGTCTTAATTGCAGCACATGGGATCATTATTTCACCATGAGAGATCTTTCACTGAGGCATGGGGACTCTCTAGTTGAGGCATACACCTAGTTGCTCTGCAGCATGTGAGATCTTAGTTCTCTGACCAGGGATTGAGCTTGTGTCTCCTACATTGCAAAGGTGGATTTTAAATCACTGGACCACCAGAAAATTCACCTTCATACATTTTAACCTAGTTTCAGTTCACTTCAGTTCCATCACTCAGTCATGTCCAACTCTTTGCAACCCCATGAACTGCAGCATGCCAGGCCTCCCTGTCCATCACCAACTACTGCAGTTTACTCAAACTCATGTCCATCAAGTCGGTGATGCCATCCAACCATCTCATCCTCTGTCATCACCTTCTCCTCCTGCCCTCAATCTTTCCCAGCATCAGGGTCTTTTCACATGAGTCAGCTCGTCACATCAGGTAGCCAAAGTACTGGAGTTTCAGCTTCAACATCAGTCTTTCCAATGAACACCCAGGACTGATCTCCTTTAGAATTGACTGGTTGGATCTCCTTGCAGTACAAGGGACTCTCAAGAGTCTTCTCCAACACCACAGTTCAAAAGCATCAATTCTTTGGTGCTCAGCCTTCTTTATAGTCCAACTCTCACATCCATATATGACCAATGGAAAAACCATAGCTTATGATTTGTTTTTATTCTAGTATGCATTGGTTGCAATGGAGGAGGGAAAGGTAATGTGTATCTGATTCACTGAGTATTAATGTACACCGCAGCAGTGACAGTAATGGGAGGGTAACAGGCAGGAAGGCCAGGGGTCTCCAAAGGGAGGAAATAGCCTTCAAGTGTCAGACATTTTTTTCTCTCTCCCTTAAGCGGCAGGAAGAAACAAACTATGGAAATGTTTTTCTTAAGCTTTGTTAATGAAACTATGTATTTGCTTTGAAATTTGCCTTTCTTCAAAATGGTTCCACCTAAGACTAACTTTTTTTTTTTTCTCAAACCTTGGGCTGATAGTAGCTCAACAAACCAGTATTCATATCAATTGTTCTATAGCTGGGGGATGACACACCTCATGCCATCCTATCTCAAAAATGCATACTGTGGGACAGCCTCAGCCTTGAGGTGTCTCTCTAATCTGATTAATAGCCTTCTAACAGACATAAGTTAGTTTGCTAAAACTAGCAAAAGGGGACATTCTCCATCCCCCTTCTGATGTCTGTGTCAGAAACTTTCCCTGTCCCTTTTCACTTTAATAAAACTCTGTTATACAAAATCTCTTGAGTGCTCAAGTCTGGTCCCTGGTCCTGAAGTTAAATCTTCTTCAGAGATCGTGAATCCAACATAGTTCACCAAAAGCCATCAGTAAGTGATGGTCTGGATGACAACGGTGCTTCCCGTAAGTTGGGAAGACATGATTATTCTCTTAAAGAAAACAAAGCTGTCCCAAAATATATCATCCAACAAAATTTCAGGAACAAATTAAATTCAATAATGAGGAATACTTTTAATAACAAAATGCTTATTGGCCATTTAGACGTGGAAGCACAATGTGTTGAAGAGGGGAACCAAACTATTTGAACTAAGACTTGAATGATAACTGAGGTTAGATATGCAAAAGAGGGAGGGGAGCTTGGCTTTGGGGCACTCAAGAAGAAGTCTTCCAGGTAGCAGAAGCAGCAGGTGCAAAGACCATAAACAAGAGGAAGTGTATTTTGTATCATGTCCTGAAAAAAGGCAAGTATAACGAGGATGTAAAATAGGAGGGGAAGAGTAGAAAATCTACAGAAGTAAGCAGATCAAAGGTATCTTATTAGGCATGCCAGAGAATTTGGACTTTATCAGGCAAGGGAATTATCTGAATGATTCAAGTAGGAGAGCAATATGGTCAATTTGAATTCTAGGAAGACTATTTTATGTCTACTGTGAAACCTGGATTGCTGATCATATTACTGAACATGGGGAAACTGTTAACAAGTCATTGCAATAGCTTCCTTAGCCTTCATTTTCCCTTGAGTGATAATTATGGTACTCCCCTAATTATCATTTGTAGGTAACATTTTTTCCATCTTTGGTCTTTTCTAAGTTCAACATTATTTATTTTCATTTATCTTTATTAGCAAGCTAAATCATTGATATTTAATCTTTTTAGCTATTGACCTTTGCATAAATATAGCTATATGGTTTCCTGGAGTTCTTTGTTTACCTGGCCTAAAATTATGCATGCTAATAATAGCCAACATAAACTGAGTACATGGGCTGAGAGCTTGAAATGCAGTGTCTCATTTAATACTAAAAATCCCTTTATTTACTATTATACTCTTTTACGAGGATGAAGAGGCTGAGGCTTAGACAGGTAACGTTTGCTTAAAATTATGATATTGATTTCTCATAGCTCAGTCCAACCCAGGTCAGCTAGACACTAGAATCAAAGCTTTTGTCCAACTATTGACATGTGATTGACAACTATTCTTTTCCTGTGATTCTCACAACTTGGGAACTTTAGATGGGGAATATAGCTCCCAGGAAATGCACAGACTGGAGAAATAAAGAGATTCTGTAATGATATATTTCAGTTCTTGGAACAATGGTCAAGTAGCTGATGATATTCTATTAAGAGGTCTTCTGTTCTCTATCTCAACACTTGCATATGAAGAAACCAAGATATCAAAAGCCAACTAGATTTGTTCAGGTTTATTCAGTGAGCACTGGTCATAGGAAACACCCTCTTCCAACAACACAAGAGAAGACTCTACACATAGGTATCACCAGATGGTCAATACCGAAATCAGATTGATTATATTCTTTGCAGCCAAGGATGAAGAAGCTCTATACAGTCAGGAAAAACAAGACCGGGAGCTGACTGTGGCTCAGATCATGAGCTCCTTATTGCCAAACTCAGACTTAAATTGAAGAAAGTAGGGAAAACAACTAGACCATTCAGGTATGACCTAAATCAAATCCCTTATGATTATACAGTGGAAGTGAGAAATAGATTTAAGGGACTAGATCTGATAGATACAGTACCTGATTAACTATGGACAGAGGTTCATGACATTGTATAGGCAGCAGTGATCAAGATCATCCCCAAGAAAAAGAAATGCTAAAAGGCCAAATGGTTGTATGAGGAGGTCTTACAAACAGGTGTGAAAAGAATACAAGCAAAAGGCAAAGGCGAAAAGGAAAGATATACCCATTTGAATGCAGAGTTCCAAAGAATAGCAAGGAGATATAAGAAAGCCTTCCTTGGTGATCAGTGCAAAGAAATAGAGGAAAACAGTAGAATGGGAAAGACTAGAGATCTCTTCAAGAAAATTAGAGATACCAAGGGAAGTTTTCCTGCAAAGATGGGCACAATAAAGGACAGAAATGGTAGGGACCTAACAGAAGAAGAATATATTAAGAAGAGGTGGCAAAAATACACAGAAGAACCATACAAAAAAGATCTTCAAGATCCAGATAATCACAGTGGCGTGATCACTCACCTAGAGCCAGACATCGTGGAATGTGAAGTCATGTGGGCTTTAGGAAGTGTCACTACAAACAAAGCTAGTGGAGGTGATGGAATTCCAGTTGAGTTATTTCAAATCCTAAAAAATGATGCTATGAAAGTGCTGCACTTAATATGCCAGCAAATTTGGAGAATTTAGCAGTGGCCACAGGACAGGAAAAGGTGGGATTTCATTACAATCCCAAAGAAAGGCAATGCCAAAGAATATTCAAACTACAGCACAATAGAACTCATATCATACACTAGCAAAGTAATGCTCAAAATTATCCAAGCCAGGCTTCAACAGTTGGTGAAACATGAACTTCCAGATGTTCAAGTTGGATTTAGAAAAGTCAGAGGAACCAGAGATCAAATTGCCAACATCCATTGGCTCATCAAAAAAGCAAGAGAGTTCCAGAAAAACATCTATTTCTGCTTCATGGACTATGCCAAAGCCTTTGACTGTGTGGATCACAACAAACTGTGGAAAATTCTTAAAGCGATGGGAATACCAGACCATCTGACCTGCATCCTGAGAAATATGTATGCAGGTCAAGAAGTAACAGAACTGGCCATGAACAACATACTGGTTCCAAATCAGGAAAGAAGTATGTCAAGGCTGTATATTGTCACCCTGCTTTTTAAATTTATATGCAGGGTACATAATGAGATATACTGGACTGGATAAAGCATAAGCTAGAATCAAGATTGCTTGGAGAAATATCAATAACCTCAGATATGCAAATGACACCACACTTATGGCAGAAAGCGAAGAAGAACTAAAGAGCCTGTTGATTAAAGTGAAAGAGAAAAGTGAAAATGTTGGCTTAAAACTCAGCATTGAGACAACTAAGATCATGGCGTCCGGTCCCATCACTTCATGGCAAATAGATGGGAAACCAGTGGAAACAGTGACAGCCTTTTTTTTGGAGGAGCTCCAAACTCACTGAAGATGGTGACTGCAGCCATGAAATTAAAAGATGCTTGCTCCTTGGAAGAAAAGCTATGATCAACCTAGACAGCTTTTTAACAAGCAGAGACATTACTTTGTAACAAAGTTCCGTCTAGTCAAAGGTCTGGTTTTTCCACTAGTCATGTATGGATGTGAGAGTTGGACTGTGAGGAAGGCTGATCGCCGAAGAATTGATGCTTTTGAACTGTGGTGTTGGAAAAGACTCTTGAGAGTCCCTTGGACTGCAAGGAGATCCAATTATTCCATCCTAAAGGAAATCAGTCTTGAATATTCATTGGAAGGACTGATGTTGAAGCTGAAACTCCAATACTTTGGCCACCTGATGTGAAGCACTGACTCATTGGAAAAGACTCTGATGCTGGGAAAGATTGAAGGCAGGAGAGGGGACAACAGAGGATAAGGTGGTTGGATGGCATCACTGACTCAGTGGACATGAGTTTGAGTAAACTCAGGGAGTTGGTGATGGACAGGGAAGCCTTTCGTGCTGCAGTCCATGTGATCACAAAGAGTCAGACATAACTGAATGACTGAAGTGAACTGAATTGACTGATTCTGTGAGCTTGCAGCAGAAGTGACATTCAAGTCCTCAACTACTTGACTCTAAAGGCACTATTACTTTCACTCTGTTCATCTGTAGTTTGAAAAGTTAAATTGTTTTAGAGCCATAGTAATTCTTTAAAACCATATTTCAAAATGGCACATGCACTCCAGTGTTCACTGAAGCACAATTTACAATAGCCAGGATGTGGTAGCAACCGAAACATCCATAAACGAACAAAGAAGATGTGGTACATGCATACAGTGGAGTATTACTCAGCCTTAAAGAGAAATGGAACTGGGTCATTTGTAGAGACATTGACGGTCCTATAGTCTGTCACACAGAGTGGAGTAAGTAAGAAAGAGAAACACAAATGTAGTATGCTAAGACATACAGGTGGAATCTAGAAAAATGGTACAGGCGAGCACATTAGCAGGGCAGGACTAGAGACACAGATGTAGAGAACAGATGTGTGGACCTGGTGGGGCAGCGGGGTTGGGCTGAATTGGGAGATTGGACTGATGCGTATGCAGCGTCATGAGTTAACTAGAGAGCTAGCGGGAACCTGATATAAAGCACAGGAAGCCCAGCTTGGTGCTCTTTGGCGACCTAGATGGGTGAGATGGGAGCTTGGACTGGGAGGTAGTTCTGAGGAGAGGATATATGTATACATATGTCTGATTCACTTCATTGCACAGTAGAAACTAACACAATATTGTAAAACCATTATGCCCCAATTAAAACAAACAACAGCAAGACACTTGGGCTGGTCCCACAGAACAAAGCTTCGGAAGGCGAGGTCTCCACTTGATGACCGCCAGTCCTGTGTTTGCACTTACTTTCCTTCCTACCCTTCTGTTTGTCCCTTTCCCTGTTCTCTCTACTCTCTGTCATTACTCTTGGCGCTATAGGTTGTGATACTTTCAGGACTTTGATGAAGTGCAAAACCTTTGAAAATTATTCACATTATTCTGTTGGGAGCTGAGTCATCTTTTACGTATGTATAACGAAAATGGATAGAGAGCATATCATTTTAACCATCCAACTAAACAAATTCAAGCAGGCAGAACTGTTGATGTCTCCTAGAGAATACAAGACTTAATAAGCAAGGATTTGGTTATTTGCCCAAGACGAGAAGATGAGTGCCCTGATGATCCTTTGGGAAAGCTAAAGTCTTGAGGAAAACTTAAAGGACTTGTGCACAGATTGGCATGTGTTTTACCCTTGTGGATGTGTGAGAAATCAAGATCCTAAATTACAGGCACAAAATGGGGCTGTATGCAATACTCTATAATTCTGCATTCTTTTTCATATTCTAACCTGTAGCTCTAGCTTCCAGTCACTAATCTATACATCGCTAGATGGTAGTGTAGGTATTAATATGCCTTCCTGAGGATGAGAAGTTTGGATGACATTGCCGACTCCATGGACACAAGTTTGAGTAAACTCTGGGAGTTGGGGATGGACAGGGAGGCCTGGCGTGCTGCAGTCCATGGGGTCACAAAGAGTCGGACATGACTGAGTGACTGAAATTAACTGAACTGAACTGACTCCTCAGGGAAACTGATGTGACTTCTATATGGCCTCTGGTCCAGATGGCATAATTCTTTTTTAAATGGTTATTGTTTTAAGCTAATTGATTTCTTATTTTTTATTAATTTATTTATTTTTTATTCTAAAATTTCTATTTAATAAATAGTACAAAACACAACGCCAAAAACATTAACAGTTAAAATTTCACCAAAAGAAAAAGTACTATAGAATACACAGTTGTAAAAAGCTACATTAAGTTATTTTACAACTGCATCAGGCTGCAAAAAGAAAAAAAACCCAGTGCCATACCTAAGTTATCCCCCTCTCAAAATAATGCCATTTCTTCTTTTTTAAATATTTATTTATTTATCTTTGACTCTCAGATCTTCATTGAGTCATGCAGGATCTTTCATTGAGGCCTGTGGGTACAGAGGTTGCTGCTTATGGGCTTAGTTGCCCCACAGCATGTGGGATCTTAGTCCCCAGACTAGGGATTGAACCTGTGCCCCCTGCATTGTAAGATGGATTCTTAATCAATGGAGCACAAGGGATGTCCCCAGATGGCATGTTTCTTTTATTGAGTATTTCAAGATGATAATGTATTTAAAACAGCCAGAACTCATCCTATGTTTATTAATTATGGTTGTATATACATGCATTTCGGAGAAGGCAATGGCAAGCCACTCCAGTACTCTTGCCTAGAAAATCCCATGGTTGGAGGAGCCTGGTAGGCTGCAGTCCATGGGGTCACTCAGTCGGACACGACTGAGAGACCTCGCTTTCACTTTTCACTTTCACGCATTGGAGAAGGAAATGGTAACCCACTCCAGTGTTCTTGCCTGGAGAATCCCAGGGATGGGGGAGCCTGGTGGGCTGCCGTCTATGGGGTCGCACAGAGTCGTACACGACTGAAGCGACTTAGCAGCAGCAGCAGCAGCATACAAGCATTTAGGAGAAAAACACTAAATTAAATAGAATCAAGGGTTGTACAGGAGACAGGGACCAAGACCATCCCCATGGAAAAGAAATGCAAAAGAGCGAAATGGCTGTCTGAGGAGGCCTTACAAATAGCTGTGAAAAGAAGAGAGGTGAAAAGCAAAGGAGAAAAGATATAAGCATCTGAATGCAGAGTTCCAAAGAAGAGCAAGGAGAGATAAGAAAGACTTCCTCAGTGATCAATGCAAAGAAATAGAGGAAAACAACAGAATAGGAAAAACAAGATATCTCTTCAAGAAAATTAGAGATTCCAAGGGAACATTTCATGCAAAGATGGGCTCGATAAAGGACAGAAATGGTATGGACCTAACAGAAGCAGAAGATATTAAGAAGAGGTGGCAGGAATACACAGAAGAACTGTACAAAAAAGATCTTCATGACCAAGATAGTCACGATAACATGATCACTGACCTAGAGCCAGACATCTTGGAATGTGAAGTCGAGTGGGCCTTAGAAAGCATCACTACGAACAAAGCTAGTGGAGGTGATGGAATTCCAGTTGAGCTATTTCAAGTCTTGAAAGATGATGCTGTGAAAGTGCTGCACTCAATATGCCAGCAGATTTGGAAAACTCAGCAGTGGCCACAGGACTGGAAGAGGTCAGTCTTCATTCCAATCCCAAAGAAAGGCAATGCCAAAGAATGCTCAAACTACCGCACAATTGCACTCATCTCACACGCTAGTAAGGTCATGCTCAAAATTCTCCAAGCCAGGCTTCAGTAATATGTGAACCGTGAATTCCCAGATGTTCAAGCATGTTTTAGAAAAGGCAGAGGCACCAGAGATCAAATTGCCAACATCCGCTGGATCATGGAGAAAGCAAGAGAGTTTCAGAAAAACATCTATTTCTGCTTCATTGACTATGCCAAAGCCTTTGACTGTGTCGATCACAATAAACTGTGGAACATTCTGAAAGAGATGGGAATCCCAGACCACCTGACCTGCCTCTTGAGAAACCTGTATGCAGGTCAGGAAGCAACAGTTAGAATTGGACATGGAACAACAGACTGGTTCCAAATAGGAAAAGGAGTTCGTCAAGGCTGTATATTGTCACCTTGCTTATTTAACTTATATGCAGAGTACATCATGAGGAACGCTGGGCTGGAAGAAGCACAAGCTGGAATCAAGATTGCTGGGAGAAATATCAATAACCTCAGATATGCAGATGACACTACCCTTATGGCAGAAAGTGAAGAGGAACTCAAAAGCCTCTTGATGAAAGTGAAAGAGGAGAGTGAAAAGGTTGGCTTGAAGCTCAACATTCAGAAAACAAAGATCATGGCATCTGGTCCCATCACTTCATGGGAAATAGATGGAAAAACAGTGGAAACAGTGTCAGACTTTATTTTTTGGGGCTCCAAAATCACTGCAGATGCTGATTGCAGCCATGAAATTAAAAGACGCTTGTTCCTTGGAAGGAAAGTTATGACCAACCTTGATAGTATATTAAAAAGCAGAGACATTACTTTGCCAACCAAGGTCCGTCTAGTCAAGCAATGGTTTTTCCTGTGGTCATGTATGGATGTGAGATTTGGACTGTGAAGAAGGCTGATCGCCGAAGAATCGATGCTTTTGAACTGTGGTGTTGGAGAAGACTCTTGAGAGTCCCTTGGACTGCAAGGAGATCCAACCAGTCCATTCTAAGGGAGATCAATCCTGGATGTTCATTGGAGGGACTGATGCTAAAGCTGAAACTGCAATACTTTGGCCACCTCATGTGACGAGTTGACTCACTGGAAAAGACTCTGATGCTGGGAAAGGTTGGGGGCGGGAGGAGAAGGGGATGACCGAGAATGAGATGTCTGGATGGCATCACCGACTCTGTGGACATGAGTTTGAGTGAACTCCGGGAGTTGGTGATGGACAGGGAAGCCTGGCGTGCTGTGATTCATGGGGTCGCGGAGAGTCGGACACGACTGAGTGACTGAACTGAACTGAACTGAACTGAACCAATCATACAAGCTAATATTTTGGTTTTTTGAGTGTGTATAAAAAGGTTGGCAGTTGTGCTTTACTAGTTATTAATATAATGACAAGTATAGACTTCTATCAGTGGAAAACAGGATAAAGAAGGAATATTTACACCTGTTATATTAGTGCTTATAACAGAGATGATACATTGATAACTTTGACTTTTATGCTATAAAGACTTGTCAAGTAAGTTAATCTATTGATTTGTGAGCAAAGTTTTCAAGAGATAAAATAAGAAAGCTTATTAGGCATAATTCTACTAAAAATAACAAATGAGTATAGCAACAGTTATCTTTAGTGTGTTCCATGTGTAAGGCAAAGATATAATAAGTACACATATATTTTCTCTAGTTTCTCACTCATGCTTCAGCATAAATTCTAGGCTCATTTAAGATAAAAGTAAGTCAAAGCTCAGAAAAGCCAAGTCACTTGCCCAAGACTACACTACTCTAGGGAAACCATGATGGTGCCAAGTCTTGACTTCAGAACCAACCTTCTTCCAACAGACTGGTACTGCTATAGCAATTGGTAGACTTGCTACTCAATTGACATCATCATAAAGAAAAAAATAAGAAACAATAAGCAAACAAAATACTGTCTATTTAGTTAGATTTTCTAATTTAATGGAAGGATAAAATGAAATACTTGAAAAAAAAAGTCCGCATGGCTAGTTCATGGAAGAGATAAAACTAGAGTCTATCTCTCTAGGTTCAGAGTCCAGAGCTCTTCATTGCCTGCTCTCACCTAGTTCAGTTCAGTTCATTTCAGTCGCTCTCTCACCTAAGACATGTACAAATCCTTGCTGATTGCCTGACAATTTAGCCTGGGTCTGCTTTAATTCTGGGTTTCCTTCAATGGTTCACTTTTCTCATTCCAAGAATCCTAAGACTGAAGAGAATAGACAGAAAGACTCTGGTACTGGAGAAGTGAAAGAAAAACGGAAAGGGGAGCACAGAGATTTTCATTCTGGAGCAGCGCTTGGGCAAGCACTCAGCCCTTGAGGTTCACATCTTCTCTAAGAGTCAAGAAGAGATACTGTTCTTACCTCGTTCCTAGGGCTATCATGGGGACCAAGGAAGGTAATGAATGAGAAAGTGCTTTGCAAGTTATGAAACACAGTGTGAGCTGTAATCGTCCAAAGTGTAGGGCACAGTGAAGGTTAGATGGGAAATGCTGGAGACATATGCTGTGTCCCCCTCTCAACCCCCAGTCATTCTCTTGTCCACTATAATTTCAGCAAATCTCTGGCTGGCATCTCATGTATACCTGCTGTACCAATCTCCTTTTTTATGTTTTTGCTTCAAAGTTATCTCCAAGGTCTCTAGGGCTCCTTATTCCAGGATCAGATGCAGTCTGGGAATGCAGGAGTGGTCATTGCCCATACCTGTAAAGGACAAAATTGGAAGAATAAATGTTTCTGCTTCCCATTCTTAGAGAGACCATTCTGAGGCACTTTCTAGAAGATCCTTCAGATGCTCCTGCAAGGTTGAGCCCCAGCTTCCCTCCCCAGTGTCCAGCTCAACACCGCAGCCTTTATTGACTGTTCTTCTTCCACTATCTTACATCTTCGCCCTATCTCTACTTCATAGCAGCTCCTACCCCATGACGGTTAATTTATGTGTCAACTTGCCTGGGCCATAACATACACAGATATCTAGCTAAATGTTATTTCTGGATGTGTCTGTGAGGTTTTCTGAATGAGATTAATATCTGAATCAGCAGTTTGGGTAAAGCAGGTTGTCCTCCACATGTGGGTGGGCAT
Source organism: Moschus berezovskii (assembly GCF_049115385.1). Classification (NCBI taxonomy): domain Eukaryota; kingdom Metazoa; phylum Chordata; class Mammalia; order Artiodactyla; family Moschidae; genus Moschus; species Moschus berezovskii. The sequence goes on from NC_142464.1 coordinate 119,010,609, forward strand.
CATATGATCCGCTGAAAGCTTGAGTGAAATGAAAGCTCAATTAAGGAAAAAAAAGAAAAATCTCTCTGCCTGATTGTCTTCAAGCAGGTACATTGGTGTTTTCCCATCTTTGGACTTGGACTCAGAATGGAATTTATACCATCATACCATTTATACCAACTCTCCTGGTTTTCCAATTGGCTGACTACAGATCTTGGGTTTCTCAGCCTCCATAATCACGTGAGCCAAGTCTCACTCCCTTACAGTAAATTCATATCTGTCTGTCTATCTAGTCTATGTAATTTATCTATCTAATCTATCTATATAATCTACTCCAGTCTATCTAGCTAATCTATCAGTCTATCATCTCCCATCAGTTCTGTTTCTCTGGACAACTGAGACCAATCCATGTCCCAAATCAAAGACTTGCATTCAGATAATTGTCTCAGGCATTGCTTACAGGGGGGCTTCTCTCATAGCTCAGTCAGTAAAGAATCCACCTGCAATGCAGGAGACCCAGGTTTGATTCTGGGTCAGGAAGATCCCCTGGAAAAAGGATAGGCTACCTACTCCAGTATTCTTGGGCTTCCCTTGTGGCTTAGCTGGTAAAGAATCTGCCTGCAATGAGGGAGACATGGGTTCAATCCCTGGGTTGGGAAGATCCCATGGAGAAGGGAAAGATGTAACTTCAGTACTCTGGCCTGGAGAATTCCATGGACTGTATAGCCCATGGGGCCACCAAGAATCAAGCATGACTGAGTGACTTTCACTTTCACTTTAGGGAGATCTTGAATCAAGACCGGTGAGCTGATGTTTAACCCTTTCCATTTGATCAACGGATTCTTTCATTTTTGCAAAAGTTTACAGAACTTCTACCACATGACAGGGACTGTGCTGGGGGATAGGAAACATGAAAGGTTCCTGACCTTGAGGAATTTGTGGACCAGTGAGGGTGATGGACATGGAAATGGATGACTGCAATGCGAGGAAGTGAGGGACAAGGTGAGCATTCCTGCTTCCTGCATCCTGCCTCATCTCTCCATCTCAGTATCTATGTTTGGCTGCAGCTCCACTGATTGAATTTCTGGTCATGATTCCTCAGTACAGACCCCTCCCCCAGGCTTGGCACAGACTCCCAGCCAAGATGTCTCCCCTAGTGATATTTCTGGGCTTGTGCGCTGACGCAATGACAGCTGTGAAGAATGCTCCATCCCAGAAAGGTCAGTGAACAGCATAATCCACAGACTAGCAGCCGCTCTGCACAAAGCCCATTCCTGAAACACGGATTTTAACCTTTAGGTTTTGCTAAGGCAGTCCCCCAGCTCCTGCACCCTGCCTGGGGCTAGTAGCGATGGGGGAAGTTCGAGGTGGGATTCATTACAGGAGTCCCCTATACCAGACTCTCCCTTATGCCTGCCAGTCTCCATAAATGCTGCATCTGGTGCTTTGTACCTGGGTTTATCGGGCAACAGATGCCTCATTAAAAATGGCAGTGCTTCAGCTCAAACTACACCAGATGCAGGAGAGAGGAGCCTGGAAGTACAACCTCACATCATCCCTCATCAGTTCAGAGGATTCAACTGCTGGGGCTCCAGCCTCTCTAAGGCAGCAAATCCCTTTTCCTTTGGCCCTTTCACAAGTTAAATAGATGCTCTAAACTAGACTCTTTACTGGTACGGAGGGTCTGAAGTCCAAGGCAACACATCCTGGTCTTGCTCTATGAACACTTTCTCAGGAAGGCAGTGGGTTAAATGATTTAAACAGGCATACCCGTGTTTGAATCCCATCTCTAACTTCTGAGTATGAGCATGCGGCTTCATCTCTGAGTTTCCAATTCTTCATCTCAAAACGGGAGACAGACTTAAACAACATTTCATCTATTTCTCTACCACTGCTTCCAAGAAATGGTAATTAGGTAGTGAGATAGAGGAACTAACTATAGGTATCACAGCCATCATATCACAATAGCACTGAAACATCATACACCTTTCATTTGTGCAGTGCTCTACGTCAGGGAACAGTAAATCTATACATCGATTTTTTTAATTTTATTTTTTAATTAATTTTTATTGGAGTATAGTTGATTTGGGTTTCCCTGGTGGCTCAGTGGTAAAGAATCCGTCTGCCAATGCAGAAGACATAGGAGACCTGAGTTCGATCTTTGGGTCAGGAAGATCCCCTGGAGGAAAGACATGGCAACCCATTCCATTACTCTTGGTTGAAGAATCCCACAAACAAAGGAGCCTGGTGGGCTACAGTCCGTAGAGTCACAAAGAATCAGACATAACTTAGTGACTGAACAGCAACAATAAACAGTTGGTTTAAAATGTGTGCTAGTTTCTGCTATACAGCAAAATGAATCAGTTATACATATGCATACATCTACTATTTTCTGGATTCTTTCCTATATAGGTCATGATAGAACATTGAGTCGAGGTCCCTGTGCCGTACAGTGTGTTCTTATTAGTTATCTATTTTAGACTTGTGAAGTGTGTGAACGTTGCTCAGTCGTGTCCGACTCTTTGCAACCCCATGGACTAATAGAGTCCATGGGATTCTCCAGGCCAGAATACTGGAGTGGGTAGCCTTTCCCTTCTCCAGGAATCTTCCCAATCCAGGGATCGAACCCAGGTCTCCCGCATTGCAGGCAGATTCTTTACCAGCTGAGCCACAAGGGAAGCCCATTTTAGATGTAGTAGCGTGTCTAAAGGGTTTCCCAAGTAGCTCATTGGTAAAGAATCCTCTTGCCAGTGCAGGAGATGCAAGAGACCTGGGTTTGATCTCTGGGTTGGAAAGACCCCCTGGAGGAAGGAAATGGCAATCTACTCCAGTATACGTGCCTGGGAAATCCCATGGATAGAATAGCCTGGCAGGCTACAGTCCATGAGGTCACAAAGAGTCGGACATGAGTAAGAATGAGCATGAGTGTGTAAAAAAGGAAAAAAAAAGAATGACAGTGTATGTGTTCGGGGCAGTTGTGGAACAGCCTCCAGGAGGGGCTGGTGCCTTAGGGGTATAAAAGAGGAAGGGATATTGCACCTCTGCTTTCTGCCCTGACCCCATGAGCTGTTCAGAGTCTTTCTCTGTGATCCATCCTGGGCTTCATTGACACACCTGTAATGCTCCTCTCTGCCCTTTCCATTCAAGACTGTGCCCTTCAACAGCAATTAAGTCATTAAACCACTCTGAGTCTCAGTTTTTCATCTGTAAATCGGGAATGAAATAAAACCACCAGGCCTATCAATCCCATTGAACGTGACGAGACGACAGTTGTGACCCTACTTTGCTTATGATGAGTCCCTCTACCTGGCTGCTCATTACCCATTTTCCTGGGTTGTAAGTATAGTCTACTTCTCCTATCTAATAACATATTTCTGGATATTTTATATATGCTGTTTTAAAATGTTCTGTTCATATTATAAAACCAATGCTTCCTCTTAGTATTGCATTAAAAAACTTATAGAATACGTTGAGAAGAAAACAAAAGTCACCCTTCACTCCACTCTACACATCTTATCCTGATAACAGTGTGGTATATTTCCTTGCCTGATCTCTGCACATTTTGATTTGATCTGGCTTGGTTTTCAAGTTGAATAATCTGATCACCAGCTGAGAGAATAGGAAGAGCTAAGTCAGAGGAGGCAAGTGAGTCAACACATATCTCCAGATTTTTAGTGAAGTGTAACTGATACTTACATTTGGGTCCTTGATCTGAATATTAAAGGAGTAAAACCCAAAGGGGAGAAACATATGTTCTCCCTACAAAGTATTTTCAAACAAATAGGAGCAGGGCTCCAAGACTTCCAGCTCAAGAGTCTACATAATCACTTCACCACGTACAAGCTTAGTGGTCCAAACAGAGGCTGGGACTAAAGAGAGCTTAACAGCACTGGAGGATGGAGAGAGAGAGAGAGAGAGAGAGAGAGAGTGTGTGAGCGAGACAGAGAGAGAAACAGAGAGAGAGATGTCTTTCTGGGGCTTCCAGGGAACACAGTAAGAAATCACACAGGGCCTCAGGGCTAAGGAAGAGAATTTCCATCTACAGGAAGGTTCACAGAAAATAAATCCAGCGGATGAGATAAGAAAAGCCTCTGGAGTAGCCTTGGATGGAGTGTTCAAGACCAAGGACATGTGAAGCAGAGATTGCCTCCAGAGGCCTTGGGAGCCCATGGACTTGAACATTCCTATCTTCCCCTTAACTCAGGGGCCTTAATCTGAGGGTCAAGAAACTTCAAAGCCACAAACCACAGTAGAGAATAAAAAGCTGTGACTTGGCCACTAACAGAAATCACAGAACTTTTCATCACATTGCAATAGTTTCAAAATTAAAATTGTAAAACGTCACTGCTGTTCTATTCCAGGAATTATTAAGTCTACTACTAGATGGTATTATTGAATATATTAATAAAGACATATATTATTATACTATGCCACAGTTTCATTGTTACTAGTGTTTTGATATTTAGAATCCAATAAGTGATTTCACTTGTAATTCTTTGTTTTATATTTCATGCACTAAAACTATTATTCTTAGAGTCCAAAAATAAATATCGTTTAGAAGGGGTACATGACATAAGGTGAAGAACCTCTCCTTCAGGGTCTACAGGAGACTTGGAGAAGGCTCACAGGAGATTCCAGAGGCAAAATTGAAGAGCCCAGCTCTTTTGGTTCTAAAAAACAGAAAATTGGACTTTGATTTAGCAAACAAGGGTTCATATTACCTCAAATAATTTCAACTGCAGAGGTAAGACTGGCTTTGAACTGGGTTAGTTCAGTAGATCAAAAATGACATGGGTGGCCTCAGCTCTGTCTGACTCCACCCTGCCATCCACAGTACCAGCTTGGTGACAGGGTGGTCCTCTCATGACAATTACCTGGACTACAGGAGCAGTTTAGCTATTTGCATTGCTCTTATTTATACCTAGCAGGAAGCAGAGAAAACCTTATTCTGCTGTTCTTGTAAGCAAAGTATTGAAACCTTCTAGCAGCTCCTCCTGATTACACATTGGTGAGGATTTAGTCATATGCCCATTTGTTAATTAATGATAAGTAAAATGACAAGGCTATGGTTTTTTCCAGTGGTCATGTATAGATGTGAGAGTTGGACTGTGAAGAAAGCTGATGGCCAAAGAATTGATGCTTTTGAACTGTGGTGTTGGAGAAGATTCTTGAGAGTCCCTTGGACTGCAAGGAGGTCCAACCAGTCCATCCTAAAGGAGACCAGTCCTGGGTGTTCATTGGAAGGACTGATGCTGAGGCTGAAACTCCAATACTTTGGCCATCTCATTCGGAGTTGACTTATTGGAAAAGACTCTGATGCTGGGAGGGATTGGAGGCAGGAGGAGAAGGGGATGACAGAGGATGAGGTGGCTGGATGGCATCACTGACTTGATGGACATGAGGTTGAGTGAACTCCGGGAGTTGGTGATGGACAGGGAGGCCTAGCACGCTGTGATTCATGGGGTCGCGGAGAGTCGGACACGACTGAGCGACTGAACTGAGCCGAAAATGATATGATGAGCAGAAATGGCTTGGGCTAGTCAGAAACACCCTCCCCTGTACCCTGAGGTCAAGGGTCAGTTCCCAATAATGCGTATTGTGGTTAAACAGCGAGGAGAGAGAGAGGAATGAATCTTGTGTGGTCCATCATGTAACCTCCATGTTTTTCAGTCATCATGTTCTTAGTCTACATGTTAACATGTTGGAGATGCTGGATTCAGTTTTTAAACATCTGCTATAGCATCCTGCTAAAAGTCTTTGTATGCAGAAGCATTAGGAAGGGTGAATGAGCAGGTGTTAGGTATAGACTCAGGGTAAGTGATGTGTGATATTCTTCTCAGAGGAGCAGTAAAGGTTCATGCAGCCTTCCAATTCATGAATCCAAAATGGATTAGACGTAACCAGAAACTTTGAAGATTCCAAACGTCAAGGCCACTGCTGAAGCTCCAATATTTTGACCACTTGATGAGAAGAGCCAACACATTGGAAAAGACCCTGATTCTGGGAAAGACTGAAGGCAGGAGGAGAAGGGGATGACAGAGGATGAGATGGTTGGATGGCATCACTGACTCAATGGACATGAGTTTGAGCAAGCTCCAGGAGATGGTGAAAGACAGGGAAGCCTGGTGTGCTGCAGTCCATGGGTTCGCAAAGAGTTGAACAGGAGTCAGCAACTGAACAACAAGAAAATAACAAGGCCACTGAACAAGCCCCAACATAATTGTCTCTATCCACCATCAGACTCCTTCATTTCTTCCAGCATGCCTTACAGATGTTTACCATATTTTATCTGCATACCAAGCAAAAGGCAGAGGAGCGCTGGCTAGTAGTTGAGAATGAAGACTCTATGGTAAGAAGATTTCAGTTCAAATCTGAGCCCCACTAGCTTTATAGATTCTCTGTATTTTGGTTTCCTCATTTGTTAGATTGGAATTACAATCACAATGATCTCACAAGGTCTTGGTGGGTTTTAAATATCCTTGCATGCCACTTATGTTTTATAAGTTTTGGCATGTATAAAGCATTAAGTAAATCTTACTGATTAAATAAAAACCTCCCTTCTAATCCTTCTTCCTCTAACTAGGAGACTAAAACAATACAGGATCTGTTACTTCAGACATGACTCTAATTCAAGTGGTGCAATGTTTTAAGTTCTCAACAGATATTTTCAGAACACAATCAAAAACATATGAAATAGCCCACTCTGCTTTTCACTGGTAAGATGGGCAGTTTTGGTGGTTAAGCATAATAAAGTGCAATCAGCTTAAAGTTGAACTGGAGGCCATAATTGTTATTTGACAATTCCTTGACTCTGTACACGTTGCTATTGTTTAGTCGCTAAGTCATGTCTGACTCTTTTGTGACCCCCATGGACTGTAGCTCACCTGGCTGTCCTGTCCATGGGATTTCTCAGGCAAGAATACTGGAGTGGAATGATGTGTCATTCCCTTCTCCAGGGCATCTTCCTGACTGAGGGATCAAACCCGAGTCTCCTGAATTGGCAGGTGGTTTCTTTACCACTGAGCCACAAGAGAAGCCCATACTTACATGCTCACATGTCCAAAATAAAACAAACATAGAGACAAAAAGCTACTGCCAACAGAGACCACAAAAGTCATTATGCACACCCTGAATTCTCAGGATCTCCCAGCCAAGGGAGGTATAAAGGAAACTGTATCATCACTAATATCTGCATGGTGATAGTATAGGCTGACTATAGAAAGTCATCCTTCTCTCTGCCCCAGCCCTCTGCACCACAGTCAAAACCAGATCATTACTTGAGTAGCCAGGAATCTCACATATGCTCAAGGGCAATCACTCCCACGTTCCTCTTTTGCAGCTTTCATGACAAGTTCTCCCCAAGTCCTTTGTCTCCTCACCACTGCCACCTCATTGGAAAACTGTGCCTTCCTGGTATCCTTGGACTCAAAGCTATGGAGCTGTTGAGGAACCAAATGACACTCCATCCACTCAAGACCCTGGTGTGACAAAGTCCCTTCCTCCATGCTTTATGTCACCCTCTGATACCTGGGTTCTCTGATGACCTCTGAAAATCGTAAGGTCTATATGGTCCCTTCAGATTCTTTCTGCACATCCTGTGTCTATAAGGGACCAGGAACCAGGCTTCATTTCCATGTCTTTGTCCAGGCTCTTCCCATCCACACACATGTCCACACACTCATGCAGGCACACAGATCCATTCTTGTGTTAAAACAGATAGATATTCCCAAAGATAGAATAGATAACTGATGGCTGGGGGGAGTAGTCTGGCTCTCCCATCCATCTTCACAGTGTCTCTTCTGCCCAAGAAGCAGCCCTGTTGCTGAGATACAGGAAACTAACTATCCAAACAGTGAGCAAAGGAAGACAAATTAGCAGTTTAAGGAAAAATTCAAAATGGCAGTTGCATCAGGCAGCAAGAAAAGTAGCCACGGGAGAAACCATATTGTCTACCTGCTAGGAGTGCTGAGTGTATAAAGAATAAATTGGCGAGTGTTGACAGATTAATGATGGCGGCATCTGCTAGGAACAGGTGGTGGCTCACAGTGATGGTGAAGATGCTCCTGGAATTAGGAAACGTCCCTCCAAACACACTCAGGCTTCTACTTTCAGAGTGTCTGAGGTTAGTATGCCACACTCAGTCCTAAAAGAAATGGCCTGATTATAGGGTTGACCTTGACATGTTAGTCATTTATTGCCTCTGTTAATTGAATCTTTCTCTATTCCTGTGTTTTCCTATGAGTATCTCAGTATTAGAAAGGACAGATAAGCTGGCCTCTTCTGTAGAGAACACATTTCTGAGGCCGTGAAAGAAATGTCAGATGATATGAAATTCCCTAAATAATAAGCTGGGAAGCTCAGGGAAAGTCAAAGAAGGTAGTTCCACCAAAAACAAGGCTGGAAGCCCCTGGACCTTAGGTAATGACCATGCCCTTCACTGAAATTAACAAACACACCATCACACTGGCCATTTGCAACACTTTGTTTACTTCTCTCCCTAGACGATTAGCTTCTAACTTCTCAAAGGGTGAGGGGTAATCTCAAAAAGTGTTACTAGATCATGGGTTCTGGGCCAGTGCTTCTATTGACTTAATGTGGAAAGAAATGACTCATTTGTCTACTGAGACATAAAGGTAGGTAAGTAAGCTGCTCAAAACTTTGGGCTCATCCGGGAAGTGGTAGGGGGTTGTGCAGAGGGTTTAACGTGCATATCTTCAACACCTTTCCAAAGCTTCATTCCCTAATTGTGATGACCCCGTCACAGTTCTCTGCAAAAATCCCAACATCATCTTCTACCCTGCAGCATCACCACTCATGTCCATCATGGGGACTCCTGTCCTGCCTGAACACAGTTGTTCTGCCCTGGTGGTCACTGCCTTATCCCAACCTGGCCCTGGGGAAGTGGATAAGAGTGCCAACATCTGGACTTACAGAAATACACAGAAATGATGCAATCTCCCTGGGTCTTTGCCTGCTCACCTCTGAAATACAGAAAGAATCAATAGGCAACATTTTCTAAGCACTCACTTTATGCAGACACTCTGCAAGCATTCTGCACGTGTTTACTCATTTAATCCTGGAGGAGGAAATGGCAACCCACTCCAATATTCTTGCCTGGAAAATCCTGTGGACAGAGGAACCTGGGGGGCTACAGTCCGTGGGTCACAAAAACTTACACAGGGCTGAGCTACTCAGTAGCAGCAGCAATATTTATTTAACACTGTTAGAGTTGCAGTAAATGCTAAGTAAGTTAATAGTTATAAATGCTTAGCACATTATTTAGAATTATTAGACATGTTTCTTACATGTTTCTGCTAGAACTATTGCTATGACTTCTGTAGCTACTTTTTGTTACTATATTAGTTTACCAGAGTTGCCATAACAAAAACCATAGACTAGGTGGCTTATATTTTTGGGGCTCCAAAATCACTGCAGATAGTGATTGCAGCCACGAAATTAAAAGACACTTACTCCTTGGAAGGAAAGTTTTGACCAGCCTAGACAGCATATTAAAAAGCAGACATTACTTTGACAACAAAGGTCCATCGAGTCAAGGCTATGGTTTTTCCAATAGTCATGTATGGATGTGAGAGTTGAACTATAAAGAAAGCTGAAGAATTGATGTTTTTGAACTGTGGTGTTAGAGAAGACTCTCGAGAGTCCCTTGGACTGCAAGGAGATCCAACCAGTGCATGCTAAAGGAGATCAGTCCTGGGTGTTCATGGGAAGGACTGATGTTGAAGCTGAAACTCCAATACTTGGGCCACCTGATGCAAAGAGCTGACTCATTTGAAAAGACCCTGATGCTGGGAAAGATTGAGGGCAGGAGAAGAAGGGGACGACAGAGGATGAGATGGTTGGATGGCATCACCGACTCAATGGACATGGGTTTGTGTAGACTCCGGGAGTTGGTGATGGAGTGGGAGGCCTGGCGTGCTGCAATTCATGGGTCGCAAAGAATCAGACACAGCTGAGTGACTGAACTGAACTGGAACTGGGGGCTAGATGTTCAAGATCAAAGTAGTATCAGTGTTGTTTTTTTCTGAGGTCTCTCTCCTTATAAATGGCCATCTCCTTGTGTCCTCACATGGCCTTGCCTCTGTGCTTGCCTGTGTCCTAATCCCCTCTTCTTATAAGGACACATGGCATATTAGATTAGGGTCCACTCGTTTGGTCTTATTTTAACTCAGTTACCTCTTTAAAGGCCTGATTTCCAAATACAGTCATATTTTGAGGTCCTGGGGATTAAGACTTCAATATATAAATTTCAGTCAGTTCAGTTCAGTTCAGTCCCTCAGTCGTGTCCGACTCTCCGCGACCCCATGAATCACAGCACGCCAGGCCTCCCTGTCCATCACCAACTCCCGGAGTACACTCAAACTCATGTCCACAGAGGCGGTGATGCCATCCAGCCATCTCATTCTCAGTCGTCCCCTTCTCCTCCCGCCCCCAACCTTTCCCAGCATCAGAGTCTTTTCCAGTGAGTCAACTTGTCGCATGAGGTGGCCAAAGTATTGGAGTTTCAGCTTTAGTGGGTGGAAAAACAGTTTTGTCCATAACAGTTATGGTACATGAATTTTTCCCTTAAGTTTCCATTGTGAAACTCTGGAGGTGACTTTATAATAAGCCTTCAGTGAAAGTTGAGATTGAATATAAGACCTAGATAAATAAAGGGAATATAGAAAATTACTTAAAACTGAAGTTTGGTGTTGCTGGCCCCTAAAATTTGACTCTGCAGGATCCTGACAGTCCACTTCCGTCTTACCTTTCCCAAATAAAAGCATCCTCTAGCAGGTTGGTTCCAATCGTTCTGATTCAGAACAAAGTCTACGAGGTCACAGAGAATAAAGGAAATAATACTTTTTCATGCTATTCTGAGGTCATCTTCTGTAGTTCTAATTTCTTGACTCAGGATATACAATTTCCCAAGATGAATGTCCATTTTCTTAAAGAAAATCCATCCATTTTCATGTTTTTTGTTCTTTGGCCCTGAAGGTGCAATAAAATTTAATAGGTCATTTTGAATGATTCTTTAATTAAAAGACATTGCTAGTGTGAAATGTGATTCAACATTTATTTTATATTCCAAGAGACAATATAAATTTTACATTATCTTTTGTACTTTCTATGTGCAATTTTTGTTCATGATTATTGTCCTATCCCTTGCAATACTTTGAGTCACATTTATATAATTTTTTTGTGTTGCAGTTCTTATTTTAAATATGAATTTCAAATCCACAATGGTTTTATTTTTCTCTCTTATTATTATTCATTTTCTAACCTAAGCTCACTTTTTAACTTTTTTCTGTAGCATTATCAATTTATTTTCCCTTTGATCTCTAAGGTTTATCCTTTGAGATTTTCCTTTTTTTCGAGAAACAATTTTCAGTTGATTCTGCTGTCTGGTTTTTTGCCATTTTCTAAAATAATTCTGATAAAGTTTAGCAATTTTATTTTGCTTATATTCCTTTCATCAACATTTTTTTTTTTAAACTTCAGAGTCTGCATAAGTCCTGAGCCACTTCTTTTCTATTATGTATGTTTGAAATCTGGAGAGAGCAGTTTCTTCAGAGACAGTTACTGGCTCCCAGCAACTGGGAAGGTAAGCAGAAAATAAAGGGCAGAGAAAGTCAACGCCTTACAATTTGATTAATGGTCTCAGTTGCTCCTGGATGTCCTCTGGCCTGAAGACACGCATTCACTTAGTCTGAGTATTCAAGGAGTTTTAGTGCTCAGGAAATGGCAACCCACTCCAGTGTTCTTGCCTGGAGAATCCCAGGGACGGGGGAGCCTGGTGGGCTTCCGTCTATGGGGTCGCACAGAGTCGGACACGACTGAAGTGACTCAGCAGCAGCAGCAGCAGTAAAGTTCTGGAAATCTCAGGTTCTCTGTGGTGTAAGCTGCTTGTCTTCCCTCTTCTTGATTGCCCCAGGCAACTGCTTTGATAATATTACTGGCAATAAAGTTGGCATGTCTTCATGGTTCTTTCTTTGCTCTGTCTCTCAAGCTAAAGAGACCAAATCTGTGGTCTCTGTGAGGATATAGTCTCTCCTATCTGTACAACTCTCTCACATAACTTTGTCATTAAAGGATCTGAAGTTGAATCTTTCAACACTGTGACAATTATTTCAGAGAGCTGTACTGTGCTTAGTCTCTCAGTTGTGTCCGACTCTTTGCGACCCAATGGACTGTAGCCCACCAGGCTCCTCTGTCTATGGGATTCTCCAGGCAAGAACACCGGAGAGGACTGCCATGTTCTCCTTCAGGTGATCTTCACAACCCAGGGACTGAACCCAGGTCTCCTGCATTACAGTTCGATTCTTTACAGTTTGAGTCACCAGGGAAGCCCATATGTCAGTCCATAAATTGAAGAGGCTTTTATTGTCTTAATTTTAAAATATATTATTTCTGACATTCTTTATATTTTGTAATTGGTTATGTGGCTTCTTCCCCCTTTGTGCTTTTAAAGAAGATATTATATTTTTATTTATTTATTCTTCCTAAAATTTTTGATGGGTTTTCAGAGAGAATATGAATATAAAAGTTTAATTACATCAATGACAACTCATTTTATATATAATTTTTTGTTTTAAGACCTTTCCCCCAAATGTGTTTATTTCTATTGATGTGTTTATGTAATGTGATAGTTCTACCTCCTAAGATATTAACATATTTATAACTGTAGCTTCATAAATAATAATACCAGATATGGAAAAATCAATGGCTAAGTTTTATTTAAGGAGAACGAAGAGAAGGCACTATTTTTTCCCAGTCACTCCTCCAGGATAAGATGAAAACTGCAAAATTCATGAAACCTGGAGCTTTGTTTTGTTACTTCCCATAACACACTGCTTATGCTAGTACATGGAACCTAATCAATCTTGGTAAGCTTATGTTGAATGAATGAATGAAATCCATGCTTATGGGTCCTTCAGCACCTTCATAATCTCACCTGTACTTTGATTACAAACAATCCCTCAAACAAAGAGAGAAAATAAAGTTCACATGGGAAAATATGGGTTGCAAGCAGATTCTTCACTGACTGAGCTATAAGGGAAGCCCTGTATATACTCTCAGGTTAATCTAAAATCTCACAGAAACAAAACGGTCTCCAAAGTCCACAGTCTGCTGAAAAAATCCGACATATATGACCAATAAGGACACACCCTCTGATTCTGGAATGACCGTGTTAATTTTGACTTCAGTATCTCTCCTTTAGCTCCATGCCCAGGGTAAGAATTTTTCAACGTTTTCATAACCAAAGGGAAAAAGTATCTTTACTTTCTTTTCCACCAGAACAAAGAAAATGTTTGTTCCATAGTTCAACTGAATTTATTACCAATTAGAGGGCAGAAACTGCTTGCCATTTTTAGGTGACAATTTTTTTCAGCTTCTATTCCCGTTAAAGGTAAAGAAAATAATTGCAGCACAGGTATCTTATCACAGGTAATTTGAAAACAAATACACATTGGGGTTGGAGTCAGTGTAGGTGTTAATAATTGGTGGAATGGTAATTAAAACGTGTAGACTGTGTACAATGGAAAACTGTATAGCAATTAGCGACTATAGGCCAGATGTGTCTATGAAAAACGGCAATGCCTTCACAATTTAATGTTGAGTGAGAAAAGAAGACAACATAAATTTGATAACATAATGCTGTATAATATAAGCTAGATAGTCACAACAAAAGAATCCATTTTTTATATAAGACTATAAACAAGTAAAAAGACAGAAGTCAAAGACACTAGAATAGTTGCTTTGGGAAGAGAAAGGAAATAAAAATGGGAGATGGGGATGCAATGTAAAACACACACATATATATATATATATATATATATATATACGGATGTATAAATGCATACAATTAGATAGGTCCCTTGCAGAGATCAATTATAAATTTGAACTATGAAAGTCTCAACCTAATGCAACATGAGATTAAAAACATGCAAATTTGTAAGACATAAAAAGGAGTATGAATTTGACATGAGTTTGAGTAAACTCCAGGAGTTGGTGGTGGACAGGGAGCTCTGGTGTGCTGCTGTCCATGGGGTCGCAAAGAGTCAGACATGACTGAGTAACTGAACTGAACTGAAAAAAGGAGTATGATGAAATCTCACTGGATCAGGGGCTGCAAATAAAGAATCTATTATATTAAATAGGAAATATGTTGTGGTTATGAAGAAGAAACAAAGACTAAAAGTAACCTCAAAGATTATACCTGCTGCTGCAGCTGCTGCTGCTAAGTCGCTTCAGTTGTGCCCGACTCTGTGCGACCCCATAGACGGCAGCCCACCAGGCTCCCCCGTCCCTGGGATTCTCCAGGCAAGAACATTGGAGTGGGTTTCCATTTCCTTCTCCAATGCATGAAAGGAAAAAAGAAAGTGAAGTCGCTCAGTCGTGTCCAATTCTTTGCAACCCCATGGACTGCAGCCTACCAGGCTCCTCATCCATGGGATTTTCCAGGCAAGAGTACTGGAGTGGGGTGCCATTAACTACCTAGAACAGAATAAACCCACACATCTATGGTCAATTAATATTTGACAAAGGAGACAAGCCTGTACAATGAAGAAAAGACAGTCTCTTCAGCAGATGGCCAACCTGCAGTTTGGGAGAAAATTTAAATATATATATATATAAATAAATGGGATCTAATCAAATTTATGAGCTTTTGCATGGCAAAGAAAAACCATAAGCAAAACAAAAAGGCAACCTGAAGACTGGGAGAAAATATTTGCAAATGATGCCACCAAAAAGGGCTCAATTTCCAAAATATACAAATAGTCACACAGCTCAATAACACCACCAACAACAAAAATACAACTCAACAAAAACATGGACAGAAGACCTACATAGATGTTTCTCCAAAGAAAATGGCAAATAGAATATGAAAAGTTGCTCAGTGTTGCTGATTATCATAGAAATGCATATCACAACCACAATGTGGTGTCATCTCACATTGGTCAGAATCAGTTGAGTTCAGTCGCTCAGTTGAGTCCAACTCTTCGTGACCCCATGGACTGCATCATGTCAGGGTTCCCTGGCTATCACCAACTCCCAGAACTTGCTCGAACCCACGCCCATCGAGTCAGTGATGCCATCCAACCATCTCATTCTCTGTCGCTCCTTCTCCTTGGTCAGAATGGCCATCATCAAAAAGTCTAAAACTAAGGAATACTGGAAAGGGTCTGGAGAAAAGGAAATCCTCCTACACTGTCAGTTGGTGCAGCCACTATGGAAAACAGCACTGGGCGTCCTTAGAAAACTACAAAGGGATTTATCATATAATCCAGCAATCACACCCCAGGCATATATCTGGATCAAATATCAGTTTGAAAGGACACATGCACCTCATAATATTTTCAAAATAATAATTTGAGAAGATACATGCACTATTTACAATAGACAAGACATGGAAGCAGACTAAATGTCCATCAACAGATCAATGGGTAAAGACAATATGGTATATACACAAGTGGAATACTACTTAGCCAAAAAAACAATGAAATAATATCCTTCTCAACAACATGGATGGATATTATACTAAGTGAAAAAAGTCAGAAAGAGAAAGACAAATGCCATATGATATCTTATATGTGGAATATAAAATAGAACACAAATGAGCTTATTTATGAAACAGAAACAGACTCACAGACATAGAAAGCAAATTTATGGTTACCAAAAGGGGAAGAGATAAATTAGGAGTTTGGAATTAACATATACACACTGCTATTTGTAAAACAGATAAACAACAAGGTCTTACTAGATAGCACTGGGAACTACATTGAATACCCTATAATAATCTGTAAAGGAAAAGAATGTGATAAAGAATATATATAGAGGAAAACTGCAGTACACCAGATACCCCAACAGCACGATAAGTCAAGTACACTTCAATCAAAAAAATTATGCCTAGAGAAATGTATAAAAAAAACACACAAGTAAAATACCCATTCTATCTTTCCTTAATGCTCCCGCGGTTTTCTACGTTAAAGTGAGCGACATGGATGTCTCTGTTGTTCTAAATGGATTTGCAGTACTAGGGTGTAAGAGAAAGTTATGACCTATGTGGGCAGAAATACAAGCATAATGGAGGTCACTGAGAAACTCAGGAGAAACTGTTGGAGGTCTCAGCTTTATCTCTTGGGATGTTGAGTCAGGACTGCAGCCTTGAAGAGAAGTAAGAGCAAGGGATGGTGTCCAGACAGGGGTATCCAGGGCTTCAGGACCAGAAAATGAAGTAGCAGATAAGGAAGGGCTGCATGGGCCACACGCAACCACAGGGGACAGTTATGGGGATGTGGTTTCATAATATTTGTATATCAGAGGCAGTCAAGAAATGGTAATTTTTTTCAAATTTCTGCCTGTTAAGAATTGCATTTAACTTAATCAAAACAATATTTTATTTAATTTTTATTACATGGTAATTAATATCGGAGTGGCAGAGTAATATCTGTTTATCATAGTAACATGTTGAAAATAAAGAAAAGCAGACAGAAGGAGAAAATTGTTCATAATCCCATGAACCACTATCATTCAATTCTTTCTGGTCTTTCCAGATATAAGGGTATTGTTGTAACTTTGGTATGCATAACTATAATTTCACTCAAATGTTCTTATTTTCCTAATTTAACATCAAAATTTAAGAAATTTGTGAATTAACTGTATACACTTCACATACACAACTGTTTTAAAGTCTGAAAAATGTTACTGAAGTAGATTAACCAAAACTGATTCTCATCTTACGGTCTCTATTTTCCACTCTTCATCAGATGAAGTAATGACTATTTTCTCTACTTAGTGTTTATTTTTCCATACTTCAGAATATTTTCACAGGAAAAATTCCCTGAAGTAACATCACAAAGAACAAAGAAAAAGTGAAAACATGTAACCCGGTGTAACTTTCATAGGGGTTAGAAAGAATACATGTTGAAAATACCATTTTGAGATTTCTCTAGGAGTGCTTTTTCAGGTAGATTTTTTCTCTTTGGCTAAATGAGATTTAACAAATCCAGAGGTCTCCTGTTTTCATAACATGACAACTTCATGATTCTGACAAATCTACTTTGTACATTACCCTGGATCTGCACACTTAAATTTTCCAGGAAGTACCCAAACTTGGTGATCCTTGATTAAAAGATAATTTGATGAACGTGAAATAGAAATATGTATCCCACCTTTTACTACTTGCCAGGGAAAAAATGTTAGAGGATCCAGGTTACCACGAGCCAACAACTTTTGGTAGAAAAAATACAGAGAAAAATAAATGAATCCTAAGGAATATGGGACTTTAACACGTTCTGCATTGTGGAACCATCTTCCCTAAATATGCTTCCTCTTCTCACCTAGCCTGATGCAATCCCACCATAGGGAGGCATATGTCTAGTGACCTATGTGAGGCCTCCTCTTGCACTGTGGAATGGTCTTTTCTGCCTTAATCCTTTGGCCTCAATTTGCTCAGGCAGGGGAGAAATGGGCCTCTACTCAGTCAAATGGGGCCCTGCCCTACATTTCTAAATTAAAGCCTCGGAGTCACAGTGTTCTCCCATTGGATAATGAAACTCTTTGTGTTTGGGAGCTGCCTATGGTCCTGTCTGTAGTGAGGGAGAATGAAGCTAACAGAGATAGAATAATAGGAAAAAACCTAGGAGACAGAAAAGCAGCTCTAATGGTATTTAAGCGTTCAATTCGGGATGTTCTTTAAGTCTACCTACTTCTTTCTCCGTTTGTAGCTTCACTTTCCTACAGGGTACCTCAATATCCATGAAGAATTTCCCTTCTATTCATAAGGTAATTTGCATTGGATTTCGATCACTTATAGGTAAAGTAACCCTACTCTGTGGACATGAGTTTGAGTGTACTCCGGGAGTTGGTGATGGACAGGGAGGTCTCAGTTCAGTTCAGTTCATTTCAGTCGCTCAGTCGTGTCCGACTCTCCGCGACCCCATGAATCACAGCACGCCAGGCCTCCCTGTCCATCACCAACTCCCGGAGTACACTCAAACTCATGTCCACAGTGTCAGTGATGCCATCCAGCCATCTCATTCTCCGTCGTCCCCTTCTCCTCCCGCCCCCAACCTTTCCCAGCATCAGAGTCTTTTCCAGTGAGTCAACTCATCGCATGAGGTGGCCAAAGTATTGCAGTTTCAGCTTTAGCATCAGTCCCTCCAATGAACATCCAGGATTGATCTCCTTTAGAATGGACTGGTTGGATCTCCTTGCAGTATAAGGGACTCTCAAGAGTCTTCTCCAACACCACAGTTCAAGGTCTGGCGTGCTGTAATTCATGGGGTCGCGGAGAGTCGGACACGACTGAGCGACTGAGCTGAGCTGAGCTGAACCCTAATTGATACATAAATAAATTTCCTTCCTAAAGGACAGTGATGATACCTTTGGGCTTTGTCAAAGAAGAATCAGTAAATTAAGGTGCTGTGGAGTGTGGGAGTACTAAGATTTGATTTTTTTCCAATTTTATTGAGATATAATGGGGCATAAAACATTGCATGTTTCAGGTGTACAACATGATGATTTCATGTATGTATGTACTGTGAAATGGTTACCCAAATAGGTTTAGATAGTACCCATTATTTCACATAGTAGCATACTTTTCTTGTGATGAGGCTTTTTAAATTCTTCTCTCTTAACAGCTTTCAAGTACACAATACAGTACTGTTAACCATAGTCACCATGCTGCTCATTACATGTCCAGAACATATTTATCTTGCAACTAGAAGTTTGTATCCTCTGACCACCTTTTCCCATGTCTCCCACCTTTTTCCACCTGCCTCTGGCAACCACTGGTGTGTTCTCCATTACTAAGAGTTTCTTTCTTTCTTTTTAGATTTCACATATGAGTGAGATTCATACAGTGTTTTTTTTTCTTTCTGACTTATTTCACTTAGGATAATATCCTCAAGGTCTGTCCATGGAGATGCAAGTGACTCTTGCCACTACTATTCTTTTTTCCTGGCTAAATAATAGCCCACTGTGTAACCTGAGAGAGAAATAGAATTGGAGATAAATAGGTGACATTTTCCTCATATATTTACTTCTTCTTTTGTGGCTTAACATGTGATCTACCCTAAAGAATGGTCCATGTGCATTTGAAAAAAAAAATGTGTGTTCTGTGGTTTTGGGGTAGAATGTTCTGTTTATATTTATTGTTTCCCTGTTTGAATATGTCACTTAAAGCTATTGTTCCCTTATTTTTTCTGTTGGATGATCTATACCTTGATGTAAGTGGGGTATTAAAGTCCTCTGTGTTTACTGTATAATTGTTAACGTCTCCCTTAATATCTGCTAATATTTGCTTTACATATTTAGGTGGTCCTATGTTTGGTGCATAAATATTTCCAAACGCTATATTCTCTCTTCGGATTGACCCCTTCATCACTGAGTAAAACTCCATTTTTTTTAACCATCTTTGTTAGAAAGTCTATTTTGTCTGAATATCACTACTTAAGCTTGCTTTTCATTCCCATTTTCATAGAATGAATTTGTCTATCCTTTCATTTTATGTCTTTAGATCTGAAGTGAGCACCTTGTAGGCAGCATATAGATGGGTCTTAATTTTTTACCCATTCAGCTGCCCTGTGTCTTTTGATTAGGGCATTTAGTCCATTTGCGTTTAGAGTGATCATTGATGGACATGTACTTACTGCTTTTCATTAATTGCTTCATTTTCTTTTCCCTGTAGTTTTTCTCTGTTCCTTTCTTCTTCTCTTAAGCCCTTCCCTGTGATTTGATAATTTTCTTTGGTGTTATGTTTGGATTCTTTTCTCTTTATTTTTGTGCATGTACCATAAGGTTTTGGTTTGTAGTTACCATGAGGGATGTGTGTGTATATGCATGTACTCACTCACTGAGTCATATCTGACTCTTTATGGACAAATGGACTGTAGCCCATCAGACTCCTCTGTCCACGTAATTACCCAGCAAGAATAGTGGAGTGGGTTGTCATTTCCTCCTCCAAGAGATCTTCCTGACCCAGGGATTGAACCTTCATCTCCTACATTGGCAGGGGGATAGTTTACCACTAGTGCCAACTGGGAAACCCCATGTGTGTGTAT
The DNA here is from genome assembly GCF_049115385.1 of Moschus berezovskii. Classification (NCBI taxonomy): domain Eukaryota; kingdom Metazoa; phylum Chordata; class Mammalia; order Artiodactyla; family Moschidae; genus Moschus; species Moschus berezovskii. Next base: position 119,030,654 of record NC_142464.1, read on the forward strand.
ATATAAATGGCAGTTTGTATTATATAGTCACTTAAGTTTGGAAGTATTCTAAAAGCACCACGTTTTTACTCCATCCAAAACATTTTATGATTTTGATAACATACGTCAAAGCTTTTAATTTTGTCTATCCCTTTATTAATGATAATAACTGTAGCTTTTGCTATGTTTACCTTTTAATCATCATACTAGCTTTTAAAATAACCTCTTTACTGCTTTTACTGCATGCTTTCCTTTACTGGTGATATTTTCTCTTTCATCCATTTTCTTTTTTTCTGTTAATAGCTATGGTCTTTTATGCTTAAAGAAGACCTTTTAACATTTCTTTCAAAGTTAGTTTAGTAACGATGAACTACAGTTTTTGTATGCCTATGAAATTATTTCTCTCTCCTTTGATTCCAAATCATAAGCTTGCTGGATAGAGTATTCTTAATTCTATTTTTTTTTTCTTTCAGCATCTTAAATATATCATGACACTTCCTTTTGGCCTGCAAAAGTTCTGCTGAACAATCATCAAGCAGCAATTTAAGGGTTCCCAAGCATGTGGCTAGTACTTTTAAAATTTTAGCGTTTTTTTAAATTTTCTCTGTAACTTCAAAATTTAATTGTGAAATGTCTTAGTGTGGATTTGGCTCATCTTGTTTCATACTTCTATGCTTTCTGGATTTGGACGTCTGTTTCCTTTCCCGTATTGGGAATGTTTTCAGTCATTATTTCTTCAGATAAGGTTTTTGTCCCTTTCTCTCTTTCTTCTTCTTCTGGGATGCTTATATATGAATGGTAGTACCCTTGATATTCTCCCAGAATTCTCTTAAACTCTCTTTTTCTTTATTTTATTTTTGTTGTGGTTGCTTGCCACTACTCTATCTTCCACATTGTTGATCAGTTCTTCTGTATCATCTAATATGTTGTTGATTCCCAATAGTGCATTTTTCATTTCTGTTATTATATTCCTCAGATCTGATTGTTTCATTTTTATGTTTTCTAACTGTTTCTGTTTTCTCGTTGTGTTATTTCATTCTTCTCTTGGGATCAGTGAGCTTTTTTATGACCATTATTACTGCAACCATAAAATTAAAAGACTCTTAGACCTTGGAAGTAAAGTTATGACCAATCTAGATAGCATATTAAAAAGCAGAGACATTACTTTGCCAACAAAGGTCCGTCTAGTCAAGGCTATGGTTTTTCCCATGGTCATGTATGGATGTGAGAGTTGGACTGTGAAGAAAGCTGAGCGCCAAAGAATTGATGCTTTTGAACCGTGGTGTTGGAGAAGACTCTTGAGAGCCCCTTGGACTGCAAGGAGATCCAACCAGTCCATCCTAAAGGAGATCAGTCCTGAGAGTTCATTGGAAGGACTGATGTTGAAGCTGAAACTCCAATGCTTTGGCCACCTGATGTGAAGAGCTGACTCATTTGAAAAGACCCTGATGCTGGGAAAGATTGAGGGCAGGAGGAGAAGGGGACGACAGAGGATGAAATGGTTGGATGGCATCAATGACTCAATGGACATAAGTTTGGGTAAATTCCGGCAGTTGGTGTTGGACAGGGAGGCCTGATATGCTGGAGTCCATGGGGTTGCAAAGAGTTGGACATGACTGAGCGACTGAACTGAACTGATGTTGAACTCTATCAGGTAAATTGTCTCCATTTCATTGTACTATCAACATGGAAGGGGAAAACAAAAATAGCACTCACTGGTACCTCTTTCCTAGAGAAGATTTCAGCAGTTCGTATGTGTTTGGCAAATGGTGTTAGGTTAGTAAATGGATTTCCTTCATGTGTCATGTAGGTTACTTCTGAGTCACTATTTTCTCACTAGGCCCTGGTGTTGGTATGTCTTGCACAGGCCACTCGGTGATATTCTACTTCAGGTGTCACCTCAAGGTTGTTAACACTGTGTCTTTGCCTCTGCTATCTGACTCTATGGGGTCCTGGCACAAATGTAGTGTTTGTTACACAGAAGCTGTTATTCAGCCAGCCCACAGTTCTTCGAAAGAATTTGGTCTGTAAGTAAGTGTGGATTCCATGTGTCTATGGCAAGAGGTGAGTTTAGGGTCTTCCTACAAGGAACTGGAACTTCTATACCACATTTTCTTTATCTATTCATCCATGGATGGACAGTTATATTATTTCCATGTCTTGGTTTTCATAAATAATAATGCAATGAATGTGAGGGCCCAGATATCTCTTTAAGAGAATGATATTATCTCTTTCAGATAAATACTCGGTAAAGGAATTGCTGGATCATACAGCAGGTCTATTTTTTATTTTTGAGGAAACTCATACTATTTTCCATGGTGGTTGCACAATGTTCATTCCCACTAACAGTATAAGCATTTCATAAGCATTACCTTTTCTCCACCTCCTCACCAACACTTGTTATCTCTTATATTTTTGATGATAACCATTCTAACAGGTGTGAGGTAATATCTCATTGTCTTGATTGGTATTTTCCTTATGATTAGCGTTGCTAAGCACTTTTTTCAAATAACTGTTGGCCATTTGCATGTTATACTCTTTTGGAAAAAAAAGTCCACTTAATTCACCAATTGGACTGATTGAGGTTTGTTTTCTTTCTTCCTTTTTAACTTTTCACTGTTGAGTTGCATGAGTTCTTTATATAATTTGGACATTAGCCTCTTATTAGATATATGATTCACTAATATTTTCTCCAATTCTGTAGGTTGCCTTTTCATGATTTGTTGATGATTTTACTTACTGTGTGAAACTTTTTATTTTGATGTAGTCTTATTTATTTTTGCTTTGATGATCCTTGGTTTTGGTGTGTGCTAATATGAGATGGTTGGATGGCATCACCGACTCGATGGACATGAGTTTGAGTGAACTCCGGGAGTTGGTGATGGACAGGGAAGCCTGGTGTGCTGTAATTCATGGGGTTGCAAAGAGTCAGACACGACTGAGTGACTGAACTGAACTGAATAGGAAAAGGAGTACGTCAAGGCTCTACATTGTCACCCTGCTTATTTAACTTATATGCAGAGTATATCATGAGGAACGCTGGGCTGGAAGAAGCACAAGCTGGAATCAAGACTGCAAGTAGAAATATCAATAACCTCAGATATGCAGATGACACCACCCTTATGGCAGAGAGTGAAGAGGAACTAAAGAGCCTCTTGATGAAAGTGAAAGAGGAGAGTGAAAAAGTTGGCTTAAAGCCCAACATTCAGAAAACAAAGATCATGGCATCTGGTCCCATCACTTCATGGGAAATAGATGGGGAAACAGTGGAAACAGTGTCAGACTTTATTTTGGGGGGCTCCAAAATCATTGGAGATGGAGATTACAGCCATGAAATTAAAAGACACTTACTCCTTGGAAGGAAAGTTATGACCAACCTAGATAGCATATTAAAAAGCAGAGACATTACTTTGTCAACCAAGGTCCGTCTAGTCAAGGCTATGGTTTTTCCCATGGTCATGTATGGATGTGAGAGTTGGACTGTGAAGAAAGCTGATCACTGAAGAATTTATGCTTTTGAACTGTGGTATTGGAGAAGACTCTCGAGAGTCCCTTGGACTGCAAGGAGATCCAACCAGTCCATTCTGGAGATCTATCCTGGGTGTTCATTGGAAGGACTGATGCTAAAGCTGAAACTCCAATACTTTGACCACCTCATGCAACGAGTTGACTCACTGGAAAAGAGTCTGATGATAGGAGGGATTGGGGGCGGGCGGAGACGGGGACGACAGAGAATGAGATGGCTGGATGGCATCACCGACTCGATGGACATGAGTTTGAGTGAACTCTTGGAGTTGGTGATGGACAGGGAGGCCTGGCGTGCTGTGATTCATGGGGTCGCAAAGTGTCGGACACAACTGAGCGACTGAACTGAACTGAACTGAACTCGAAAAACCATAGCTTTGACTAGAGAGAGTTTTGTTGGTAAAGCAATGTCTCTGCTTTTTACTATGCTATGTAGGTTGGTCATAGCTTTTCTTCCAAGGAGCAAGCATTTTTTAATTTCATGGCTGTAGTCACCATCTGCAGTGATTTTTGATCCTCAAGAAATAAAGTCTCTCACTGTTTCCATTCTTTCCCCATTATTTTGAAATGAAGTGATGTGACTGAATGTCATGGTCTTAGTTTCTGAATGCTGAGTTTTAGACAACTTTTTTACTCTCCTCTTTCACTTTCATCAAGAAGCTCTTTAGTTCTTTGCTTTCTGCCATAAGGGTGGTGTCATCTGCATATCTGAGGTTTTTAATATTTCTCCCAGCAATATTGATTCTGGCTTGTGATTCATCCAGCCTGGAATTTCACATAATGTACACTGCATATAAGTTAAATAAGCCGGGTGACCATATACAGCCTTGATGTGCTCCTTTCCCGATTTGGAACCTGTCTGTTGTTCCATGTCCAGTTCTAACTGCTGCTTGTTGACCTGCATACAGATTTTTCAGGAGGCAGGTCAAGTGGTCTGGTATTCCCATCTCTTTCAGAATTTTTCAGTTTGTTGTGATCCACACAGTTAAAGGCTTTGGCATAGTCAATGAAGTAGATGTTTTTCTGGAACTCTCTTGTTTTTTTGATGATCCAATGGATGTTGGTAATTTGTTCTCTGGTTTCTCTGCTTTTTCTAAAACCAGCTTGAACATCTGGATGTTCATTGTTCACGTACTGTCTGAAGCCTGTCTTGGGGAATTTTGAGCATTACTTTGCTAGTGTGTGAGATGAGTGCAATTGTACAGTAGTTTGGACATTCTTTGGCATTGCCTTTCTTTGGGATTGGAATGAAAATTGACCTTTTCCAGTCCTGTGGCCACTGCTGAGTTTTCCAGATTAGCTGGCATATTGAGTACAGCTCTTTCACAGCATCATCTTTTAGGATTTGAAATAGTCCAACTGGAATTCCATCACCTCCACTAACTTTGTTAGTAGTGTTACTTCCTAATGCCCACTTGAATTCTCTTTCCAGGATGTCCGGCTCTAGGTGAGTGATCACACCCTCGTCTCAGATCTGGGTTATTTTATTGATCTGTTGTTCAGCTGCCCAGTTGTATTCAACTTTTCACAACCCTATGTACTGCAGCACACCAGGCCTCCCTGTCCATCACCATGTCCCAGAGTTTGTACAAGTTTATGTCCAATACATAAGAAAAAAGAAAGATGAAGACAAAGAAGTAATTTCTTTGATTTCTACTATCTTACTTCCAAAAAAGGCTTTCTGACCCTAAGACTGAAGGTTTAGCTTCTGTAGTCTTACAAGTTGAAGATCCACAGCATCATACTTTAGCTCAGATGGGGAGTCAGAGGATTTCATTAAATCCTTATCTTCTTAAGGATGGATATCAAAGAGCCCACCAAAAAGTTTGGAAAATCTTTTTGGTGACTTACTAACTTTGCAGAGTATCTTAAGCATCAACTCATTCGTGACAACAGCTCTCAGATATTAATTAGTAAGCGATTAGTAGGCAAATTTAATGACCCAAGATAAGAAAGTTAAAATTCATTTTTTTTCAAGTAGATATTGCCTAAATGACTCATGTGCATCTTGGGTAAAATCTTGTTACTCCTTGCTAAACACCCTTATCAAAGTGAGTACCAATTTTAGTGCTGTCCACATTATTCAACAATTCATAACAATGAGGAGTGCAAGTCCGCTTATGCAACTCTTTCTCACACACCATGATACTTACCTCTGAGTGCCCAAAACCACATAAATCTTGACAGCTAATTATTAAGCTAATAGCAATTAGAGATACTTTTTTTTATGTTAAATGTTTTGAGGGAAAAAAATAGACATTACATCTATTTTCTAATTTATCTTTTCACATAAAATGCATTAGCAACTATTTTGTTCATTTTTTTTTTCATTTTCTTTTTGTTTGCAGATATATAGCCCTTTATTTACTGAAAAACATATTCTGAACTTGAATCAAAATGATCCAATTATTCAACCTCAGTGAAAATGATTTCCCTTGAAACTGCAAGTTAGAAGATCACCTTTCCTTGATATTCTCGGCTTTATCAGGAGTATAAGCTTACAAGTTTTTACTTCCTGATAAAATATTTATGAAGAGGAGAGGCTCCCTTATCTATCAAATTATATAGTCTAATTCAGCAAATGCTTTATCTTCAGGAACATGAGTTTAATTGGCGAATACAGGCCTGGGCAATTCTCATGAGATTACTTCAGATTAAGATCTTTGAGGTTTTGCTTTTATGTCAATCTCTGCAAGGAAAAAAAAAAATCTGTTCTAATTTCCCCAAAAGTATTTTGACTTTTTTCAAGTGGTGTAACAATAGTTTTATTTAAATTGATGCAAATTTGAAAACCTCCTGACATTTTCCCTTAACCAGACACTAAAAAAATAAAAAACAAAATTCTAGTAGCAGGTGTTGACTTTTATGCAACCAGCCATCAAATGAGCTTCTTATTTTTCTTTTCTTGAGTATCCAGCAAACCCTGAACCCACTTTACAGTCCGGAGAAATAGGCCATCAATCCACCAGCACGTAAAACCAACTGAGTTTTTGCCCTGAAGTAGAGTGTTTGGCAGTTGTTTTTTCGGTGAATTTGAGGAGCATTCTAGGATAGATTGTCAAGGGCACTTTGGAACAAGGACAAGCATGCATCAAATCTTTCCCTCACTCTTCCTCTCCCGCCCACCGTCATCTATTACCTGTGAAATATTGACAACGGAAGCTTTTCTGCAGAGACCATGAGTGCCATGAGGACTCACACTCACTGCAAAGCATGTAAAACTCCAATCTTGTGTTTAACAAGGTGGGAGGAGAAGAGAAGGAAGAAGTCCCACCAAGTTAAGAGTTTATGGAGTTCATTACCCGAAAGTTTCACTGTGTGAAGTTTATAGACTTGCAATTTGATGCCTGGTGCCTGTACTATAATGCATATATATTTTGTTTTTGTTCTGAGGGTGTTGTTGACTTTCCTTAATATTTTAAATCAAAGACTTTAATTTTCTTTCTACCTTGCCTCACAATTGAAGGTCACAGTGTGACTGCCTACCCATTATCCTTTGTGATTTCCTTGAAAGTTTCCAACTACTTTTTTTCACCCTGATCTTTAAGGATTTGTAGAAAGTGAACATTGTGGTTTCAGAAGGTGATGTGTGCTTTGCATTGATATTTTGTGTCAGGTCATTCTTTTTTCAGGTTCAGATATTCTATCTTCTTTAGAACCCCTTCAAAACTTGGTGTCTAATATTCTGGCCTTTTTGTCTCTCAAAGCACCTTATTTATGCAACTTAAACATTCCCATCCTTTGCTGCCATAATTATTTGTGATACGGTCTTGGAAATGGGTGAAAGCTTGGCATTTGGTAGCAAGCAGACCCATTCTTACTTCACGAGGATAACAAACGTCCCCATGAAACTGGTGCTGTTTTTACCTACCTTTATTCGTGTGGAAGCATGAGAGGTCAGAGAGTCATAATAACACTAGGCTCATGGGGATGTTGTGAAACCTAACGGAAATGTTCCATAAAACACCACATGTAGTAAGCACTTACTGAATGTTCAGTGTCTGCTGAGCTCTTGTTCATCTTCTCAGCTGGTCAAAACTTCCTCCAGACTAGTGATAGCATCATGATGCTTCCAGTCTTTTGAGCCCAGAGGGTACTTTGCATATAATTTACAGTTAAAAAAAATTGTTCAGTGAAAAATAACTGAACTGAAAACTCACTCTCACCTACTTTCTTTAATGAGTATCTGGCTTGGGAATATCACTTATGAGTTTAATCTACACTCACACCATTTCCGGAGAAGGCAATGGCACCCCACTCCAGTACTCTTGCCTGGAAAATCCCATGGATGGAGGAGCCTGGTAGGCTGTAGTCCATGGGGTCGCTAAGAGTCGGACAAGACTGAACAACTTCACTTTCACTTTCCACTTTCACACATTGGAGAAGGAAATGGCAACCCACTCCAGTGTTCTTGCCTGGAGGATCCCAGGGACGGGGGAGCCTGGTGAGCTGCCGTCTATGGGGTCGCACAGAGTCGGACACAACTGAAGTGACTTAGCAGCAGCAGCAGCAGCACACCGTTTCCCCATCTGGTGTTCTACACATACCTTCAAAGTCCATCACCTCTAGATCCACCTCCCTGACCCTTCAGTCTGCCATTACTTCACTCTGGACTTCACTGTCTTTTGTATATAGTCTTTGCTATTTTAGATCTATTTCTCTACAAAGAAAGAGGTGTAGTATTCCCCTACTTAGAAATTTTCAACATGCGGTTTCCCATTGTCATCAGGATGGAGACCATGCTCCTCACTGTGGGATGCAAGCTTTCCTCCAGCCTCTGGCCACTGCCTTACCTGCTATGAATGTTCATGGGCTTACAACACTCTTATATTTAAAAAAAAAAAATCACTTGTCTCCACTTTTCCATATATAATAAATAAAGTGAAAGTCACTCAGTCATGTCTGACTCTTTGCGACCCCATGGACTATATAGTCTGTGGAATTCTCCAGGCCAGAATACTGGAGTGGGTAGCCTTTTCCTTCTCCAGGGGATCTCCTCAACCCATGGATCGAACCTGGGACTGCCGCATTGCAGGCAGATGTTTTACCAGCTGAGCCACAAGGGAAGCCCAAGAATACCAGAATGGATAGCCTATCCCTTCTTCGGAGGATCTTCCTGGCCCAGGAATCAAACTGAGGTCTCCTGAACTGCAGGTGGATTCTTTACCGGCTGAGTACACCGAATTTTGATTGTTAACTTGTTTCCCTCACTGCTGTGACCACAAGAAATTATTTTTGTTTCTGGCTGCAAACCCAGCTCCTGATACATACTATGGGTTAAGAAGAAAAAAGAAAAAGAAGACCACTAAATGAACAATTTGAATATCTTTGGGATGTCGTTCAATACTATGCCACCTAAAATTAGTATTACTGTTTAAATATCTGCCCCTCCTTCATCTTTATTGTTTTTGTTTAGTTGCTAAGTAGTGTCAGACTCTGCAACACCAGGACTGCAGCCCACTAGGCTACTCTGTCCATGGAATTTCCCAAGCAAGAGTACTGGAGTGGGTTGCCATTTCCTTCTCCAGAAGATCTTCCTGACCTAGAGATCAAACCCACATCCCCTGCATTGGCAGGCAGATTTTTTTACTGCTGAGCCATCAAGGAAGAGAAAGGCTCTTGTTCTCATTTTGTACATTCCATTTTAATTTCATGTTTTCCTTGAGTTGCTTATATTTACATGTGTGTCTTGCTTCTACTGGGATGTGAGATCCTGGTGGTCCTACACCTACAAGAGGCATAACACTTCAGAGGTGCTCAGCCAGTGTGCTGATTTATTGCTCTGATTTCCAAATAGTGGTAGGTTTCTCATTCATCTAGCAAAGCAATCTCCAGCAATTCCAGGGCATTGTAAAGGGAAATTTGATCATCTTTTAGACTCAAGCTATTATGGAGCAATTCATGAAAATGTGCTGATTAACAAGCCACCAAACTGGAAAAGATTGCTACTGGTAAAACTCTTATTAACGAGTGGATTTTATAGCCTGGTGGCCTAAGATGTGTGCCTGGAATATCTGAGCAAGATACTCTTTGAAAGTGTGGATGATGGAAAGACAAGCATTAGGAACGTGCTCAGTGTTTTGAAAGATAAAAACATATATGGGAATGGAGCAGAATCCTACCTCAGGATGCTAGCTGCAGGACCTGAGGCTCAAAACCTATTTCATAGAGAAAAGCATGAAAAATGCCCTGGGAGCAGGGAGCAAGGAGCTCCCTAAGGCAGTGGGTGTAATGAAAAGAACACTGGCCGGAGTACGACACTGACAAGATGTGTGACCTTGGGTAAGCCTGATGACCTCTCTGGGTTCCAGTTTATTCTTATGGCATAAAGCATGAGAAGAATCAATTTTTTCCAATTTTTTTCAGATAAAAAAATATTAAATCCAGCATATTAAACAGTTAAAACTGGTCCTGCTCTGGTAGATGCTGAGATGGGGCCTTGCTAGATCTTCTTTCCTCTTTCCAATGCCATTCAGAAATGGTCCATAAAGCATCTTTAAAGAACTTAAGGCCACCTGGGAACACAGTTTGCAAGCCATTGGTCCACATTATGTCAAGGTCACATGCACATCTAAAATTCTAAAACTTTGTGATTCTGTAATTTAGTGTCATATTTAAAAAAAAATTATAACAATAAAAATGATTTCACACACAAATGCACATATATGTGCATAAACACACACAATTTCTCACCATTTACGAAGTCATCCACATGCATTACTGCCATCAGGTTCACTTTTGCCCAGAGTGGAAGATATGGCAGGAGCTTATATTCTCATTTCACAAAGAAGATGCAGCAATCTATTGGTCTTAAAGAAGAAGCCGTTGTTGATGTGACTTCTGATAGGCATTAAGTGGATGGCAACGAGTTGCGTAATATTGAACACCTAAAGTATGTGGGGATATATTAGGCCCTGGAAACACAATGAAAGAAAAGGAGAGCCTATGATGTTGAGATATTTGTGATCTATCGGGAGATACATGCATATAGTGCTATTTCAGCATAAAGGTTGTTTTATGATATAGTCCAAGCTAGATTGTCACAGGGGCTTCCCCGGTGGCTCAAGCAGTAAAGAGTCTGCCTGCAATGCAGGAGATGCAGGTTGGATCGCTGGGTCAGGAAGATCCCCTGCAGGGAACTGGGTTCGAGGCAACCCATTCCAGTATTCTTGCATCGAGAATCCCTGGACAGAAGAGCCTGGCAGATCATAGTCCATGGGTTACAAAGAGTTGAACACGACTGGAGCGACTTAGCATGAACACACACAGGATGCCACAGACAGAAAGAAGAGACATAGTAGAGTGTGGGTTCACAGAGGTGCTTTCTTCAGGAGAGGCTGCCTGTCTTCAGTGTAAGGGAATAAAAAACGATGTTAAGCAGAAGGAACTCCATTAAGAAGAAAGACACCAAGTGTAATTACTGAGAATGTCAAGTATGAGAGGAAGAGAGGTAGAAGGAGAGGCTGGAGTGAGAGACAGAGGCCAGGTGTCAGGGTCAACGATGGGTGACCTTAGCTGTGCTGCTGCTGCTGCTAAGTCACTTCAGTCGTGTCCAACTCCGTGTGACCCCATAGACGGAAGCCCACCAGGCTCCCCCTTCCCTGGGATTCTCCAGGCAAGAACACTGGAGTGGGTTGCCATGCTAAGAGGCTTCAATTAAGTTTAGTCGCTCAGTCTTTGCGACCCCATGAGCCACAGCATGCCAGGCTTCCCTGTCCATCACTAACTCCTGGAGTCCACCCAAACTCACGTCCATTGAGTCGGTGATGCCATCCAACCATCTCATCCTCTGTCATCCCCTTCTCCTCCTGCCCTCAATCTTTCCCAGCATCAGGGTCTTTTCAAATGAGTCAGTTCTTCCCATCAGGTGGCCAAAGTATTGGAGTTTCAGCTTCAACATCAGTCCTTCCAATGAACACCCAGGACTGATCTCCTTCAGGATGGACAGGTTGGATCTCCTTGCAGTCCAAGGGGCTGTCAAGAGTCTTCTCCAACACCACAGTTCCAAAGCATCAATTCTTTGGTACTCAGCTTTCTTTATAGCCCAACTCTCACATTCCATACATGACTACTGGAAAAACCATAGCTTTGACTAGACCAACCTTTATTGACAAAAATGCTAAGAGGCTTAAGGAGATGCATATTAAGGCTGATGGGGAGGATTTCAGTTGGAAAGTGAAAAAGTTGTGTTCTTTATTTTGGAAAGGCTAGCTTGTTTTTAGCTTCTGAGGTCACACTAGTGGTAAAGAATCCACCTGCTAATGCAGAGGATACAAGAGATTGAGGTTCGATCCCTGGATCAGGAAGATCCCCTGGAGGAAGGCAAGGCAACCCATTCCAGTATTATCCTCTGGAAAATCCGATGGACAGAGGAACCTGGCAGGCTACAGCCCAGGGGGTCGCAGAGTCAGACACAACTAAGTGACTGAGCATGCACCTTGCCTTTAATGTGCAGAAGGGGTTGGAATTAGAAAAGAAAACAAAACTGGAGATAAGAAGAGAAAATTGGGAAGTGACTGCAATTATCCAGAAGTGAGATGATAAGGAATTAGTTTAAAACAATGATTCTTATTTATAAAACAAACAAAACAGAGTGCAAAAAGTCTTACTAATAACCCAGAAAAGAGAAAGTCTTGGCCGTCTGCAGTTCTTTCAAAAATGTTTAATATCTCCTTGTGTGGGCTCTTGTCTATCTCTTCAGCCTCTACCACCTAACTCATCACCATAGGCCCAAATGTAGCATGAAAGTGTTTTTACGTAAATTCTTACCTTTACGTAAATTTTTATTTAAGGTAAGAATTTAAGTAATCCAGGGATGACAGAGTCTTAAGAATCTTAGGGAAAACCACAAAGGAGAAGAAAAAGGATTTGGATAAATGTATATTTTAAAAGTCAAAGATGTCATGTGCAAAATTACGATGAAACACCCTCATAAACTGTTTGCTGTAAAAGTACAAAAAGAAAATATCAATAATGTTCAAATAGCTCATACAAATCAATTAGAAAAGCACTTAACCTCATGAAGATCAACAGCCAAAGAACTTGAATAGAACATTACAGAAGGAGAAAAAATAGCTAATGAATAGAGGATAACATTCAACCTCACCAGTATAACACAAACAAAACTGAAGAAACAAGGACAAATATTTCCATGTCAAATTGTCCTAGCTGCTGTAAAAGCTTATTGTCCGATACTAAAGCTGATGGAAAATGAAGCACAAAAACACGTCCAAAGTGGGTTCAGGGGGCGAGGGAAGATGTTTGTTCCATAGTTCTGATGTATATTATGTATTAGATTCTAATATATATATATTATATAACTTTGATTTATACTCTCTCTCTCTCTCTCTCTATATATATATATGTTTTCTCTATATATATGAGATCCCTGGTGGCTCAGATGGTAATGAATCCACCTGCAATGCATGAGAGCCAGGTTTCTCAATCTCTCTAGATCTCTCTCTCTATGTGTGTGTGTGTATATACATACACATATACATAATTTTAAAATTGTTAAAACTTTTGAGCCACCAATTTCATGAATAGGTATCTATCCCAAAGAAATACTAAAGATACAATGAATATATACTCACAACAGTGGAAATGCCAACATTATTAATAGTTAAGTGGCCAAAATCTGAAGCATTCAAAATACCTAGAAATGGCAGATTGTGCAAGTGAGTGATGGTTTAATGACACCATGACCATAATGCAGTTTAAAAACCTTTCAGTTCAGTTCAGTTCAGTTGCTCAGTCGTGTCCGACTCTCTGCGACCCCGTGAATCACAGCATGTCAGGCCTCCCTGTCCATCACCAACTCCCGGAGGTCACTCAAACACATGTCCATCGAGTCGGTGATGCCATCCAGTCATCTCATTCTCTGTCATCCCCGTCTCCTCCCTCCCCCAATCCCTCCCAGCATCAGAGTCTTTTCCAGTGAGTCAACTCGTCGCATGAGGTGGCCAAAGTATTGGAGTTCAGCTTTAGCATCAGTCCTTCCAATGAACACCCAGGATTGATCTCCTCCAGAATGGACTGGTTGGATCTCCTTGCAGTCCAAGGGACTCTCAA